>NC_134136.1:13345000-13970000 GCF_040939455.1 Microcebus murinus
CTCTAAGATTGACCATATCCTAGGACACAAAGAAAATCTCAAGAAATTTAAAAAAATAGAAATCATACCATGTACCTTCTCAGATCACAGTGGAATAAAACTAGAAATCAACCCTAACAGAAACTCACATTTCTACACAAAAACGTGGAAATTAAACAACCTCCTACTAAATGATTACTTCGTAAATGAAGAAATCAAGACGGAAATACAAAACTTCTATGAAGAAAACGACAATGGAGAGACAAGTTATCAACTCCTCTGGGACACAGCTAAAGCAGTTCTGAGAGGAAAGTTAATCTCCATAAATGCCTATAACCAAAAGACAAGAAGATCACAAATAGACAATCTAATGAAACGACTCAAAGAGCTGGAAAAAGAAGAACAGACCAACCCCAAACCCAGCAGAAGAAGTGAAATCAACAAGATCAAATCAGAACTAAACGAAATTGAAAACAGGAAAGCTATTCAGGAGATTAATAAAACAAAAAGTTGGTTCTTTGAAAAAATAAACAAGATTGACACGCCATTGGCTAAGCTAATGAAAAGCAGAAAAGAGAAATCTCTAATAAGCTCCATGAGGAATAAAAAAGGAGATATCACAACTGATCCCAAAGAGATACAAGATACAATTTATGAATACTACAAAAATCTTTATGCACACAAACTGGAAAATGTGGAGGAAATGGACAAATTTCTAGAAACACACAGCCTCCCTAGGCTCAACCAGGAAGAAATAGATTCCCTGAACAGACCAATCTCAACAGCTGAAATAGAAACAGCAATTAAAAATCTCCCTAAAAAGAAAAGTCCCGGTCCAGATGGCTTCACACCTGAATTTTACCATACTTACAAAGAAGAACTAGTACCTATCTTGCAGAAACTATTCCACAACATCGAGAAGAACGGAAACCTCTCTGACACCTTTTATGAAGCGAATATTACTCTGATACCAAAACCAGGAAAGGATGCAACAAAAAAAGAAAACTACAGACCAATATCCCTAATGAATATAGATGCAAAAATTTTCAACAAAATCTTAGCTAACCGAATCCAGACACTTATCAAAAAAATAATCCACCACGACCAAGTGGGCTTCATCCCAGGGATGCAGGGATGGTTCAACATACGTAAATCTATACATGCAATTCACCACATCAACAGAAGCAAAAACAAAGACCACATGATTCTTTCAATAGATGCAGAAAAAGCTTTTGACAAAATGCAACACCCTTTCATGATACGAACACTTAAGAAAATAGGCATAGAAGGGACATACCTAAAAATGATACAAGCCATATATGACAGACCCATAGCCAACATCATACTGAATGGGGAAAGATTGAAATCATTCCCACTTAGAACTGGAACCAGACAAGGCTGCCCACTATCTCCACTTCTGTTCAACATAGTTCTGGAAGTCTTGGCTACAGCAATCAGACAGGAAAATGGAATCAAAGGTATCCAAATAGGGGCAGAAGAGATCAAACTTTCACTGTTTGCTGATGATATGATATTGTATCTAGAAAACCCCAAGGATTCAACCAAGAAACTCCTGGAACTGATCAATGAATTTAGTAAAGTCTCAGGATACAAAATTAATACACAGAAATCAGAGGCATTCATATACGCCAACAACAATCTACTTGAGAACCAAATCAAAGACTCAATTCCCTTCACAATAGCAACAAAGAAATTAAAGTACCTAGGAATATATTTAACCAAAGAGGTAATAGACCTCTACAGGGAGAACTATGAAACACTGAGGAAGGAAATAGCAGAGGATGTAAACAGATGGAAATCCATACCATGCTTGTGGATCGGCAGACTCAATATCATCAAAATGTCTATACTACCCAAACTGATCTACAGATTCAATGCAATACCTATTAAAATCCCATCAGCATTCTTCACAGATATAGAAAAAATAATTTTACGCTTCGTATGGAACCAAAGAAGACCCCGAATATCAAGAGCAATTCTAGGCAACAAAAACAAAATGGGAGGCATTAATATGCCAGATATCAAACTATACTACAAAGCTGTAGTAATTAAAACAATATGGTATTGGCACAAAAACAGGAATATTGACCAGTGGAACAGATGTGAGAATCCTGATATAAAACCATCCTCATATAGCCATCTCATCTTTGACAAAGCAGACAAAAACATACGCTGGGGAAAAGAATCCCTCTTCAATAAATGGTGCTGGGAAAACTGGATAGCCACCTGTAGAAGGCTAAAACAGGACCCACACCTTTCACCTCTCACAAAAACCAACTCACGCTGGATAACAGACTTAAACCTAAGATATGAAACTATTAGAACTCTAGATGAAAAAGTTGGAAACACTCTCCTAGACATCGGCCTGGGCAAAGAGTTTATGAAGAAGTCCCCAAAGGCAATCACAGCAGCAACAAAAATAAATAAATGGGACATGATCAAGCTACAAACCTTCTGCACAGCCAAAGAAATAGTCATGAAAGTAAACCGACAACCTACAGAATGGGAGAAAATTTTTGCATCCTATGCATCCGATAAGGGACTGATAACTAGAATATACTTAGAACTCACAAAAATTAGGAAGAAAAAATCAAATAACCCCATTAAAAAGTGGGCAAAGGACTTGAACAGAAATTTTTCTAAAGAAGACAGAAGAATGGCCAACAAACATATGAAGAAATGCTCAACATATCTAATCATCAGGGAAATGCAAATCAAAACCACAATGAGATATCACTTAACCCCAGTGAGAATGGCCTTTATCAAAAAATCTCCAAACAATAAATGCTGGCGTGGTTGCGGAGAGAGAGGAACACTCCTACACTGCTGGTGGGACTGCAAACTAGTTCAACCTCTGTGGAAAGCAATATGGAGATACCTTAAAGCGATACAAGTGAATCTACCATTTGATCCAGCAATCCCATTGCTGGGCATCTACCCAAATGATCCAGTGACACTCTACAAAAAAGACACCTGCACTCGAATGTTTATAGCAGCACAATACATAATTGCAAGGCTGTGGAAACAGCCCAAGTGCCCATCAATCAAAGAATGGATTAATAAAATGTGGTATATGTACACCATGGAGTACTATTGAGCTCTAAGAAACAATGGTGATATAGCACACCTTATATTTTCCTGGTTAGAGCTGGAACCCATACTACTAAGTGAAGTATCCCAAGAATGGAAAAACAAGCACCAGATATATTCTCCAGCAAACTGGTATTAACTGAGTAGCACCTAAGTGGACACATAGGTGCTACAGTAATAGGTTATTGGGCAGGTGGGAGGGGGGAGGGGGGCGGGTATATACATACATAGTGAGTGAGATGTGCACCATCTGGGGGATGGTCATGATGGAGACTCAGACTTTTTGGGGGAGGGGAGGAAATGGGCATTTATTGAAACCTTAAAATCTGTACCCCCATAATATACCAAAATAAAAAAAATAATTAAAAAAATGCTATCGCTTTTACTATAGCCCCAAAGGAAATTAAATATCTAGGAGTATAACTAACAAAAGATACAAAAGATTTATACGAGGAGAACTATGAAACGCTAAAAAAAGAAATTGCAGAAGATTTAAACAGATGGAAAAATCTACCTTGTTCATGGATTGGTAGAATCAATATAGTTAAAATGTCAATATTACCTAAAGTGATCTACAGAATCAATGCAATACCCATCAAAATACCATCAGCATTCTTTACAGATCTAGAAAAAATAATTATTCACTTCGTATGGAACCAGAAGAAATGTTGTACAGCCAAAGGAATTTTAAGTAAGAAGAACAAACTGGGAGGCATCAGTCTTCCTGACTTCAAGCTGTACTATAAAGCAATAATAGTTAAATCAGCCTGGAACTGGCACAAGAACAGAAGCATGGATATGTGGAATAGATCTGAGATACCAGAGATGAAACCATCAGTATACGGTAAATTAATCTTTGATAAAGCTGACAAAAATATACATTGGGAAAAAGAATCTCTCTTCAATAAATGGTCCTGGGAAAACTGGCTAGCTACATGCAGAAGAGCAAATCAGGATCCCTACCTCTAACCTCTCACAAAAATTCAATCGAGATGGATAACAGACTTAAACTTAAGGCATGAAACCTTAAGAATCCTAGAAGAAGATGTTGGGAAAACCCTATCAGATATTGGCCTAGGCAAAGAATTTTTGAGGAAGACCCCCAAGGCAATCATTGCAGTATCAAAAATAAACAAATGGGATCTGATCAAATTAAAAAGTTTCTGGACAGCCAAGGAAATCATCAGTAGAGCAAATAGACAATCCACAGAGTGGGAGAAAATATGTGCTCTCTACACCTCTGATAAAGGTCTAATAACAAGAATCTATCTAGAACTTAAAAGAAATAACAAGAAAAAATCAAATAATCCCATCAAGAAATGGGCGACAGAAATGAAAAGAAACTTCTCCAAAGAAGACAGAATAATGGCATGCAAACATATAAAGAAATGCTCAACTTCTCTAATTATTAGAGAAATGCAAATCAAAACCACAATGAGATACCACGTAACCCCAGTAAGAATGGCCTATATCAAGAAATCCCAAAACAACAAATGCTGGCAAGGATGCAGAGAGACAGGAACACTCCTACACTGCTGGTGGTACTGCAAATTAGTGCAACCTTTGTGGAAAAGAATTTTGAGATACCTCAAACAGCTAGAAATAGAAATATCATTTGACCCTGCAATAGCATTGTTGGGCATCTACCCAAAAGAGCATAAGACATTCTATTATAAAGTTATCTGTACCCTAATGTTTATGGCAGCACGATTCACTATGGCACGGTCATGGAAACAACCCAAGAGCCCATCAATTCATGAGTGGATAATTAAAATGTGGTATATTCTCACAATGGTATAGTACTCAACCCTAAGGAATGACAGTGAGCTAGCACCGTTTATGCTATCCTGGATTAACATTAAGCCCGTTATCCAAAGTGATGCGACACAAGACATGGAAAATGGGCTCTACATCGACTCATCATCAAATTGGTACTGACTGATTAAAACTATGGTTTTCAAATGGTGGAAATGATCACCAGGGATTGGAGGGGGTGGCAATCTTAGGGAGGTGGCAAGCATTTTGGAGGGTAAGGGCATAACTCTAACCCTTATTAGGGAGAGGCAAAGATATATAATGTAACCAAAATGTCAAAAAAAAAATCCAAAACTTTTTATCGGGTGGTGGGCAGGCGGTAGCGGAGAGGAGAAAAGGGATGTATGCTTCCATACGTGTGTGATGCACACCACCAGGGAATTGGACACATCAGGGAGAGAGAGGTGGGGGCAGAGGCAATATTTGTAATCCTAAAAATATTTGTACCTCTATAATATGATGAAATAAAAAAAAACAAAGGAAAAAGAAAGAAAGAAAGAAAGAAAGAGAAAGAAAGAAAGAAAGAAAGAAAGAAAGAAAGAAAGAAAGAAAGAAAGAAAGAAAGAAAGAAAGAAAGAAAGAAAGAAAGAAAGAAAAAACATATGATAATCTCAATAGTTGCAGATAAAGCATTTGATAAATTCTGGCATCACTTTATGGAAAAACCCTCAACAAGAGAAAACAGACAATCTACAGAATGGGAGAAAATATTCACAAACTATATACATCTAACAAAGGGCTAATATCCAGAGTCTACAAAGATCTCAAACAAATCAGAAAAAATACCAGACAGCCCCATCAAAATGTGGGCAAAATAGATGAACGTATTTTTCTCATAAGATAGACACGTGGACAAAAAAAATATGAAAATCTGCTCAGCATCACTAAATATCAGATAAATGTAAATTAAAACCACAATGAGACACCACCCTACCCCAGTCAGAATTCCTATTACCCAAAATTCAAAAAACCAATAGATCTTGGCGGGGATGTGACGAAACAGGAACATTTATACACTTGTGGTGGGAATGTAAATTAGTGCAAACACTATGCAAAGCAGTATAGGGATTCCTCAAAGAACTAAAAGTAGACCTACCATTGAATCTAGCAGTTCCACTACTGAGTATGTACCCCAAGGAAAAGAAGTCATTATATCACAAAGAGACCTACACCTGAATGTTTATGACAGCACAACTCACAATTACAAAGATATAGAACCAACCTAAGTGCCCATTAACTGATGAGTGGATAAAGAAAATGTGTCTGTATGTGTGGAGTACTACAAATCTCTTGGTGGAGTCTTCAGGATTTTCTAGATACAGGATCATATGGTCAGCAAAAAGTGATAGTTTGATCTCCTCTTTCCCAATTTGCATATCATTTGTTTCATTCTCTTATCTGACTCTTCTGGCTAGGACTTCCAGTACTATCTTGAATAGAAGTGGTGACAGTGGAAACTATTGTTTTGTCCCAGTTCTTAGAATGATGCTTTCAACTTTTCATCATTCAGTATACTATTAGCTGTCACTTTATCATGTAGGGCTTTTGTGAGTTTGAAATATATTTCTTCTATGCATAGTTTGTTTAGGGTTTTTTTTTTTTTTTTTTTTTTTATTTTGGCATATTATGGGGGTACAGATTTTAAGGTTTCAATAAATGCCCATTTCCCCCCCTCCCCCCAAAAGTCTGAGTCTCCATCATGACCATCCCCCAGATGGTGCACATCTCACTCACTATGTATGTATATACCCACCCCCCTCCCCCCTCCCACCTGCCCAATACCCTATTACTGTAGCACCTATGTGTCCACTTAGGTGCTACTCAGTTAATACCAGTTTGCTGGAGAATATATCTGGTGCTTGTTTTTCCATTCTTGGGATACTTCACTTAGTAGTATGGGTTCCAGCTCTAACCAGGAAAATATAAGGTGTGCTATATCACCATTGTTTCTTAGAGCTGAATAGTACTCCATGGTGTACATATACCACATTTTATTAATCCATTCTTTGATTGATGGGCACTTGGGCTGTTTCCACAGCCTTGCAATTATGAATTGTGCTGCTATAAACATTCGAGTGCAGGTGTCTTTTTTGTAGAGTGTCACTGGATCATTTGGGTAGATGCCCAGCAATGGGATTGCTGGATCAAATGGTAGATTCACTTGTATCGCTTTAAGGTATCTCCATATTGCTTTCCACAGAGGTTGAACTAGTTTGCAGTCCCACCAGCAGTGTAGGAGTGTTCCTCTCTCTCCGCAACCACGCCAGCATTTATTGTTTGGAGATTTTTTGATAAAGGCCATTCTCACTGGGGTTAAGTGATATCTCATTGTGGTTTTGATTTGCATTTCCCTGATGATTAGAGATGTTGAGCATTTCTTCATATGTTTGTTGGCCATTCTTCTGTCTTCTTTAGAAAAATTTCTGTTCAAGTCCTTTGCCCACTTTTTAATGGGGTTATTTGATTTTTTCTTCCTAATTTTCGTGAGTTCTAAGTATATTCTAGTTATCAGTCCCTTATCGGATGCATAGGATGCAAAAATTTTCTCCCATTCTGTAGGTTGTCTGTTTACTTTCATGACTATTTCTTTGGCTGTGCAGAAGCTTTGTAGTTTGATCATGTCCCATTTATTTATTTTTGTTGCTGCTGTGATTGCCTTTGGGGACTTCTTCATAAACTCTTTGCCCAGGCCGATGTCTAGGAGAGTGTTTCCAACATTTTCCTCTAGAGTTCTAATAGTTTCATATCTTAGGTTTAAGTCTGTTATCCAGCGTGAGTTGGTTTTTGTGAGAGGTGAAAGGTGTGGGTCCTGTTTTAGCCTTCTACAGGTGGCTATCCAGTTTTCCCAGCACCATTTATTGAAGAGGGATTCTTTTCCCCAGCGTATGTTTTTGTCTGCTTTGTCAAAGATGAGATGGCTATATGAGGATGGTTTTATATCAGGATTCTCACATCTGTTCCACTGGTCAATATTCCTGTTTTTGTGCCAATACCATATTGTTTTAATTACTACAGCTTTGTAGTATAGTTTAATATCTGGCATATTAATGCCTCCCATTTTGTTTTTGTTGCCTAGAATTGCTCTTGATATTCGGGGTCTTCTTTGGTTCCATACGAAGCGTAAAATTATTTTTTCTATATCTGTGAAGAATGCTGATGGGATTTTAATAGGTATTGCATTGAATCTGTAGATCAGTTTGGGTAGTATAGACATTTTGACGATATTGAGTCTGCCGATCCACGAGCATGGTATGGATTTCCATCTGTTTACATCCTCTGCTATTTCCTTCCTCAGTGTTTCATAGTTCTCCCTGTAGAGGTCTTTTACCTCTTTGGTTAAATATATTCCTAGGTACTTTAATTTCTTTGTTGCTATTGTGAAGGGAATTGAGTCTTTGATTTGGTTCTCAATTAGATTGTTGTTGGCGTATATGAATGCCTCTGATTTCTGTGTATTAATTTTGTATCCTGAGACTTTACTAAATTCATTGATCAGTTCCAGGAGTTTCTTGGTTGAATCCTTGGGGTTTTCTAGATACAATATCATATCATCAGCAAACAGTGAAAGTTTGATCTCTTCTGCCCCTATTTGGATACCTTTGATTCCATTTTCCTGTCTGATTGCTGTAGCCAAGACTTCCAGCACTATGTTGAATAGAAGTGGAGATAGTGGGCAGCCTTGTCTGGTTCCAGTTCTAAGTGGGAATGATTTCAGTCTTTCCCCATTCAGTATGATGTTGGCTACGGGTCTGTCATATATGGCTTGTATCATTTTTAGGTATGTCCCTTCTATGCCTATTTTCTTAAGTGTTCGTATCATGAAAGGGTGTTGAATTTTGTCAAAAGCTTTTTCTGCATCTATTGAAAGAATCATGTGGTCTTTGTTTTTGCTTCTGTTGATGTGGTGAATTGCATTTATAGATTTACGTATGTTGAACCATCCCTGCATCCCTGGGATGAAGCCCACTTGGTCGTGGTGGATTATTTTTTTGATAAGTGTCTGGATTCGGTTAGCTAAGATTTTGTTGAAAATTTTTGCATCTATATTCATTAGGGATATTGGTCTGTAGTTTTCTTTTTTTGTTGCATCCTTTCCTGGTTTTGGTATCAGAGTAATATTCGCTTCATAAAAAGTGTCGGGGAGGTTTCCGTTCTTCTCGATGTTGTGGAATAGTTTCTGCAAGATAGGTACTAGTTCTTCTTTGTAAGTATGGTAAAATTCAGGTGTGAAGCCATCTGGACCGGGACTTTTCTTTTTAGGGAGATTTTTAATTGCTGTTTCTATTTCAGCTGTTGAGATTGGTCTGTTCAGGGAATCTATTTCTTCCTGGTTGAGCCTAGGGAGGCTGTGTGTTTCTAGAAATTTGTCCATTTCCTCCACATTTTCCAGTTTGTGTGCATATAGATTTTTGTAGTATTCATAAATTGTATCTTGTATCTCTTTGGGATCAGTTGTGATATCTCCTTTTTCATTCCTGATGGAGCTTATTAGAGATTTCTCTTTTCTGCTTTTCGTTAGCTTAGCCAATGGCGTGTCAATTTTGTTTATTTTTTCAAAGAACCAACTTTTTGTTTTATTAATCTCCTGAATAGCTTTCCTGTTTTCAATTTCGTTTAGTTCTGATTTGATCTTGTTGATTTCACTTCTTCTGCTGGGTTTGGGGTTGGTCTGTTCTTCTTTTTCCAGCTCTTTGAGTCGTTTCATTAGATTGTCTATTTGTGATCTTCTTGCCTTTTGGTTATAGGCATTTATGGAGATAAACTTTCCTCTCAGAACTGCTTTAGCTGTGTCCCAGAGGAGTTGATAACTTGTCTCTCCATTGTCGTTTTCTTCATAGAAGTTTTTTATTTCCGTCTTGATTTCTTCATTTACGAAGTAATCATTTAGTAGGAGGTTGTTTAATTTCCACGTTTTTGTGTAGAAATGTGAGTTTCTGTTAGGGTTGATTTCTAGTTTTATTCCACTGTGATCTGAGAAAGTACATGGTATGATTTCTATTTTTTTAAATTTCTTGAGATTTTCTTTGTGTCCTAGGATATGGTCAATCTTAGAGAATGTCCCGTGAGCTGATGAGAAGAACGTATATTCAGTGGATTTGGGGTAGAATGTTCTGTAGATGTCTGTCAGACCCAATTGTTCTAGAGTTTTGTTTAAGTCCATTATTTCTTTATTAATTTTCTGTTTGGAGGATCTGTCTCGTGCCGTCAGTGGGGTGTTGAAATCTCCGGCGATTATGGAGTTGCTATTAATCCATTTGCTTAGCTCCAGTAAGGTTTGCTTTATGAATCTGGGTGCACCTAAGTTGGGTGCATATATATTTAAAATTGTTATCTCCTCTTGTTGGACTGTGCCCTTCACCATTATATAATGACCCTCTTTGTCTTTTACTACTTTTGTTGGTTTAAAAACTAAATCGTCTGAAATTAGAACTGCCACACCAGCCTTCTTTTGGTTTCTATTTGCTTGGAATATTGATCTCCACCCTTTTATTTTTAGTCTATGTGCATCCTTGCAGGTTAAATGTGTTTCCTGAAGACAGCATATACTTGGCCTGTATTTTCTTATCCATTCAGCCAGCCTATGTCTCTTGAGTGGAGAGTTTAAGCCATTCACATTTATTGAGAGAACTGATAGGTAAGGTAGATTACTGATCATTCTGTTGGGTTGGATGTTGTTGCTATGATTTCTGTCTTGAGCCATTGTAATATCTGGCCTTTAATATCTTTGGGTTTTGGTTGTTTTTATATCCGTGGATTATTATTATGATGTTCCGTGCGTAACGCTGTTTTAAGTACTTCTTGTAGGGCTGGTCTTGTCTTGGTGAATTCTCTGAGCCTTTGCTTGTCTGAGAATGTCTTTATTTCTCCTTCATATATGAAGCTTAGTTTTGCAGGGAATAATATTCTAGGCTGGGCATTGTTTTGTTTCAAAAGAGTGAGAATGGGGCCCCAGTCTCTCCTTGCTTGTAAAGTCTCATTAGAGAAGTCTGATGTTATTCGAATTGGCTTTCCCTTGTATGTCACTTGCTTCTTTTGTCTTACAGCTCTTAGAAGGGCCTCTTTAGTTGATACTTTGGTCAGTCTGATGACTGCATGACGTGACGTCTTCCTGTTTGCATTGAATCTCCCAGGGGTCCTCTGGGCTTCTTGAACTTGTATATCGAGATTTTGAGCAAGGCCTGGGAAATTTTCCTCTATTATATCTTCAAAAAGCTTGTCCAGCCCTTGAGTGTTGTCTTCCTCCCCTTCGGCTAAACCTATGACCCTCACGTTAGGTTTTTTCACATAATCCCACAGCTCTTGTAGGCTTTGGTCCTTTCTCTTGTTTCTCTGCTGTATTTCTGTGACTGATTTATTTAATTGGAAGGTGTTATCTTCAAGCTCTGAGATTCTTTCTTCTGCTTGATCTACCCTGTTCTTGAGACTTTCCACAGTATTTTGTAGTTCTCTGAGTTGATTCTTCATCTCCAGGACTTCGGTTAAAGTTTTCTTCACTGTGTCAATCTCTTTGTTGAACCTTTGTTCCATTTCTTGGAGGTTTTTTGTGTTTTCTTGGTGTTGGTTATTGAGTTGTTGTTGCAGCTGGGTGAGTGTTCTTATGATCCACATACGAAATTCCTTTTCTGTCATATTGGTTGCCTGATTTTGGTCGGTGTCCGTTTCTAGGGGGCTGGTGCTCCTCCTTGGGGGTGTGTTTTCCGTTTGGTTCTTCATATTTCCTGAGTTCTTTCGCTGACTTCTTCCCATGTCGATCAGTTGTTGTTTCTTTCCTTAGGTTATTGTTTGGGTATTCACACACCTTGTTTAGTTTCTGAGGCGTTAGGTGGTGCCTGTGGGTGAAATTGGACCACTCCCTGTATATTGAGTCAGTGGATGCCGTGGAAAGGCTGTGCAAGATGCCGCCCCTGTCAGTAGGTGGCGTTTGCTTGGAGGAACAGGCTATGGTGTTGATTTTGAGTCCTGTTATCAGCTCTCGTTCTGGGCGGAGCTGGGTTGGGTAAGCCTGCCCTCAGGCCTTTAGCAGTGGTCAAAGTTCTGTTCTCAGCTTACAGGGAAAGCTGTCAGGGCAGGGCTGGAATGGTCCCGCTCAGCCAGAAAGTCTGGAGGTGGTGGTGGGGCTGTCTGAGACCGGCAGTCTGCAGCAGGCCTCGCTTCTTTCCACCCTCCCCAACTCTGCAGCTACTCCTGGGCCTCTGCCAGCAGGCCAGACCACAAGCCACCAGGCCTCCCCGGACTGTGGTGCCGGCGGGGAGGTTCCCTGCACAGGAACGCCACCTGGGTTGGGCGCACGGCCTCCTCCTGGGAGGCGGGTTGCCCTCTAGGACGCCGATCTGCCCCTGGAGGCACACAGCCCTCAGTAGGCTGTTCGCGTATAATCCTTCTGTGCCCGGGGCAATGCTAGCCCTCGGTGCAGGGGATCTGGTCTGCAGGTCCGACCTCTGGGTCCCAGAGTTCAAACTGTATTCCCACCAGGGAGAGGATTTCCGGTCCTAATTCACCCACAGGGAGCCCAAGCTGGATCTATGTCTCTCAGCCTCTGAGTCGGCACCGTTTTCCTGGGAACACGGTGCCAGCAGCACCTGGGAGGGCGGGCGGGGTCCCAAACGGGAAGGTCCCGTTCCCTGGAGGTGCCTCCGGCTGGTGGCTGTATTGTCTCTCTGGGCAGCCGCCGGTAGGGTCGGCGGAGGGGAGGAGGAGGCAATATGGCGCCTGCCGCGCGGCTCGGGTCCGTGCACACGGAGGTGCCCGGAGGAAGTTGGGAACCTGGTGCCACGTCTGCTACAGGCTCACCGTTGGCAAGCGGCGGCAGTCTCTGGGCTGATGTCCGCAGGTCTCTCCACCCACTGGGGAGCCCGCCAGCAGTCCCGAATGCAGGGGAGGGGAAACAGCAATTCCACCTACCCTTGCCGCTGGTCTCCGGGCTGCTCCGGTGGTCTCAGCCTCCAGTTCTCCTCCGCAGCCTCCTCCCGTGGAGTCTCCCGGGGTCTCAGGTACCCCTTCTTCCGGCCCTTGTCCGCTGTATGCTCGTCTTCTTGCTTCTTTCCTCTAGTTTCCTTGTTTAGGGTTTTATCATAAAAGTGTGCTGGATTTTGTCAAATGTTTTTTTATGGATATCCTGAGATGATCATATAATGTTTGTACTTGCTTCTGTTGCTCTTTGTGGTAGATGCCCAGCAATGCTATTGCTGGGTCAAATGGTATTTCTATTTCTAGCTGTTTGAGGTATCTCCGAATTATTATCCACAAAGCTTGCACTAATTTGCAGTCCCACCAGCAGTGTAAGAGTGTTCCGGTTTCTCCACATCCTCGCCAGCATTTGTTGTTTTGGGGTTTTTTGATATAGGCCATTCTCGATGGGGTTAGGTGGTATCTCATTGTGGTTTTGATTTGCATTTCTCTGATGATTAGAGATGTTGAGCATATTTTTATATGTTTGCAGGCCATTCTGTCTTTTGGGGGGGAGTTTCTGTTCATTTCTATTGCCCATTTCTTGATGGGATTGTTTGATTTTTTCTTGTTAATTATTTTAAGTTCTAGATACATTCTTGTTATTAGACCTTTGTCAGAAGTGTAGAGAGCAAATATTTTCTCCCATTTTGTGGGTTGTCTATTTGCTCTACTGATGGTTTCCTTGGCTGTACAGAAACTTTTTAATTTGATCAGATCCCATTTGTTTATTTTTGATGCTGTGGCGATTGCCTTGGGGGTCTTCCTCAAAAATTCTTTGCCTAGACCAATGTCTGATAGGGTTTTCCCAACATCTTCTTCTAGGATTCTTAAGGTTTCATGCCTTATGTTTAAGTATGTTAACCATCTTGAGTGAATTTTTGTGAGAGGTGAGAGGTAGGGATTCTGGTTCAATCTTTTGCATGTAGTTAACCAATTTCCCCAGCACCATTTTGAAGAGGGTTTCTTTTCCCCATTGTATATTTTGTCTGCTTTATCAAAGATTAGGTTACTGTATACTGAATATTTCATCTCTGGTATCCCATATATATTCCAGATATCGATGCTTCTGTTCTTGTGCCAGTTCCAGGATGACTTAACTATCACAACTTTATAATACGGCTTGAAGTCCCTGGTGGTGTTTATTTTTCCCCTTAGTTTTGGAATATTGACATGGCAGGGAAGTGGTGTATGACTAGAAAACTGTAATGCGGCTGTTATAATTTCTTCTGTTCACCTGTGACTGCCTCTATTCAAGCCTGTGCTGGATGATGTTTATGCTGAGTGTTGAGTTGTTCACCAGACAGTGGTAGGATACTTGAGTTAGGAGCTGGGAGAGAATCACTTCACCTAGGCTGATATCATGACGATTGCTCTGCCCAGGGTCTCCCTGCAGATATAGTAATGGCAGCTCTGTGAGGCTGTCTAGTCAGTGGGTTACCTGGCTGTGTATGTTTAATTGAACCAAGTCCCAGCATACTGGTGTCTCAAGACTGGGGGATCCCTGTTAGGGCTTTGGACTTTGAAGCAGTTTAACTAGCCCTGTGGCAGTGGTACAGAGTTCAGTGTTGTTTCTTGGGGCCCAGGTGCAGTGCTGGAATATCAGGGCCCTGGTGGGGAAGTCTGGAATCACAGAGGTAAAGCCTCTGGCTCTGGTTTGAGAGCCTCAGAGCCAGGACTGGGGAGGAGACAGAGATAGTTCTCCTGCACAGGGCCTCAGAGCTGAAAGGAGAGCTGTACAAATGGTGGGAATGATCCAACATGGAAGTGGGGTCAGGGCCAAGCAGGTCACAGGTCACTTGAACACCTGGAGTGTGGAATTGGGACTGAGAAGGTGGTGGGCATGAATGCCAAGTCACATGATCAGAGGTTGGTCCCTGTAGCTCAGAGACCATGGAACTCTCACTGCCCCCTCACCCCAGGACTTAACAAAGAAGTATCAAAACCTCACAGGTCAGAGCCAGCAGTGCTCATGTAAATTACTGTAATCAGATTCTGTTGTGCTGTAGGGGAGCCCACTTGAGTCAGCTGTCACATCAAGGTCAAATGGCTCTCAGCAGTCTACTACTTGTAGCATCTGGGCCTATGCAACAGTCCTCTTGGCTGTCATAAAAGAGGTCTTTGCCTCCAGGAACCAGTCCTACTGTACTCCCTTTTTACACAATGAATGCAGTGGCCTCAACATTTGGGCCAAGTGGGGAATGAATATACACCTATACCCCAAAAGCCCCACAAACACTTGTAACTGTTTTACCGTAGTGGGTCAGGGAAAGGCTTGAATCTTATCTTTAACTGCCTTTGGGATTGCTTTTGTCTTACCTGACCAGACAACACCCAAGAATTTGACTGACAAGCCAGGTCTCTGTACCTTGGAGTCATTCACTGCTCAACCCCATAGTTCCAGTGAGGTTTGGAGACTGGTGGTGGCTTCTTGTAGATCTGTAAGTGAATCAGAAGTTAACATTATATCATCAATATAATGGAACAAAAACACTGAGGTGGTTGATTCCATGTGGCCAAATCCTGTGCCACCAAATCATGACATACGGTGGGACTGTGGAGATAACCTTGTGGTAACACCACAAATGTCCATTGTCATCCTTCCCATGTGAAGACAAACTGGTCTTGACTGTCCATAGCTATGTTTATGGAGAAAAACATTGCCCAGGTCCCCTACATAGTGGTACTGTTCAAGCACCAAAGTCAATTGATCCATCAGATCCAATATAGACCACACTGCTGCCTGCAGTAGGGGAGTCAGTTTATTCAGCTCCCAGTAGTTTACTGTCATTCCCCAAGTTCCATCTGGTTTCTTAACAGCCAAACAGGAGAGTTGAATGGACTGTGATCAGGGCACATTATGCCAGCCTTTTCCAGGCTGGCATATGGTTTGTGAAATTTGCTCATGCCTCTGGGCAAATGATACTATCGGGTGTGTGCCACAAGATTGGGTGTGGGCAAAACCTGGTGTGGGTGATGGGTGTGACCATGCACTACTGGCTTCATAACCCTAACTCAGAGGTGAAACTCACCCACAGAGTTGGTTAGGGTTAAGACACACATAATGTCAACACCCAGAATATATTCTTTCATGGGGCACACATACAGAGTGTAAGGCCTAGGAGCCAAACACCCTATCCCCAATGGAATAGTCACCGCTTAACTTCAACAGTTTTATCATCATAGCCATCTATGTAGGCTGTCTATTCAGCAAACTGTTCAGGGCTTATATAGATTAGGAAGCAGTCATCTCCCATGCCCACCAAGGCCAAAACCTGCTACACATTCACAGGGGACAAATGAATAGCAAGTTACACAGGTGGCCTTTGCTCATCCAGGGTCCCCTCTAACAGAGTGCCTTGGCCTAACCCCTTGTCTATATCAAGAGGAGGATTTCAACCATAAAATATTGCAGCCACATATTGTGGGTCTCTCTGGCAGGCCTCTAAGCTCCCCACCTCTTGGGTACTTTCATGAATCACTGGTGGGGAGCCACCTGATTCCACAAAACCAACAATACCTCATTAGACTGTTTATCTATTTTCTCTTTATTACTCCTGCTAGTAGGAGATCTAGCCTCATGTGGGTTCAAGACACCTTCTAGGCCCTTTGTACTGACTTCTTCTGCAGGGGACCCTGAGCTTGGAGGACCTTCTTGGGTCCTTATGGCATACATACTCACCTCTTCTCCCCTTTCTGCTCTTCAGCATCTCCCAGAGCTTCCATAGCAGTGGTGAACTCATGTATCCACTTTTCCACATAGGGAGTGAGCACAGCTGCCAACCAGCCAAATGAATCAGTAGGAGCTGTGGCTAAGATTAGGTCGCACATGTGTGTATCGAATTCCTCCTCATCAGGCCCCTGCCAGTTATCTACTGTAAAAATGGTTTGGCACATTCCCAACTCCTGAAGAATCTGAATTAAGTCTGTCTATGAAGTGCACTTACTTACCATTTCAGGTATTTCTCTAGCATCATCTCATACTGTGTGGGCTGCAGCCACAAGCCATTTAAGCAAGGAGTGGTCACACTTGCCACAGTGACCACTTGTTTGTAGCCTCTGCTTCAAGGAAGAATGTATAGCTATTGATGCCAATTGCTCCATCTACCTTGGGGAGCATAGGATGCTGTCCATCTCTTCATCCCATAAGTGCAACTACCAGGCAGGCATAGTCTCCCTAGGACTCTGTCTGCACTGTTTCCCCACTTCCACAGCTCTGTGGGGGTGTAGGCAGAGTAAGAGATATGATCCATTACTACAGGCATGCCTTGTGCCACCCTCCTGGGTCCCATAGGATGTGCATGCTCCATTTTGTGTTTGATGACTGGCGGGGGGGGGGCTCTCAGCAGAGAAGGGACCCCACTCTCAGTCTCCTGTGTACTTGCAGTTTCATCAGCATCCAAGGTTGGACCGCTTGTTAACTCTTTCTCCCAACTCCTGCTCCTGGGCTTCTACATCTTCCACTGTCTCTTGTAACTCCCTTACTTGGGCTTCCCACTACAGGGTGTTCTAATGCTTTTTCCGGAGGGCTGTTAGGAAGAGCCAGCCCACCTGACCAGCTGCTGCTCACTTCCTATGCTGCAGCAACTCCTTCAAGGCCTTTTTCAGGGTGGCAGGTGTACATTCTACCTGCTCCCACTCTGTGGCAGGGGTCCACAACATGAGAACTGCTGCCACTGGCTGCCACAAGCCTGTAGGAGGCCATATGTCCTTCCCTTCTGGGGTGGAGGTGCCACTTACTCCTCAAAATCCTGCCAGACTATGCCAAGCATGAGGAGGAAGCTTTGTAGTTAGCGAGTGCTCCAGTGCAGGCTTTGGAAATTGGAAGAAAAGGTGAGTGGCAGGAGGCAGGTGAGACATGCTCTTTATTGTCACAGGGATAGATCAGTGGCAAAAATCCATGGTGGAGAACATGGCAAGTGCTTATATATGGCTTTGAACAATAGTGGCAGCATGCCATGGGAAAGCGTGATCATATGGGTACACATAGGAGATAACACCTTGGTTACATAAGTGTGCTGACTCATGTTTCTCCGGAAGGCCAGCTAGCCAGGCCAGAAAAAAACACGACAGCAGCCATCTTAGTTTGGCCTAAGTAACCTATTGTTTATACAAATGCATTTTTCCTTACACACTCCCAGTTTAATGGCTGAGCCAGTAGGTGGTGCCTGTAGGTGAGAGTCCACCATACCTGTGTTGGTATATGCACTAAAAGGAAATAGACCTCCCTGTCAGTAGGTGGCACTTGCCAGAAGGAACAAGATGCAATGTTGTTTTCTGGTCTTGTGACCAGCTATAGAAAAACACTCAAAAGCCCCAGGTAGTGGTCGGGACCTCAGGACTTGCAGGCATGTCCTTATTCTACAGCAAAGCCCTTCTGTGGGAAGAGAGGGCTCTAAGTACATGCTGAAGCTAGGATCCCCACTGTGTTCTCCTCTCTGATCTGCACTTGCAGGCACCCACAACTTTCAAGACTAATTTACAAATATCACCTCTATGCCCCCAGGCAATGTGTGCTAGACCAGGGGTATGGGTACATTATCTGGCCTGTGGGCCCATCCCTGGTGCCCCACAGATCAATCACTGTCCATGCCAGGGAGTAGGATGCTGGTCCCAAGTCACTCCCAGGGTGCCCGATCTGTTTCAATGTCCCTCCACCTCCAGGTGTGCCCTGCTCTGTTCAAATTGCCTGACAAGCAGCACCAGGGAGGACCATTTGATAAAGAGGTCACAGTCCATACACCCCTCAGTCTACTGCTAGACATCAAAATGGAAGGTCTGAGTGCTGCTTCCTGTGGAAACTTCTGAGTGCTTGCTCAATTGTGTCTCTTGGCAGCCATGGATGGTGAAGGGGAAGAGGAGAAAACGAATGTGGATGGAGGAAGTTCTGCACTCTGGTCATCTCCAGCTCTCTTTCTGGGAGGCAGTCCACTCACAGTGACCAGGCTCTGGAGTCACACAGATGACCTGAGACCCATTGTATCCCTGTGGCTCCTGCAGTCCAGGCTGGATATGGGAAATTTCTGCGTGGGGACAAGCAAGATGGAACCTGAGGGATTAAGGCTTCAAGGGGAGGACTCAAGTGGCTGGTGAGTAGATAAGCAAAATGGCACCTGCCATCTTGCTTGGTTCTGTGGTGCAGCAGGTGCCCCAGGGTGGCTGGGAGCCTGGTGCCCTGTCTGCAACAGACTCCCCACTCACTGGCAGCAGTAGTCTCTGGGCTTGTGTGGGCAGAATGCTCTCCAGCATCTCTGGAGCACATCAACAGTCCAATATGTGAAGGAGAGGAAAATTAACCACTCCATGTACCCTTCTTGCTGGCCTCCAAGCCTGTCAGGGCTTAAACCCCACTGATGTCTTTCTCCTTCCAGTTCTTCTCTGCAGCCTCTTCCCATCGAGTCTCCTGTAGATTCAGGCAATATACCTACATACGCCTCACCTTATCTATGTTTGTCTGTCAGTTTGTTTTTTTTTTCCTTCATCTAAAACTTCTCCTTCTTACGCAGGCACCCTGGCTGGTGATGTCTCTGGTTTGCCATCTTGCTTCCTTCTTCTGATTTTTTTTAATTTTCTGAGGCTTGTTCTGTGGCATAACATATGATCAATCATGGAAAATGTCCAATATACTGATGATAAAAATTTATATTCAGTAGTTTTGGGGTAGAATGTTCTGTAAATGTCTGTTAGGTCCATTTGTTCTATAGTTCTGTTTAAGTACAGTGTTTTAATATTCATTTCCTGTTTCAGTGATCTTCCCAATACTGTTAGTAAACTGTACATGTTAGTTCCAACTAACATGTTATTGTTTTTTCTTTGCTTAGATATAGAAAATTTTGCTTTATAAAAAATGGGAGCCCTTGTGATAGGTATATACATATTTAAGATTGTTATGTCATCTTGTTTAATTGTTCCCTTTACTGTTACATAACAACCATCTTTGTCTTTTTACTATTGTTAATATACAGTCTATTTTATCTATTATGTGAATGGCTACGCATAAGAATTGGTTTCCATTTGTATGTAATATTTCTTTTCCATCCCTCCACCTTGGGTCTGTGTTGGTCTTTGTGGGTTACATATGTTTCCTTCAGATAGCATATACTTATTGTTTGTTTGTTTTTTCCATTCTGCCAGTCTGTATCATTTAAGAGGGGCATATAGATTGTTCACCTTGAGTGTTTGTGTTAATTTGTTAGTTACTATTCTTTCATCATGTTGGATGATATCTTATTGTTTTGTTTACCCTCTTGTGCTGCTGTATTATGAGAGCTGTGAGAGATAGAACTTTTTTATGTTTTTACACTTGTTGGTGTCTATTGTGCTCTTGCGTATATGTTGAATTTTTGAACATTTCCTATGGGACAGGTCTGGTTATGACAAATATATCTAATGTTTGCTAGTCTGTGAAAGATTTTATTTATCCTTTATTTATAAAACTTAATTTAGCATGATACATAATTCTTGACTGGAAATTATTCTGTTTAAGAAGACTAAGATAGCACCCCATTCCTTTCTGGCTTGAATGATTTCTCTTGAGAAGACTGATGACAGTCTAATGGGTTTTCCTTTGTATGTTACTTGATGTTTTCCCCTCATGGCTTGTAAGGATTCCTCCTTCATATTTTCTTTAGCCAGTCTTATAGCTATATGTCTTGATCATGCCGTTTTTGAAATGAAAAAACTCTCAGATGTTCATTGAGCTTCTTGTATGTGGATGTCTAAATCTATAGCAAGACCAGGGAAGCTTTCCTAAATTATTCCCTCAAATAGGCTTTCCAAGCATTGTGATTTTCCTTTGTCACACTCAGGGATGCTTGTGATTATTATATTTGACTATTTTATGTAATCTCATATTTCTTGTAGACTTTCTTTTTTTTTTTATTTTGGCATATTATGGGGGTACAGATTTTAAGGTTTCAATAAATGCCCACCCCCCTCCTCCCACAAGTCTGAGTCTCCAGAATGACCATCCCTCAGATGGTGCACATATCACTCGTTATGTATGTATACACCCGCCCCCCTCCCCCCCCAATACCCTATTACTGTAGTACCTATGTGTCCACTTAGGTGCTACTCAGTCAATACCAGTTTTCTGGAGAATATATCTGGTGCTTGTTTTTCCATTCTTGGGATACTTCACTTAGTAATATGGGTTCCAGCTCCAACCAGGAAAATATAAGATGTGCTATATCACCATTGGTTCTTAGAGCTGAATAGTACTCCATGGTATACATATACCACATTTTATTAATCCATTGTTCCATTAATCCATTAATCCACAGCCTTGCAATTATGAATTGTGCTGCTATAAACATTCGAGTGCAGGTGTCTTTTTTGTAGAGTGTCATTGGATCTTTTGGGTAGATGCCCAGCAATGGGATTGCTGGATCAAATGGTAGATTCAGTTGTATCGCTTTAAGGTATCTCCATATTGCTTTCCACAGAGGTTGAACTAGTTTGCAGTCCCACCAGCAGTGTAGGAGTGTTCCTCTCTCTCCGCAACCACGCCAGCATTTATTGTTTGGAGATTTTTTGATAAAGGCCATTCTCACTGGGGTTAAGTGATATCTCATTGTGGTTTTGATTTGCATTTCCCTGATGATTAGGGATGTTGAGCATTTCTTCATATGTTTGTTGGCCATTCTTCTGTCTTCTTCAGAAAAATTTCTGTTCAAGTCCTTTGCCCACTTTTTAATGGGGTTATTTGATTTTTTCTTCCTAATTTTCGTGAGTTCTAAGTATATTCTAGTTATCAGTCCCTTATCGGATGCATAGGATGCAAAAATTTTCTCCCATTCTGTAGGTTGTCTGTTTACTTTCATGACTATTTCTTTGGCTGTGCAGAAGCTTTGTAGTTTGATCATGTCCCATTTATTTATTTATTTATTTATTTATTTATTTTATTTTGGCATATTATGGGGGTACAGATTTTAAGGTTTCAATAAATGCCCGTTTCCCCCCTCCCCCCAAAAGTCTGAGTCTCCATCAGGACCATCCCCCAGATGGTGCACATCTCACTCATTATATATGTATATAGCCACCCCCCTCCCCCCTTCCCCCTTCCCCCTTCCACCTGCCCAATACCCTATTACTGTAGTACCTATGTGTCCACTTAGGTGCTACTCAGTTAATACCAGTTTGCTGGAGAATATATCTGGTGCTTGTTTTTCCATTCTTGGGATACTTCACTTACTAGTATGGGTTCCAGCTCTAACCAGGAAAATATAAGATGTGCTATATCACCATTGTTTCTTAGAGCTGAATAGTACTCCATGGTATACATATACCACATTTTATTAATCCATTCTTGGATTGATGGGCACTTGGGCTGTTTCCACAGCCTTGCAATTATGAATTGTGCTGCTATAAACATTCGAGTGCAGGTGTCTATTTTGTAGAGTGTCACTGGATCATTTGGGTAGATGCCCAGCAATGGGATTGCTGGATCAAATGGTAGATTCAGTTGTATCGCTTTAAGGTATCTCCATATTGCTTTCCACAGAGGTTGAACTAGTTTGCAGTCCCACCAGCAGTGTAGGAGTGTTCCTCTCTCTCCGCAACCACGCCAGCATTTATTGTTTGGAGATTTTTTGATAAAGGCCATTCTCACTGGGGTTAAGTGATATCTCATTGTGGTTTTGATTTGCATTTCCCTGATGATTAGAGATGTTGAGCATTTCTTCATATGTTTGTTGGCCATTCTTCTGTCTTCTTTAGAAAAATTTCTGTTCAAGTCTTTTGCCCAATTTTTAATGGGGTTATTTGATTTTTTCTTCCTATTTTTCGTGAGTTCTAAGTATATTCTAGTTATCAGTCCCTTATCGGATGCATAGGATGCAAAAATTTTCTCCCATTCTGTAGGTTGTCTGTTTACTTTCATGACTATTTCTTTGGCTGTGCAGAAGCTTTGTAGCTTGATCATGTCCCATTTATTTATTTTTGTTGCTGCTTTGATTGCCTTTGGGGACTTCTTCATAAACTCTTTGCCCAGGCCGATGTCTAGGAGAGTGTTTCCAACTTTTTCCTCTAGAGTTCTAATAGTTTCATATCTTAGGTTTAAGTCTGTTATCCAGCGTGAGTTGGTTTTTGTGAGAGGTGAAAGGTGTGGGTCCTGTTTTAGCCTTCTACAGATGACTATCCAGTTTTCCCAGCACCATTTATTGAAGAGGGATTCTTTTCCCCAGCGTATGTTTTTGTCTGCTTTGTCAAAGATGAGATGGCTATATGAGGATGGTTTTATATCAGGATTCTCACATCTGTTCCACTGGTCAATATTCCTGTTTTTGTGCCAATACCATATTGTTTTAATTCCTACAGCTTTGTAGTATAGTTTGATATCTGGCATATTAATGCCACCCATTTTGTTTTTGTTGCCTAGAATTGCTCTTGAAATTCGGGGTCTTCTTTGGTTCCATACGAAGCGTAAAATTATTTTTTCTATATCTGTGAAGAATGCTGATGGGATTTTAATAGGTATTGCTTTGAATCTGTAGATCAGTTTGGGTAGTATAGACATTTTGATGATATTGAGTCTGCCGATCCACGAGCATGGTATGGATTTCCATCTGTTTACATCCTCTGCTATTTCCTTCCTCAGTGTTTCATAGTTGTCCCTGTAGAGGTCTTTTACGTCCTTGGTTAAGTATATTCCTAGGTATTTTAATTTCTTTGTTGCTATTGTGAAGGGAATTGAGTCTTTGATTTGGTTCTCAAGTAGATTGTTGTTGGCGTATATGAATGCCTCTGATTTCTGTGTATTGATTTTGTATCCTGAGACTTTACTACATTCATTGATCAGTTCCAGGAGTTTCTTGGTTGAATCCTTGGGGTTTTCTAGATACAATATCATATCATCAGCAAACAGTGAAAGTTTGATCTCTTCTGCCCCTATTTGGATACCTTTGATCCAATTTTCCTGTCTGACTGCTGTAGCCAAGACTTCCAGCACTATGTTGAACAGAAGTGGAGATAGTGGGCAGACTTGTCTGGTTCCAGTTCTAAGTGGGAATGATTTCAATTTTTCTCCATTCAGTATGATGTTGGCTATGGGTCTGTCATATATGGCTTGTATCATTTTTAGGTATGTCCCTTCTATGCCTATTTTCTTAAGTGTTCGTATCATGAAAAGGTGTTGAATTTTGTCAAAAGCTTTTTCTGCATCTATTGAAAGAATCATGTGGTCTTTGTTTTTGCTTCTGTTTATGTGGTGAATTGCATTTATAGATTTACGTATGTTGAACCATCCCTGCATCCCTGGAATGAAGCCCACTTGGTCGTGGTGGATTATTTTTTTGATAAGTGTCTGGATTCGGTTAGCTAAGATTTTGTTGAAAATTTTTGCATCTATATTCATTAGGGATATTGGTCTGTAGTTTTCTTTTTTTATTGCATCCTTTCCTGGTTTCGGTATCAGAGTAATATTCGCTTAATAAAAGGTGTCGGGGAGGTTTCCGTTCTTCTCGATGTTGTGGAATTGATTCTGCAAGATAGGTACTAGTTCTTCTTTGTAAGTATGGTAAAATTCGGGTGTGAAGCCATCGGGACCGGGACTTTCGTTTTTAGGGAGATTTTTAATTGCTGTTTCTATTTCAGCTGTTGAGATTGGTCTATTCAGGGAATCTATTTCTTCCTGGTTGAACCTAGAGAGGCTGTGCGTTTCTAGAAATTTGTCCATTTCCTCCACATTTTCCAGTTTGTGTGCATAAAGTTTTTTGTAGTATTCATAAACTGTATCTTTTGTCTCTTTGGGATCAGTTGTGATATCTCCTTTTTTATTCCTGATGGAGGTTATTAGAGATTTCTCTTTTCTGCTTTTCGTTAGCTTAGCCAATGGTGTGTCAATTTTGTTTATTTTTTCAAAGAACCAACTTTTTGTTTTATTAATCTCCTGAATAGCTTTCCTGTTTTCAATTTCGTTTAGTTGTCATTTGATCTTGTTGATTTCACTTCTTCTGCTGGGTTTGGGGTTAGTCTGTTCTTCTTTTTCCAGCTCTTTGACTCCTTTCATTAGATTGTCTATTTGTGATCTTTTTGTCTTTTGGTTATAGGCATTTATGAAGATTAACTTTCCTCTCAGAACTGCTTTAGCTGTGTCCCAGAGGAGTTGATAACTTGTCTGTCCATTGTCGTTTTCTTCATAGAACTTTTTTATTTCCGTCTTGATTTCTTCATTTACGAAGTAATCATTTAGTAGGAGGTTGTTTAATTTCCACGTTTTTGTGTAGAAATGTGAGTTTCTGTTAGGGTTGATTTCTACTTTTATTCCACTGTGATCTGAGAAGGTACATGGTATGATTTCTATTTTTTAAAATTTCTTGAGATTTTATTTGTGTCCTAGGATATGGTCAATCTTAGAGAATGTCCCGTGAGCTGATGAGAAGAACGTATATTCAGTGGATTTTGGGTAGAATGTTCTGTAGATGTTTGTCAGACCCAATTGTTCTAGAGTTTTGTTTAAGTCCATTATTTCTTTATTAATTTTCTGTTTGGAGGATCTGTCTCGTGCCGTCAGTGGGGTGTTGAAATCTCCGGCGATTATGGAGTTGCTATTAATCCATTTGCTTAGCTCCAGTAAGGTTTGCTTTATGAATCTGGGTGCACCTAAGTTGGGTGCATATATATTTAAAATTGTTATCTCTTCTTGTTGGACTGTGCCCTTTACCATTATGTAATTACCCTCTTTGTTTTTTGCTACTTTTGTTGGGTTAAAAACTAAATCGTCCGAAATTAGAACTGTCATACCAGCCTTCTTTTGGCTTCTATTTGCTTGGAATATTGATCTCCACCCTTTCATTTTTAGTCTATATGCATCCTTGCAGGTTAGATGTGTTTCCTGAAGACAGCATATACTTAGCCTGTATTTTCTTATGCATTCAGCCAGCCTATGTCTCTTGAGTGGAGAGTTTAAGCCATTCACATTTATTGAGAGGACTGATGGGTAAGGTAAATTACTGATCATTCTGTTGGGTTGGATGTTGTTGCTATGATTTCTGTCTTGAGCCATTGTAATATCTGGCCTTTAATATCTTTGGCTTTTGGTTGTTTTTATATCTGTGGATTATTATTGTGATGTTCCGTGAATAACACTGTTTTAAGTACTTCTTGTAGGGCAGGTCTTGTCTTGGTGAATTCTCTGATCCTTTCCTTGTCTGAGAATGTTTTTATTTCTCCTTCATATACGAAACTTAGTTTTGCAGGGAATAATATTCTAGGCTGGGCATTGTTTTGTTTCAAAAGAGTGAGAATGGGGCCCCAGTCTCTCCTTGCTTGTAAAGTCTCATTATAGAAGTCTGATGTTATTTGAATTGGCTTTCCTTTGTATGTTACTTGCTTCTTTTGTCTTACAGCTTTTAGAAGGGCCTCTTTAGTTGATACTTTGATCAGTCTGATGACTGCATGACGTGACATCTTCCTGTTTGCATTGAATCTCCCAGGGGTCCTTTGGGCTTCTTGAACTTGTATATCGAGATTTTGAGCAAGGCCTGGGAAATTTTCCTCTATTATGTCTTCCAAAAGCTTGTCCAGCCCTTGAGTGTTGTCTTCCTCCCCTTCGGCTAACCCTATGACCCTCACGTTAGGTTTTTTCACATAATCCCACAGCTCTTGTAGGCTTTGCTCTTTTCTCTTGTTTCTCTGCTGTATTTCTGTGACTGATTTATTTAATTGGAAGGTGTTATCTTCAAGCTCTGAGATTCTTTCTTCTGCTTGATCTACCCTGTTCTTGAGACTTTCCACATTATTTTGTAGTTCCCTGAGTTGATTCTTCATCTCCAGGACTTCGGTTAAAGTTTTCTTCACTGTGTCAATCTCTTTGTTGAACCCTTGTTCCATTTCCTGGAAGCTTTTTGTGGTTTCTTGGTGTTGGTTATTGAATTGTTGTTGCAGGTCAGTGAGTGTTCTTATGATCCACATATGAAATTCCTCTTCTGTCATATTGGTTGCCTGATTTTGGTTGGTGTCCGTTTCTAGGGGGCTGGTGCTCCTCTTTGGGGGTGTGTTTTCCGTTTGGTTCTTCATATTTCCTGAGTTCTTTCGCTGATTTCTTCCCATGCCGATCAGTTGTTGTTTCTTTCCTTAGGTTATTGTTTGGGTATTCACACACCTTGTTTAGTTTCTGAGGCGTTAGGTGGTGTCTGTGGGTGAAATTGGACCACTCCCTTTATATTGAGTCGGTGGGTGCCGTGGAAAGGCTGTGCAAGATGCTGTCCCTGTCAGGAGGTGGCGTTTGCTTGGAGGAACAGGCTATACTGTTGATTTTGTGTCCTGTTAACAGCTCTTGTTCTGGGCGGAGCTGGGTTGGGTAAGCCTGCCCTCAGGCCGTTAGCAGGGGTCAAAGTTCTGTTCTCTGCTTCCAGGGAAAGCTGTCAGGCTGGGGCTGGAATGGTCCCGCTCAGCCAGAAAGTCTGTGTGTGGGGGTGGGGCTGTCTGAGACCCACAGTCTGGAGCAGGCCTCGCTTCTTTCCACCCTCTCCAACTCCGCAGCTACTCCTGGGCCTCTGCCAGCAGGCCAGACCACAAGTCACCAGGCCTCCCCGGACTGTGATGCCAGCGGGGAGGTTCCCTGCACAGGAACACCACCTTGGTTGGGTGCATGGCCTCCTCCTGGGAGGAGGGTTGCCCTCTAGGACGCCGATCCGCCCCTGGAGGCACACACTCCTCAGTAGGCTGTTCACGTATAACCCTTCTGTGCCCTGGGCAATGGCAAGCCACATTTTAACCAGCCAAGCTATTGCTTGCACTCCCCTAAATGAGAGAGGACCCTCAGTCACCAATCAGGTGACACAGCATGCTCATGTCCATATCCAGAGTAACAGATATATGGCCACAAGCAGAACAAGCCAGAGTCCCAGTTGACCAACCAACAATGCATATACACACACCCTGGACCTAAGAAACAACCCAGAAAGCCCACCTCAGGCAAAGCCATATCACCACCACCGTAACTTTTGTCTAGGCCACTGAGATATTTGTAAACATAACCAGAATAGGTTATAACTGAAGAAACTACACAAAGAAACTACATTACTGTATCTACCTAGAAGCAAAGCCAACACACCCAACCAAACTGAGACAATAAGACCTATGTAAATGAACATCTAAATGAATAAATCTTTACCTTTGAAAACTACTCTATAAAATTTAAACAGACAACTCTTCCACCAGATGCTTAGAAATCAATATATGGACACACCAATCATGAGAAAACTAAAATAATAAATAAATGAATAACATTTCCAATGGAACATAGTAATTTGTCACTAATAGATCTCAATCATAAAGAAATATATGAAATTCCAGGAAAAAATCAAAATAATAATCTTAAGGAAAATCAGTGAGATATGAGAGAATACATAAACAATTCAAAGACATTAGGAAAACAATTCATGCTTCGAATGAGAAATTCAATAAATACATAAATAATGTAAAAATGTTTCAACCATGTGAGAACCTTGGTGTTGGTCAGTTAGTAAAAATTTATAATATTCTGAAATAAAAAAAGATTCAACCAAAACATTTCAGCTGAAGAACTGAATAAATATAATAAAAAATACAATTTAGAGCATCAACAACAGACTAGACCAAGAATATAAAAATAATTTCTAAACTTGAAGACAGGTCTTTTGAAACAACACAGACAGACAAAAGAAATAAAGAAAGAAAAGAAAAGAAAAGAAAGAGAGAGAATGAGGGAGAGGGAGAGGGAGAGAGAGAGAGAGAGAGAGCGAGCAAGCAAAAACAAAAGAAGCCTATAGGACTTATAGGACAGCATTAATTATACAAATATGCATATTACAGGCATTCTAGAAAGAAAAGAGAAAAGAAAAGACATAGAAAACATATTTGATGAAATAATAGCTGAAAACATCCCACGTTTTGGGAAAGAGATTAATATCTAGATTCAGTAAGATAAAAAAAAGAATCCCAAATAGATTCAACCTAAACAAATCCTCTTTAAAGCAATTAATAGTCATATTGTCAAAAGAAGGCAGACAAATGGACAAAAAAACACATGAAAAAATACTCAACATCATTATTAATAAGGAAAATGCAAATTAAAACCATAGCATTATATCACCTTACCCCTGTTAGAACAGATTTTATCAAAAAGTCCAAAAAGAATAGATGCTAATGTGGATACAGAGATAAAGGAACAATTATACACTGTTGGTGGGAGTGCAAATTAGTACAACCTCTATTGAAAACAGTATGGAAATTCCTCAAAAAACTAAAATTAGATCTACCATTCGATCCTACAATCTCAATATTGGGTATGTACCCAGAGGAAAAGAAGTCATTTTATCAAAAAGACACTTGCACTTGAATGCTTATTGCAGCACAATTAATAATTGAAAAGATGTGGAATCAACTTAAGTGCATACATGACTGGATTAACAAAATGTGATATATATATATATATATATATAATATATATATATATATATATATATATATATACCTTTGAGTACTACTCAGCCACATAAAATGATAAATTAGTGTGTTTTGCCAAAATTTGGATGGAACTCTAAACCCTTATCATAAGTGAAGTATCTCAATAATGGAAAAACAAACACTACATGTACTCTTTAATAAATTGCAACTAAATGGGGGGCACATATGTGCATAGAGGGAAGTTAAAGTCATTGCAAATCCAGCAGGGGAGGGGCAAAGTGGCAAAAAACTACTGAACAGGTACTATGAACTCTACTTAGGTGATGATCACACTTAAAGCTCTGACTCAAGCATTATAAAGGTGATCCATGTAACAAAACTATTTGTATCCCCTTAATATTTTGGAGAAAAAGTCAATGAAAAAGGAAGAATTCTAAAACTAGCAAGAAAGAAGAGTCAAGTCATATATAAGGGGATTCTCAGTAGACTAACAGTGGATTTCTCAGCAGGAACCTTACAGTCTGGAAGGAGATGGAATGTTATATACAATGTATTGAATAGAGACAACTTTCAGACAAGAATATTTTATCCAGCAAAGATATTGCTTAGATATGAAGGAGAAATAAAATCTTTCACAGAGAAGCAAAAGCTCAGTGAATTCATCAACACTAGACAGGACTTAAATTCTCAAAAGAGTCTTACATCTGGAAGTGAAAAGATGATGACCACCATCATGAAAACATGCAAAATCATATAACTTTCTCAAAACTATACAAAACATAAAGAAGAAAGAAAAAGAAATCAAAAGTTATCACTACAGAAAACTACCAATTACAAATATAAACAATCAAAGAATAAGAAACAAATGATATAATAAATAACCGGAAAACAAACAATAAAATTATAATAGTAAGCCCTCACCTATCAGTAATAACCTCGAATATAAATTGATTAAATTCCCCATTTAAAAGATATAGGCTGGCTGAATAGATTAAAATTAAAAAGAAAACAAGACCCACCTATATGCTGTCTACAATAAACTTGCCATATATGTAAAGACACATATAGATTGAAAGTAAAGAGTAGAAAAAGATTGTCGACACAAACAGAAACCAAAAGTAATTTGAAGTAGGTATACTTATATTAGACAATACAGACTTCAAGGCAAAATCTGTAAAAAGAGACAAAAAAGGCCATTACATAATAATAAATGGAGCAATTCAGCAATTCAGTATACCTGAATTCAGCAAGAGAACATAATAATTGCAAATATATGTGCATCCAACACAAGAGCACCAGATATACAAAGTAAATATTATTAGAACTCAAATGAGAGATAGGCCCAGTACAACAATAATTGGGAGCATCAAACCCCCCACTCAGCAATGGATAGATCATCTAGACAGAAAATCAAGAAAAAAATAAGATTAAACTGTACCATAGACCAAATGTACCTAATATACATTTACATAACATTTCACCCAACAGCTGCAGAATACAAATTTTTTAATCAGCACATGGTCAATTCTATAAGCTTGACCATATGTTAGGACACAAAACAAGTCTCAGAAATTTTTAAAATTAAAATCATATAAAGTATCTTCTACAACAATACTGTAATAAAACTAGAAATAAATAACAAGAGGACTATTCAAAATTATATAAATATATGAAAATTAGACATCATTCTTCTGAAGAACCAGTGGGTGAAAATATAAATTAAGAATGAAATTTAATTTTTTTTAATAAATGAAAATAGAAAATCAACTTACCAAAATCTATGGGACACAGCAAAAGCAGTATTAAGAAACAAGTTTATACCAATAAATGCCTACATCAATAAACTCAAAAGATTTCAAATAAACAATTTGATGCATCTAAAGGAAATAGAAAAACAAGATCACAGCAAACCAAAAATTAGTAGAGAGAAAGAAATAATAAGGACTAGAGCCTAAATAATAAAATTGAAACTAAAAGAAAACTATAAAAGATTTATGAATAAGACCTCAAAATCACAGGCAACAAAAATACAAAGGGGGTTAAATCAAACTAAAAAGCATCTCCACAGCAAAAGAAACAATAGAGTACAAAGGTCATCTACAGAATGGGAGAAAATATTTGTAAACTATTAATCTTACAGGGGATGACTACCCAGAATATATAAGAAACTCAAGAATCTCAACCTCTAAGAAAACAAACAATCCAATTAAAATGGGCAGAGGGTCTGAATAGACATTTCTTAGAAGACATCCAAATGGCCAATAAATATATGAAAAAATGCTCAACATCTCTAATCATCAAAGAAATGTAAACCAAAAGCACAATGAAGCATCATATAAGCCCTGATATGATGTCTATTATCAAAAAGACAAAAAATAACAAATAATGGTGAGAATGCAGAGAAAAGGCAACTATTGGACACTTTTGGTAAAAATGAAAACTAGTACAGCCAGTATGGAGATCAGTATTGAGGTTCCTCAAAAAACTATACATTACATGAATGTATCAAATTTCACATGTATCCCACAAATATGTAAATCTAGTTATATATCAACTTTTTTAAAGCTGAAGGCAATTAAATGCAGTTTAGTAATTCATATGGGAAAATTTGGATTTCTAATCAAGACCCAAGCAGAGATGCAGTATGTGATACCATGATGACCTAGTTCACTTCTCAGGAGTTTCCCCACAGAAACTTTTATATAGCTATTGAAGGGATAACATGAAAGTCACCATTAAACCTCCTTACCATATTTTTTAAACTTTCATGTTTATTCACAGGCAAATTTAAGGAGAAATTAGCTGCTGGTGCTTCATGAACCTTTAAAAGTAAAATTAACATCAGTTATGCAGACAAAAACAGGGAAAAAAAGCCTGGTACCAGTTCACTAAGGTTTCATCTGCTCAAAGACAGAATATTATTAATAATTCATGTTATTATAATCATAAAATTGATGGGAATAACTAACATTTACTTTGCTCATACTTATTTCCATTTTTCAGTGGATTAATTGTAGTTTACTCCTTTTTATATATTTATTTATTTTATTTCAGGATATTATAGGGGTACAAATATTTTGTTTACATGTTATGACTTTGCCACACCCAAACCATGATTTGAGGCATGCGCTTCCCTCACTACAATGCTCACTGCATCCATTAGTTGTGAGTTTAACAATCCTCCAACCCCCAATCCCCAGCACAATTCACTATTGCAAGGATGTGGAAACAACCCAAGTGCCAATCAATCCATGAGTTTATTAATAAAATATGGTATATGTATACAATAGAATACTACTCAATTATAAAAAACGATGGTGATATAGCACCTCTTATGTTTTCCTGGGTAGAGCTTGAGCCCATCCTCTGAAGTAAGGTATCACCAGGATGGAAGAATAGGCACCACATGTACTCGCCATCAAATTGGCACTAAGTTATCAACACCAAGGTGCTCCTGGCCATATTAATGACCTTCAATGTTCAATAAGACCAATAGTACTATGCTTTAACAATTTGCCTTCATCACAATACAATTTGTATATTTGTTAGAATATTTGTCTATAGAGCATTGATATTGTGATTATTAGAGCAGAAAAAATTAGCATTGACTATAAGTATTAAAACTACCCATGTACCTACTCTGAGCATAAGCTTTGAGAGCTATGAATAATAGTATTGGCTTGGTTAATAGAATATCAGCAACCAGCACCAGGGAAAAATCTTCCTGGGATGATACAATTTTTATATCATATTTTGAAGTTCAATTAGCTCTACATTTTAATCTCTAACTAAACTTCCTACTTTCCTCTCAAGTTTTCCATCTTGAAGTGTTCCCTGCTGCATTTTAGGAAAGTGGAAATTACAAGAAATTATTGTTCACGCTTTTTATTACACTTCTCTACTATGCTATAAAGGATTCTCTTATAGAAATGGTTAAACATAGTGAAACAATAGCTAAGAACTTTCTTGGAATGGAAGCATATAATAAAATAGATATTCAGCTGATCCAACTTCAGGGGTGGCAAAGATTTTTTAGAGAATTTAACTAATTTCTTCTCAAACATAACTTCTCTTTTGGAAGTGATTTGTCTTATGCAGCTATTCTATCCATGTTTATCATTCAGCCTGTGTATCTACCTTGAGGGCTTCTCTATTCCTCAGAATAGGTGCCATTAAAACTGATAAAGAACCCTGGGTATGCTACACTAACCTCCTCTCTGCTCATATGTGACTTCAGTTAGAAAATATGAAATGTATTTCGAAAAGGGAGTAAAGGACAGAACAAAACCTAAGAAATTTGCACTATATTCTCCCATGAAAATGTCTAATTAAATGAAGCTTTGGGTGAAAACTTGCTCAATAACTTTAAATGCTCAGGGCCAATGGATCATTCACTTTGTTTTAGCACTTGTTTCTGCTTCCTTCCTGAGGGAAGGAGGGAAAAGTAGTGATGGTGCAAGGTAATAGACTTATCCAGAATATTTTCTCATGTTCCTACAGATTGCCAAGGAGAAACAGTTACTGTCTTGTGTTCATGTAATACTTAACATTCTCAAATCTTGGGTAGCTTCTCATCTCCCAAAAGTACTCTCTTTCCTAAAACCAACCCCACCCCATTTCTCCCTTCATAAGAAAGGATCAACCTTGATTGTATAGTTCCCCCTTTCTTGTTACTGTTTTGTACTCATATCTACTTTTGTCATTGCCTTCCAATATCCTATTAATATCACAGATTTTTGTTGTTTTTGTTGTACCTTCACTATAAAGGATATACTTACTAGTTATTCATTTATTTGTAATTTTGAAATAAATTTAATAAATGAAAAAATAAAACCAAAGTAAAACTTTCAACTTTTCCTACTCAGTCCTTTTAAATATTTAAATGTTTGTCATATACATACATATATATATATATATATATATATATATATATAATATGGCTTATAAGAAGAGCAAAGTAAAATATCAAAATTTACAACTCTTACAACTAGACTTCATTTTGTCTACTGTGGGAAAACATGATATATTTCTTTGCTGCAGTACAGAATGAGACAAATAATCCAAAGTTTATTGGTAGACTTAACAAATGAAGGAAGTGAAGATTTAATAATAGCCTCTTTGAAAATTAAAATGCTGAGGATAAAAGAGGTAGGCAATACATTTACAGTATGAGAGACCTATAATATTGCCTTAAAATTATAGAATGTTTTGCCATGTTCATAGCTAATCAATCTAATTTTATTTTCATTTGGCACGTATAATAGCCCTGTGTTAAGCTACTACCATTCCTATTTTATAACTTGAAGTTCACGTCTCTTTTTTTCTTTATTTTCTAATTTTATTGAGATATAATTGACAAAAAATTATAAATATTAAAGGTGTACAATGTGATGTTTTGATGTATATTTGCATTGTGAAATGATTACCACAATCAAAAGGTAATCAACATATATATCACCTCACATAGTTACTGTACCTATGGAAAAAACATTTAAATTAGGCAAATTTTAAGTATACAATAAAGTATTCTTAACTATAGTCATTTGGGCTGTACATTAGATATTTAGAACTTATTCATAACTGAGTTTTTTTGTTTGTTTGTTTGTTTGTTTTTGAGGCAGAGTGTTACTGTGTCACTCTAGGTAGAATGTGGTGGCCACATTATAGCTCACTACAACCTCCGGGATCCTCCTGTCTCAGCCTCCCAAGTAGTTGAGACTATAGGCACACATCACCATGCCTGGCTAAGTTTTCTAGTTTTAGTAGAGATGGGTTCTCTCTCTTGTTCAGGCTGGTCTCAAACTCGTGAGCTCAAACAATCCTCTTGCCTCAGCCTCCCAGACTGCTAGGATTACACCACACCTGGCCATAACTGAGGCTTTGACCAACATGGCCCTCACCACCTGCCAACTACCATTCTACTCTGTTTCTATGAGTTTGATGTTTTATTATTCCACATTTAAGTGAGATGATGCACCATTTGTCTTTCTCTACTTGGTTTATTTTACTTAGCACAATGTCCTTTAGGTTAATCCATGTTGTTGCAAATAACAGGATTTCCCTTTTCTGAGGCTTAATAGTATTTATTGTGTGCATATGCCATATTTTCTTTATCCATTCATCTGTCAATAAACAATTAGGGTGACAGGACATCTCGGCTATTGTCAACAATGCAGCATGAACATGGGAATGCACGTATCTCTTGATATAGTGATTTTATTTCCTTTGGATATATATGCAGAAGCAGGATTGTAAATCACATGATAGATCTATTTTTAATTTTTTTCAGGAACATCTGTACTGATTTGCATAATGGCTATAACAATTTAGGTTCCCAAAAAGAATGTACAAGAATTTCCTATGCTCCACGTCCAAAATGTATCTTTTAGCTTTTTGATAATAGCCATCCTAACAGAAGTGAGGAATATCTCATTGTGGTTTTGATTGGCATTTCCCTGATGATTAGTGATGTTGAGCACTTTTTCATATATCAGTTACCATTTGCATGTCTTCTTCAGAAAAATGTTCTCCTCTGAAAAATTAAGATACGTTGCCCATTTTTAAATTAGGATATTTAGTTATTGTTATTGTTTTTGGTTTTTTTAAATTTTATGGTATTATGAGAGTGCAAAGATTTTGGTTACATTTTATGTCTTTGCCTCTCCCTAGTGAGGGTTAGAGGCATGCCCTTCCCCTTTACAATGCTCACAGTGTTCTTTAGTTGTGATTTTACCCTCCCACCCCCTACCCCCCACCCCCACCCCCGCACACACACACCCTAAGCCCTCGAGAATAATACTACCATGTGAGCACCATAGTGTTAATCAGTCAGTATCAATTTGATGGTGAGTACAAGTGGAGCCTATTCTTCCAAAATTGTGTTACCTTACTTCGGATAAAGGGCTAAAGCTCAATCCAGGATCACTGTAGTTTCTTATAATTGGGAGTAGTATTCCATTATATATATATATATATATATATATATATATATATATATATATAATTTTAATAATCCAATCATGAATTTACGGGCACTTAGGTTGTTTCCACATCCTTGCAATGGTGAATTGTGCTGCCATAAACATTCGGGCTCAGATGTCTTCATTACAGAATGCCTTTTACTCTTTGGGTAGATGCCTAACAGTGCTATTGTTGGATTGAATGGTATTTCTATTTTTAGCTCTTTGAGGTATGTCCAAATTCTTTTTCAGAGAGGTTGCACTAATTAATTTTCAGTCCCAGCAACAGTGTAAGTGTGTTCCTGTGTCTCCACATCCCCACCAGCATTTGTTGTTCTGGGACTTTTTGATACAGGAGAATCTCACTGAGGTTAGTGATATCCCATTGTAGTTTTGATTTGCATTTCACTAATGATTAGAGATATGAAGTTTTTTTTTTGTATGTTTACTGGCCATTATTCTGTCTTATTTTGAAAAGTTTCTGTTTATTTCCCTTGCCCATTTATTGATGGGGTTATTTGATTTTTTCTTGTTGATTTTTTCAGGTTCTAGATAGATTCTTGTTATCAGTCCTTCATTGGATGTGTAGAGAGCAAATATTTTTCCAATTCTGTAGACTGTATATTCATTCTAATTATAGTTTCCTTGGCTGTGCAAAACCGTTTTAATTTGATCAGATCCCATTTATTTATTTTTGTTGCTGTAGTGATTGTTTTGGGGTTCTTGTTCAAAAATTATTTACCTAGGCCAATGTCTGAAAGGGTCTTCCCAACATCTTTTTCTAGAATTCTTAAGGTTTAATGCCTTAGGTTTAAGTCTGTTATCCATGTTAAATGGATTTTTGAGAGGTGAGAGGTGGGTATCCAGCTTCAATCTTTTGCATGTAGCTATCCAGTTTTCCCAGCATCATTTATTGAAAAGAGATTATTTTCCCCAATGTGTATTTTTGTCTGCTTTGTCAAATATTAGATTACCATATGCAGATGGTTTCATCTCTGGATTCTCAGTCCTGTTCCAAAGATATATGTCTCTGTTCTTGTGCCTGTCACAAACTGTTTTAATTATTATAGTCTTGTACTACAGCTTGAAGTCTGGTAGATTCATACCTTCAAGTTTGTTCTTTATACTTAAGATTGCTTTGGCTCTACCAGGTCTTTTCTGGTTCCATACAAAGTGAAGAAATATTTTTTTTAGATCTGTAAAGAGTGATGATGGTAGTTTGATAGGGATTGCATTAATTCTGTAGATCACTTTAGGTAGTATTGACATTTTAATGATATTGATTCTGCCAATCCATGAGCAAGGTAGATTTTACATCTGTAAATCTTCTAGAATTTCTTTTCTTAGTGTGTCATAGTTCTCCCTGTTTATGTCTCTCATATTTTTCATTAAATATATTCCTAGATATTTAATTTTATTTGAGGCGATTGTAAAAGGTATTACATTTTTTGTTATTTTGGCATATTATGGGGGTACAGATTTTAAGGTTTCAATAAATGCCAATTTCCTCCAACCCCCAAAAGTCTGAGTCTCCATTATGACCATCCCCCAGATGGTGCACATCTCACTCATTATGTATGTATATACCTGCCCCCTCCCCCCTCCCACCTGCCCAATACCCTATTACTGTAGTACCTATGTGACCACTTAGGTGCTGTTCAGTTAATACCAATTTGCTGGTGAGTATATGTGGTGCTTGTTTTTCTATTCTTGGGAAACTTCACTTAATAGTATGGGTTCCAGCTCTAACCAGGAAAATATAAGATGTGCTATGTAACCATTGTTTATTAGAGCTGAATAGTACTCCATGGTATACATATACCACATTTTATTAATCCATTCTTGGATTCATGGTCACTTGGGCTCTTTCCACAGCCTTGCAATTATGAATTGTGCTGCTATAAACATGCAAGTGCAGGTGTCTTTTTTGTAGAGTGTCATTGGATCTTTTGGGTAGATGCCCAGCAATGGGATTGCTGGATCAAATGGTAGAATCACTTGTATCGCTTAAAGATATATCCATATTGTTTTCCACAGAGGTGGAACTAGTTTTCAGTCCCACTAGCAGTGTAGGAGTGTTCCTCTCTCTCCGCAACCATGCCAGCATTTATTGTTTGGAGACTTTCTGATAAAGGCCATTCTCACTGGGGTTAAGTGATATCTCATTTTGGTTTTGATTTGCATTTCCCTGATGATTAGAGATGTTGAGCATTTCTTCATATGTTTGTTGGCCATTCTTCTGTCTTCTTTAGAAAAGTTTCTGTTCAAGTTCTTTGCCCACTTTTTAATGGGGTTATTTGATTTTTTCTTCCTGATTTTCGTGAGTTCTAAGTATATACTAGTTATCAGTCTCTTATTGCATGCATAGGAGGCAAAAATTTTCTCCCATTCTGTAGGTTGTCTGTTTACTTTCATGACTATTTCTTTGGCTGTGCAGAAGCTTTGTAGTTGGATCATGTCTCATTAATTTATTTTTGTTGCTGCTGTGATTTCCTTTGGGGACTTCTTCATAAACCCTTTGCCCAGGCCGATGTCTAGGAGAGTGTTTCCAAGTTTTTCCTCTAGAGTTATAATAGTTTCATACCTTAGGTTTAAGTCTGTTATCCAGCGTGAGTTGGTTTTTGTGAGAGGTGAAAGGTGTGGGTCCTGTTTTAGCCTCCTACAGGTGGCTATCCAGTTTTCCCAGCACCATTTATTGAAGAGGGATTCTTTTCCCCAGCGTATATTTTTGTCTGCTGTGTCAAACATTAGATGGTTATATGAGGATGGTTTTATATCAGGATTCTCACATCTGTTCCACTGGTCAATATTCCTATTTTTTGTGCCAATACCATATTGATTTAATTACTACAGCTTTGTAGTATAGTTTGATATCTGGCATATTAATGCCTCCCATTTTGTTTTTGTTGTCTAGAATTGCTGTTGACATTCAGGGTCTTCTTTGGTTCCATATGAAGTGTAAAATTATTTTTTCTATATCTGTGAAGAATGCTGATGGGATTTTAATAGGTATTGCATTGAATCTGTAGATAAGTTTGGGTAGTATAGACATTTTGATGATATTGAGTATACTGATCCAAGAGCATGGTATGGATTTCCATCTGTTTACATCCTCTGCTATTTCCTTCCTCAGTGTTTCATAGTTCTCCCTGTAGAGGTCTTTTACGTCCTTGGTTAAGTATATTCCTAGGTACTTTAATTTCTTTGTTGCTATTGTGAAGGGAATTGAGTCTTTGATTTGGTTCTCAATTAGATTGTTGTTGGCGTATATGAATGCCTCTGATTTCTGTGTATTGATTTTGTATCCTGAGACTTTACTAAATTCATTGATCAGTTCCAGGAGTTTCTTGGTTGAATCCTTGGGGTTTTCTAGATACAATATCATATCATCAGCAAACAATGAAAGTTTGATCTCTTCTGCCCCTATTTGGATACCTTTGATTCCATTTTCCTATCTGATTGCTGTAGCCAAGACTTCCAGTACTATGTTGAACAGAAGTGGATATAGTGGGCAGCCTTGTCTGGTTCCAGTTTTAAGTGGGAATGATTTCAATTTTTCTCCATTCAGTATGATGTTGGCTATGGGTCTGTCATATATGGCTTGTATCATTTTTAGGTATGTCCCTTCTATGCCTATTTTCTTAAGTGTTCGTATCATGAAAGGGTGTTGCATTTTGTCAAAAGCTTTTTCTGCATCTATTGAAAGAATCATCTGGTCTTTGTTTTTGCTTCTGTTTATGTGGTGAATTGCATTTATAGATTTACGTATGTTGAACCACCCCTGTAGCCCTGGGATGAAGCCCACTTGGTCGTGGTGGATTACTTTTTGATAAGTGTCTGGATTCGGTTAGCTAAGATTTTGTTGAAAATTTTTGCATCTATATTCATTAGGGATATTGGTCTGTAGTTTTCTTTTTTTGTTGCATCCTTTCCTGGTTTTGGTATCAGAGTAATATTCGCTACATAAAAGGTGTCGGGGAGGTTTCCGTTCTTCTCAATGTTGTGGAATAGTTTCTGCAAGATAGGTACTAGATCTTCTTTGTAAGTATGGTAAAATTCGGGTGTGAAGCCATCTGGACAGGGTCTTTTCTTTGAGGGACATTGGTAATTACTCTTTCTATTTCAGCTGTTGAGATTGGTCTGGTCAGGGAATCTATTTCTTCCTGGTTGAGCCTAGGGAGGCTGTGTGTTTCTAGAAATGTGTCCATTTCCTCCACATTTTCCAATTTGTGTGCATATATATTTTTGTAGTATTCATAAATTGTATCTTGTATCTCTTTGAGATCAGTTGTGGTATGTCCTTTTTTATTCCTGATGGAGCTTATTAGAGATTTCTCTTTTCTGCTTTTTGTTAGCTTAGCCAATGGTGTGTCAATTTTGTTTATTTTCTCAAAGAACCAACTTTTTGTTTAGTAATCTCCTGAATAGCTTCCCTGTTTTCAGTTTCGTTTAGTTCTGATTTGATCTTGTTGATTTCATTCCTTCTGCTGGGTTTGGGGTTGGTTTCTTCTTCTTTTTCCAGCTCTTTCAGTCGTTTCATTAGATTGTCTATTTGTGATCTTCTAGTCTTTTGGTTATAGGCATTTATGGAGATAAACTTTCCTCTCAGAACTGATTTATCTCTGTCCCAGAGGAGTTCAGAACTTGTCTCTCCATTGTCGTTTTTTTCATAGAATTTTTTTTTATTTCCGTCTTGATTTCTTCATTTATGAAGTAATCATTTAGTAGGAGGTTGTTTAATTTCCACGTTTTTGTGTAGAAATGTGTGTTTCTGTTACAGTTGATTTCTACTTTTGTTCCACTGTGATCTGAGAAGGTACATGGTATGGTTTCTATTATTTTAAATTTCCTGATATTTACTTTGTGTCCTAGGATATGGTCAATCTTAGAGAATGTCCCGTGAACTGATGAGAACGTATATTCAGTGGATTTTGGGTAGAATGTTCTGTGAATGTCAGTCACACCTAATTGTTCTTGAGTTTTGTTTAAGTCCATTATTTCTTTATTAATTTTCTGATTGGAGGATCTGTCTCGTGCTGTCAGTGGGGTGTTGAAATCTCCGGCGATTATGGAGTTGCTATTAATCCATTTGCTTAGCTCCAGTAAGGTTTGCTTTATGAATCTGGGTGCACCTAAGTTGGGTGCATATATATTTAAAATTGTTATCTCTTCTTGTTGGACTGTGCCCTTCACCATTATATAATGACCCTCTTTGTCTTTTACTACTTTTGTTGGTTTAAAAACTAAATCGTCTGAAATTAGAACTGCCACACCAGCTTTCTTTTGGCTTCTATTTGCTTGGAATATTGATCTCCACCCTTTTATTTTTAGTATAAATGCATCCGTGCCGGTTAGATGTGCTTCCTGAAGACAGCATATACTTGGCCTGTATTTTCTTATCCATTCAGCCAGCCTATGTCTCTTGAGTGGAAAGTTTAAGCTATTCACATTTATTGAGAGAACTGATAGGTAAGGTAGATTACTGTTCATTCTGTTGGGTTGGATGTTGTTGCTATGATTTCTGTCTTGAGCCATTGTAATATTTGGCCTTTAATATCTTTGGGTTTTGGTTGTTTTTATATTCATGGGTTATTATTATGATGTTCCATGCATAACACTGTTTTATGTACTTCTTATAGGGCTGGTCTTGTCTTGGTGAATTCTCTGAGCCTTTCCTTGTCTGAGAATGTTTTTATTTCTCCTTCATATATGAAGCTTAATTTTGCAGGGAATAATATTCTAGGCTGGGCATTGTTTTGTTTCAAAAGAGTGAGAATGGGGCCCAAGTCTCTCCTTGCTTGTAAAGTCTCGTTAGAGAAGTCTGATGTTATTCGAGTTGGCTTTCCCTTGTATGTCACTTGCTTCTTTTGTCTTACAGCTCTTAGAAGGGCCTCTTTAGTTGATACTTTGGTCAGTCTGATGACTGCATGTCGTGACGTCTTCCTGTTTGCATTGAATCTCCCAGGGGTCCTCTGAGCTTCTTGAACTTGTATATCAAGATTTTGAGCAAGGCCTGGGAAATTTTCCTCTATTATATCTTCAAACAGCTTGTGCAACCCTTGAGTGTTGTTGTCTTCCCCTTCTGGTAAACCTGTGACCCTCACATTAGGTTTCTTCACATAATCCCACATCTCCTGTAGGCTTTGCTCTTTTCTCTTGTTTCTCTGCTCTATTTCTGTGACTGATTCATTTAGTTGGAGGGTGTTATGTTCAATCTCTGAAATTCTTTCTTCTGTTTGATCTACCCTGTTCTTGAGACTTTTCACTGTATTTTGTAGTTCCTTAAATTGATTCTTCATTTCCAGGAGTTCGGTTAAACTTTTCTTCATTGTGTCTATTTCTTTCTCAATATCCTGGAGGCTTTTTGTGGTTTCTTTGTGTTGGTTATTGAGTTGTTGTTGCAGCTGGGTGAGTGTTCTTATGATTCACATACGAAATTCCTCTTCTGTCATATTGGTTGCCTGATTTTGGTTGGTGTGTTTCTAGGGGGCTGGTGCTTCTCTTTCGGGGTGTGTCTTCCGTTTCGTTCTTCATATTTCCTGAGTTCTTTCGCTGATTTCTTCCCATGTCGATCAGTTGTTGTTTCTTTCCTTTTGGTTATTGTTTGGGTATTCAAACACCTTGTTTAGTTTCTGAAGCATTAGGTGGTGTCTGTGGGTGAGATTGGATCACTCCCTGGATATTGAGTCAGTGGGTGCCATGGAAAGGCTGTGCAAAATGCTGTCCCTGTCAGTAGGTGGCGTTTGCTTGGAGGAACAGGCTATGCTGTTGATTTTGTGTACCGTTATCAGCTCTTGTTCTGGACAGAGCTGGGTTGGGTAAGCCTGCCCTCAGGCCATTAGCAGGGGTCAAAGTTCTGTTCTCTGCTTTCAGGAAAAGCTGTCAGGGAGGGGCTGGAATGGTCCTGCTCAGCCAGAAAGTCTGCGTGTGGAGGTGGGGCTGTCTGAGACCCGCAGTCTGGAGCGGGCCTCGCTTCTTTCCAGCCTCCCCAACTCCGCATCTACTCCTGGGCCTCTGCCAGCAGGCCAGACCACAAGCCACTAGGCCTGTCCGGACTGTGATGCCGTCGGGGAAGTTCCCTGCACAGGAACGCCAGCTTGGCTGGGCCCACGACCTCCTCCTTGGAGTTAGGGTTGCCCTCTAGGATGCTTATATGCCCCTGGAGGCACACACACCTCAGTAGGCTGTTCACGTATAACCCTTCTGTGCCCCGGGCAATGCTAGCCCTCGGTGCAGGGAATCTGGTCTGCAGGTCCGACCTCTGGGTCCCAGAGGTCAAACTGTATCCCCACCAGGGAGAGGAGTTCCGGTCCCTATTCACCCACAGGGAGCCCAAGCTGGGTCTATGTCTCTCAGTTTCTGAGTCGGCACCATTCTCCTGGGAACAGCATGCCAGCAGCACCTAGGAGAGCTGGCGTGTAGGGAGCTCATAGTCTGAGTTCCCCTGAGTCAGCTGTAGGGTCCCAAAAGGGAATGTCCCGTTCCCTGGAGGTGCCTCTGGCTGGTGGCTGTATTGTCTCTCTGGGCAGCTGCGGGTAGGGTCGGTGGAGGGGAGGAGGAGGCAATATGGCGCCTGCCACGCGGCTCGGGTCTGTGCACATGGAGGTGCCCGGAGGAAGTTGGGAACCTGGTGCCATGTCTGCTACAGGCTCACCGCTGGCTGGCGGTGGCCATCTCTGGGCTGGTGTCTGCAGGTCTATCCACCCGCTGGGGAGCCCACCAGCAGTCCCAAATGCAGGGGAGGGGAAACAGCAAATCCACCTACTTGCTGCTGGTCTCCGTGCTGCTCGGTGGTCTCAGCCTCCAGATCCCCTCCGCAGCCTTCTCCCGTGGAGTCTCCCGGGGTCTCATGTACCCCTCCTTCCGTCCCTCGTCCACTGTATGCTCGTCTTCTTGCTTCTTTTTTCTAATTTCTGCTAGAATCTGTCTTTTCTGCAGAGACACTCTGTTTGGCAGTGTTTCTCGTCCGCCATCTTAAGGTATTACATTTTTGTTTTGAGTTTCGGCTTGACTGTTATTGGCATATATCGATTCATTTGATTTGTGTGTATTGATTTTGTAAGCTGAGACTTTACTGAATTCATTTATCAATTCTAGTAGTCTCTTGGATGGATCATTTTTTTTCTAGATATAATGCCATATCATCAGCAAAGAGTGAGAGTTTGATCTCATCTGCCCCCATTTGGATGGTCTTAAAGCCCCTCTCTTGTCTAACTGCTATAACAAGGACTTCGATCACTATGTGGAATAGAAGTGGAGATAGTAGGAAACCATTTTGTTATTTAATTTTAGGTGTTCTTTATGCAATTTTGATGTTAACCCATTATCAGACATATGATTTGAATTTGGGCCCTCCAAAAATTCATATGTTGGTAGTTTAATTAACAATGCAACAGGGTTGGGAGGTGTGGACTAGGACTAATGGGAGTTTCCCCCTGAGGGGCAGTCCCTTCCTGGTCAACAAGGCACCAGATTTCAGAGCACCAGAATACAGAAAACAAAATACACAGCTAATACACTAATTCCTTATTTTAAATCTGTCCCGCTTTTAGTATTTCCAATCTTAGTAATTGTAAACTTAATCCTTCCATTTCCTCAGGCTTTTGGGGACTAATTGTTGACTACCCTTTCTCTCAACTTTACATTTAATCCTACAACTGATACTGACATTTCTGCCATCTTAATACATCCAGAGTATGACCATTTCCTATCATGTCATAATCTCTGTCATCTCCATTGACCTGTAGTCCAAGTCAACATCATCTCTTACCTAAATAACTGCATTGATCTCATAACTGGTTTCCCTGCTTTCATCTTTGCTCCCCACATAATCACACAGCAAACAAAACAATCTTTAAAAAACACAAAAACATTATATCACTCAATACCTTAAATTTTAGAATGGCCTATAAAGCCTTACATGATCTGGATCCTACCAAATCTCTGGCTTCATCTCCTACCACCTCTCCTTCTACTTACAGTGTCATAATCACACTAGCCTCCTTGATGTTTCTTGATCATGGCAAACATCTTTCCTTTTGGATTCTTTATGCTTGCTGTGTCCCCAGATGTCTTTATGTCTTGCTCTCTCATTTTCTTCAGATCTCTTCTGAAATATCACCTTATCATTGAGGATTTCTCTGGTAATCAAAGCCAAATAGTAACCCTCCACTCCCTACATCCCTCCCTATCTTCCTTACTCCATTTTATGTCTCTCTGTAGCACATAATCACCATAACATATATATATATATATATATATATATATATATATATATATATTTACTAATTTGTTTATGATCTGCATTCCCTAGTAGGATGTAAGATTCATGATGTCAGAGAATCTGTTGGTTGTGTTCACTACTACAATTCTCATGTCCAGCACAGTGCCTGACATATAGTAAGTGTCTAATAAATATTTTTGGATCATGTGTTTTTTTTCAAATCAGAAGTTCCTGATTTGGGTACCTTGAAACCATATACATCAAGCTATTATCCAACCTGTACAGAAGAATGCCTGAATCATTATGAATAAGTAGAGAAAATAATATATTAAAAGTCAGAAGATCTGAGCTTTAGTATTGAGTCTGCTATCTATATTCATTTGATCCTGGTCACATTCACACAACATTTTGATTGATTTCATATCCTCAGGTCTCAATCACATTGCGCAGGAGTACAAAGGGGATATTTGTGAATTAGTCTGAGGAGGTGTGGTTGATTGCAGGGGCAGATCAGGGCGGGAGTACAGTGTGGGTTCAATCTTCAGAGTGCTCATGGGGAACCCTCCTCCCAGGGGAGGGCTGTGCTCCCAGCTTAGGCAAGGATCTTGAGCAGGGAACTTCCTGGCCTGCATCAGATTTGTAAGGGAACTTAGCTGGTTTGAGGTCCTACCTACCAGCAGAAGCCCATGAGAAACTGTGAAATAGGGTAGGGTGGAGAGGAACAAGGCCTGCTCCAGACTGCTGTATTATGGGTCTCAGAAAGTCCACCTCAACACACAGACTTTCTGGTTGAGTGGAGTGCATTCTTCCCCTACAAAGCACTTCTTTGCCCAGAGGTGGGGAACAGACCCTCTTGAAGCAGACTTCTTGCCAGAATTTGTGGAACATGAGGGAAAGCTCACCCAATGCAGCCCTATCTGGTATCACTCTCCCACCCACCCTGTTGTGGTGGATATAAGGACTCACCTGGAAGTTCCAGGGCCCGACCCACCACCTGGAGCATTAGAGTGCTGCTCCTGTGGAATTGGAGCAGGTCAAAGGACTCCAAAACAACATTGCAGCCTGTTCCTTCTGGCAAGCACTACCTTCTAACAGGGAGGTAAATTTGCATACAATCTACTGCATTAACTGACTCATTAATATAAGATGTGTTTATCACCCACAAGCATCACATACAGGCTCAGAGATTAAACTGTGCATGCCACCATCTACGCAAAAGAAATCCCAAACTTAGAAGCAATAGCTGCTCCAGATGAAAAGTAATCATTGAAAAAATTCTGGAAGTATGAAGAATCAGAGTGAAGATACCCACAATAGGGAACACCAGCTCTCCAGCAATAGATATCAATAAAAATCAGAATATTGAAATGACAGAAGAAGAATTTCAAACATGGATTATAAGGAAGCTCAATGAAATAGCAGATAAAATAGAAACCCAACACAAGGAAATAAGAAAAACAATGCATGAAATGAATGAAAAATTCACTAAAGAAACTGAATTGCTAAAGAAAGGCAAAGAGGACACCTGGAAATTAAAAATTCATTCAAGTAATTGGAAAAACCAGTGGAAATCATTAAGAATAGGTTAGATTAGGCAGAAAAAGAAATCTCAGAGTTTAAAACTATACCAACACCTCTGAATTAAACAAGACAATCAAAAAGATAGGCCAGAGAAATATGAGGAAAAAGCAAAGCCTATAAGAAATGCAAAGTTATGTAAAGAAGACTAAGATAAGAGTCCTAGGCATTCCTCCATATGAACAAGAAAATACACAAGGGGTGGAAGTCTTATTTGAGGGAATAACTGACAAAAATTACCCTGGTTTTGCTAGAAACCTGGATACACAGGTAAAAGAAACGCAAAGGACTCCTGGGATATGCATTGCAAAGAATTCACCACTACACATAGTCATCCAACTGGGCAATATAAAGATGAAAGATGCAATCCTATGAGCCGTAAGGCAAAAGCAATCAGTAACTTACAAAGGAAAACACATAAGACTAACTGCAGATTTCTCAACTGATACCTTACAAGCCAGAAGGGATTGGGACACCATTTGCAGTCTTCCTAAACAGAATAATGGTCAGCGTAGAATTTTGCATACCGCAAAACTAAGTTTCATATATAAAGGGAAAATAAAGATATTCTCAGGCAAGCAAACACTGAGAAAGTTTATAAGGACAAGACCAGCCCTACAGGAAGTACTAAGAATTGCATTATACAAGGATAATTACAACAGATACAAATAAGGTAAAATTACCCATAAGCTAAAGGTCAAAGCCTAGATATCACAATGGCTCAAAAAATAAAACAAAGCAACAAAGTGCTACTCAACAAGATAAATAGAAATCTACCACACATAACAATTCTTTCAGTAAATGTGAATGGCTTGGACTCCCTACAGAAGAGGCTTAGACTGGCTAGGCTGGCTGAATGCATAAAAATACACAACCCAAGTGTCTGCTGTCTCCAGGAAATACATCTAACCCACAAAGACTCTTTAAGTCTCAAGGCGAAGGGAAAAAATAATATTCCATGCAAATGGAAAGGAAAAGAAAGCTGGTGTAGAAATCTTCATAACAGATAACATAGTCTTCATGTCAACAAAAGTGAATGACAAAGATGATCCTTATACAATGGTAAAGGGAAAACTCAAACAGACATAAAAATTCTAAATATTTATGCACCGACCACAGGTGCTGACAGATTCATAAAACAAATACTACTTGTTCTAAAAAAATGATAAATAGCAGTACCATAATAGCCAGGGATATCAATACCCCACTTATAGAACAATAAAGATGCTCAAAACAGAAAATAAACAAAGATTCAATGAATGTGTACAGAATTTTAGAATGAACAGGACTTAAACACACTTACAAGACATTGTACCAAAAAACAAAACAAAACAAAACAAAAACCAAAAACACACTGAATATACATTCTTCTCATCAGCTCATAAGACATTCTCTAACTTTCATCATATCCTAGGCCATGAAACATGTTCCATCAAATTTGAAAAAAAACAGAAATTATACCACACATCTTCTTATAGTACAGTGGAATAAATTAGAAATCAACTCTATCAGAAACACTTATCTCTACACAAAGTCATGGAAGCTAAACTACCTATTGCTGATTGATAGTTGGGTCAAGGAGGAAATTAAAATGGAAATAAAAAGAATCTTTATACTAAAGAATAAAGGTGACACAAGTCATCAAAATATGTGTAATACAGCTAAAGAAGTCACAAGATTAAAGTTTATAGCCACAAATGCTTACATCAAAGAGACAGAAAGATCACAAATCAACAATCTAATGAACCATCTCAAGAAATTGGAAAAGGTAGAACAAACCATTCCCAATCCCAGCAGAAGAAAAGAAATAACCAAGGTCAGAGCAGAACAAAATGAAAGTTATAACAAAAAACTATACAGAAGATTACTGAAAAATACAGTTGGTTCCTTGAAAGACTAAAGAAAATTTACATGCCTCTAGTTAGATTAAACAGAAGCAGAAAAAAAGGATTCTAATAAACTCAATTATGAACGAAAAACAGAAATTACAACATAAAACATGACAATACAAAATATCATATATGAATACTATAAAAATGCACATAAACTTGAAAATGTGAAATAAATGGCCAATTTCTTAGAAACACACAGCCTGCCTAGACCCCAATCGGCAAGAAATAGCTTTCCTGAAGAGACCAACATCAGGTACTGAAATTGAAGAAGCAATAAAATAATCTTCCAGCAACAACAAATCCTAGAGTGTGGGGAGATTAGCTACTTCTCCCGATGAAAAATCAGGTCCCTTAGGCAGGGGTCATTGTAAAGGACAAGAAAATAATAGAAAATAGAAAATAATGGAAATAAAAGAGTACACAGAAACAAAGGTATAGTTTTATAGATGTATATAAAGAAAATAGGAAAGCAAGAGCACTCAGGGGTCCCCACAATATCCCAGTCAATTTTGAGGCACAGAATGGAGTTTCACATAGGTGGTATTTATAAGTACAGATATTGGTTGCCAGGGTTAACAAGTTTATATAATAACAGGTAGTTCAGTTTTCAGAGGTAATAGGTTTACATAACAGGTAGTTTGTTTGGGGTTAAAAGTTTTTCAAAGGGTTTCTAAAGATTCCTTAATCAACTCTATCTATGTGAACAAATGGTTATGACAAACTTCTAAGAGATGGCTATCACTTAACAGAGGGGTAATACAGAGATATAGTGGCTCCATATTTCTTTATCTAGTTCTTGTGGATTGAGACAGATAGTCAAGAGTAAGCAGGAACTTAGCTCTTTTGGCTAATTGCAGGTGTCTGACTCTCATCCTGTGGCTCCATGCAGACCTGCTTTGTCATTCAAAGCAGGTGAAAACCACAGATTGGAAATCGCAGTGCCTTTTGAATACAGATGCTATCAGACCTTTGAGACACCCTCCAGGTGAAAGCATTCTTGGATATGCAAATTAACATGTTCACATATTCCTTCAGGGCAACACCCTGCAAAACTCTTGAAATAATTTCTGCCTCTAATATAGCAATATTGGTCAATACAATGAAGTAATAATTTTATGATCTCGATACTGAACCAGATAGTTTCACTCCTGAATTTTATCTGATCTACAAAGAAAAAATTATACCTATCCTGCATAAATTTTTCCATAACATCAAGAAGAAAGGAGACCTCCCAAACATGTTTTGTGGATCCAACATCACCTTGATACAAAGCTAGGAAAGGACTCAACAAAAAAGGAAACTATAGAGCAATATCAATTATGAGTATAGATGCAAAAATTATCAACAAAATTCTAGCAAACCAAATTCAGCTGCTCATCAGAAAATTAATCCTTCATGATCAAGTGGGACTCATCCCAGAGATGGAGGGATGCTTCAACACATGCGAATCTATAAATGTAATTCACCAAATAAATAAAACTAGAAACAAAGACCAGATGATCTTCTCAATAGAGGCAGAAAAAAAAAAAAAACATTTGACAAAATTCAGCACTGTTTTATGATAAGAACCCTTCACAAAATAGACATAGATGGGACTTAACTAAAAATGATAAAAGCCACATATGTGGAAAACTCACAGCCAACATAATACTGAATGGGGAAAAACTGAAATCATTCCTGCTTAGAACTGGAACCAGACAAAATTTTTCTCTATCACCACTTCTATTCAACATAGTGCCGGCAGTCCTTGCCATAGCAATCAGACAATAGAAGAAAATCAAGGGTATCCAAATAGGGCAGCAGAGCTCAAACTTCCCTTCCTTGTTAATGATAGAATCTTATATCCAGAAAACCCTAAAGAATCTGCCAAGAGATTACTGGAAGTTTTAAATAAATCAGCAATATATTTGGTTACAAAGTCAATGTACACCAATCAGTAGCAGTTATATACACCAATAACTGTCAAGCTAAGAACCAAATCAAAGACTCAATTTCTTTCACAGTAGCAACAACAAAAAAATATGTAGGAACATATTTAACTAAGGAGGTGAAAAAACTCTACAGGAGAACTACAGAACACTGAGGAAGGATAGCAGAGGACATAAACAGAAAATCATTCCCTTCCCCTGGATTGGTGAAAAAACATTGTTACAATGTCTGTACTACTCAATTTGATCTTCAGATTCAATGCAATACTAATAAAAATACAAATACCATTTCTCACAGATCTATAAAAAATAATTCTATGCTTTATATGGAACCAGAAAAGAACTCATAGAGCCCAAGCAACCTTAAGTAAAAAGAACAAATTAGGAGGCATCAACCTAACAGATTTCAAGCTACACGAAAATGTTATTATCGCCAAAACAGCATGGTACTGGAACAAGAACAGACACACAGCAATGGAGCAGAACAGAGAACTGATATATAAAACCATCCTTATATGGTCATCTGATCTTTGACAAAGCATACAACAACATACACTGGGGAAAAGAATCTCTATTCAATAAATGCCACCAACAAAACTGGATATTTACAAGTAGAAGACTTAAAGAGGATCCACACTTATCACCTCTGACAAAAATCGATTTGTTATGGATAACAAACCTAAACCTTAAGTAATGGAACCATAAGAATTCTATGACAAATGTTGAAAAAACTCTTATAGTCATTGACCTAGACAAAGAATTTATGAAGAAGGGACCAAAGACAATCACAGCAGCAGCAACAACAACAACAACAACAAAAAGCAACAAAAATAAATGGAACTTGATCAAATTAAAAAGCTCCTGCACAGCCAAGGAAACAATCATTAGAATGAATAAACAACCTACTGAATGGGAGAAAATATTTGCATGCTATACATATGACAAACAAACAATATATGAATGGCTTAATAAACTGTGGTATATGTGTATCATGGAGTACTACTCCTCAACCATAAAAAAAAATGGTGATCTAATACCTCTTGTGATATCCTGTACAGAATTGGAGCTCATTCATTGTAAAGTATCAGAAGAATGGAAAATCAAACACCACGTGTACTCACCATTAAATTGGTACTAATTGATCTACACTTAGGCGCACATGTAGAAGTAACATTCATCAGGGATTGAACAGGTGGGAGGGTGAGGGGTGGATGGGTAAATTCATTCCTAACAGTTGCAATGTGTGCTGCCTCTGTCATGTGCACACTTGTAACTTTGACTGCAGTGGGGCAAAAGCAATTTATATGACTGAAACCTTTGTACTTCCATAATATTCTGAAATAAAAAAAATAGGTAAATGACTTTGGGCAAATATCTATCTCTCCATAGCTACATTTATTGTACAATCATAGTACATCATAATACCTGTCTGACTTACCTTATGCGACACTTGAATGCATGGTTGTGAAGAAGTCTGAAAAATGTATAAGTACTATTCACATGTAGTTTTGAAAGTGAACTATTGACATCCTACCAAGTTCTCAAGGCCCAGATTATGTTCAATACCTTTCAATAATCTACCAAGAGAGTACCAGTTCACATTATGTTGTCATCAATTTATCATATTATTCGCTATTGTGTCATGTACTTACATTTTGTATTCTTAATTAGACTGTAACTTGGTAATAGGAATGAACATACCTTATAATTATCTAATATTCTCTACTTCACCTTGCAGAGGAATGAGGAGATAACAGATATTCCATAATTTTTATTGAGGTCAAAAACACATAACATGAAATGTATTCTATTAAAAATGTTTTAATTGTATACTGCAGTATTGTTAATTATATGTGCATTTTTTGTACAGTGGATCTCTAGAACTTTTTCATCTCATATGACTGAAAATCTTCACCATTTCACAGCAATACCCCATTTATCCTACCCTCTGAACCCCTGGAAACCACCATTCTACTTTGATAATCATTTTAAAATATACAATATGATGTATTACTAAAGAATCTCTAAGGTTCTTTAAAAAATTAAGAGGTTTTGGGTATATAATTTGTTGATAATTTCCAAAGACCATCAAAGTAGGTTATGTAGCTAAAACTGAACAGAGCCCACCCCCACCCCCAGCTCTTTCTCGGGTCTTTTGGAAGGATCTTTTCTTTTCTTGCAGCTAACTGGCTGATCACACACCTTGCCTATTCTTAATTTTTTTGTCTGCCATTGACAGAAGTACAAAATATGACATATTCTGCTTTGCAGTGTCAATTGTGGAGACAATATACTTGAATGTGACATTTATTGAATATTTGATATACATAAAGATATATGTCTTATCTCTATCCCCTATTCTCTATTCTCACTGCCTCCTAACCCATTGCATTCAATCCTCATATCCTCAGGAGACTTTTTGTAAGTCTCCCAAGAGGTCTATAATTCCAATATAACCTATTCATTGCCAGAAGAAGGGTATCCCTAAAGAATTTTCTTTCATCATGTCACCAACCTATAATATCTCCCTATTGCCTACAGAATCAAGTCCAAACTCCTTCACATAAAATTCAATGTATTCCATGATTAGGCTTCAACATATCATTCCCCTGTTATTATTACCTATTACATATTGCATCCCCACCTTACATTTTAATCAAGTCAAATCATTTGCCATCTTCTAACACATTCTCCTCAGTTTTACTGAATTTACATTGTTCATGTTTTTACTTTCTTCTGAAATGCTTTTCCCCTGTTTATTCAAATTCCCCCTTTTCTTCTAGATTTAATTTAAACAACACTTTCTAAATTGCTGCCAAAGTATTTTTAGACCACTCTTACATTATTATACTCTACTTTGTTTTACACTCATTTGTATATGTTTTATATATACTTTATCACCTCTACTTGAGAGCAGAGATCACCTTTTGTTCATCTGTGTATACCTCTACAATGCCTAGTGTATAAGTGACACTCAGCAAATGTCTGTTAAGTTGAATTTAAACTGACAAAAAGAGTTTCTGTCTTGTAAAATTATAAAGAAATTCTACATAAAAAGCAAGACAAATTTCATTAAGAATGACATTAGTAGCAACATTTGTGGCTGCATATTATAAGGTGTAGAGTATACCTAAATATATGATTCAATAAAGTATGCTATTCTAATAACTACGAGAAAGTGTGCTGCGATAAGAAACAGCATATATGAAAAATATGTAGAGAGATCAAGTTATATGTATGACATAATGAAAAATAAAGCTCAGAAAAATGGCATGAAAGAAAGAAACTAAATTCTCAAAAGTTTTTGATTTTTAAAAAACACTTTCATTCCCTTAGTGTGAATAAAATGAAATGTAGGAGGAAGGGATATCATAAAGTATAATGGAGAAAATGTATCTGAGAAACGGAAGACCTGAAAAAAACTAAAACATAGAAATATAAATGGGAAAAGGAATCAGAGCAGACACAATAGAAATAAAATAATACTCTCACTAGGTTTAATGGGATATTCTGGTTACTTAAAGTTAATTGAAAATTGCTGGAATTATAATGTGAAATACTTTTTTTATGCTGACATCTATTGGCTTCTATATAATGTCAATAATTAACTTCAAAGTGTAGAAGCCCCTCCTCCCCACCGCCAGCCCCCAAATCCTGCTGTCAGATTTTCACTCCAAGAGAGTACCAGCTCAGGTGTTCCCTAGGTATAACTGAAATTTCCCTGGCTCCTCCTTTATCAGCCTACCTGGCAACTGTTCCTATGCCCTTTAGGTATCAAAGGGGTGACCAAAGACGTGGCCTTAGGTCACCATGGCAACCATGGTCCCACCCACCTTTCTAGCGCACCAGCTTGTATTACTCCCAGGCTGGTAGAGTTAGTTTAGGAGGTTGGAGCAGCGCGCTTGTCAATTTCTCCGTGCCCTGATTCACGTGATCATCAGTTTGCTTTAAATTTTGGCTCAATCGGAAGCTGGCTTTTCCATTCAACCACGGTATCAAACCTCACTTTTATTATCTCAATAAAAATTAACTGAAGTAGGCAGGGTAGGACATTGGAAAGAATACTGGACTGTATGTGACAAGTACTGAGTTCTAGTTTCTGTACAGCCTGATTGAGATTTTGGCTAGGAGTGGACTGGAAGAGAATTAACAGCTTTGATATAGTGGAAGTGTAATGAGCTTTGTAATCAACAGATGTGAGTTTACGTGGTTAATCTTACTTTAGATTAGTGGTTTCCAAGTTGTCAAAGCTCATTTTCCTTCTTTATAAAGTAAGGTCAATAGCACTAACCTCTAAAGATTGTGGTTAGAGGCAAACAAGATAAGGAATGTGAAAGTGCTTTCTAAGCTTAAATAATTACAGGAACACCATTAACTCATGATGTAACCTTGATAAGAAACTTTCCTCATCTGCAATTTTCTTTTTTTTACCTCTAAAATAAAGGAAATTGGAATAAATTGTATCATGGATGAATATATGCAATTTATAAACAATATGTATATGTAACTCAAAAAATATGGCAATAATTTGGAAAGAAGAGAAAGAACTGTATGCTTCTTTAATTCTCATTCAAATCCTGCCTTCCTCGGGTCTTATAAAACACTACTACTTTCTTACTGCCCCTAGAGCAATGTTCTTTTAATTAGGGCACGTGAAAGAAACTACACTTGCTGTGAACAAAAATACTAAATATTTTAGTCATCTTTATTTGGAAATATCCTTTTGTCATTTCTATTTTTGTATATTTTATTGTGTATAAAATATGGCAGGTAATAGTGTATTTGATTTATTTTTAGAAATAAATACATGCAAAGAGCATGTGTTTTTAAAATTAATATAGGTTGCAATCACCCTAGGTAATTATTTAGTTTTCTATATATGTGTGTCCTGTCTGTAAACTGCTTGAGTACAGAGACCATTCTTTATGTCTTGTATGTCTAGGATGTAGTACACTGTGTCTTGCATATATTATATGTTCAGTAAATGTTATGATGATGACTCCAGAAGTTCATCAATCACTAAGAGGCCTCACTGAATTGAAGGGGAAAGAGTTTAAATATACTTATTAATACATTAAGATCATATTAGAAGTTAACACTTGGGTCCTGTTTAATAAAATTTTCTTTTCCGTAAAAAAATTTGCGATGGCAGGGATAAATAGGTAAATATGGTGGGTAAACTCAGAGACAAACCAATGAACCAAATTTAAAAAAATATGATAGAAAGAGGAGTTTCACAATGCCTTTCATACCCAATAATCACATTTCTTTTCAAACAGGTACATCAAATCACTACACTCAAGAAAATTTTTCAAGAACAAAGAAAACATGGATGATTCAAAACTGTATGTAAAATCTAAAAGAAAAGATTATAAGGCTTCTCTCAATCCTTCTAGAATCCTAATAACTAAATCTCCAAAAGAAAGTTTTAAAAAACGTTCACACAGTAGTTCCTTTTAAGGAAATGATCCTCATTAAGGCTACCAAACAGATAATCTGGAGGCTTTAGTTAGATTTGGAAAAATTAAACAATTACTTAATGTTCTACTTTTTCTAGATCAGAGGATGAATATTTTGATACAAAATCATGCGTAAGTACTGAATCTGAGGAAACAGACAAAAATAAAGAAGAGAGTGATAATGAAGAGGAATTTTTTGATGCACTGGGAACTTTAGAAGAGGAGTCACCTCCCAAAATTCCTGTAAAAGAAACTGCTCCACAGGAAATGGATGATACAGCATGTATGAGCTATTTCAAATTATTGCTTGGTTCCAAGACAAAGATAGACTAAAGACCTAAATCTCAGGATTTCCCAAATATAAACCATTTGAGAAATTGAGGACAGTAATGTGCTAAGCTACAAACTAAAAGACTTTAAAATTGTATTTCTATCTTAAAAATGCCAATTATTTTTTCAAAATTTTAAATTTTAACTAGCAAACTGTGAATGGAGATGACAAAGTCAGGATTTTCTAGTTCTTTTCTGAATCTGATGACAAATTTGCAGTAGAGATGACCTTAACATAAGTTCCCTACCAACTATAAAAAATCTATGTTCTATAAAGCATTAAAGATTCAAAAAATTTTTGCCATCTTTTATTATTTCTCATTTATATGAATCTGTGAAAAAAGTCAGGTCCTTCAGTTACATAAAGACATCTTATTTTCCCCACCCTAATCTCATCCACATACTGTTTACAGAGAAGCAGAGTATAGGAGTTTCACTAAAAAGATAGCCAATTAAAAGGAAGTTTTTAAAAGTGTGTTCTATCTTAGTACAAGAGAAGTTTTCTTTCTGAAACATGTCAATGAAGTATTTCTATGGGTAGAACTAGTTCTCCTATTGACCATCTATCAACAGAATTTTGACATTTGTTTTACTGCCCTTTATATACAAATTCAATGATGTTTATATTGCAATAAAGTGGCAAAAACACAAAGCAAAACTTCATAGTAAAAATAAAAGGCTTGCAACTAATTCACTTAATTGTGTAAATCCTTTAAGTCTCGAAAAGTATCAATCAAGAAATGTTCTTTCATAAAAAAGTTATGGAAAAATAGTTATGAAAGAAAATATGTATTTTTAAGCCCCTGACTCTTGTGGGACTTATTAATGCTAAAAGATGGCATGAACATAGAATATAAAGCATATAATATCAAGGAAAAAATATAAGGGATTTTATGTCAGAAAACCTTACCTGGAACTCCTAGCATTTCAGTAGTTTGTTGTGTCTTTGAGCAAATCATTTCTCCTCTTAAGTTCTTTGCTGTTAAATGAAAAATAATAATAATATTGAATGAAGTCTAAAATTTTTTCAAACACTGGGATTCTATTAAATGGGAAGTTTAAGAAGTTTCAGGAAGACCTCAGATAAATGAATGCATGATTAACTAGAAGGGATTTTTTAAAATACTTTAAAGATGTTGGAGAGACATTCTTAATCTTTGGAGTATGATATCACAGAAAGTAACTACTATATTTTCTCACAGAATATCTCTGTTGCCTCTGAGAGAGAGAAAATGGTAGGTGGAAAAGGCCAACATTGTGACTCAACACCATCATTTTTAGGTTATCACAATATTTATTTTTAAATCTGAAGAAAAGTTAATTTATGTGGATCACAATTTGGAAACCTATTACATTTCCCATTTGCGTGAAAATAAACTAAGATCAATTGGTGATTAGAAAAGTGAATCTTTTTTTCTTTAGAAGCAATGTGCCTCTAATGTTAAAATACCCGTATCATGATCAGAAGAGATAAATGCACTGACCTAGCCCATATTCTTGAATGCAATTCCAAACATGCTTTTACATTTATTATTGTCATTGATTTTATTCAAAAATTTAAATTGTATGCATAATATTGATTGTAGAAATAAAACTTAATTTTGGTGATTACATCCATAAAAAATAATAAGTCTAGTATCTCTTTCCTAGACCTAGATTCCATTTTTGGTGAATTACCTCCAAAGTCGATCATTAAAATCAGTCTCCTCTTTGCTAAGCCTGTTTGTCCCCAAAGAAGAGCTAAATCCAAGTATTTTGTCAACAATGCAAAAGTAAGTATTTAGCATCTCATTTATACATTACCCAGCAAATAGGATTTCCTAGTTACTGTAACTAGTATTATTTATGGCAGCAGCAACTGACAAAAGCAAATGTGGGCCAGGTGTGATAGTTCATGTCTGTAATCTGAGAACTTTGGGAGGCCGAAGTAGGGGGCTTACTTGAGGCCAAAAGTTTGAGACCATCCTGAGCAACATCTTTTTTTTTTTTTTTTTAGAGATCTCATCTCTACAAAAAATACAAAAATTAGCTGAGCATGGTGGTATGCACCTGTAGTCCCAGCTCCCTGGGAGGTTGAGACAGGAGGATCACTTGAGTCCAGGAGTTTGAGATTTCAGTGGGCTATGATGATGCCACTGCACTCTAGCCTGAGCAATACAATGAGACTCTATCTCAAAATTTTAAAAAAGCCAATGTGATATAGCCTTACTTTATCCATTAGTCATTCCTGATATTCCTTGTGTGAAGCAAAACTGTTAATGTTGAATTATGCTTTTCTTTTGCCTTTTCAAGATATATTTCAGTGTTGAGAAGAAAAATAACCCAGTTATAAAGTAATACACAACGAACAATTATAATTTTCACTGTGTATATCCTGCCTCTTTAAATACTTAATGTGCTTAAATATCCCACACAATATCTGAAGGAGACAGTCAAATGAAAAATCAATCCACATGAAGAATTGTACAGATTTTAAAACACCAAGTTAAGAATATGCAGTGCAGTTACTTCTCATTTCATTGAGAATTTCCTCTGCTTCTAACAGCCGTTTAACGAAATTACTCTGGAGTTTGTTGTTATGATCTGGTGGTGCCTAAGCTATAAAACTTTGTGCTTAAACATTCAGAGAGCCCTAAGATACAATGTGTTTATAAAGTCATGAAAGTATCTTAAAAGAGAAAATATACAGGCTTTACAAATCACCAGTCATGGTAGCTTGTATGAGGAAGAAAAACATGATGACACTAGTTTGGCTGCCCTAATATTGAATTTTTCACTCTTAGAAAAAAATGATGGCCATTGGATTAGTGCCAGATTGAAACTAAAAAATCTTAGAAGTTTTAATGACCATCACTTTTTTATTTAGTAGTTACAATTATAGTATTGAATACACATCATCATATTAGTCAATTGTCAATTATGGACTGGTGAAAGCTAATTTAACTCAGAAGGACTCTTTGAAGCTCACTTTGAGACACTTCTTCAGATTATTTGTAGTTTTGTTTTGGCTCTATATGGCCCAGGGTAGAGATCAGAACAAAAGTGCATTCGAGATTCAAATATATACACCAACTAAACTGATGCTTTAACTCTTGCACATTTAAAAATGAAAATGCAATGAACAAACCTGTGAAAATCAGAGTTAAAAATAACTAACAATAGTTATATAAATTTTTTATGCTTTTCCTAGAAAGTGATTGGTCAGCTCTTTACATTATATATTAGATAGCACTTTATTAAAATACCTATATATCAAGGAACATATTTCATTGAAATATAGTCACTACAGAGTCTGTGCCTAATGATGCCAAAAATCATTTGAAAAGAGAAAACTGTAGTAAATACATTAATTTGTTTGAAACAATAATAAAGAACTAATTTTATTTATCATTTTATTAGTAATGGTTCTGAAAAATAATAAAGCAGATTTTTTTCTTTGTTTTTTAGAATGAACCATAGTGAAAGTCACCATCCTGCATCTTCAGTTAAGACAAAGGCATTTCTGCAAGGAAGTAAAACATGTTCCCTCAAACATCTTTTTGCTGTATTGTATTATTTAATTCAATGAAATGTTTTGAAAACACCAATTGGATTATATTATCAATGTCTTAATATCTGTGTGCAGCTGTTTCTAACACCATCTGTGTGCTTAGCACCTCAACTGAATTTATCTTCAGGTTTTATCATTAAAGTATAAGAAGCTTATTGAATCTTTGTACTTTGTACTTGTTCTATTACTTATTCTAGATAGATAGCTTTAAAAAACTAAGGAAAACAGTACAAATGCACATATAATATACCTATTTATTTTCTATGCATAATTTATGGGATATCTCTATCTTTATTAGCCTTTGAAAACACTAATGAAAACTGAAAAAGAAAACACTTGACATATTAGCGAATTATGGACAATAGAAAAACTAAAACCAAGATATCTTCATGTATAGATATGGAGGAGGAAATTCACTACAGAGGCAAGCGTATTAGAGTGGAAATAGATTATGGGGTCCTAGTCCCATCTCTCATCTTGGGAAAAGTTCCCTGTGCTTTCTGAATCTCTATTTTCTTATCTGTTTGAAAGTCAAGATAATGGAGGTTTTCCTAAACTTTCTTAGTTTATGGCAACTTAATGTCTCAGTAATTTTTTTCACTGTACCCTTTGACCAAAAGAAATATCTAACATTCCTGCTTATCCAATAAGTCCAAACAACTCAATAAGTATCTATGCCCTAACAATTTAGTAGCTGAAATAACAATATGTGTGAATGGACAGAAAAATATGTATTTTATTCTCATATAAACACAATTACTTACTAATGGGATATGTCTACCTTTTAGATACCGCACAACTTCTCAAACTTTGCAATCAGATTGTATACCATGATCTTCATTATCTATTCCACAATGATTTTCATACAGTACTTGCTTTTTATCACAATAAGCACTAAAAAACCTGCTTCTAATAATAAGATGTCATCAAAAGGAATGTAGTGATATTGAATGTTGATACTGTTAACTACTTCAATATTGCATATCACTCTTTCTCTTGAAAATTAAAATCATCCCACAACATCCTTGTGAGTTTTGTGTGGTGTTCCAGGGCCTTCAGTGCACTATTTGAGAACTACAGGGACAATGATATGTGTGTTACCTATTTCATAGCATCATCTCAAGGATCATGTAAACAATGGATGTGAAATGGCTTTGAAAATTGAAAAATACTACGTAGGTAAAAGGGATTTTTGTTACCTGGGAGGCATCCACACCTTATTCTTTAAGCATAGAAAATAATCACAAATATTAGAACACTGATGAGAAGGGGGAGAGGTCACTGCCATTTCTATTTAGTTTTATTCAGGTAAGCATCTTTGTGCATTAACACCACTGAATTCACATACTTTTGGACTAGAAAGCCCCCTACTGCCTTGTTTATAACTTGTGATACATTAATAGAAATGTCTTTTATAATTTTGTCTTAAGAGATGAATGAATGGATAGATATAATACATTACGTTTTCCCTAAACTCAATTTGAAGGAATCTGTTGAGAGCTCCTATCCTCTCATCAGTGCCTCATACAATACCATTAATAGATATATAGTATAAACTCACTGTTGTTGATTTGATGAATGAATGATGCCTGTACCCATCAAGACAATGCTGGCAACCACTGTCCCACAGGTAGTTCACAAGCAGAAAGTATATTGAATAGCTATCAGGTACAATGTACTATATTAGATTCTTTGAGTATAGATTAGACTTTGTCCTTGTGTATCTTGTCAAATTAGAAGAACAATCACTGAAAGGAAATAGAATGATTATAAGCAATCTTTGTTCATCACCATTATAACCTATGCTAGAAAGCACATTAAAGTAATTCCTATCAAACTCACACCAAAAACTTCCTTTATCTTTCTAGCCAAAAAATCTAGCAACTTAATTAGTCTATTCTTGGCTCTGAGACCAACAAGCCCCGTGATCTTGAACAACTTGCCGTTTTGTATTTCAAGTTCTACATCCGTAATATGTGAATAATTCTATTTGCGTCTTCTCTCTTATTTTTCATTAATCTTTTGCTATTAAATAGAAATTGGCTTCTAGGAGCAACTAATTCCTTAAGAAAAATGTCATGCAACTAGAAAATTCTATAGTTGAGCCCCATGCTGAGTTAAGAGCAGCAGGAATAGTGACAAGAACATAATGTCACTGTCATCATCACCATGAGTAAGTATAAAGTTACTTTTTTTCAAGAAGATGCAACATTTAAATTAACAGCAGAAGTACATTGGTCTTCATGAAGTTATGAACAGATACACATTGCTTTCTCATATCATGTCCCTCCTCACCCTTATCCCCATATCCTTGAGCCAACTTTAAAAATATCTAACTAAAATTCACCCACTTCAAAGGTATCAATCACATAGTTGCAAATATAACTACATACACATACACACATACATATTTAGGCTTTTGCTCAGTTTGTCTCAGGGAATTTCTAACTATCACATAGGTAGACAGATTCTTTAACATTTTCCCTTAACCTCTAAAAAGGTCTTTATTTTTATTACACTGGTGAGACAGTTTAATACATAGAATGGAACACAGGCTTCGGAGTCAGACAGTTTAGGTAATACCTCCCAGCTCTGTTCTTTACTTCTTGTGTGACCTTGGTCAAGTCGCTTATCTGAGTTCAGTTTCCTTATAAGTAAAATTAGAATACTAAGACCTCTTTCATAGGTTCACTGCAAGAATTAAAGGAAACAATATAAAGTTTCCTATTATAGTGCTTAACAAAACATATATATTTGATAAATGGAACTATTATTACTTATGATTCAAAAAGTATCAGAACCCTTATTGTGCTTATGACGAATAAGAAGAGTCAATATTATACTCCCATTTCAAGTAAAAAGAAATTCTTGAGGTTTTTCCTATTGCTTTTTTTATTGATACAAAATAATGTTACATATTTCTAAAGTACATGTCATCTTTTGATACATTTTGAAGTGTCATGATCAAATCAGGGTAATTAAAATATTCTTCACATCAAACATTTTTCACATCTTTGTGTGTGGAACCTTCCCAATCTTTTTTCTAGCTATTTTTAAATATTCAGTAAATTATTAACTATGTTCAACCTACTGTGCTATTTAACACTAGAGCTTATTTCTCCTAACTGTATATTTTTTACCCATTAACCAACCTCTCTTCACCCAACTCCCCACTACACTTCATAGCTTCTTATAACCACTATTCAATTCTCTACCTCCATGAGATCAGCTTTTTGACCTCTGACAGATGACTGAAAATATGTGATATTTGTCTTTCTGTGGTTGGCTAACTTCACTTAACATATGAACTCCAGTTCCATCCATGTTGCGGTAAATGACAGAATTTCCTTCTTTTTCATGGCTATAAAAATATTCCATTTTGTATATACACCATAAATGTCTTTATTAATTAATACATTGATGGACACTTAAATTGGTTCCACATCATGACAATTGTGAATAAACATGGGAGGACAAATATCTCCTCAATATAAAGATTTTCTTTCATTTGGATCTATATACCCAGCAGTGTGACTGCTGGATCATATGCTAGTTACATTGTCATGTTTTTCTAAGAAAAATTATTTTTATTTTTTAATTAAGGATATTATGGGGGTACAAATATTTTGTTACATGAAATACATTTGCCTTGCTCAAGCCAGGGCCACAATTGTGTCCTTCCCCCATACAGTGTGCCCCATCTCCATTAACTATGTGTTTACTCATCCCACACGCTCTAACCCCAAACCCTCCACCCCCTCTTCCTGACCAGCACCCAGAGAGTATTACTACCATGTGAGCACCTTAGTGTTGATCAGTTACTATCAGTTTGATGTCGAGTACATGTGGTGCACGTTTCTCATCCTCACCTTGTGATGCCTCACTTCTAAGGATGTACTCAATCTGTATCTAGGATAATATAAGAGGTGCTACATCACCATTGTTTTTTGTAGTTTAGTAGTATTCCATAGTATACATATATCATCTTTTCTTAATCCACTCAGGTATTGATGGGCACTTGAGTTGTTTCCACATCTTTGCAATTGTAAATTGTGCTGCCATAAACACTCGGGTGCAGATATCTTTATTATAGAATGTCTTTTTTAGCTTTGGATAGACGCCTAGTAGTGGGATTGCTGGATCAAAAGGTATTTCTATTAGCTCTTTGAGGTATCTCCAAATTACTTTCCACAGGGGTTGTACTAATTTGCAGTCCTACCAGCAGTGTAAAAGTGTTCCAATCTCTCCACATCCATGCCAGAATTTGTTAATTGGGGACTTTTTGATAGAGGCCATTCTCACTGGAGTTAGGTTATATATCTCATTGTAGTTTTGATTTGCATTTCCCTAATGATTAGAGATGTTTGCCACGTTTTTATATATTTGCTGGCCATTAGTCTGTCTTCTTTTGAAAAGTTTCTGACATGTCCTTTGCCCATTTATTCATGGAGTTGTTTGATTTTTTTCTTGTTGATTTTCTTAAATTCTTGTTTTCAGCCCTTTATCAGATGTGTAGAAAGCAAATATTTTCTCCCATTCTGTAGGTTGTCTATTTGTTCTCAAGACAGTTTACTTGGCTGTGCAGAAGCTTTTTTTCTCTCTCTTTTATTTCATTATATTATGGGGGTACAGATATTGTAAGGGTTACATATATTGCCCCTGCCACCCCTGCCACCCCCCCCACCGTGGCAGAGCTTCAAGCATGTCCAATCCCCAGGTGCTGTGCACACACCACACCCATTATGTAAGTATACACCCTTCCCCCCTCCGCCCCCACCGGACCACCACCATATATATATATATATATATATGTATATATATATATATATATATATATATATATATATATATATATAGTCATTTTGGTTACCTTGTATATCTTTGCCTCTCACTAAGAAGGGTTAGGGACATTCCCTTGCCCCTAAAATGCTCGCCACATCCCTAGGATGTGGGTATCCCACCCTGAATTCCTGGTGAGTACTACCACCATTTGAGCACCATAGTTTTAATCAGTCACTACCAATTTGATGGCGAGTAGATGCGGAGCACATTTTCCTTGTCTTGTGTTGCCTCACTTTGGATAACAGGCTTAAGCTTAATCCAGAATTGCATAAACGGTGCTAACTTGCTGTCGTTTCTTAGAATTGAGTAATATTCCATTGTGAGCATATACCAAATTTTAATTATCCACTCCTGAATTGATGGGCACTTGAGTTGTTTCCATGACCTTGCAATAGTGAATTGTGCTGCGATAAACATTCGGGTACAGATATCTTTATAATAGAATGTCTTATGCTCTTTTGGGTAGATGCCTAACAATGCTATTGCTGGGTGGAATGGTATTTCTATATCTAGTTGTTTGAGGTATCTCCAAATCTTTTCCACAAAGGTTGCACTAATTTGCAGTCCCACCAGCAGTGTAAGAGTGTTTCTGTCTCTTCACATCCCAGCCAGCATTTGTTGTTTTGGGATTTCTTGATGTAGGTCATTCTCACTGGAGTTAGGTAGTATCTCATTGTGGTTTTGATATGGATTTCTGTGATGATTAGAGATGTTGAGCATTTTTTTATATGTTTACAAGCCATTATTCTCTCTTCTTTGGAGAAGTTTCGGTTCATTTCCATTGCTCATTTCTTGATGGGCTTGTTTGATCTTTTCTTGTTAATTCTTTTAAATTCTAGGTAGATTCCTGTTATTAGACCTTTGTCAGAAGCGTAGAGAGCAAATATTTTCTCCCATTCTGTGGGTTGTCTATTTGCTCTAATGACATTTTCCTTGGCTGTGCAGAAACTTTTTAATTTAATCATATCCCATTTGTTAATTTTGCTGCTGCGGCGATTGCCTTGGGGGTCCTCCTCAAAAATTATTTGCCTAGACCAATGTCTGATAGGGTTTTCCCATCCTTTTTAATTTGACCAGGTCCCATTTGTTTATTTTTATTGCTGCTGTGATTTCTTTGGGAGTCTTCAGAAATTCTTTGACTAGGCCGATATCTAAAAGTCTTCCTCACATTTTCTTCCAGAATTCTTAAGGTTTCATGCCTTAGGTTTAAGTCTGTTATACAATGTGAGTTGATTTTTGTGTGAGTTGAGAGGTAAGAGGTGGGGATCCAGTTTCAATCTTCTGCATGTGGATATCCAGTTTAAATATTCACACTATTTCCTATCAGGGTTGCGCTCATTTCCATTCCCACCAGCAGTGTATGTGCATTTTCCTTTTTCTGCATCCTCACCAGCATCTGCTATTTTTGTCATTTTGATAATAGGTATTTTAATTGAGATGAAAAGATATCTCATTGTAGTTTTCATTTGCATCTCCCTGATGATTAGTGATGTTGAGCATTTTTTTCATATACATGTTGGCCATATGTGTATGTCTTATTTTGAGAAATACTGATTCAGCTCCTTTGCCCTTTTAATCAAATTATTTGTAATTTTTCTTTTAAATTGTTTAAGTATTTTAAATATTCTGTTATTAATCCTTTCTCAGAAAGATTTTTTGCCAATTTTTCTACCATTATATAGGTTGTTTCTTCACTCTGATGATGGTTTTGTGTTTTTGTTTTGCCATGCAGAAGCTTTTTAGCTTAATGGTATCCCATTTGTCTATTTTTGCTCTATTTTTGTATCCATCTTTCTTTTGGTAGATGGTGCCACCTGAGTAATCCCACAGGACAGCTTTCTGTGAAAGGTGTGGACAAAGCTTCAATATGTAGGCTCAATGTCCACAGATGTGGGCAAAGCCCCTGAAGATGTACAGCAGATCAGAATGTGGGAAGAAAAGATGGTAGGCCATGGGCTGGGTCCACTTTCCCCAAACCTTCTCTTTCAGGTTGTTTCTATAGTTTGTTTCTTCACTGTGTGGATTGTTTTGTTTTGATTTACTGTGCAGAAACTTTTCAGCTTAATATAATCCCATTTGTCTATTTTTGCTTCATTGCTTCTACTTTTGAGGTCTTCTCATGCAAAAAAATCTTTTCCCAGACCAATGTTCAGAGTTTTTCCTAAGTTTTCTTCTACTAGTTTCATAGTTTCATGTCTTACATTTAAATATTTAATCCATTTTCATTTGATTTTTGGATATGTTGACTGACATGGGTCTACTTTCATTCTTCTGCTTATGAATATCCAGTTTTCCTAGCACCATTTAATGAAGAGGGTGCCCTTTCCCAATGAGGATTATTGATGCCTTTATCAGAAATGAATTGTCAAGAGAAAAAAATGGAGAAGTAAAGGTAACCCCCTGGATTCCTGCTCCCAGAGAAGGAGACATCGTTCTTGGTCTCCTACATGTGAGAGGATCTCCCCCCTACAAGGACAGCATCGAGTATCTGCAGATGTTCAGTGTGGGACTCTCAGAAAAGGAAAAAACAAGGTTATTGGGAGATAAGATTGCGTTCTCTGGAGAGTGCAAAACAAACAATAGGGTGTGTGGAAGGGCGCCGGCCCGCCGAGCCAGGGAGTGAAGAGGGATCAGACCCACAGGAGAACTCCTTGCTTCCCCATTGACCTCCACACCCACCCAGTCAGGGACCTGTCTGAAATTGGTGTGAAATCACGGCAGGAGAAGAGGGTGCTGGAGAGTGCAGTCATTAGTGGAAAACACCGTGAACTCCCCTGAGCTCCATGCTAGGATGGCTCCGAGGTGGGAGGAAACTGAACTGAGCTGTTAGGGGAGCCAGTTAGATGTCTTGCCTCTGGTAATGAGTGGGGCCAGCCCTACAGTGCTGTTCACTAAGTCAGGAACTCTAAGCTGTAACTGTCTCCGCCGAATGAGACTGCACAGAGCGGGCCAGTAAGAGTGAGGGTTATGGTTGAACAGGCAGTTGGAAAGGTGACATAGAGGAGGCAACAGAGCATCCTGAGTACCCAGACCCCCAACCCAGCACCTGCCACCTCCTAAACTGTCGCCACCAGTGCTGGTGCCCTGTGAGTAGGCAAGCGGTCGACATTGAGGGGGTCCACAGCCCAGCCACTATGGTATGATATGGTGCACTGGGCAGGTCCCCTCCCCTAGCCTAGAGACTCTCCTAGCAAATTCTGCCCCTACACAATCTGCAAGTGGCTGGCCAGGCCTGGCTCTATCAACAAACTACTGAGAATAATAACTGCCAAACAAAGTTACAGCCACTAGGTCACTGAGGTGCAGGGAAGACTGGGAAGCTACCTCCTCTCCCTAGCCAATATCTTTCTTGCCAGAAGTGGTAGGCTCCACCCCTGGAGGCAGGGTGAGACAAGAAAAGCCACTCTCCCCCAGATCTAGGGAAAACTCTCTGGGTGCCTGTGTGCAGTCTTTAAGTGAGCAGTATAAAAGACTTTGCTTCCCAGAACAGTTTAGGTCACCCAGTCGATCAAAACGCTGGGGCTGGAACTCCTCCCCCGGTTAGTGGCCAACAGTCAGGACCATGGTTAACGAACAAATCCCCCCAGCAAGTCACCACAATAGGCCCCACAAGTAATCCCTGCCATCAGGGGTACATTCAAAGTGTGGTGAAAGAGCTCCCCCCGTGGCTGATCAAGAAACTACAGAAGAGAGGATTCATGGGCAGCATAGGAAATAACAACAGCTGATTCAGATAGGGAAGACTCAGTGCAAAAATTCAGGAACCTCAACGTATCAAACTGAAAACACTCCCCCTAAGAGATACACCAGCTCTCAAGAAATGGAGACTGAAAAAACCCAAAACACTAAAATGACAGAAAAGAATTCCAAAATTGGATTGTAAGAAACCTCAATGATATGCAAGAAAAAATGGAAAACCAACACAAAGAAATTACAAAGAAAATACAGGACTTGGAACAAAGATTCACTAAGGAAATAAAGATCTTAAAGAAAAATCAAACTGATCACCTGGAAATGAGGAATCTAGTCAGGGAAATACAAAACACAGTGGAAAGCCTCAAAAATCAGGTGGACAAAACAGAAGAAAGAATTTGCTTAGATCCAGTAACGTTTGCTTTATGAATCTGGGTGCACCTAAGTTGGGTTCATATATATTTATGATTGTTATACCTTCTTGTTGAACTGTGCCCTTCACCATTATATAATGAGCCTCTTTGTCCTTCACTACTTTTGTTGGTTTAAAAACTAAATCATCTGAGATTAGAACCGCTATGCCAGCCAGAGATTGATGAAAACTCCTTCAAATCAAATAAGTTAATCACAGAGATAGAGCAGAAGAATAAGAGACATGAGCAAAGCTTACAAGAATTGTGAGATTATACGAAGAAATATAACTTGCAGCTTCACTGAATTCCGGCGAAAGATGAAGAAAACACCGAAACTGTTGGATAAGCTATCTGAAGAAATAATTGAGGAAAATTTTCCAGGTCTAGCCAATAACTTATAATTAGAAATACTAGAGGCCAAAAGGAGTCCTGGGAGATATAATGCAAACAGGAAAACACCACAACATGTACTTATCAGACCGAACAAAATATCAACAAAAGAGACCCTCCTATAAGCTTTAAGGTGAAAGAAGCAAGTTACATATAAAGGAAAACAGATCAGGATAACGACAGATTTCTCAACTGAAACAATACAAGCAAGTAAGACTGCGGACACATTCTCACTCTTTTGAAACAAAATAATGCCCAGCCTAGAATCTTGTACCCTGCAAAACTAAGCTTTATGTAAAAAGGACAAATCAAGACATTCTCAGATTAGCAAAGTCTAAGGGAATTCACCAAGACAAGACCAGCCCTACAAGAAGTACTGAAAACAGTGTAATGCACGGACAAGCATAATAAATACTCATAAACATAAAAAGAACCAAAACCTAAAGATTAATGGCCAGATATTACAATGGATCAAGAGAGAAATCAAAGCAACAACATCCAACCCAACAAAATGAACACTAATCTGCCTCACCTTTCAGTTCTCGCAATAAATGTGAATGGGTTAAACTCTCTACTCAAGAGACATAGGCGGGCCGAATGGATAAGAAAATATAAGCGAAGTATCTACTGTCTTCAGGAAGCACATCTAACCTGCAAGGATACATATAGACTAAAAATAAAGGTGTGGAGATCAGTATTTCAAGCAAGCGGAAGCCAAAAGAAGGCTGGCATAGCAGCTCAAATCTCAGATGATTTAGTTTTTAAACCAAAAAAAGTAGTGAAAGACAAAGAGGCTCATTATATAATGGTGAAGGGCACAGTTCAACAAGAAGGGATAACAATCATAAATATATATACACCCAACTTAGGTGCACCCAGTTTCATAAAGCAAACATTACTGGATCTAAGCAAATTGATTAAAAGAAACTCCATAATTACCAGAAATTTCAACACCCCACTGACAGCACAGAACAGATCCTCCAAACAGAAAATTAATAAAGAAATAACGGACTTAAACAAAACTCTAAAAAAATTGGGTCTGACTGACATTTACAGGACATTCTAACAAAAGTCCACTGAATATACGTTCTTCTCATCAGTTCACAAGACATTCTTTAAGATTGACCATAACCTAAGAGACAAAGTAAGCCTTAAGAAATTTAAAAAAAATAGAAACCATACCATGTATCTTCTCATATCACAGTGGAATAAAAGTAGAAATCAATTGTAACAGAAACTCACAATTCTACACAAAATTGTGGAAATTAAACAATCTTCTACTAAATGATTACTTCCTAAATGAAGAAATAAAGATGGAAATAAAAAATTCTTTGACCAAAATGACAATGGAGAGAAAAGTTATCAAATACTTGGGACACAGCTAAAGCAGTACTGAGAGGAAAGTTTATTTCCATAAATGCCTATAACCAAAAGTCGAAAAGATCACAAATAGGCAATTTAATGAAACGACTAAAAGAACTGGAAAACAAGAACAGACCAACTCCAAACCCAGAAAAAGAAATGAAATAAACATGATCAAATCAGAACTAAATGAAATTGAAAACAAGGAAGCTATTCAGGAGAATAATAAAACAAAAAGTTTGTTCTTTGAAAAAATAAAACAAAATTGACACGCCTTGTGCTAGGCTAATGAAAAGCAGAAAAGTGAAAACTCTAATAAGCTCCATCAGGAACAATAAAGGAGGTAATACAACTGATCCCAAGGAAATACAAGATATAATTTATGAATACTACAAAAATCTTTATGCCCACAAACTGGAAAATGTGGAGGAAATGGACAAATTTCTAGAAACACACTGCCTCCCTAGACTCAACAAGGAAGAACTAGATTTCCTGAACAGATCAATCTCAAGAGCTGAAATAGAAACAGCAGTTAAAAATCACCCTAAAAAGTAAAGTCCCGGTCCAAATGGTTTCAAACCTGAATTTTACCACACTTACAAAGAAGAACTAGTACCTATCTTGCAGAAACTATTCCACAACATCGAGAAGAATGAAAACCTCCGCGACACCTTTTATGAAGCGAATATTACTCTGATACCAAAACCAGGAAAGGATGCAACAAAAAAAGAAAACTACAGACCAATATCCCTAATGAATATAGATGCAAAAATTTGCAACAAAATCTTAGCTAAGCGAATCCAGACGCTTATCAAAAAAATATTCCATCACGACCAAGTGGGCTTCATCCCAGGGCTGCAGGGATGGTTCAACATACGTAAATCTATAAATGCAATTCACCACATAAACAGAAGCGAAACCAAAGACCACATGATTCTTTCAATAGATGCAGAAAAAGCTTTTGACAAAATTCAACACCCCTTCATGATATGAACACTTAATAAAATAGGCATAGAAGGAATATATCTAAAAATTATACAAGTCATATATGATGGACCAAAGCCAACATCATACTGAATGGGGAAAAATTGAAAGCATTCCCACTTAGAACTGAAACCAGACAAGGCTGATCACTATCTCCACTTCTATTCAACATAGTGCTGGAAGTCCTGGCTACAGCAATCAGACAGGAAAGTGGAATTAAAGGTATCCAAATAGGGGCAGAAGAGATCAAACTTTCACTGTTTGCTGATGATATGATATTATATTTAGAAAACACCAAAGATTTAACTAAGAAACTCCTGGAACTGATAAATGAATTTGGCAAAGTCTCAGGATACAAAATCAATACACAGAAATCAGAGGCACTCATACATGCCAACAACAATCAAATTGAGAACCAAATCAAAGACTCAATTCCCTTCACAATAGCAACAAAGAAATTAAAGTACCTAGGAATATACTTACCCAAAGAGGTAAAAGAACTCTACAGGGAGAACTATGAATTACTGCGGAAGGAAATAGCAGAGGATGTAAACAGATGGAAATCCATACCATGCTGGAGGGTCGGCAGACTCAACAACATTAAAATGTCTATACTACCCAAACTTATCTACAGATTCGATGCAATACTTATTAATATCCCATCAGCATTATTCACAGATATAGAAAAAATAATTTTACATTTCGTATGGAATCAAAGAAGACCCCGAATATCAAAAGCAATTCTAGGCAATAAAAACAAAATGGGAGGTATCAATATGCCAGATATCAAATTATACTACAAAGCAGTAGTAATTAAATCAATCTGATATTGGCACAAAAATAGGAATATTGACCAGTGGAACAGATGTGAGAATCCTGATATAAAACCATCCTCATATAACCATCTAATCTCCTACAAAGCAGACAAAAACATATGCTGGGGAAAAGAATCCCTTTTCAATAAATGGTGCTGGGAAAGCTGGATAGCCACTTGTAGAAGGCTAAAGCAGGACCCACATCTTTCACCTCTCACAAAAACCAACTCACGCTGGATAACAGACTTAAACCTAAGGCATGAAACTATTAGAATTCTAGAGGAAAATGTTGTAAGCATTCTCCTAGTCAATGGCCTAGGCAAAGAGTTTATAAAGAAGTCCCCAAAGGCAATCACAGCAGTAACAGAAATAAATAAATAGGACATGATCAAACTAAAAAGCTTCTGCACAGCCAAAGTAATAGTCTTGAAAGTAAACAGACAACCTACAGAATGGGAGAAAATTTTTGCATCCTATGCATCTGACATGGGGCTGATAACTAAAATATACTTAGAACTCACGAAAATCAGCAAGAAAAAAAATCTAATAACCCTATTAAAAAGTGGGCAAAGGACTTGAACAGAAACTTTTCTAAAGAAGACAGAAGAATGGTCAACAAACTTATGAAAAAATGCTCAACATCTCTAATCATCAGGGAAATGCAAATCAAAACCACAATGAGATATCACTTAACTCCAGTGAGAATGGTCTTTATCAAAAAGTCTCCAAACAATAAATGATGGCGTGGATGCGGAGAGAGTGGAACACTCCTACACTGCTGATGGGACTGCAAACTAGTTCAACCTCTGTGGAAAGCAACATGGAGATACCTTAGAGCGATACAAGTGGATTTACCATTTGATCCAGCAATCTCATTACTGGGCACATACCCAAAAGATCCAATGACACTCTACAAGAAAGACATCTGCACCCGAATGTTCATAGCAGCACAATTCATAATGCCAAGGCTGTGGAAACAGCCCGAGTGCCCATGAATCCAAGAATGGATTAATAAAATGTGGTATATGTATACCATGGAGTACTATTCAGCTCTAAGAAACAACGGTGATATAGCACATCTTATATTTTCCTGGATAGAGCTGGAACCCATACTACTAAGTGAAGTATCCCAAGAATGGAAAAACAAACAACACATATACTCACCAATAAATTGGTATTATCTGAGCAGTACCTAAATGGACACATAGGTAACTACAATAATTCAGTACTGGTCAGGTGGGAGGGGGAAGGGTGGTGGGTATATATATACCTAATGAGTGAGATGTGCACCATCTCGGCAATGGTCACGCTGGAAACTAAGACTTGTGAGGAAGGGGGGGAAAGGGCTTTTTTTGAAACCTTAAAATTTGTACCCCCATAATATGCTGAAATAAAAAAAAAAGTAATTGCCATTATTATTTTGTTCACTGCTAAGTACTTAATAATACAATTTAATTGGATAATTTAAAGTTGTCAGCATAACAAAAACATTTAAATCACATAAAAGAGTAGCTTTACACATTATAAATTTCAGGTTTCTTAAATGTAAGTTTTTGTGTGTCTATATGGTAAAAAAAATAAAAAAAAAGCATATGACAAAATTCAGCACCCTTTCATGATAAGAACACTTAAGAAAATAGGCATAGAAGGGACATACCTAAGAATGATACAAGCCAAATACGGCAGACCCATAGCCAACATCATACTGAATAGGGAAAAATTGAAATCATTCCCACTTAGAACTGGAATCAGGGAAGGCTGTCCGCTATCTCCACTTCTATGCAACATAGTGCTGAAAGTCCTGGATATAGCAATCAGACAGGAAAGCAGAATTGAAGGTATGCAAATTGGGGCAGAAGAGATCAAATTTTCACTGTTTGCTGATCGTATGATATTATATTTAGAAAACCCCGAGTATTCAACCAAAAACACCTGGAATTGATAAATGAATTTAGAAAGTCTCAGGATACAAAATCAATACACAAAAATCAGAGGCACTCATATATGCAAACTACAATCAAACTGAGAACAAAATCAAAGACTCAATTCCCTTCACAATAGCAACAAAGAAATTAAAGTACCTAGGAATATACTTAACCAAGGAGGTAAAAGACCTGTACAGGGAGAACTATGAAACACTGAGAAAGGAAATAACAGTGGATATCAACAGATTGAAATCCACACCACACTTGTGGGTCGGCAGAATGAATATCGTTAAAATGTCTATACTACCCAAACTGATATACAGATTAAATGCAGTACCTATTAAAATCCCATCATCATTCTTCATAGATATTGAAAAAACAATTTTATGCTTCTTTTGGAAATAGAGAAGACTCCACATATCAAAAGCAATTCTAGGCAATAAAATCAAAATGGGAAGTATTAATATGCCAGATATCAAACTATACTACAAAGCTGTAGTAATTAAATCCATCTGGTATTGGCACAAAAATAGGAATATTAACCAGTGGAACAGATCTGAGAACCCTGATATAAAACCATCCTCATATAGCCATTTAATCTTTGACAAAGCAGACAAAAGCATACACTGGGGTAAAGAAACCCTTTTCAGTAAATGGTGTTGGGTAAACATGATAGCCACTTGTCGAAGGCTAAAGCAGGATCCACACCTTTCACCCATTACAAAAATCAACTCACGCTGGATAACAGACTTAAACCTAAGGTATGAAACTATTAGAATTCTAGAGGAAAATGTTGGAAACACTGTCCTAGGCACCGGCCTAAGCAAAGAATTTATGAAGAATACCCCAAAGGTAATCAGAGCAGCAACAAAAATAAATAAATGGGACATGATCAAACTAAAAAGCTTCTGAATAGCCAAAGAAATAGTCATGAAAATAAAGAGGCAACCTACGGAATGGAAGAAAATTTTCACATCCTACACATCTGATAAGGGGCTGATAACTAGAATCTACTTAGAACTCATGAAAACTAGAAAGAAAAAAATCACACAACTCTATCAAAATGTGGGCAAAGGACATGAACAGAAACTTTTCTAAAGAAGACAGAATAATGGCTAACAAACATAGGAAAAAATGTTCAACATCTCTAACCATCAGAATAATGCAAATCAAAACTAAAATGGGATATCATGTATTTCCAGTAAGAATGGCCTTTATCAACACGTCCCAAAACAGTAGATGTTGCTATGGATGCGGAGAGATAGGAACACTCCTACACTGCTGGTGGGACTGCAAACTAGTTCAGCCTCTATGGATAGCAATATGGAGTTACCTTAAAGTGATACAAGTGGATCTACCATTTGATCCAACATTCCCATTACTGGGCATCTACCCAAAAGATCCAGTGACACTCTACAAAAAAGACACCTGCACTCGAATGCTTATAACTTCACAATTAATATTTGCAAAGCTGTGGAAACAACCCAAGTGCCCATTGTTTCATGAATGAGTTAACAAAATGTGGTATATGTATACCATGGAGTACTATTCAGCTCTAAGAAACAACAATGATACAGCACATCTTGTATTTTCCTGGTAGAGCTGGAACCAATACTACTAAGTGAAGTATCCCAAGAATGGAAAAACAAGCACCACATATACTCACCAGCAAACTGGTATTAACTGAGCAGCACCTAAGTGGACACATAGGAACTACATTGAGTATTGGACGGGTGGAAGGGGGGAGGGGTGCAGGTATATACATACATAATGAGTGAGATGTGCACTGTCTGGGGGATGGTCAAGCTTCAAGCCCATACTTGTGGGTGGATGGGGGGCAAGGACAGTATTTGAAACTTTAAAATTTGTACCCCTATTATATCCTGAAATAAAAAAAAAAAGAAATGAGTTGTCTATAAATGTGTGAATTTATTCTGGTATTTTATATTTTGTTTCATGGTCTATGTGTCTGTTTTGTGCCTATACTATGCTGATTTGGTTAGTATAGCTTCATAGTACATTCAGAAGTCAGGTAGTACAAGGCCTCCAATTTTGTTATTGTTACTCAGGATAGCTTTGTCTATCCACGGTCTTTTGTGTTTCCATACAAAATTTAGGATTCTTCTTCTATTTCTGTGAAGACTGTCATTGGTATTTTGATAGGAGTTCCATGAATCTGTAGATTGCTTTAGGTAGTATGCCATTTTAACAGTATCAATTTTTCCAATCCTTGACGTTGTGTTGTCTTTCCATATTTTCATATACTCTTCAGTTTCTTTTATATGCATGTTATAGTTTTCATTGTAGAGATCATTCATTTCTTTGGTTAAATTTATTCCTATGTGTTTTATTTTTGAAGCTATTTTAAATAAGATCGCTTTATTTGAATCTTTTCCACATTTTTCTATGTTAGTATACAGAAATGTCACAAATTTTTGTATGTCAGTTTGGTATCTTAAAACTTTACTGAATTTATCACTTCTAACAGTTTTTTGGGAGATTTAAATTTTCTGAATGTAAGACCATGCTGTTCATGAACAACGATAATTGAACTTGTGCCTTTCCAATTTGGATGCATATACTTCTTCCTCTTGCTTAATTGCTCTGGTTAGGATTTCTGGTATTATATAGAATAAAAATGGTGAAAGCGAGCATACATGTCTTATTCCAGATCTCAGGGGAAGGGCTTTCAATTTCTTCCATTTTCAGTATAATATTGGCTGTGGGCTTGTCATATAAAATACATGGCCATTATATTTTAAGGGGTATTATTTTTATATCTAGAAGTTTGAGTGTTTTTATCTTTAAAGGATGTTGAATGTTTTAAATTTTTTTCAGCATCTATTGAAATTATTATATGCTTTTTGTATTTGATTATGTTGATGTGATTTATCATGATTATTGATCTGTGTACGCTGATCCATTCTTGCATCCCTAGGATTAATCCCTCATGATCATGGTAAATGATATTTTTAATTTGTTGTTGAATTTGGTTGGCTAGTGTTTTCTTGAGGATTTTGCATGTAGGTTGATCAGAGACATTGAACTGTAGTTTTTTGGGTTTTTTTGTGTGTGTGTCCTTGTCTGATTTTATTGTCAACGTCAAGCTAGACTCATAGAATGAATTTGGAAATATTCATTCTTTCCAAATTTTTTGGAATAGTTTCAGTAGAGTAGATATTAGGTCTTCTTTTGATGTTTGGTAAAATTCAGCAGTGAAGTGATCATGCCCTGAGATTTTCTTTCATTGGAGACTTTTTATTACTGATTGAACCTTGTTGTTCATTATTACTATGTTCATATTTTCTATTTCTTCATAATTCAATTTTAGCAGATTTTATGTATTCAGAAATTTATCTATTTCTTCTAGGGTTTCCAATTTATTGCTTCACAAGGGACACTAATGATCATTTTTGGTATCAGTAGTAATGTCTCTATCTTTGTCTCTGATTATATTGGGGTCTTCTCTGTTTTATCTTAGTAAATCTAGGTAAGGTTTGTCAATTTTGTTTATTTTTAAAAGCAACAACTTTTCATTTTATAATCCTTTTTGCATTGTATTAATATTTTCAGTCTCAATTTGACTTATTTATTCTCTGAATTATATTATTTTTAAATAACTTTTATTTTATTTCAAAATATTAATTGCATACAACCATTTTTGTTACATGGATATCTTTTATAAAACTTAAGTTGGCAGGGCTTTCAGTGTGCCCATAACCTGAATAGTTTTCATTGTACCTAATAAATAGATCTTTATCCCTCCTCTCCGATCTCCCCTGCCCCTTCTTCATTAACTATGACCTTTTCCATTTATCTGTGCCCATCAATAAGTTCCCAATTATTTCAGAGTATGTGTGGTGTTTGTTTTTACATTTCAAAGATACTTCACTTAGGATAATTGTCTCCAGTTCCATTTAAGTGGTGCAAAATACATCATTTAATTTTTTATGGCTGTTACTTCATCCTGTATATATACACACCACATTTTGTTAATCCATTCATGAATAGATAAACACATAGCTTGATTCCACATCTTGGCGATTGTGAATTGTGCTACAATAAACACTCAAATTCAGGTCTCTATTGGATAAAATAACTTCTTTTACTTGGAGTATATACCCAGTAGTGGGATTTCTGGGACAAATGACAAGTCTACTTATTTCTTTGAGGAATCTCCATACTGTTCTCCATAGAGGTTGTACTAATTTGCAGTCTCATCAAGAGTGTATAAGCATTCCTTTCTCTCTGCATGGACATCAGCATCTATTTTGTTGTTGTTGTTTGTTTGAATTTTTTTTTTTTTTTTTTGAGACAGAGTCTCGCTTTGTTGTCCAGGCTAGAGTGAGTGCCGTGGCGTCAGCCTAGCTCACAGCAACCTCAAACTCCTGGGCTCGAGTGATCCTTCTGCCTCAGCCTCCCGAGTAGCTGGGACTACAGGCATGCGCCACTATGCCCGGCTAATTTTATATATATATATCAGTTGGCCAATTAATTTCTTTCTATTTATAGTAGAGACGGGGTCTCACTCTTGCTCAGGCTGGTTTTGAACTCCTGACCTTGAGCAATCCGCCCGCCTCGGCCTCCCAAGAGCTAGGATTACAGGCGTGAGCCACAGCGCCCGGCCTGTTTGAATTTTTAATGCATATTCTTACTTTGGTAAGGTGATATCTCATTGTGATTCTAATTTGCACTTCCCTGATGAGTAGATATGTTGAGAATTTGTTCATTTATTTTTTGTCCATTTGTCTATAGTCTTTTCAAAATTTCTATTCACATTGTTTATCTACCATTGAATGATGTTGTTCTTTTTTTTCTGGCCAATTGTTTTACTTTGCAGATGCTGAATATTACTGGTTAGTAGGAAGTAAAGTTTGTGCATATTTTCTCTCATTCTTTAGGCTGATTATTTACTTTGTTAAGTTCCTTTTTGTGCAGAACCGTTGTAAATTTAATTAAGTCCTATTTATTTCTTTTTATTGTTGCTATATTTGCATTGGAGCCTTAGTCATCAATTCTTTGTCTAGACTGATGTCTAAAAAAGTTTTTCCACATATTCTTCTAAATATTTATGGTTCCCTGACTTATATTTATCATTTATGTCTTTTTTTATTATCTTATATTATGTGGGTACAAATATTGTTAGGGTTACATATCTTGCCCCTGCCCCCATCCACACTCTGCTATGCCAGAACTTCAAGCGTGCCCAGCCTCCAAGTGGTAAGCACTACACCCACCATGTAAATGCATACCCTTCGCCTCCTTCCCCCTTCCATCTGTTCACTTCCCAATAACAGATTTTTTTAGACATTTTGGTTACAGTGTGTTTCTTTGCCTTTCCCTAAAAAGGGATAGGGGTAATCCCTTCCCCCCCACAATGCTCACCATATCCTTAAGATATGGGTCTCCCCCCTCCAACTCCCTGTTGAACACTACCGTTTTTTGAGCACCATAGTTTTAGTTAGTCAGTACCAATTTGATGGCGAATAGATGTGTAGCCCATTTTCCAGGTCTTGTGTTGTCACACTCTATATTATGGGCTTAAACTTAATCCAGGATAGCATAAATGGTGCTAGCTCACTATCGTTTCTTAGGATTGAGTAATATTCCATTGTGAGCATATACAAAATTTTAGTTATCCACTCATGAATTGATGGACACTTTGGTAGTTTCCATGACAGTGAAGTAGTGAATTGTGCTGCCATGAACATTCAGGTGCAAATGTCTTTATAATAGAGTGACTTATGATCTTTTGAGTAGATACCTAACAATGCTATTGCTGGGTGGAATGGTATTTCTATTTCTAGTTGTTTGAGCTATCTCCAAATTCTTTTCCACAAAGGTTGCACTAATTTGCAGTCCCACCAGCAGTGTAAGAGTGTTCCTGTCTCCCTGCATCTTTGCCAGAATTTGTTGTTTTGGGATTTCTTGATACAGGTCATTCTCACTGGGGTTAGGCGGTATCTCATTGTGGTTTTGATTTGCATTTCTGTGATGATTAGAGATGTTGAGCATTTTTTTATATGTTTCCAGGACATTATTCCGTCTTCTTTGGAGAATCTCCTGTTCATTTCCATTGCTCATTTCTTGATGGGGTTGTTTGATTTTTTCTTGTTTATTCTTTTAAGTTCTAGATAGATTCTTGTTATTAGACCTTAACTGAAATGTAGAGAGTGAATATTTTCTCCCATTCCGTGGGTTGTCTATTTGCTCTAATGATGGTTTCCTTGGCAGTGCAGAAAATTTTTAATTTGATCAGATTCCATTTGTTTATTTTTGTTGTGGCAGTGATTGCATTGGGGGCCTTCTTCATAAATTCTTTGCCTAGACCTATATCTGATAGGTTTTCCCAACATCTTCTTCTAGGATTCTTAAAGTTTCATGCCTTAGGGTTAGGTCTGTTATCCATCTTGAGTGAATTTTTGTTAGAGGTGAGATGTTGGGATCCTGATTCGCTATTCTGCATGTTGCTAATAACCAGTTTTCCCAACACCAGTTATTGAAGACAGAATCTTTTCCCCATAGTATATTTTTGTCTGCTTTATCAAAGATTAGGTTACCGTATACAGATGGTTTGACCTCTGGAATCTCAGATCTTTTCCAGGTATCTATGTTTCTGTTCTTGTGGCAGTACCAGGGAGATTTTACTATTATTGCCTTATAGTACAGCTTGAAGTCAGGAAGACTAATCCCTCCCAGTTTTTTTCTTTTTACTTAAGATTGCTTTGGTTATACGTGGTTTTCTCTGGTTCCATACAAAGCGAAGAATTATTTTTTCTAGAACTGTAAAGAATGCTGGTGGTATTTTGATGGGGATTGCATTGATTCTGTAGATCACCTTAGGTAATATTGACATTTTAACAATATTGATTCTACCAAGCCATAATCATGGTAGATTTTTCCATCTGTTTAAATTATCTGCAATTTCTTTTTTTTAGTGTTTTGTAGTTCTCCTTGTATAAATCTTTTGTATCTCTTGTTAAATATACTCCTAAGTATTTAATTTTCTTTGGGGCTATAGTAAGGGGTATTGCATTTTTTATTTGAGTTTCTGCTTGCTGGTTCTTAGCATATATGAATGCTTCTGATTTCTGTATATTGATTTTATACCCTGAAACTTTACTGAATTCATTTATCTGATCTAGGAGTCTCTTGGATGAGTCCATGGGGTATTCTAGATATAATATCATATCATTGGTGAAGAGTGAGAGTTTGATCTCATCTGCCCCGACTTGGATGCCCTTAATACCCCTCTCATGCCTGTTTGCTATAGCTAAGACTTTAAACACTATGTTGAATAGGAGGAGAGAAAGTGGGCATCCTTGTCTAGTTCTGGTTTGAAGGAGGAATGATTTTAATTTTTCCCCATTCAGAATGATGTTGGCCATTGGTTTGTCATGAATGGATTTGATAAATTTAAGTTATGGGCCGTCTATACCTATTTTGCTAAGAGTTTTTATCATAAAGGTATGTTGGACTTTATCAAATGATTTTTCTGCATCTATAGACAGAATCATATGGTCTTTTTTCTTGACTTTATTTATAAAGTGGGTTACATTTATAGACTTGCATATGTTGAACCAGCCTTGCATGCCAGGAATACAGCCCACTTGGTCATGGTGAATTATTGTTTTGATGTGCTGCTGAATTCTATTTGCTAAAATTTTGTTTAGGATTTTTGCATCTATATTCATGAGGGATATTGGTCTGTAATTTTCTTTTTTTGTTTCATCCTTTCCTGGCTTTGATATCAAGGTGATACTGGCTTCGTAGAATGAGTTAGGAAGAATACCATGGTGTGGAATAGTTTCTGTAAGATAGGTATGATTTCATTTTTGTATGTTTGGTAGAACTCTGAAGCACAACCGTCTGGCTCGGGAATTTTCCATTTGGGGAGTATTTTAATTAGTTGCTTCAATTTCTAAGCTTGTGATTGGTCTGTTCAAGAACTCAGTTTCCTCCTGGATGAACTTAGGGAGGTTGTGTGATTCCAGGAATCTGTCCATTTCGTCTTCATTCTGTAGTTTTGGGGCATATAGATTTCTATAGTAGTCAAACATAATATTTTGTATTTCTGTGGAGTCTGTTGTGATATCTCCTTTTTCCTTTCTTATTGAGGTTATTTAGAGTCCTTTCCCTTTGAGTTCTTGTCAGCGTAGCCAGAGGGCTGTCAATTTTGTTGATCTTTTCAAAAAACCAGCTTCTGGTTTTGTTGATTTTCCATATAATTCTGTTTTTTCTCCATTTCATTTAGTTGAGCTTTGATCTTATATATTTCTTTTCTTCTGTTAGGATTGGAATTGGTTTTCTATTCTTTTTCCAATTCCTTGAGTCTATTCATTAGGTTGTTGTTGACTAATCTTTCTGTTTTTCGGATGTGAGTGTTTATTGATATTAGTTTTCCTCTCAGATATGCTTTTGCTATATCCCAAAGGTTTTGTTAAGATGTGGCTCCATTGTCATTTAGTTAGAAGAAATTCTTGATTTCCCTCTGAATTTCTTCCTTGACCCAACTGTTATTCAACAGTAGGTTGTTTAGTTTCCATAATTTGGTTGTGTTGTGTATTTCTGTTAGGGTTGAACTCTAATTGTATACAACTATGGTCAGAGAATACACAAGGTATTATTTTTATTTTCTTGAATTTCTTGAGATCTGCTTTGCGGGCTACTATGTGATCAATTTTTGAGAAGGATCCATGGGCTACTGAGAAGAATGTAAATTCAAGTTTATTTGGGTGATATGTTCTGTATAGATCTGTCAGACCTTTTTGCTCAATAGCTTTGTTTAGATCCCTTATTTCTTTGCTTAATTTCTGTTTGGAGGATCTATCTATTTCATTTAGTGGTGCCTGGAAGTCCCATGCTACTATGACAGTATTGTTTAAGGTGGTATTTAGGTCAGAAAAGGTTTGCTTTATGTAATTGGGTGCTCCTACATTGGGAGCATAAATATTAAGAATTGTTAGATCTTCTTGTTGGATCTTCCCTTTCACCATTATGAAGTGGCCTTCTTTATCCTTTTTTTAGTTTTGTTAATTTAAGTCTAATGTTGTCTGTGAATAATATAGCAACCCCTGCTTTCTTTTTACTTCTGTTTGCCTGGATGATAGTTTTCCATCCCTTGATCTTCAGCTGGGAGGCATCTTTATGGTTTACGTGTGTTTCCTGTAGATAGCAAATACTAGGCTTGTGGAATTTTATCCACTCTGCCAGCCTATGTCTCTTCAGAGGACAGTTTAAACCATTTACGTTTATTCAGAGGATTGAAATTGGAGGAAGATTTCCATTCATATTTATGGGTGAAGTCCTGTTGCTTTGACTTAGAGCTTGAGCCATCATGAAGTTCGAGATCTAGACTTTAATTCTTTGAGGATTTCATTTTGAGGAGTGTCAATTGCCCTGTTCACTGTGGAATGCAGGTCTGAGAATTTCCTGTAGTGCTGGTCTGGTCTTTGCATATTCCTTCAGTGACTGTTTGTCTGAGAAGGATTTTATTTCACCCTCATAGATGAAACAATTTTGCCAGATAAAGAATTCTAGGTTGGGCTTTGTTCTGTTTTACAAGATTAAGGATAGGCACCCACTCCCTCCTGGCTTGTAAGGTTTCAGATGAGAAGCCTGCAGTTTGTCTGATAGGCTTTCCTTTATATGTTATTTGTTGTTTACACCTTGCTGTATGGAGGATTGCTTCTTTCACATTTACTTTGGTCAGCTTAATAACCACATGACAAGGCGATTGCCTATTTGCATTGTGTCTCCCAGGAGTTCTGTGCACTTCTTGAATTTGGATATCCAGATTTCTAGCTAGGCATGGCATATTTTCCTCCAGTATGCCATAAAATAAATTTTCCAACCCTTGTGAATATTCCTCTTCCCCTTTTATCCCAATCATTCTGAGATTAAACTTTTTACATAATCCCATACTTCCTGTAAGCTTTGGTCTTGTCTCTTGTTTCTGTGCACCCTTTCTTCCTCTGATTTGTTTAGCGTGTAGGTATAATCTTCAAGCTCTGAGATTCTTTCCTCAGGATGATCTATCCTGTTTTTTAGGCTTTCCACTGTATTATGGAGTTCCTTGAATGTTTCCTTCATTGCTAGAATTTCTGCTTGGTTTCTCTGATTTACTTCTATATCTTTGGAGAATTTTTCATTCATTTCCTGGATTGTTCTTGTGGTTTCTCTATTTTGGGATTCTATTTTCTCTTCAATTCCATTGAGCTTTCTAACAATCCATATTTGGAATTATTCCTCTGTTAGTTTAATCATATCATGTAAGTTGGTGTCAGTTGGTGGAGAATGAGTATTTTCTTTTGGGGGTGACTTTTCTCTCTGATCTTTCATGGTTGCTGATGTTTTTCACTGGTTCTTCTTCATCTAGTTACTTTGTTGAGGACCAGAGGTGCTGGAAGTCGATTATAAGCTCTCTTTTTGGTTTCTGAAGGAATGATCCTTGGAAGAGCTGGGGAGGATGTGTTCTGGTCCTGTATCGTCTCTCCCAAGGGTTCCTTGAGTCCTCATGAATAGAAACCTCCTTCACTTCTCTGCCTTGATGAGAAGGCTCTGCTCTCTGGGCACAGAATGCCAACTGCTGAGTGCAGCAAGAAACCACTCAGGTTCAGACTTGTGAGATAGCTCCCGAACAAAGCACCACTCTCAACTTTCCACCCTTATAAATTCAGCTTCCAAGGCCACCTACCAGGTTAGGGCAGAGGGGAAGACTGAGTTCACTACCAGGGCAGCCCTCCACAGTGTTTTCATGCTAAGGAATGGCTTGGAAGAGCTGGGAATCAGCTGCTGGGTTTGGACCCTCTCCCACTCGCTACTGCTTCTGCGGAGCGTTGGGAGCTCAACACGTTGGCTTCTTCAGTGGCCTGAACAGTTCAGCCAGTTTAGGGTAGAGGAGGTGGCAGAGAAATGCTTCCAGTGAAGCCCCCCACAGCATCTCCAAGCCTTGGGGCAGTGTGGCAGTGCTAGGAAGTGGCTGCAGGATTTGGACCCTTTCCCCCCCCACCACTGGTTCAGTGAGGCTCTGGTGGTTCAAAAAGGTGCCTTCTGCAGCAGCTCAAAGAGTTTGTCTGGTTTAGGGTAGTGGGGATGCCTGGCAAACTCCTCCAGTGTGGCCCTCCACAGCTTCTCCAAGCCTTGGAGTGGGTGGCAGTGCTGGGAAGCAGCTGCAGGGATCAGACTTTCTCCCCACCCGCTACTGCTTCAGTGGCGCTGTGAGCTTGATAAGCTGCCCTCTCCTGAAGTAGGAATAGTTCAGCTGGTTTGGGGCAGTGGGGAAACCCGGAGAAAGCCTCTCGCGTGGCTCTGCACAGCATTTCCAAGCCGTGGGGGCATGGCAGTGCTGAGCAGCGAGTGCAGAGCTCAGACTTTCTCCCCACCCACTACCGCTTCAGCAGCACTGTGAGTTTGACAAGCTGCCCTCTCCTGAAGTAGGAACAATTCGGTTGGTTTGGGGCAGTGGGGAAAACCCGAGAATGCCTCCCGCGTGGCTCCACATGGCCTCTCTAAGCCACGAGGGCAGGGCGGCAGGGCTGGGGAGCGGATGCTGGGTCAGACCCTTCCTGCACTCCCCACTGCTTCAGCAGGGTGCTGTGTAGAATTCAAAATGCTGCCGGCTCCAGACTCCCCTCCAAACCACTCATCTGCCCACGTTGCCACCTCCCAGCAACTTCAGGCAATTTCCTGCCTGCATGGGAGTGAGGATCAGTGGGGAAGGGATCATCTCCCTGTGTGGGGGAGAAGGAATGCCTCCTCTGGCCAGCCCATGGGGCGGCAGATGCGTGGGTGCGCTCCCTCCCCACTATACTTCTGACTCTCCGGATTTTGTGGAAGAATTTTGGTTCACCTTTGATTGTTTTCCATGATTTCCGTATCCTTGTGTCGCTTTGCAGTCCTGTGAAGCTGCTCCAGAGTAGCTGCAGATGGCCCGCATGTGGTTGTCTGCCCTCTTCACCTCTCACCCCAAGAGCTGTGAGCCAAGAGGTCAGCCCTATTCCACCATTTTTGTCTGTCTCATTTACGTCTTTTATACATTTTAATAATTTTTGTATATGTCAGGAGATATGTTTCATTTTTCTGCAGATGGATTTCCCATTTTCCCAGAACCATTTACTGAATAGGGCTAAATGTCTTTACTTTTGTAGCAGTGCCATACTGTTTTGGTTACTAAAATCTTATACTGTAATTTAAAATCTGGGAATGTGATGCCTCCAGAATTTTTTTTTTTTTTTTTGCTTATGATTACTTTGGATTTGGGCTTTTTAATTCCAAATGAAGCATAGAATTATTTTTCTTCAACTGTGAAATATTATAGTGATATTTTGATGGGTATTTCATTGATCTGTAAATCATTTTGGGCAGTCTGGACATTTCAATAATGTTAATTCTGCCCATACATTAGTATGTGATATTTTTACATATGTTTGTGTCATCTGTAATTTTTTTCATCAATGTTTTGTAGTTTTTCTTGTAGAGATATCCCACCTCCTTGATAAGTATATTCCTATTTTATTTTCTTTTTAGCTATTGTGAATGTTATTGAGTATTTGATTTGACTCTCAGCTTGACAGTTATTACTGTACAAAAATGCTAATAATTGGTTCATTCAAATTTTATAATGTGAGACTTTGCTTTATTTAATTATCAATTTTAGGCATCTTTTGTTGGAGTCATTAGAGTTTTCTAGATAAAAATAATGTCATCATTGAAAACTGATACTTTCACCTTCTCTTTTCTTGATTTGGATACCTTTTATTTCTTTTTCTTGCCCTAATGCTTTGGCTAGGATTTCCAGTTCTATGTTACACAAAAGTGGTGACATTTGCACTTTTTTTTTTCCAGTTGTTAGTTGGAATGCTTTTAACATGTTTCCATTTAGTATGATGTTCCCTGTGAGTTTGTCACATATGACGTTTATAATTTGGAGGCATGTTCCTTCTATGTCTAATTTGTTTAGGCTTTTTTTTCATGAAAGTGTGCTGGATATTGTTGAATGCTTTATCTACATTTATTGAAATGATCATATGATCTTTGTTTTTGCTTCTGTTTATGTAGTGAATCACATTTACTAATTTGTGTATGTTGAACCATTCTTGAAAATTGGGATAAAGCCAACTTGATTATCGTGAATTTTTTTTATGTGCTGTTGAACTTTGTTTGCTAATATTTTGTTGAACATTATTGCATCTATATTCAAAAGGGACATTGGTTTCTAGTTTTATATTTATTCTTTTTTCCTAACCTGACTTGGTATGAAGGTGATATTGCCTTCATTCAATGAGTTAGGTAAGATTCCCTCCTTCTTGATGCTATAGAATAATTTTTGTAGTATGGGTGGTTTGGTAGAATTTGGCTGTGAATCTACATGGTAGGAGTTTTTCTTTCTTTCTTTTTGGTTGGGAGATTTTTTTAAAACTGCTTTAATCTCACTTCTAATTATTTGTCAGTTCAGGACGTTTAATTCTTCCTGATTGAGTCTTGGGAGATTACATGTTTCCAGGAATTTACCCATTTATCATACATGTTTTAGTTTATAAGCATGTTTTTGTAGTATTCATGAATAATATTTTGTATTTCTCTGGTATCGGTTGTAATATCTTCCTTTTCACTTCTGAGTGAACTTATTTAGGTCCTTTCTCTTCGATTTCTGATTAATCTCAGTACAGATCTATCAATATTGTTTATTCAAAGAACCAACTTTTAAAAAATTGATCCTTTGCATTTTTTGTTTTCTTTTCATTTAGTTCTGCTCTGAGCTTTGTTATTTAATTTCTTCTTGTAGCTTTCGGTTTGGTTTGCTTTTCTTTTTATCTCTGTGAGATGTGATATTTTGACTACTAATTTGTGACCCTTCTGTCTTTTATGTGGGCATTTATGGGTATTTTGCCCTTAGGACTGCTTTTGCTCTATGCCATAGAATTTGATAGTTTGGGTCCCAATCTCATTACATTTGAGAAATATTTTCAATTTCATCTTAATTGTATCATTGATCCAATGATCGATCATTCAGCAGTAGCTCATTTAAATTCCATGAATTGGGTAGATTTTAGTATTTCTCTTGGAATTCATTTCTAATTTTATTTCATTACAGTCTGAGAAAATACATGGTATGATTTTGATTTTATTTTTGAATTTTGTGAGACATGTTTTGTGGCCCTAAGGTATGATTGATCTTGGAGAATGTCCCATGTACTGATGAGAAGAATGCATACTCAATAATGTTGGGGTAGAATGTTCTGTAAATATGTTAGCTCCATTTGTTCTCGAGTCCCATTTATGTCCAGTGTTTCTGTATATATTTTCTGCATCAATGATCTGTCTAGCTCTGTCAGTGTAGTGTTGAAGTCCCTGACAATTACTATGCTATAGTCAATCTCTTTGCTTAGATCAGGTAGGATTTGTTTATGAGCCAGGGAGCTCCTGTGTTCAGTGCATATATATTCACGATTATTATATCTTCTTGTTGAATTGTTCCCTTTACCATTATATAATGACCATCTTTGTCTTTCTTTACCATTGTTGATTTAAAGTCTATTTTATCTGGCATGAGAATGGCTGCACCTGTTCTATTTTATTTTCCAATTCCATGGAATTTTTTTTTCTACGCCTTTACTTGAGTCAATGTGAGGACTTGGTTAATTGGGTTTTCTGAAGAAAGCATATATATGGGTTCTAGTTTTTCATCCATTCAGCCAGCCTGTGTTCTTTAATTGGTGCATTCAAATCATTTATGCTCAGTGTTAGTCTTCATATATGGGATGCTGTTCTGTTTATCATATTGGGTGTTATATTATTGCTTTGTTTCCCATCTTATGCTATTGTTTTATAAATGTGTGATTTAGCTTTTTTGGGTGATTTCACACTGGTATATATTTTGCTGATTCATGTATAATACAGTTCCAAGTATTTCCTACAGGGCAGGTCTGGTCACGACAAATTCTCTCAGTGCTTGCATGCCCAGAAAAGACTTAATTTCTCCATCAACTGTTACACTTCATTTTGCAGGATACAACATTCTAGGCTGGCAGTTGTTCTGTTTAAGAAGATTGAAGCTGCAGCACCAATCCTTTTTGCCTTTTAAGATTTCCATTGAGCAGTCTGCAGTTATCCTGATGGGTTTTCCTTTGTACATTTGTTGTTGCTTTCATCTTGCTGTTGTAGAATTTTCCCTTTCATTTTGACTGTGTCCGGGTTGGTTACTATTACTTTTATTTCTCCCATCATATTATTGTTTTATAAGAGCTGTGAGATATAACTTTGGGGTATTGTTATACTTGTGGGTATCTATAATGATGTTCCATGTATAATGAAGTTCTGAACATTTCCTACAGGGCAGGTATAGAGGTTACAAATTACCTTACCATTTATTTTCCGAACAAAATATTAATTTTTCTATTATTTATAAAACTTAATTGTTTAGGCTGTAAGATTCTTGGCTGACATTTGTTTTCTTTAAGAAGACTGAAGTTGGGGACCCAATTGCTTCTGGCATGTAAGATCTCTAGTGAGATGCCTGCTTTTAGCCTGATGGGTTTTCCTTTGTAAGTTAGTTGTTGCTTTTTTCTTGCTGCTTATAGAATTTTCTCCTTCATTCTGACTTTGGCCAAATTGATGACTATGTGTCTTGAATATTTCATATTTTCTATGAATCTTCCTGGTCTTTGATGATCATCTTGTATCTGTATATCAGAATCTCTGCTGACACCAAGAACGTTGTTCTCAATAATTTCCTGGAATAGATTGTCCATGCTTTTTGCTTTATTCTTCTTCCTCAGGGATACCTATAATTCATATACTAGTATATTTCACATATTCACATATATCTATGAGTATTGTTCAGTCTATTTTATTCTCTTTTCTGCCTCTTTGAATGACTGCAATATTCCAAGACCCATGTCTTCAAGCTTTAAGACTTTTTCTTCTATTTGGTTGAGCCTATTTTTAAGGGTTTCTGCTGTATTTTGAGATTCCCTAAATGACGCTTTCATTTCTTTAAGTTGTATTATATTTTTTCTTATATTGTCTAGCTCTTTTGCAACTATTTCCTTTTACTCATTGATGTCCTGAAATTTTGTTTTTCTTTGTTTCTTTTTGCTAGTTTTCACCTTTATCTGCAATTCCATTCATCTTATTGCTATACATATTCTGAGTTACATTACTGGCATTTCAAAAACGTATTTTATGTTGGGGTCCACTTCTGTAGATACATTGTGATCCCTTGGGGGGTTTAAACTCTTTTTTTTTTCTTTTTTTGCATTACAGAGTTATTTTGCTGGTTTCTTTTCATCTGAATCCTCATCTATCAGATCAAGTCTAATATCTTTATAGGACACTTGTTCTCCTTTGCTGGGAACTCTCCTATTTATTGAGAAGTAGAGCTGTCCCTACAGGGCACATTTGTGTCCTATTTTCAAGACTGAGCTGGCAGAGGAGGGGTGGGCACTCTGAGAACCTATAATGCAGCTGTTTGTTTGTTTATTTATTTATTTATTATTTCAGAATATTACAGGAGTACAAATGTTTAGGTTACATATATTACCTTTGTCGCCCCCAAGTCAGTGCTTCAAGCATGTCCATCCTCCAGACAATGTGCACCACATCCATTAGGTGTGTATTTACCCATCTCCTCCTCCCCCTCACATCTGTGCAACACCCAATGAATGTTACTACTATATGTACACTTAAGTATTTTTCTTTTTGAGACAGAGTCTTGCTTTGTTGCCCAGGCTAGAGTGAGTGCCGTGGCATCAGCCTAGCTCACAGCAACCTCAAACTCCTGGGCTCAAGCGATCCTCCTGCCTCAGCCTCCTGAGTAGCTGGGACTACAGGCATGCGCCACCATGCCCGGCTAATTTTTTTTATATATATATTAGTTGGCCAATTAATTTCTTTCTATTTATAGTAGAGACGAGGTCTCGGTCTTGCTCAGGCTGGTTTCGAACTCCTGACCTTGAGCAATCCGTCCGTCTCGGCCTCCCAGAGAGCTAGGATTACAGGCGTGAGCCACCGCGCCCGGCCCTACACTTAAGTATTGATCTGTTAATACCAATTTGATGGTAAATACATGTGGTGCTTGTTTTTCCATTCTTGTGATACTTCACTTAGTAGAATTGGTTCTAGCACTATCCAGAATAACAAAAAGGTATTGTTTTTACTCTTCCATTTTGATTTTCACTGTTCAATCTAGTGATGGATCATCTTCATGCAGATTGTGGGGTTGTTTTCCAGATCATTGATGGAAGGAGACAGTGGCAGCTGGGTGAGATTATTAAATGTTTGGGCTATGGGCATTTGCTAAAACAAAGTCCAGGTACAATGGTGGCTCAAGGATGGAGGGTCTCTGGCAGAGTGTTGACCCATGGGGCAGTTTCATGAACCCAGAAACAGTAGTGGTGCCTCAGGGCCAGAGACTTGAGGCCCACATTCAATGCTGCAATCTCAGGGGTGGTGTCATGGATGTATGGGAGCATTGGAGCCGTAGAGGCATAGTCTCAAGTCTCTGGGGTAGTTTTCGAGCCTCTGTAGCAGCAAAGGGGCAGTACTTCAGTCTCAGAGAGGGTTTAGCAAGTCTTGGCACAGCAAAAGCATTGGAGCCAGAGCTGTGGCTTGGACATGGAACAGGAACTGAATGGGTGGGGCTCTGGGGTTGGACAGCAGTGCAGGAACTGTGGAGGTGGGTCTGAAACTTTTGATATTCTCTTTGAGAGTAGCATTCATGGGCTACCTCTAGTCTTCCAACTTGCCACCACCATCTTTATTATTTCAATCCTTCTATGTTTTTTGGTGCTTAATTCTTCTTTTCTAATTCCTTGAAATGAATCATTAAGTTTTTTTATTTAAAGTTTTTCATTTTTTGACATATGTGTTTATTCCTATAAACTTCCCTCTTAGTACTTTTTTTCTGTATTCCATAGTTTTGGTATATTTTGCATTTTTTTCATTTCTTTGAAGACATTTTTTAACACATTCTTAATTTCATCATCAATTCATTGGTCATTCAGTTGTATATTTTGTAATTTTTATGTGTTTGTGCAGTTTCAAAAATTTATCTTCTTATTAATTTCTAGTTTTATTCTTTGTGGTCAGAAAAAAATGATATGATTTCAACTTTTCCTAATTTGTTGAGACTTGTTTTGTGGCATAACATGTGGTCTATTTTGAAGACTGTTCCATGTCCTGATGAGAATGTGTTCTGCCACTGCTGGATGAATTGTGCTATAAATTTCAGTTAGGTTTGTTTGGTGTATAATGTAGTTTAACTCATTTTTTGTTGATTTTCTGTCTTGATTATCTGTCCATTGATGAAAGTGAGATGTTGAATTCCACTATTATAAATATTTTAAAGAATAAATCTCCCTTATTCCACAACATCAATGGAGTGGAAGGAATCCACTCCAACACATTTTATAAAGGTAACATTACCCTGATACCAAAACCAGGAAAGGATGCAACAAAAAAAAAAAAGAAAACTACAGACCAATATCCCTTATGAATATAGATGCAAAAATTCTTAACAAAAGCCTAGAAAACTGAATTCAGGTGCTTATCAAAAAAATAATACAACATGACCAAGTGGGCTCTCTTCCAAGAGATGCAGGGATGGTTCAACATATGCAAATCTACAAATGTAATTCACCACATAAATAGAAGCAAAAATGGAGATCATATGATGCTCTCAATAGATGCAGAAAAAGCATTCAACAAAATTTAACACCCTTTTATAATAAGAATGCTTAAAAAATAAACTTAGGTGGGACTTACCTAAAAAAGATACAAGCTACTGGGAGTTCACCACTCTCCCAACACATCATGTCCCAGGCAGGCATGTTGCAAAAGATAGGAAATAAAGGAGACAGAGAAAAATTATAGATTAAAGTGATGGGGAAATCAGGGGTCCTCCAGCGTTCCCATGAACCAGGAGGCCATGAGTGAAGTCTGGAATCAATATTTATTTTTTCAGCAAACAATTTTTATCAGTTGCTGGGAGTTAGCTACTTTCCCAGCAAATAGGTCCCAGGCAGGATTGTCACAACAGATTTGGAAATAATAGAGACTGAGACAAAGTGTAGTTTAATGAGATGGGGGAGTCAGGGATCCTCATCCTCCAGCATTCTTGTGAGCCAAGAGACACTAAGTGAAGTCCCACATAAGTATTTATTGTTACAGCAAGCAGTTGTCCTTGGTCATGGAATTATGTGTACACATCATTCATTAAGTTTTCAAGGCTCCCCAAGGTTTCAAGGGACCCTTACCTAATTCTGTCTACAAGAGTAAATTATTATAAAATTTTAGTAAGATAAACATTTTAAGCCCTAAGTTAAGAATAGACCTAGCTGAGCATACAACTTAAAGATAAAAATGTATAAAGCAGGAACACTGTGTCTGTATACTAATCTAATCTATTTCTCTATATATTGACACATGTGGTCAGGAGTGAAACAGGAATAACCTTGAAGTTTAAGATATTTCAAGGTGTAAGTTGTCTGCTGAGCTGGCATTTATGATCAGTTTCTTAGCCTTGGGTCCTATGGCAAGCTTTGCCTTGCACAAGCTCCAGGCAATGGCTTGCAGGCCTTGAGACAGTGCCACCTTGCAAACACCTCGGATGGGTGGAATGCCCCCTTGTTGCTAAGGAGCTTCTGGTCTGTGAACTAACATAACCATAGATTCCTTCAAGCAAACCCCTGCAAAACTCCTGAAACTTTCCATGGCTCTTAATTCTATATTCCAATACTCAGTTACCGATTTACATGTACATATCATGAGCTTAAGTTTCAAGCTCCTCCAAAGTAACAATAAAGTAGCTAAGTATACACAACTTAAAGATAAAATCATGAGTCATCAGTAAAGCATATATTCTAAATGGAAACAAAGAGAACACATACTTCTTTCTACTTTATCTAGTTTCTCATTTACTGAGATATGTAGTCAGGAGAGAGGTAGGAACATTGCTGCAGGCTTAGGATATCAAACTGTTATTATATGCTGGGATGACATCCTTTGATGATTCTCTTCACCTTTGGACCCCAATCCCAGGTCCTAAAGACATCAGGCTGTGGCTCAGGCTTCCAGGCAGGATCCAATTGCAGATCCCTGATCAGTGGAATGTCCCCCTCAAGATCGAGCAGCTTTTGGTCAGTGAACTGACATGTCCACAGGTTGCTCTTTGGCAAAGTTCTGTCCCACTCCTTGGATTATCATGTCTCAACCCTAACCCACAACAACAAGCCACATATGACAGACCCACACCCAATATCATAGCGAATGGGGAAAAATTGAAAGCATTCCCTCTTAGAACTGGAACCAGACAAGGTTGCCCTCTATCACCACTCCTATTCAACATAGTGATAGAATTCCTAGCCAGAGCAATCTGACAAGATAAGGAAACCAAAGGCATGCAAATGGGGCAGAAGAGGTCAAACTATCTCTTTTTGCTGACGACGTGATCTTATATCTAAAAAACTACAAAGATTCTGCCATGAGATTACTGGAATTGATAAACAAATTCAGCAAAGTCTCAGGTTACAGAATTAATGTACACAAATAAGTAGCATTCCTATCTGCCAACAACAGTAAAACTGAGAACAAAATCAAAGACTCAATATTTTGACAATAGCAACAAAGAAAATAAAATACCTAGGAATATCTTTAACTAAGGAGGTAAAAAACCTCTTCAGGGAGAACAATGAAACACTGAGGAGGTAAATAGCAGAGGACATAAACAGGTGGAAAACCATACCAGGCCTGTGGGTCAGCAGAATCAACATTGGTAAAATGTCTATACTACCCAAAGTGATATACCAATTCAATGAAATCCCTATTAAAATACCAACATCATTTTTCACAGATATAGAAAAAATAATTATATGCTTCATATGGAAACAGAGAAGAAACCATATAGCAAAAGTAGTCTTAAGCAAAAATAACAAATTAGGAAGCATCAATTCACCAGGCTTCAAGTTATACTACAAGGCTACAGTAACTAAAACATCATTGCAATAGCACAAGAACAGAGACACAGACCAGTGGAACAGGACTGAGAACAAAAATATAAAACCATCCTTCCATATCCATCTAACCTTTACAAAGCAGACAAAAACATACACTGGGGAAAAGAATCCTTATTCAATAAATGGTGCCAGGAGCATTGGATAACCACAAGTAGAAGACTGAAAAGGGATCCACACCATTCACCCCTCACAAAAACTAAACTCACAGTGGACAACAGACTTAAACCTAATGCATTAAACTATAAGAATTCTAGAAGAAATGTTGGAAAAACTCTTCTAGCCATTGGCCTAGGCAAATAATTTATGAAGAAGATCCCAAAGGCAATCACAACAATAATAAAAATAAATAAATGATTTTGATTTGCATTTCTCTAATGATTAGAGATCTTGAGGATTTTTTTATATGTTTGTGAGGCATTATACTGTTTTTTTCCTAAAGTTTCTGTTCATGCCCTTTGCCCATTTCTTGATGAGGTTGTTAGATTTTTTCTTGTTGATTTTTTTTTTTTTTGAGTTCTACATAGATTCTTGTTATCAGACCTTTATTGGATGTGTAGAGAGCATATATTTTCTCCCATTCTTTAGGTTGTCTATTCACTCTAATGATAGTTTCCTTGGCTATACAAAAGCTTTTTAGTTTGATCAAGTCCCATTTATTTATTTTTGTAGCTGCTGTGATTGTTCATCTATGAGGGAGACATAAAGACCTTCCCAGACAAGTAAACACTTTTGCCCACTTTTTGATAGGTTTATATGATTTTTTTTCTTGCTGATTTGTTTGAGTTCTTTGTGGATTCTGATTATAAACCTTTTATCACATGTAAAGTTTGAGAATATTTTCTCCCATTGTGTATGTTGTCTATTTTCTCTATTGATGATTTCCTTGGTGGTTGAGATGCTTTTTAATTTAATCAAGTCCCAGTTATTTATTTTTGTTTTTACTGTGATTGTCATTAGTGTCTTCTTCATAAATTGTTTGCCTAGTCCAATAAATAGAAGAATTTTTCCAATATTTTCTTCTAGAGTTCTTATGGTTTCATGTCTTTTATTTGTCTTTTATCCATGTGGAATTAATTTTTGTGAGTGGTGAGAGATACGGGTACTGTTTCATTCTTCTGCATGTGACCATCCAGTTGTCCCTGCACAAATAGTATATATTCCAGTGTATATTGTTTTCTGTTTGGCCACAGATCTGTTGGCTGTATGTGATTTGTTTTATTTCTGGGTTTTCTGCTCTGTTCCTTTTGTCTATGTCTTTATTTTGTCCTAATACCATGCTGTATTATTTACTATAGCCTTGTAGTATACTTTGAAATCTGATAATGCAATGCTCCAAGATTTGTTCCTTTTGCTTAAGATTGCTCTGGCTTTTGGGGCTCTTTTGTGGTTCCAAAAAAAGTTTAGAATTATTTTTTATAGGTCTTTGAAATATGCTGTTGGTGTGTTGATGGGGACTACTTTGAATCTGAGATTTTAAAATTATTTCTCCTTACAAGTTTACACAATTTTATATACTTGTAGATTGCAGTGGAATTTTATAAAACATCTGGTTCATAATTTGGGAACTGTCTAGTTATTGCTTGCTTCATTGAATTCTAAGGGAGTCGGATTCTTCTAATATGAAGACAACAATTTAGAAGACTCGCTAGCTTTCTACCACTGAAGGTGTTTTAATGTTTTAATGACCAGGCATCAGAATTAATGTAGCTACCAAATAATCCTGACTTATGATTAGAGACTTATAATCAGGGGACATATAATTCTATGCCTTTTAATTTTAAAAGGTGACTATAGAAAACTGTTAAACAAAAGCCTCCTAAGGTTTTATGGATTATACATCCTCTTCATGAAAAAGTCTTGTCACAACAACAGGATAGGAAAGTGGTGGTAAGGAGTACTGATGGATAGAGAATAATTCTTTACTTGCTGACATAAACATTCCAGTGCAGATGTATTTATTATAGAATGTCTTTTTTTCCTTTGGATAGATGTCTGGTAGTGGGATTGATGGATATAATGGTATTTATATTTTTAGTTTTGAGGTATCTCCAAATTACTTTCCACAGCGGTTGTACTAATTTGCAGTCTCACCAGAAGCGTAAGATGTGGAAACAAATGCTCATCAAACTATGAGTGGATTAATAAAATGCATCATATATATACCATGGGATACTACTTAACTACAAAAACAATGGTGATATAGCACCTCTTATATTATCCTGGGTAGAGATTAAGACCATCTTTCTAAGTGAGATATCACAAGGATGGAAAAACATGCACCACATGCACTCACCATCAAACTGGTACTAATCGATCAACACTAAGGTGCTCACATGGTAGTAATATTCACTGGATGTCAGTCAGGAAGGGGGATGGGGATTAGACCAGGTAGGGTGGATAAACCCACAGCTAATGGAGATGGTGCACACTCTATGGAGGAAGGGCACGCTTGTGGCCCTGGCTTAAGTGAGGCAATTGCATTTCATGTAACCAAAATGTTTGTACTCCCATCATACCCTGAATTAAAAAAAATAATTAATAGAATATTTTTATTGGCCTAGTAAAAAGCAAAATGCCATTTTCCAGAATCAAAGCAAAAATTAGAGAAATAAAATTACTTTTCTCAAATCACAAACAAAAAATTATTTACTTGCTTATTGAACACCTTATCTGTGATAGGATCTACTATCAAGTAAAGTGATTTAAATAAACTAATTTTTGTGTAGTCTTGTTTGGATTAAATCAGTTTAGACACTTTTGACTTTTTGTTTGTTTGTTTTTGAGACAGAGTCTCACATTGTTGCCCAGGCTAGAGTGAATGCCATGGCATCAGCCTAGCTCACAGCAACCTCAAGCTCCTGGGCTCAAGCAATCCTACTGCCTCAGCCTCCCGAGTAGCTGGGACTAAAAGCATGTCCCACCATGCTCAGCTAATTTTTTCTATGTATATATTTGTTGGCCAATTAGTTTCTTTCTATTTATAGTAGAGACGGGGTCTCACTCTTGCTCAGGCTGGTTTCGAACTCCTGACCTTGAGCGATCCTCCCGCCCGGCCAACATATACTATTTATGGTTTTACACATAAGTGTAAAATTTAGTGAAGCCTTAGAGTTCTCTGATAAGCTTTAGAAAATTGTCTTTTCTTAACGAAAATATCTTCTGATTATGTGATTCACAATTATATGTGTGTATGTGTTTATAGCACATGTTTGAAAATGAGAATTTCTGAGTGTATGTTTCAAATAAAAGATTCTAATCAAAACTATGCAAGACCACTATAATTTCAACACAATAACTATGTTAGCATTAACTGTCTCTCAATGTCTATTATAAAAGCATCCAATTTTTAACTTTTTAAAAATTTTATAATATTATGAAGGTACAAACATTTTGGTTATAAGTAATGCCTTTGCCTTGCCCAAGCCAGGGATATTTTTGTACTGTCTGAATTATTGCCCATCAGCTTGTTATCTATGCTTTTGTACAACCTTTTCTTGATCAAACACTATGTTACATACTATGCATTCAACAAATATTTATTGAGAACTTACTTTGTATCTGCATTCTGTTTAGCATGGAGATGTAAATTATGAATCACGGAAACAACAGCAACAACAACAATAAATAAAATAACTCTACCTTCATGTAGAGCTTGCCTTATATGTTCCAAAAAACATGAGATGTTTTTGGCTCAAGTTTGAAAACATTCTTTACTCCTTTCTAACTGCTGCAAGTTTTATACCTCCTAATATCACATGACTCACTCACCTTAAGGTTCCTTTTGACAAGCATGGAAGTTTGCATCCTAACTTGTAACAATTGTTTATACTATCTATTTTTTAAAGTTTGACAGTGCACTTATGAATTATTAGCAATGGAAGAATTGAGAAAATACTTATAGAAGATACACACACAAAAAGAATCAAAGAATATCACTAGAAAAATTAACAAATCACAAGGGAAAAAATTAAGACAGAAAAAGAGAGACACATAACAATAAGACAAACAGAAAACAACTAACAAAATGGTAGTACTGAATTCTTACCCATAAACAATTGTTTTAAACATAAATAAGTTAAACATTCCAGTGAAAAGATATACTGTGGCTACTAAGGAGGCTGCTACAGGAGAACCACTTGAACTCTGGTGTTAAAATCCAGCCTGGGCAACATAGTGTCCTAAAAAAAAAGACATGTGGTGGCTGGATAAAAATACAAGATCCACATATGTACTAAATAGTCTCACTTCAGACTGAAGGATATACGTAGGCTGAAAGTTAAGGGATGGAAAAAATATTATATGCAAATGATAAACAAGGAGAGCATGAGTATCTATGCTTATACAAAAATATAAGAAAAAATAGACTTTAAGACAAAAACTGTCACAAGAGGCAAAGAAGCCCACTACATAAAGATAAAATGATCAGTTTAACAAGATATATCAATTATAAATATACATACATTCAACATCAGAACACCTAAATATATAGCAAACATTTCTGAAGGAATAAATAGGCAGCAATATAGTAATAGTAGGAGACTTTAATATCCCACATGCACTAACAGATAGAATATCCAGAGAGAAATTTAATAAGAAAAGAGTAGACTTGAACAACAATAAACGCCAATTAACCTAACAAACATATATAGAACCTTCCATTCAATGTCACATTCTTGTCAAGATAGATCATATATTAGGCCACAAAACCAGTTTTAGCTGATTCTAGAAAGTTCAAATTATACCAAGTATCTTTTCTGATCACTAGGAATGAAACTGGACAACAATAACAGAAGGAAAATTTGAAAATTTAGAAATATCAGAAAATTAAATAACACACTATTGATCAACAAATAGACCAAGTAATAAATCAAAGGGTAAATTAGAAAATATCCAGTGACACACAAAAACAAAAGCATGATATACAAAAATTCATAGGATTCAGCAAAAGTAGGGAAGTTTATAGTGATAAACACATTAAAAAATAATAAAAGTATCAACTAATCAACACAAACTTACTAGGAACTAAAAAAAGAACAAACTAAATCCAAGGTTAGCAGAAAGAAGAAAATAATAAAGACTAAGGCAAAATGAAATAAAATGGAAAAGAAAATCAATAGGAAAAATAAGCGAAGTTAAAATTGATTTTCAAAAAAGATAAACAAATGGACAAACTGTTAGCCAGACTAACAAAAAAAGGGAGAAGACTGAAATAAAGTTATAAATGAAAGAGAATATATTGCATTTAAAACTACATAAATACAAAGGATCATGAGAGAAAACTATGGATAATTATATGCCAACAAATTGAATAACATAGAAGAAGTGGACAAAATTCTAGAAAATACAATCTACCAAGAACGTGTCATGAAAAGATACAAAATCTGAGCAAACCAATAATTGGTAAAAAGACTGAACGAGTAATCAGGAATATGCCAAAAAAAAAAAGAAAGAAAGAAAAAGAAAATCTCAAGAACAGATGGTTTCACTGGTAAATTCTACAAAACAGTTTAAAAAGAATTAACAATAAACTGTCACAAATTATTCAAATAATTGAAGAAGAAATAACATTTTAAAAACCTATTTTATGAGGACAGCGTTACTCTGATATGAAAGCCACACAAAGACATTACAAGAAAAGAAAACTTCAGGTCAATATCACAGATGAATATAGATATAAAATTTGTAATAAACTGTATAGGACATCATATTGAAAGAAACATATACCATTACCAAGTGCTATTTATCTCTGGAGTTTAAGGGCACTTTAATATATGCCTGTCAATAAATGTGATACACCACAGTAACAGAATGAGGGATAAAAATCACATGATTTTTCAAAATATGCAGAAAAAGAATTTGACAAAATTCAATACCTTTTCCTGATAAAATCTTCAACACATTAGGTATAGTTGGAATTTACATCAATAAAATAAACACAACATATGACAAACACATGGCTGGCATCATACTTAATGGTCAAAAACTCAAAACTTTACCTCTAAAATCAGGAAAAAGACAAGTATATTCATTCTTGCCACTTATATTAAACATAGTACTGGGAGTCTTATCCAAAGAAATTGATCAAGAAAAGGTAACTAAAAGCATCCAAATCATAAAATAAGGAGTAAAATGGTCTGTGTTTGCATATGGCATTATCTTCTATACAGCAAACTCTAAAGACTCTAAAAAATAGTCTGTTAAAACTACTAAACAGGCCAGGCGCGGTGGCTCACGCCTGTAATCCTAGCACTCTGGGAGGCTGGCTGAGGTGGACCCATTGCTCGAGGTCAGGAGTTTGAAAGCAGCCTGAGCAAGAGTGAGACTCAGTCTCTACTATAAATAGAAAGAAATTAATTGGCCAACTAATGGCATATATATATATATATATATATATATATATATATATATATATATATATTTACACTCAAAAACAGAACAACTGAAATTATCCAGTCACAGAATAAAAAAGATAAAACAATGAAAAAGAACAAAAAACCTACCTATAAAAATTATGACACCATCAAAAGATCAAACTTTCATATAATAGGACTTCCAGAAGGTAAAGAAAAAAAAATATCCAGAAAACATATTCAAAGAAATAATAACTGAAAACTTCACCAATCTGAGAATAGGTGCCAACATCCAGGTGCAGCAAGTGCACAGATATCCAGTCAAATTGAACCCAAAGAGACATTAACTAAGACATAAAACAACCTGTTAAAAGTCAAAGAAACAAAGCAAAATCTGAGATCAGTAAAAGGTTAATAACATGTCACAAAGAACATAGTTCCAATATGACAATCAGCAGACTTTTCAAGACAAACCCTGCAGGCCAAGAATGGAATGGTATACTAAAAGTGATGAAGGAAAATATCTGTTAACCAAGAATACTCTACGCAGCAAATCTTTCTTTCAGAAATTAGGGAAAAATAAAAAAGTTTCTCAGACAAAGAAAAACTAAGAGAGCTTATCACCACTATGCCAGAGTTAGAAGAATAAATAATTCTTTAAACAGAAATAAATTAATAACATAAAACATATTAAAGTATAAAACTCTATGCTGTAAGTATAGAGTTAAGATATCTAGATGGTGATATTTTCCTTACCAGATGGGTACTAGTACAGTAATATCTGTGTCATCCAGGGCTTTGTATCATTGCCAATAATTTTTAAATAATTTTTTAGTGAGGTGTTCACCACTAATGATAAATATGACAATGTAAAAGCATTGAATTTTATAAGTCAGATATTATGATACTTTGGACAAACTTGTGTCATTTCATTTTCAGAACAATCTTAGGTTTTTTTGTCTTTATAAGAATGTTTCTGATTGCATATTTCTTCATAAAAAGTATGTTGTTGTTATTGATAATACTACTAAATATAGGCCCAGGCTTTTTGCAGGATTTTCATCACAAAGCTTTAAGTGCCTAGCCCTGCTCGTCTCTGTACATAGACACCTACACAGATCCAGTCCTGGCTAGGTAGGTATTGTAATTCAGGTCCATATTCCTTCCCCTTTTCTAAAAGCCACTTACATACACTTCCCCAGCTTATGGCTGTTGCATTTAAATTTGTCATTGTTACAGAAAACAAAAAGCCTATTTGTGTCATCCATTCACTATATGTGACTCTTTGGAGTTGTATAGCAGCAGCCATTTTTCAGGACTGATAGGATGTCATTAAGAGTATCTGATGAGAATTAATGAATTTACTCATAACACAGTAACCATATTTATAGTCTCCAAGAGCTAGCTCTTGAACATAGTCACTACCTTCAGCTTAACGCATGGCCACTTCTGTACTGCTTAAAATATTACAAATGGTACAAAACATCAGAAATACTACTATATTCTAAAAGAAGAAACCTAGCTGGGATATAATTATTATTTTGCTATTGAGCAATCAAAGAGAAAGGCAATCAGAAATTTTAAATATAATGAATGATACATTTGTCAAGAATTTTTTTACCCTCAGGATTTTCCATGATGTACTTTGTCAGAAATATGGATTCTAATTTTTAAAGTAAATCTCTCACTTTAGGGAATACTGTATTCCATGACAATGGATTTCTAGAAAGCAGCAGCTTTTTTTGTTGTGGGTTTCCATTTTAAAGTGGGTTGAGTTCTCATAGTGAAAAGAAAATTTCTTGAGACTTTAAAATGTGAAAGAAACAATCAAATGAAAGCCAGGTTCATTGTACTTTTGATATCTGCTGGAAGTGGTATGTTTTTCATAAATACGTCACTTTTGTTTTGTGGTATATTCCAACTCCAAAATGATCCCAAGACACCCTAGCCTTCCCATAATGTTGGAATGGTTTCTGTGTTGGAAAACTCCTGGCTCCAAATATAAAACTCCCAGGATTTGGTTTCCCTTTTTTTCTAGGCATTTGCAGTGTACTCATAATACAGCTGTGTTACAGTCTCACATTTAGCCATGATTAGATGATGGTACTGTAGTGTACTTCAGTTTGAAAATCCTCCTGATAATCTTAAGAATTTTTTTATCAATATTAAAATCTGAAATAATTTGTACCTCAAGTTTGTTTTCACATGGAATATGTCCCACTTTGAATTTTCAAAGCATAAAAGTGGCAAAGAGAATTTGAAATAAAATTTTATTTACTACCCTTAAAAAATAATATTTATAATAATCTGGAACTGTAATGATGGTGTGTAAAGCAATTTTACCTATAGTATGAGTTTAAAATTTAAAAAAATTAACAACTATACCTAAAATAAATTATGAAGTCATACACATTACAAAATAATGCCAATTCAGACAACAAAAATATAAAGCATTAAATTGGCACTAACTGAATAACACTATGGTGCTCACATGGTAGTAATGTTCTTCAGGGTTGGGGGTTTGGGGGATAAACTCACAACTAATGGACAAGGTGAGTGTTGTAGGGGATAAAAGTCATGCCTTAAATCATGGTTTGGTGTGGCAAAGTCATAACATGTAATCACAATGTTTGTACTCACATAATATCCTAAAATAAATAAATAAATAATTGAAAGTCTTGAAAGTAAAAAAAAAACAAACATAAACTGTATAAGTGTGTGTAGAGGGTGAATGGGTAGAATTATTATATATAACCAAAGTTAAAATTTTTTGGTTAATATTTTCATATTTTTTATTTCAGAATATTAAAGGGGTACAAACACTTTGCTTATATGAATTGCTTTTTAAAAGTTGAAGTCAAAATGTCAAAGTCATAAGTGTGTCCATCACCCAGACATGTGCATTTTACCTGTTAGATGTAAATTTACCCATGCCCTCCTGCCCCCTTTCAACAGCTTGATTTACATGGAATTTTATTACCATTTGTACATGTGAATGTTGATTATTTAGTTCCAATTTAATAGTGAATACATGTGGATTTTTTTCCATTCTTACAATTTTTTTTATGTAGGAGAATGTCCTCCAGTTCCATCCACGTTGTTATAAGAGGTATAAGTTAACCATTTTTTATGGCTGAGTAATACTCCTGATATGCATACACCACAATTAATTAATCCACTCATGTATTGATGGGCAGTTGGGTTATTTTCACATCTTCATGAATGTGAGTTGTGCTGCTATAAGTATTTGAGTGCAAGTGTGTTTTTTATAAAATGTCTTTTTTTTTTTTTTTTTTCATTTGGGTAAATAGCCAGTAGTCAGATTGCAAGATGAAATGGTAGGTCTCCTTGTAGAGCTTTAGGGCATGTCCCTACTACTTTCCACAGAGGAATTAGAGTTTAGTGCCACCAAAAGTTTATAAGTGTTCCTTTCTCTCCACATCCATACTAGCATATGTTGTTTTGGGACTTTTTGATAAAATCCATTCTCACTGAAGTTGCATGATATTTCATTGTGGTTTTCATTTGCATTTCCATTATGATTAGAGACCTCGAACATTTTTCCATGTTTATTGGCCATTAGTATATCTTCTTTTGAAAAACTTTTATTCATTATTTTAATTGGTTTTTGATGTTTTATTGTTGATTTTCTTGAATTCTTTCTAGATTCTGATTATCAGCCATTATCAGATGCATAGCATACTAATATTTTCTATCATACTGGAGGTTATCTATTCACCCTATTGATAGTTTCCTTGCCTGCACAGAAGCTTTTTAACTAGATTAGGTCCCATTTATTTATTTTTGTTGTTGCTGTAATTGCCTCTGGTTCTTCTTCCTAAATCCATTGCCGAGGTCAATATCTAGCAGAGTTTTTACAATCTCTTCTTATAGGATTCATGTAGTTGCATGCCTTTGGCTTAAGTCTGTTATCTATCCTGAATTAATTTTTGTGAGTGATGAGAGAAGACGATACTGCTTCAGTCTTCCATGTGTGGGTATTCAATTTTCCCAGCACCATTTATTGAATAGGGATTCTTTTCCCCATTGTATGTTTTTGCTCTCTTTGTAAAAGATCAGATGTAAAAATGAGAACGGGTTTATATCTGGGTTCTCTGTTGTGATTCATAGATCTATGTCTCTGTTCTTGTGCCAGTAACATGCAGTTTTTGGTAACTATAGCCTTGTAGTATAGCTTGAAGTCTGGTAAAGTGATGCTTCCTGATTTGACCTTTTTGCTTAAGTTTACATTGGCTACTCAGGGTATTTTTGGGTTCCATACAAACTGTGGAATTATTTTTTCTAGATCTGAAAAAAATAGGTTGTTATTTTAATAGGTATTGCACTGAATCTGTAAATTACTTTGTGAAGTGTAAACATTTAACAATGTTGATTCTGCCAATCTATACATGTGGTATGTTTGTCCATTTCTTTACAGCATCTGCAATTTCCTTCCTCAATGTTTTGAAGTGATCCCTGTATAGATCTTTCCCCTCCTTTGTCCAATATATTTCTAGATATTTTATTTTCTTTGCTGTTATTGTGAAAGGTGTTCAGTCTTTGATTTGAATCTAAGCTTGACTGTTGTTAGTGTATTGGAATGCTCTGATTTGTTTACATTGACTTTGTGACCTGAGACCTTGCTGAATTTTTAAAAATCAATTCTAGGAGTCCTTTGGCAGACCTTTGGTATTTTCTAGATATAATATCACATTATCAGCAAAGAGAGATATTTTGAATTCTTCTTTTCCCCCTTTGTATATACTTAATTTCCTTCTCTTGCATGATTGCTCTGGCTAGGGCTTTCAGCCCTATGTTGAATAGAGGTGATGACAGTGGGCAACTATGTCTGCTTCCAGTTCTAAGGTAGAATTCTTTAAGTTTTTCCCCATTCAAGATATTGTTGGCTATGAGTTTGTTATATGTGGATTTTATAATATTGACATATGTCTGTCTATGACTATTTTGTTAAGGGTTCTTACCATAAAAGTGTACTGAATATTGTCAAATGTTTTTTCTGCATCTATTGAGAGGATCCCATGGTCTTTGTTTTTGCTTCTACTTATGTGGTGAAACATATTTATAAATTTTCATATGTTGAACCATCCTTGCATCTCTGTGATGAAGCCCTTGTGGTCATGGTGGATTATGGTTATTTTTTCATGTCTAGCTGAATTGTTTGCTAGGATTTTATTGAGAATTTTCACATCTATATTCATAAGGGATACTGGTCTGTAGCTTTGTTTTGTGTTGTGCCTTTTTCTGGGTTTGGTAGCAATGTGATATTGCCTTCACAGAATAAGTTGGAAAGGATTCCTTTCTTCTCAATGTTATGAAGAATTTTTGCAGTGTATCTACCAGTTCTTCTTCATATATCTAGTAAACTTAGGCTGTGAAACCATTGTTCTTGGACTCTTTTTGTTGGAAGACTTTTTATTGTTGCTTCAATTTCATTACTAGATATTGGTCTGTTCAGGAGTCCTACTTCCTGTTCAAGCCTTGCAAGAATTTGTCAATTTTCTCAGCATTTACAAGTTTATGTCCACAGACATTTTTTATAGTATTCAGAATAGACACTTTGTTTTTCTGTGCTATCAGTTGTAATATCCACTTTTCCATTTCTTATTTGGTTTATTAGGTTCCTTCTTTTCTGTTTCTGATTAATCTAATAGGGTCCTGTCGATTTTCTTTATCTTTGCAAGAAACCAACTTTTTGTTTCATTAATCTCCTTATAATTATTTTGGAATCAATTTCATTTAGTTCTGCTCTGACCTTAGTTATTCCTTTTCTTCTGCTATGTTTGAGATTAGTTTGCTCTTCATTTTCCAATTCCTTGAGATGATTCATTATAATATTGATTTGTGATCTTTCTGTCTCTTTGATGTAGGCATTTATAGCTGTGAATTTCCTCTAAGGATGGCTTTTGAAAAATCCCACAGATTTTGATAACTGTGTCTCCTTTGTCATTTAGTTCAAAGAATCTTTTGATTTCCATTTTAATTTCTTTCTTGGACCCATAGCTATTCAGCATTAAGTTGTTTAATTTCTATGACTTTGTGTGGAGTTGAGTATTTCTGTTGTATTCATTTCCAATTTTAATCCACTGTGGTCTGAAGAAGTTCATGGTATAATTTCTATTTTTTTTTTAAATTTGTTGATACATGTTTGTTACCTAGGATGTGATCAGTCATAGAGAATGTTCCATGAGCTGGTGATAACAATGTATATTCACAGTTTTGGGAGTAGAAGGTCCTGTCAATCTCTGTTAGGCCCATTTGTTATTGAATTTTGTTTAAGTACATATATTTTTTTGCTTATCATGGAGGATCTGTTCCATTATGTCAGTGGAGTGTTGAAGTCCCCAGCTATACAATGCTGCTGTTTATTATTTTGTTTACATCTAATATGATTTGCTTCATGAATCTGAGTGAATTTGTATTTGTGGCATAAATATTTAAGATTGTTTTTCTTCTTGTTGAACTGTTCCCTTCACCACTACATAATAACCATCTTTATCTTTTATTACTTTTTAATTTGAAGTTTATGTTATCTGATATGAGAATGGCTATATCATCTTTCTTTTGGTTTCCATTTGCATAGGCTATTGTTTTTCATCCCTTCACCTTGAGTCTGAATGGGTCCTTGTGGGTGATATGTGTTTATTTGAGACAGCAGATATTTGGCTTTTATATTTTTTATCTATCCTGCCAACCTATTATGTCTCTTCAGAGGGGAGTTCAAGCCATCCACATTTATTGAAAGAATTGATAAGTGGGGTAGATTTCCGTTCTTTCTGTTGAGTAGAATTTTGTTGTTGTTGTTGTTGTTTTTCTTTTTGTTTTGTTTTTTTTTTCTTTTTTCCTCTTGAGCCACCATTGTGTCTGGGCTTTGATCTTTAGCTTTTGGATGCTTTTACACTGGAGGGTGTCTATTGTGATGATCCATGTATAATGCAGTTCTGAGCACTTCATGCAAGGCATATCTGATCTTGACAAATTTCGTGAGAGTTTCCTTGCCTGAGAAAGTCTTTATTTCTACCTCATATAAAAATGTAGTTTTGCAGGATACAAAATTCTATGCAGCCAATTATTCTGTTTGGGAATACTCAGAATGGGGCCCCAATCCCTTCTATTTTGCAAGGTCTCAGTTGAGGAATCTGCAGTTAGTCTGATGATTTTCCTTTGCAAGTTACCTGTTGGTTTCACCTTATGGCATGTTGCATTACCTCTTTTGTGTTTATTTTGGCCAGTCTGATGACTATGTGTTGTGGTGATTGCCTCTTCACAATAAATCTCCCAAGAGTCCTTTGGATTTTTTTTTACCTAGATATATAGACTTCTAGCAAGGCCAGAAAATTTTTCTTCAATATTTCTTCAAATTTGTTTTCCATCCCTTATGTGTTTTCTCTTCACTGTTGGGAATGCCTATGTTTCTTATGTTAGGACTCTGTACATAATCAAATATTTCTTGTAGGTTTTGTTTGTTCCTCTTGCTTCTCTGATCTTTCTCTTTGACTGACTTGTTTAACTCAAAGTTGTTGTCTTCAAGCTCTGACCTTTTTCAATAATTTGATTTCCTTAGTAAATTTCTCATTCATTTTCTTCATTTTTTTGTTTTATTTGTGTTGTATTTGTATTTTTCCTCTTGTATTGCATTAAGCAACCGTACATTCCATATTCGGAACTCTTCATCTGTCATTTCAATCTTTTCAATTTGGTTGGTATCCACTGATAAAAAGTCGTTGTTTTATTTTAGGGGTGTCCTGTCACTCTAATTTTTATTTTTTTGTCGTGCTTTTGCTGATTCCTTCACCTCTGGCCTCTCGGTTGAGACCTGCTGATGGTTGGCCTGGCTTAGAAGTCTGTCTCTGGGTCCGTGAAGATTGCTAGCTCAGCATGCCAGGAAGAGGAGTGTTGGTCCTGAGTTGACTATGGTGTGATCTAAGAGGTTTGGTGTACCTCCTGGGTTACCTCTGTCTTAGTGTATTCACCTCTTCTTAACAGTGTGTAGTGAGTTCCCACTGCTTGTTCTTGGTGACTAGGTGGTACATGTGAGAGTGAATCCGCTATGCCCTGTTTGCTTGAGTTGGAACATGCTGTCATGAACATTAGTATTTTTATCCATGTCATTGGTTGATATCTGTGTAAATCTAGTTGCTGAAATGTTCTTTTGTGTCCATGGTAGACTCTGGTCCCACAGGTGGAGTACTTGTGTGCCCCAAGCATGAATAGGGGAGGTTAAACCCACCCTACCCAGCCCCACTCAACCACATTCCACCATCTACCTCTGCTGTGGGTGGGTAGGCTAAGATTAAGGACTCACCTGGAAGTTCTGGGGCCACATCCACCATCTCAGGCATTCAAGCACTTCTCTTGAATGATGAAAACCAGTCACAGAAACAAAAATAACATTGCAGGGGCACGCACTTTGGAGGAAGAGATCGACACGGAGAAGAGAGGAGGTGGCTGGGAGGACCCCTGGCTAGAGGAGTCACCCCAGACTGCTCTCTGAGGCTCGGCTACCGCATCGCAACGGCCTTTCTTCTTGCGGGGTCTGTGGGATCACCCGTGGACAGCTCACAGAGCAAGCGCTCAGTAAACGCAAAGCCTTCAGAGTCTGCTGTTTGCAAACATAAAAAGTAATGGCTTATGTCACCTCTGGTTGAACAAATTTGAAGCTTTTAAAAAATTCCAGGCAGACCTACAGACAGGGACGGCATCTTGCACAGCCTTTCCACGGCACCCACTGACTCAATATACAGGGAGTGGTCCAATTTCACCCACAGGCACCACCTAACGCCTCAGAAACTAAACAAGGTGTGTGAATACCCAAACAATAACCTAAGGAAAGAAACAACAACTGATCGACATGGGAAGAAATCAGTGAAAGAACTCAGAAAATATGAAGAACCAAACGGAAAACACACCCCCAAAGAGGAGCACCAGACCCCTAGAAACGGACACCGACCAAAATCAGGCAACCAATATGACAGAAGAGGAATTTCGTATGTGGAACATAAGAACACTCACCCAGCTGCAACAACAACTCAACAACCAACACCAAGAAACCACAAAAAGTCTCCAGGATATGAGAAAAGAAATAGACACATTGAAGAAAAGTGTAACCGAACTCCTGGAAATGAAGAATCAATTCAAGGAACTACAAAATACAGTGGAAAGTCTCAAGAGCAGGGTAGATCAAACAGAATAAAGAATCTCAGAGCTTGAAGATAACACCCTCCAATTAAATAAATCAGTCACAGAAATAGAGCAGAGAAACAAGAGAAAAGAGCAAAGCCTACAAGAGCTGTGGGATTATGTGAAGAAACCTAATGTGAGGGTCACAGGGTTACAAGAAGGGAAAGAAGACAACACTCAAGGGTTGGACAAGATGTTTGAAGATATAATAGAGGAAAACTTCCCAGGCCTTGCTCAAAATCTTGATATACAATTTCAAGAAGCTCAGAGGACCCCTGGGAGATTCAATGCAAACAGGAAGACGTCACGACATGCAGTCATCAGACTAACCAAAGTATCAACTAAAGAGGCCCTTCTAAGAGCTGTAAGACAAAAGAAGCAAGTGACATACAAGGGAAAGCCAATTCGAATAACATCAGACTTCTCTAATGAGACTTTACAAGCAAGGAGAGACTGGGGCCCCATTCTCACTCTTTTGAAACAAAACAATGCCCAGCCTAGAATACTATTCCCTGCAAAACTAAGCTTCGTATATGAAGGAGAAATAAAAACATTCTCAGACAAGCAAAGGCTCAGAGAATTCACCAAGACAAGACCAGCCCTACAAGAAGTACTTAAAACAGCGTTATGCACGGAACATCATAATAATAACCCACGTATATAAAAACAACCAAAACCCAAAGATATTAAAGGACAGAGATTACAATGGCTCAAGACAGAAATCATAGCAACAACATCCAACGCAACAAAATGAACAGTAATCTACCTTACCTATCAGTTCTCTCAATAAATGTGAATGGCTAAAACTCTCCACTCAAGAGACATAGGCTGGCTGAATGGATAAGAAAATACAGGCCAAGTATATGCTGTCTTCAGGAAACACATCTAACCTGCAAGGATGCATATAGACTAAAAATAAAAGGGTGGAGATCAATATTCCAAGCAAATAGAAGCCAAAAGAAGGCTGGTGTGGCAGTTCTAATTTCAGACGATTTAGTTTTTAAACCAACAAAAGTAGTAAAAGACAAAGAGGGTCATTATATAATGGTGAAGGGCACAGTCCAACAAGAAGAGATAACAATTTTAAATATATATGCACCCAACTTAGGTGCACCCAGATTCATAAAGCAAACCTTACTGGAGCTAAGCAAATGGATTAATAGCAATTCCATAATCGCTGTTGATTTCAACACCCCACTGACGGCACGAGACAGATCCTCCACACAGAAAATTAATAAAGAAATAATGGACTTAAACAAAACTCTAGAACAATTGGGTCTGACAGACATCTACAGAACCTTCTACCCAAAATCCACTGAATATACTTTCTTCTCATCAGCTCACGGGACATTCTCTAAGATTGACCATATCCTAGGACACAAAGAAAATCTCAAGAAATTTTAAAAAATAGAAATCATACCATGTACCTTCTCAGATCACAGTGGAATAAAACTAGAAATCAACCCTAACAGAAACTCACATTTCTACACAAAAACGTGGAAATTAAACAACCTCCTACTAAATGATTACTTCGTAAATGAAGAAATCATGACGGAAAATAAAAAGTTCTATGAAGAAAACGACAATGGAGAGACAAGTTATCAACTCCTCTGGGACACAGCTAAAGCAGTTCTGAGAGGAAAGTTTATCTCCATAAATGCCTATAACCAAAAGACAAGAAGATCACAAATAGACAATCTAATGAAACGACTGAAAGAGCTGGAAAAAGAAGAACAGACCAACCCCAAACACAGCAGAAGAAGTGAAATCAACAAGATCAAATCAGAACTAAACGAAATTGAAAACAGGAAAGCTATTCAGGAGATTAATAAAACAAAAAGTTGATTCTTTGAAAAAATAAACAAAATTGACACACCATTTTCTAAGCTAACGAAAAGCAGAAAAGAGAAATCTCTAATAAGCTCCATCAGGAATAAAAAAGGAGATATCACAACTGATCCCAAAGAGATACAAGATACAATTTATGAATACTACAAAAATCTTTATGCACACAAACTGGAAAATGTGGAGGAAATGGACAAATTTCTAGAAACACACAGCCTCCCTAGGCTCAACCAGGAAGAAATAGATTCCCTGAACAGAACAATCTCAACAGCTGAAATAGAAACAGCAATTAAAAATCTCCCTAAAAAGAAAAGTCCCGGTCCAGATGGCTTCACACCTGAATTTTACCATACTTACAAAGAAGAACTAGTACCTATCTTGCAGAAACTATTCCACAACATCAAGAAGAACGGAAACCTCCCCGACACCTTTTATGAAGCGAATATTACTCTGATACAAAAACCAGGAAAGGATGCAACAAAAAAAGAAAACTACAGACCAATATCCCTAATGAATATAGATGCAAAAATTCTCAACAAAATCTTAGCTAACCGAATCCAGACACTTATCAAAAAAATAATCCACCACGACCAAGTGGGCTTCATCCCAGGGATGCAGGGATGGTTCAACATACGTAAATCTATAAATGCAATTCACCACATAAACAGAAGCAAAAACAAAGACCACATGATTCTTTCAATAGATGCAGAAAAAGCTTTTGACAAAATGCAACACCCTTTCATGATACGAACACTTAAGAAAATAGGCATAGAAGGGACATACCTAAAAATGATACAAGCCATATATGACAGACCCATAGCCAACATCATACTGAATGGGGAAAGATTGAAATCATTCCTACTTAGAACTGGAACCAGAAAAGGCTGCCCACTATCTCCACTTCTGTTCAACATAGTGCTGGAAGTCTTGGCTACAGCAATCAGACAGGAAAATGGAATCAAAGGTATCCAAATAGGGGCAGAAGAGATCAAACTTTCACTGTTTGCTGATGATATGATATTGTATCTAGAAAACCCCAAGGATTCAACCAAGAAACTCCTGGAACTGATCAATGAACTTAGTAAAGTCTCAGGATACAAAATCAATACACAGAAATCAGAGGCATTCATATACTCCAACAACAATCTAATTGGGAACCAAATCAAAGACTCAATTCCCTTCACAATAGCAACAAAGAAATTAAAGTACCTAGGAATATACTTAACCAAGGATGTAAAAGACCTCTACAGGGAGAACTATGAAACACTGAGGAAGGAAATAGCAGAGGATGTAAACAGATGGAAATCCATACCATGCTCGTGGATCGGCAGACTCAATATCATCAAAATGTCTATACTACCCAAACTGATCTACAGATTCAATGCAATACCTATTAAAATCCCATCAGCATTCTTCACAGATATAGAAAAAATAATTTTACGCTTCGTATGGAACCAAAGAAGACCCCGAATTTCAAGAGCAATTCTAGGCAACAAAAACAAAATGGGAGGCATTAATATGCCAGATATCAAACTATACTACAAAGCTGTAGTAATTAAAACAATATGGTATTGGCACAAAAACAGGAATATTGACCAGTGGAACAGATGTGAGAATCCTGATATAAAACCATCCTCATATAGCCATCTCATCTTTGACAAAGCAGACAAAAACATACGCTGGGGAAGGGAATCTCTCTTCCTTAGATGGTGCTGGGAAAACTGGATAGCCACCTGTAGAGGGCTAAAACAGGACCCACACCTCTCACCTGTCACAAAGACCAACTCACGCTGGATAACAGACTTAAACCTAAGATATGAAACTATTAGAACTCTAGAGGAAAAAGTTGGAAACACTCTCCTAGACATCGGCCTGGGCAAAGAGTTTATGAAGAAGTCCCCAAAGGCAATCACAGCAGCAACAAAAATAAATAAATGGGACATGATCAAACTACAAAGCTTCTGCAGAGCCAAAGAAATAGTCATGAAAGTAAACAGACAACCTACAGAATGCGAGAAAATTTTTGCATCCTATGCATCCGATAAGGGACTGATAACTAGAATATACTTAGAACTCACGAAAATTAGGAAGAAAAAATCAAATAACCCCATTAAAATGTGGGCACAGGACTTGAACAGAAATTTTTCTAAAGAAGACAGAAGAATGGCCAACAAACATATAAAGAAATGCTCAACATCTCTAATCATCAGGGAAATGCAAATCAAAACCACAATGAGATATCACTTAACCCCAGTGAGAATGGCCTTTATCAAAAAATCTCCAAACAATAAATGCTGGCGTGGTTGCGGAGAGAGAGGAACACTCCTACACTGCTGGTGGGACTGCAAACTAGTTCAACCTCTGTGGAAACAATATGGAGATTCCTTAAAGCGATACAAGTGAATCTACCATTTGATCCAGCAATCCCATTGCTGGGCATCTACCCAAATGATTCAGTGACACTCTACAAAAAAGACACCTGCACTCGAATGTTTATAGCAGCACAATTCATAATTGCAAGGCTGTGGAAACAGCCCAAGTGCCCATCAATCCAAGAATGGATTAATAAAATGTGGTATATGTATACCATGGAGTACTATTCAGCTCTAAGAAACAATGGTGACATAGCACATCTTATATTTTCCTGGTTAGAGCTCGAACCCATACTACTAAGTGAAGTATCCCAAGAATGGAAAAACAAGCACCAGATATATTCTCCAGCAAACTGGTATTAACTGAGTAGCACCTAAGTGGACACATGGGTGCTACAGTAATAGGGTATTGGGGAGGTGGGAGGGGGGAGGGGGGCGGGTATATACATACATAATGAGTGAGATGTGCACCATGTGGGGGATAGTCATGATGGAGACTCAGACTTTTGGGGGGAGGGGGGGAAATGGGCATTTATTGAAACCTTAAAATCTGTACCCCCATAATATGCCAAAATAAAAAAAAAAATTTAAAAAAAAATAACATTGCAGCTTGTTCCTTCCAGCAAGAACCTCTTCCTCAGAGGAAAGTTAATATGCACACTCTTTGCAGCACTTAATGACTCAAATTTACAGGGTGGATCCAGGACCAAGGAGTGGTCACTTGAGGAAGTGTCTAACAATCCCCACAGAAAAACTGTGCTACCAGATAAGGGAGAAAAGAACCCAGGCCCAGGGCCTTAGCATACAAACATTTAGCCTCCTCCCCAGTGAACAGCTCTCCCAGTTTGTAGAGGTTGCCCTGATTATAGTACCACTGGCTTCCTCTAGTAGTGGAAAACAAGCTTCTGAGCACTGCACAAGCTTTTCAAAGCCTTCAAGACTTCCACAACCTAACCATGAACTACCTTGCTCTTCCTCCCACCTCACTGGTGGTAGAGATCAAAATTAAACTGTTACCAGCTTGAAAGAGATTATTATGTTTTAGGTAGCCCTCAGGGTAATCAAAAAAATATTAAGTAGAAGCACAAATAATAAATAGAAAAGATTCAAAGTTTATCACTGTATAAAACTACCAAACCACAAAGGAAGACAGGAAGAATATAAGAAAGTAGGAAGTCATCAATAAAACGAACAGAAAACAATGAATAAAATGGCAGTAGTAAGTCATTATCTATCAATAATTACCTTGAATATAAATGTGCTACATTGTCTAATAAAAAACATAGAGAGAATGAATGGATAAAAATATGATACCCGAATACATGCTGCCTAAAGGAGAGATTGCACTTTTAAGAACATACATGGACTGAAAGTTAAGGGATAAAAATGTTATTCCACACAAATGGAAACATAGAGAATGGAGGTAGCAATACTTATATCAAACAAAATAGGCTTTAACTAAAAAACTGTAAAAAGAAAAAAAAGAAAGACATTGCTAAATGATAAAGGGGTTAATTAATCAAAAGAAAATAATAAATGTAAATATATGTGTACCCAACAATGAAGCAACTAAATATATAAAAACAAATATTAAAAGAAGACAGAGTAATGACTAACAAACATATGAAAAAATGCTCCACATCTCTAATCATCAGGGAAATGTAAATCAATACTTCAATGAGATATCACTTATCTCCAGTAAGAATGGCCTTTATCCAAAAGTCCCCAAACAATAAATGTTGGCATGGATGCGGAGAGATAGGAACACTCCTACACTGCTGGTGGGACTGCAAACTAGTACAACCTCTGTGGAAAGCGATATGGGGATACCTCAAAGTGATACAAGTAGATCTACCGTTTGATCCAGCAATTCCACTACTGGGCATCTACCCAAAAGAACAAAATATGCTCTATAAAAAAGACATCTGCACTTGAATGTTTATAGCAGCACAATTCACAATTGCAAAGATGAGTGGATTAATAAAATATGCATACCATGGAATACTTACTATTCAGCTATAAGAAACAATGGCGATATAGCACCTCTTGTATTTTCCTGGATAGAGCTGTAACCCATTCTACTAAGTGAAGTATCTCAAGAATGGAAAAACAAGCACCACATGTACTCACCAGCAAATTGGTATTAACAGATAAACACCTAAGTGGACATATAGGAATAACATTTATCGGGTGTCAGGCAGGTGGGAGTGGGGCGGAGGGGAAGGGTATATACAAACACAATGAGTAAGATGTGCAACTTTTGGGGGATGGACACGCTTGAAGCTCTGACTCGAGGGGGGGTAGGGGCAAGGGCAATATACATAACCTTAACATTTATACCCCCATAATATGCTGAAATAAATAAAAATATTTCAGTTAGCATAATGCTTTCTTATTCCAGCCATGTTGTTGTTAAGGACAGAATTTATTCCTTTTTGAAGTCTGAATATTATCACATTTTGTATACATACCACATTTTATTATCTCTTAGTCTGATGATGGACATTTAGATTGATTTTATAACCTGACTATTGTGAATAGTGCTTCGGTGATCATGGGAGTGAAGAAATGTCTGTGACATACTGATTTAAAACCTTCCTGGTAAATACCCAGAAGTAGAATTGCTGGATCATATGGTAATGCTATTTTTAGTTTTTTGAAAAACTTCAATTCAGCTTTCCATAATGGTTGTACTAATTTGCATTCCCACCGTCATCATACAAGGGTTCCTTTTTCTACAAATTCTCACCAGCATTTATTACCTTGCATCTTTTTTTACCATCGCCATGTGAGTTTGTATCTCATTGCGATTTTAAGTTTCATCTTCCTAATTATTAGTGATGTTGAGAATGTTTTCTTATAAGTTATTCATATTTTTTTGAGAAATTCAGATCTGTTCATATCTCTTGCTCATTTTTTGTAGGTTCCTTAGTGACAATTAAATGAGTTGTTTACAACATATACACAGTACCAATTTCTTTATTTTTTTATTTCAGAGTATTATGGAGGTACAGATGCTTTGGTTACATAAATTGTCTTTGCACTGCCCAACTTGCATGCCCATCCCCCAAACAGTGTGAAACACATCTGTTAGGGGTGGATTTACCCATCCTCACCCCCCCTCCCACCTGCCTGACACCCTATGAATGTTACTTCCCATTTGGGCACGTTAGTATTGATCAATTAGTACCAAATCCAATGTTACATAGTTTTATCTATAGGTTTTCTCCTAGTGGTTTTCTAGTTTCAGGTCTTACATTAAAGTATTTAATCCATTTTGAGCCGATTTTTATATATGGTATGAAGTAAGGGTTGAGTTTCATTCTTTTGCATATGGATATCCAGTTTTGTCATCACCATTTATTGAAAAGATGGTTATTTTCCCATTACATATTCTTGGCACTTTTGTCAAAAATAAAATGATTAGATATGTGGGTTCATTACAAGGACTCAAGTGTTTCATCCAGGGCCCTCTGTTTCTCTTTACTGAGTAACAGAGTTCCCAGCAGAGAAGAATAGATATACTGCAAAGCTATCTGTCTTCAGCTGAAAAAATAAGTTTCACGTGAGAAGAAGCAAGCATAGTAACTCTGGCAACATGAACAATCAAAACAGATCGACATCCAAAGCAATCATAATTGAGCTACATCACTAAATTCCAACTACAAGGAAATCGTCAAAATGACAGAAATGGAATTCAGAATATGGGTGGCAAATAACATGAATGGAATTAAAGAGAAAGTTGAAAAGCAACAAAAAGGAGCATAGAAATTTTTCAAAAATTAATGTCACCAAAGAGATTAAAGTCACTAAAGAGATAGACAAAAATAGGAAAATATAATATAACTTAAAGAAATGAAAGAATCATTGAATGATTTTCAAAACACCACAGAATATTTCCACAGCAGATTGAACCAAGGGGAAGAAAGAACATCAAAGCTTGAAAACAAGGCTCTCAAACTAACTTAATCATTAAAAAAGGCAGAGAAGAGAACAACAGAGGCAGAGCAATTATGTAGACAGGTGTGGAACTATGCAAAGTGAACAAACACATAATTATATGTATCTCTGAGAGAGAAGAAGAAAGCAATAAGAGCAAAAAAATCTATTTGAAGGAATTATAGAGGAAAATTTCCCTAGTATCACCAGAAAACTACACATCCAGACGCAAGATGGTCATCAAACTCTGGAAAGATTCATACCAAGTAGGACATCTCCAAGATACATAGTAATTAACTTGACCAAAGTCAAAATGAAAGAGAAAATTCTACAAGCAGCTAGGTGTAAGAAACAATTTACCCACAAGGGAAAACTCATCAGGGTAAAAACAGACTTCTCAGTAGAAAATTTACAAGACAGAAGAAAGTGGACCCCCATTTTCAATATTCTTAAACAGAGCAACTGCTAATGTAGAATTGTGTATCCTGAAAAACTAAAATTCAAATTCAATGGAGAAATTAATTCTATCCCAGACAAGTGAACACTGAGAAAATCTGTCATAACTAGACCTGCTCTGCAAGAAGTACTCACATCTGCATTATACATGGATCAGCACAATAGACACATACCATAGAAAAATTCCCCAAAACTTAAAGGTCAAAGTCTAAATACCACAATGACTCAAGAGGTAAAAAAGCAATAATATTTTATGCAACTGGATGAACAGAAATCTATCCCACATATCAATTCTTTCAATGAGTGTGAATGGCTTGAAATCTCCACTGAAATTACACAGGCTGGCTGGATATATAAAAAAAAACACAAGTGTCTGCTGTTTTGAGGAAACATATCTCACCGAAAAGGACTCCTTCAGACTCAAGATGAAAGGATGGAAAGCAATATTCCACGCAAACAAAAAGGAAAAGAAAGCTAGTGCAGCCATTCTAATATCATATAACATATTATATTATTGCCAAATTGGCAAAAGTAAAGAAAGTTGAGATGATCATTACATAATGTTGAAGGGAACAGTTTAAAAAAAAAGCCTGAAGAATTTTATATATTTTATGTACCTAACACAGGTACACCCAGATTTATAAAGCAAGATCTACTTGATATAAACAAAATAATAAACAGCAATATCATAATAGCTGGGGACTTCAATACCAGCGAAAGAATGGAAAAGATCCTCCAAACAGAAAACAAACAAAGAAAAAATGGACATAAATGGGACTTTAGAACAAATGGTACTAACAAACATGTACAAACATTCAGCCCCCAAACTACTACATATATGTCCTTCTCATCTGGTTACAGAATCTTCTCTAGGATTAATCACATCCTAGGCAGCAAAACATAACACACATCTCAATAAATTTTAAAAAATGGAAATTATACCATGTATCTTCTCAAACCACAGTGGAATAAAATTAATAATCAATTCCAACAGAAACACTCAACTCTATGTAAAGTCATCAAAATTTAACAATCTAATGCCAAATAGATATTGGGGTCAAGGAGGAAATTAAGATGAAAATGAAAAATTTTTTTTAACTAAATGACAAAAAGAACACACATTATGAAAATCTGTGGGATTCTGCAAAACCATCCAAAGAGGAAAATTCATACCCTTACATGTCTCAATCCAAAAGACAGAAACATCACAAATCAACAAGCTAATGAATTATCTCAACGAATCGGAAAAGGAAGGACAAACCAATCATAAACTTGGCAGAATAAAAGAAATAACTAAGATCAGAGCAGAGCTAATAAAATTGGTTCCAAAAGAATTATGAGGATTATAATTATATATTATGTATATAATATATATGAATACATAAAGCAATAAAAATAAAAAACTGGTTCTTAGAAAAGATAAAGAAGATAGGAACACTTCTACACTTTTGGTGGGATTGTAAACTAGTTCAACCTCTGTGGAAAGCAATATGGAGATACCTTAAAGTGATAAAAGTATATCTACCATTTGACCCAGCAATCCCACTACTGGGCATCTACCCAAAAGATCAAACAACACTCTACAAAAAAGATACCTGCACTGGAATGTTTATAGCAGCACAATTCACACTTGCAAAGTTGTGGAAACAACCCAAGAGCCAATTAATATATGAGTGGATTAATACAATGTGGTATATGCATACCATGGAGTACTATTCAGCTCTAAGAAACAATGGTGATATAGCACACCTTGTATCTTCCTGGATAGAGCGAGAACCCATACTACTAAGTGAAGTATCCCAAGAATGGAAAAACAAATACCACATATACTCACCAGCAAATTGATATTAAATGATCAGCACCTAAGTAGACACATAGGAATTACATTTACTGGGTATTGGGAAGGTGGGAGGGGGAGGAGGGGACGGGTATATACATACCTAATAAGTGACATATGCACCGTCTGGGGGATGGTCATGCTTGAAGCTCAGACTTGTGGGGGGTGGGGGGGAAAGGGCATTATTCAAAACCTTAACATTTGTACCTCCATAATAAGCTGAAATAAAAAAAGAGAGACAGATAAGTCTGTGATACCTCAAAAAAAAAAAAGGTTTATTGTCAGCTCTTCATGAGTCTGTTTTAAAAATCAATTGCTTATAAAAGCTAGTACTCATCAATTAATGTGTAAAGAAAATATTAAATAACAAGCAATCCCAACTAAAATAAGAAAGTACAAAAATGTTTAAATCATTACAAAAAAACTTGAAATTTCTTCTTTATCTTTGTTCCAAAAATAATAGGAAATGTTTCATGTAAAACTGATCATTTCAATACATTTAATTATAATTCAAAAAAAAGAGAAAAGATAGACCACAAGCTAAGATGGAGGATGAATAACACCGCCAGACAGAGTGTCTCTGCAGAAAAGACAGATTCTACGGGATGGAACAAGATGGCGGATGAATAACACGGCCAGACAGAGTGTCTTTGCAGAAAAGACAGATTCTAGCAGAAATTAGAGGAAAGAAGCAAGACGAGCATACAGCAGACGACGGCCGGAAGGAGGGGTACCTGAGACCCCAGGAGACTCCACGGGAGGAGGCTATGGAGGAGAACTGGAGGCTGAGAACACTGGAGCAGCCCGGAGACCAGCGGCAAGGGTAGGTGGATTTGCTGCTACCCCTCCACTGCATTTGGGATTGCTGGTGGGCTCCCCAGCGGGTGGAGAGACCTGCGAACACCAGCCCAGAGACGGCCACCGCCAGCCAGCGGTGAGCCTGTAGCAGACATGGCACCAGGTTCCCAACTTCCTCCGGGTAACTCCATGTGCACAGACCTGAGCCGTGCGGCAGGCGCCATATTGCCTCCTCCTCCCCTCTGCCGACCCTACCCGCGGCTGCCCAGAGAGACAATACAGCCACCAGCCAGAGGCACCTCCAGGGAACGAGACCTTCCCTTTTGGGACCCTACAGCTGACTCAGGGGAACTCAGACTGTGAGCTCCCTACCTGCCAGCCCTCCCAGGTGCTGCTGGCATGGTGTTCCCAGGAGAACGGTGCCGACTCATTGGCTGAGAGACATAGACCCAGCTTGGGGTCCCTGTGGGTGAATTGGGACCAGAAATCTTCTCCCTGGTAAGGATACAGTTTGAACTCTGGGACCCAGAGGTCGGACCTGCAGACCAGATCCCCTGCACCGAGGGCTAGCATTGCCCGGGGCACAGAAGGGTTATACGTGAACAGCCTACTTAGGTATGTGTGCCTCCAGGGGGGGATCGGCATCCTAGAGGGCAACCCTCCTTCCAGGAGAAGGCCGTGCACCCAACCCAGGTGGCATTCCTGTGCAGGGAACCTCCCCGCCGGCATCACAGTCCGGGGGGCCTGGTGGCTTGTGGTCTGGCCTGATGGCAGAGGCCCAGGAGTAGCTGTGGAGTTGGGGAGGGTGGAAAGAAGCGAGGCCCACTCCAGACTGCAAGTCTCAGACAGCCGTACCCCCACACCCAGACTATCTGGCTGAGCGGGACCATTCCAGCCCCGCCCTCACAGCTTTCCCTGGAGGCAGAGAACAGAACTTTGACCCCTGCTAAATGCCTGAGGGCAGGCTTACCCAACCCAGCTCCACCCAGAATAAGAGCTGATAACAGGACACAAAATCAACAGCATAGCCTGTTCCTCCAAGCAAATGCCACCTACTGACAGGGACGGCATCTTGCACAGCCGAATTTCCATGGCACCCACTGAGTCAATATACAGGCAGTGGACCAATTTCACCCACAGACACCGCCTAAGGCCTCAGAAACTAAACAAGGTGTGTGAATACCCAAACAATAACTTAAGGAAAGAAACAACAACTGATCGACATGGGAAGAAATCAGTGAAAGAACTCAGGAAATATGAAGAACCAAATGGAAAACACACCCCCAAAGAAGAGCACCAGCCCCCTAGAAACGGACACCAACCAAAATCAGGCAACCAATATGACAGAAGAGCAATTTCATATGTGGATCATAAGAACACTCACCCAGCTGCAACAACAACTCAATAACCAACACAAAGAAACCACAAAAAGCCTCCAGGATATGGAAAAAGAAATAAACACAATGAAGAAAAGTGTAACCGAACTCCTAGAAATGAAGAATCAATTCAAGGAACGACAAAACACAATGGAAAGTCTCAAGAACAGGGTAGATCAAACAGAAAAAAGAATCTCAGAGCTTGAAGATAACACCCTCCAATTAAATAAATCAGTCAAAGAAATAGAGCAGAGAAACAAGAGAAAAGAGCAAAGCCTACAAGAGATGTGGGATTATGTGAAGAAACCTAATGTGAGGGTCATAGCGTTACAAGAAGGGGAAGAAGACAACACTCACGGGTTGGACAAGCTATTTGAAGATATAATAGAGGAAAATTTCCCAGGCCTTGCTCAAAATCTTGATATACAAGTTCAAGAAGCTCAGTGGACCCCTGGGAGATTCAATGCAAACAAGAATATGTCACGACATGCAGCCATCAGACTGACCAAAGTATCAAGGAAAGAGGCCCTTCTAAGAGCTGTAAGACAAAAGAAGCAAGTGACATACAAGGGAAAGCCAATTCGAATAACATCTGACTTCTCTAATGAGACTTTGCAAGCAAGGAGAGACTGGGGCCCCTTTCTCACTCTTCTGAAACAAAACAATGCCCAGCCTAGAATATTATTCCATGCATAACTAAGCTTCGTATATGAAGGAGAAATAAAAACATTCTCAGACAAGCAAAGGTTCAGAGAATTCACCAAGACAAGACCAGCCCTACAAGAAGAACTTAAAACAGCGTTATGCACGGAACATCATAATAATAACCCACGTATATAAAAACAACCAAAACCCAAGATATTAAAGGCCAGATATTACAATGGCTCAAGACAGAAATCATAGCAACAACATCCAACCCAACAGAATGATCAGTAATCTACCTTACCTATCAGTTCTCTCAATAAATGTGAATGGCTTAAACTCTCCCCTCAAGAGACATAGGCTGGCTGAATGGATAAGAAAATACAGGCCAAGTATATGCTGTCTTCAGGAAACACATCTAACCTGCAAGGATGCATATAGACTAAAAATAAAAGGGTGGAGATCAATATTCCAAGCAAATAGAAGCCAAAAGAAGGCTGGTGTGGCAGTTCTAATTTCAGACGATTTAGTTTTTAAACCAACAAAAGTAGTGAAAGACAAAGAGGGTCATTATATAATGATGAAGGGCACAGTTCAACAAGAAGAGATAACAATTTTAAATATATATGCACCCAACTTAGGTGCACCCAGATTCATAAAGCAAACCTTACTGGAGCTAAGTAAATGGATTAATAGCAACTCCATAATCGCCGGAGATTTCAACACCCAACTGACGGCACAAGACAGATCCTCCAAACAGAAAATTAATAAAGAAATAATGGACTTAAACAAAACTCTAGAACAATTGGGTGTGACTGACATTCACAGAACATTCTACCCCAAATCCACTGAATATACGTTCTTCTCATCAGCTCACGGGACATTCTCTAAGATTGACCATATCCTAGGACACAAAGAAAATTTCAAGAAATTTTAAAAAATAGAAATCATACCATGTACTTTCTCAGATCACAGTGGAATAAAAGTAGAAATCAACCCTAACAGAAACTCACATTTCTACACAAAAACGTGGAAATTAAACAACCTCCTACTAAATGATTACTTCATAAATGAAGAAATCAAGATGGAAATAAAAAAATTGTATGAAGAAAAGGACAATGGAGAGACAAGTTATCAGCTCCTCTGGGACACAGCTAAAGCAGTTCTGGGAGGAAAGTTTATCTCTATAAATGCCTATAACCAAAAGACTAGAGGATCACAAATAGACAATCTAATGAAACGACTCAAAGAGCTGCAAAAAGAAGAGCAGACCAACACCAAACTCAGCAGAAGAAGTGAAATCAACAAGATCAAATCAGCACTAAACGAAATTGAAAACAGGGAAGCTATTCAGGACATTAATAAAACAAAAAGTTGGTTGCTTGAAAAAATAAACAAAATTGATACACCATTGGCTAAGCTAACAAAAAGCAGAAAAGAGAAATCTCTAATAAGCTCCATCAGGAATAAAAAAGAGATATCACAACCGATCCCAAAGAGATACAAGATACAATTTATGAATACTACAAAAATCTTTATGCACACAAATTGGAAAATGTGGTGGAAATGGACAAATTACTAGAAACACACAGCCTCCCTTGGCACAACCAGGAAGAAATAGATTCCCTGAGCAGACCAATTTGAACAGCTGAAATAGAAACAGCAATTAAAAATATATGTATACCATGGAGTACTATTCAGCTCTAAGAAACAATGGTGATATAGCACATCTTATATTTTCCTGGTTAGAGCTCGAACCCATACTACTAAGTGAAGTATCCCAAGAATGGAAAAACAAGCACCAGATATATTCTCCAGCAAACTGGTATTAACTGAGTAGCACCTAAGTTGACACATAGGTGCTACAGTAATAGGGTATTGGGCAGGTGGGAGGGGGGAGGGGGCGGGTATATACATACATAAACAGTGAGATGTGCACCATCTGGGGGATGGTCATGATGGAGACTCAGACTTTTGGGGGGAGGGGGGAAATGGGCATTTATTGAAACCTTAAAATGTGTACCCCCATAATATGCCAAAATAAAAAAAAAATTGCAAAAAAAACAAATCTCCCTAAAAAGAAAGGTCCCGGTCCAGATGGCTTTACACCTGAATTTTACCACACTTACAAAGAAAAACTAGTACCTATCTTGCAGAAACTATTGCACAACACCGACAAGAATGGAAACTTCCCCAACACCTTTTATGAAGTGAATATTACTCTGATACCAAAACCAGGAAAGGATGCAAAAAAAAAAAAAAAAAAGAAAACTACAGACCAATATCCCTAATGAATACAGATGCAAACATTTTCAACAAAATCATAGCTAATGGAATCCAGACACTTATCAAAAAAATAATCCACCACGATCAAGTGGGCTTCATCCCAGGGATGCAGGGATGGTTCAACATATGTAACCTGTAAATGCAATTCACCACATAAACAGAAGCAAAAACAAAGACCACATGATTCTTTCAATAGATGTAGAAAAATCTTTTGACAAAATACACCACCCTTTCATGGTATGAACACTTAAGAAAATAGGCATAGGAGGACATACCTAAAAATAATACAAGCCATATATATATATGACAGACCCATAGCCAACATCATACTGAATGGGGAAAAATTAAAATCATTCCCACTTAGAACTGGAACCAGACAAGGCTGCCCACTATCTCTACTTCTGTTCAGCATAGCGCTGGAAGTCTTGGCTACAGCAATCAGACGGGAAAATGGAATCAAAGTATCCAAATAGGGGCAGAAGAGATCAAACTTTCACTGTTTGCTGATGATATGATATTATATCTAGGAAACCCCAAAGATTCAACCAAGAAACTCCTGGAACTGATCAATGAATTTAGTAAAGTCTCAGGATACAAAATCAATACACAGAAATCAGAGGCATTCATATACGCCAACAACAATCTAATTGAGAACCAAATCAAAGACTCAATTCCCTTCACAATAGCAACAAAGAAATTAAAGTACCTAGGAATATACTTAACCAAGGATGTAAAAGACCTCTACAGGGAGAACTATGAAACACTGAGGAAGGAAATAGCAGAGGATGTAAACAGATGGAAATCCATACCATGCTCGTGGATCGGCAGACTCAATATCATCAAAATGTCTATACTACCCAAACTGATCTACAGATTCAATGCAATACCTATTAAAATCCCATCAGCATTCTTCACAGATATAGAAAATATAATTTTATGCTTCGTATGGAACCAAAGAAGACCCCGAATATCAAGAGCAATTCTAGGCAACAAAAACAAAATGGGAGGCATTAATATGCCAGATATCAAACTATACTACAAAGCTGTAGTAATTAAATCAATATGGTATGGGCACAAAAATAGGAATATTGACCAGTGGAACAGATGTGAGAATCCTGATATAAAACCATCTTCATATAGCCATCTCATCTTTGACAAAGCAGACAAAAACATACGCTGGGGAAAAGAATCCCTTTTCAATAAATGGTGCTGGGAAAACTGGATAGCCACCTGTAGAAGGCTAAAACAGGACCCACACCTTTCACCTCTCACAAAAACCAACTCACACTGGATAACAGACTTAAACCTAAGGTATGAAACTATTAGAACTCTAGAGGAAAAAGTTGGAAACACTCTCCTAGACATTGGCCTGGGCAAAGAGTTTATGAAGAAGTCCCCAAAGGCAATCACAGCAGCAACAAAAATAAATAAATGGGACATGATCAAACTACAAAGCTTCTGCACAGCCAAAGAAATAGTCATGAAAGTAAACAGACAACTTACAGAATGGGAGAAAATTTTTGCATCCTATGCATCCGATAAGGGACTGATAACTAGAATATACTTAGAACTCACGAAAATCAGGAAGAAAAAAATCAAATAACCCCACTAAAAAGTGGGCATAGGTCTTGAACAGAAAGTTTTCTAAAGAAGACAGAAGAATAGCCAATAAACATATGAAAAAATGCTCAACATCTCTAATCATCAGGGAAATACAAATCAAAACCACAATGAGATATCTCTTAACCCCATTGAGAATGGCCTTTATCAAAAAAATCTCCAAGCAATAAATGCTGGCGTGGTTGTGGAGGGAGAGGAACACTCCTACACTGCTGGTGGGACTGCAAACTAGTTCAACCTCTGTGGAAAGCAATTTGGAGATACCTTAAAGCGATACAAGTGAATCTACCATTTGATCCAGCAATCCCATTGCTGGGCATCTACCCAAATGATCCAATGACACTCTACAAAAAAGACACCTGCACTCGAATGTTTATAGCAGCACAATTCATAATTGCAAGGCTGTGGAAACAGCCCAAGTGTCCATCAATCCAAGAATGGATTAATAAAATGTGGTATATGTATACCATGGAGTACTATTCAGCTCTAAGAAACAATGGTGACATAGCACATCTTATATTTTCCTGGTTAGAGCTCGAACCCATACTACTAAGTGAAGTATCCTAAGAATGGAAAAACAAGCATCAAATATATTCTCCAGCAAACTTGTATTGACTGAGTAGCACCTAAGTGGACACATAGGTACTACAGTAATCTGGTATTGGGCAGCTGGGAGGGGGGAGGGGGGCGGGTATATACATACATAATCAATGAGATGTGCACCATCTGTGGGATGGTCATGATGGAGACTCAGACTTGTGGGGGGAGGGGGGAATTGGGCATTTATTGAAACCTTAAAATCTGTACCCCCATAATATGCCGAAATAAAAAAAAAGATAAACAACAGGATTCTCACTAGGGTAACCAGAAACAGAAAAGAAAGGAAACTATAAAACTAAAACATAAAGGAAAAAGGAGATATTACAACTGATACCATTGAAATATAAAATATAATCTCTGAGTACTATAAAATCCTTGTGCACATAAACGTGAAAATGTTGATGAAATTAATGAATATCCTCTCTATAGACACAGAAAAAGCACTTGGCAATATTCACATCCTTTTACCATCAGAATTTTTATCATATAGCCATACATGGAACATACTTCAATATTATAAAAGCCATATATGACAAACCCACAGACATATCATACTGAACATGGAAAAATTGGGAACATTCCTGCTTAGAATTTGAATCAGACAAGATTGCCCACTGTCACCACTTCTGTTCAACATATTGCTGGAAGTCCTATGCAGAGTAATCATTCAAAAGAAGAAAACCTAGGGAATCCAAATGGGGATAGAAGAAATCAAAATATCACTTATTGTTCATGATATGATATCTAGAATATCTACAATATTCTGCCCAGTGTTTCCTCGAATTGATAAATGAATTCAGCATAGTCTCAAGTTACAAAATCAATGTAAACAAATCTGAAGCATTCTGGCAAACAAACAACAGTCAAGTTGAGGGTCAAATTAAAGACCAAATACCTTTTACAATAACAACAAAGAAAATAAAATGCCAAGGAATATATTCACCAAAGAGAGAAGAGATCTCTATAGGAAGAACTGCAATACACTGTGGATGGAAATCACAGAGGAAGTAAAGCAATGGAAAAACATGTCATGCTCATAGATTAACAGAATTAATACTGTTAAAATGTCTATACTACCCAAGGTGATTTACAGATTCAATGCAATCTTCAATAAAATACCAATGTCATTAAATGAATCTGGTATTGGCACACAAATAGGAATATTGACTAATGGAACAGATCTGACAATCTTGATATAAAACCACCCTCATATAGCCATCCAATCTTTGACAAAGCAGATAAAAATATACACTGGGGAAAAGAATCCCTCTTCAATAAATGGTGCTGGGAAAACTGGATAGCCACCTGTAGAAGGCTAAAACAGGACCCAGACCTTTCACCTCTCACAAAAATCAACTCACGCTGGATAACAGACTTAAACCTAAAGTATGAAACTATTAGAATTCTACAGGAAAATGTTAGAAACACTCTCCTAGACATTGGCCTAGCCAAAGAATTTATGAAGAAGTCCCCAAAGGCAATCACAGCGAAAACAAAAATAAATAAATGGGACATGATCAAACTAAAAAGCTTCTGCACAGCCAAAGAAACAGTCATGAAAGTAAACAGACAACCTACAGAATGGGAGAAAATTTTCACATCCTACATATCTAATAAGGGGCTGATAACTAAAATATACTTAGAACTCACAAAAATCAGCAAGAAAAAATCAAACAACCCTATCAAAAAGTGGGCAAAGGACTTGAACAGAGACTTTTCTAAAGAAGACAGAAGAATGGCCAACAAGTATATGAAAAAATGCTCAACATCTCTAATCATCAGGGAAATGCAAATCAAAACCACAAAGAGATATCACTTAACTCCAATGAGAATGGCCTCTATCAAAAAGTCTCCAAACAATAAATGCTGGCGTGGATGCGGAGAGATAGGAACACTCCTACACTGCTGGTGGGACTGCAAACTAGTTCAACTTCTATGAAAAGCAATATGGAGATATCTTAAAGCGATATAAGCAGATCTACCATTTGATCCAGCAATCCCATTACTGGGCATCTACCCAAAAGTTCCAATGACACTCTACAAAAGGACACCTGCACCCGAATGTTTATAGCAGCACAATTCAGAATTGCAAAGCTGTGGAAACAACCCAAGTGCCCATCAATCCAAGAGTGGATTAATAAAATGTGGTATATGCATATCATGGAGTACTATTCAGCTCTAAGAAACAATGGTGATATAGCACATCTTGTATATTCCTGGTTAGAGCTGGAACCCATACTACTAATTGAAGTATTCCAAGAATGGAAAAACAAGCACCACATATACTCACCAGCAAACTGGTATTAACTGAACAGCACCTAAGTGGACACATAGGAACTATAGTTATTGGGTATTGGGCAGGTGGGAGGGGGAGGGGGACGGGTATATACATACATATTGAGTGAGATGTGCACTCTTTAGAGGATGGACATGCTGGAAACTCAGACTTGTGGGGGGAGGGCGGAAAGGGCATTATTTGAAACCTTAAAATTTGTACCCCCATAATATGCTGAAATAAAAAAAAGAAAATATGCTCACTGTAAATGTAATATAATAGGAAGTCACCAAAAATGCTTCTTAAAACTGAGCTTTTGTTCATCCTGTCACAATGGTGGAGCCATATGTCTATATCTGTGTGTGTGTGTGTGTAAGTAGGGTGGAGGTTAAAGGGATGTTCAGCATGAGTAGTTAGACAGTAAAATAAGCCCTATATTGCAGTATATCCTCCATTAAAGAGAGGACTTCATTAATTCAAGATCACACCTGTCATTTTAATTACGATTCTGTCAATGAATTTTAGTGCCTGTAAGAATTGCTGAAGTGGAATTGCATTTCACTTTCCCTGGCACAACAACAGAGGACGACAAACTGCTATTACTGACTCAACCCCTCTCTGCTTCCATATGGGACCTGGATACCAAAAGCCAGCATTCTAATTAAATTAAGTGGCCTATTCCCACTTATTTCACATTTTTGTTGCCATTGAATGTAAAATCTGTTTTTCTATTTAAAAAAAAATACTAACGTCATTTTTCAAAGATACTCATTTTTTTCAGATACAAAAAAAATTTTTTTTCTATACTTTGTATTAGACCAGAAAAGGCCCCGAATAGACAAGGAATTATTAAGCAAAAAGAAAATATTGAAAAGCATTATTTTACCAGACTTTCAGCTATACTACAAGGGTATAGATACTAAAATGGCATCGTACTGGCACAAGAACAGAAACATAGATCAACGGATCAGAACAGAGAAACCAGATATAAAACCATCCTCATATTGCCCTGTGATTTTTGGCAAAACAGACAAAAATGAACACTGAGAAAAAGAATCCCCATTAAATAAATGGTGCAGGTAAAATTGGATAGCTACATGTAGAAGGCTGAAACATGTTCCACACTGCTCACCACTCAAAAAAATTAATTCACAATGGATAACAGACTTAAACTTAAGGCATGCAACTAAAATAATTCTTGAAGAAGTGGGAAAAACTCTTATAGATATTGACCTGCACAAGAAATTTATGAAGAAGACCCCAAAGGCAATCACAGCAACAACAACAGCAACAAAAAATGAAAGGACCTGATTAAATTAAAAGGCTTCTGCACAGCCAAAGAAACAATGAATAGAGAGAATAGGTAACCTACAGAATTGGAGAAAACGTTTAAATGCTGTACATCTGATAAAGGGATAAATAATCAGAATCCACAAAGAACTCAAGAAAATCAGCAAGAAAACAAGAAACAACTCCATTAAAAGTGGGCAAAATATATGGATAGAAGCTTTTCAAAAGAAGATAGACTACTGGCAAATAAACATATGAAATAATGCTCAATATCTCTAATCATCAGGGAAATGTAAATCAAAATCACAATAAGATTTCACCTAACTCTATTGATGATGTCTTTTATCAAAAATCCGATAATAACGGATGGTGGCATAGATGTGTATAGGAAGGAACGCTTACACACTGTTGGTAAGACTGCAAACTAGTTCAACCTCTATAGAAACTAGTATGAAGATACCAAAAAGAACTAAAAATGTACCTAAAATTTGATCTAGCAATCCCACCACTAACTATGTACTTAAAGGAGAAAAAGGTATTTTATAAAAAAGACACTTTCACTTGAATGTTCATAGCACTGCAATTAATAATCACATACATGTGGAAATAGCACAAATGCCCATCAATACATGAGTGGCTTAACAATAGCCACACATGTATTGATGATATATGTATACCATGATATATACATAATATGGAGTACTACTCAGCTATAAAAATAAGGGTGAACTGATCACCAAGAAAGTAACAGAATTTCTGAATAGACCAATCTCAAGCTAAGAAATTGGATCAGCAATTAAAAACCTCCCAAAACGGAAAACTCCTGGACCATGTGGCTATACTTCAGAGTTTTACCAAACATACAAAGAAGAAGTCATATGTATATTACAGATATTATTCCACAACTTTGAGAAAGATAGTATCGTTTCTAACTCATTCCACAAAGCTAATATCACCTTGATACCAAAGCCAGGAAAGGACACAACAACAACAAAAAAGGAAAACTACAGACCAATATTCCTCATGAATATAGATGCAAAAATCCTCAACAAAATTTAGCAAATCAAATTCAGCAGCATATCAAAAAAATAATTCATCATGACCAGGTTGGTTTTATTCCAGGGATGCAAGGCTGGTTCAACATATGCAAATCTATAAATGCAATTCACCTCATACATTAAAGCAAGAAAATGATCATATGATTCTCTTAACAGATGCAGAAAAAATCATTTGACAAAGTCCAGCACACCTTTATGATAAAAAATGTTAACAAAATAGGCTGGGCGTGACCTATTATGGCCTATTATGCAAATGGGCAATACCTTAAAATTATCAAGTCCATTTATAATAAACCCATGGCCAATATCATATTGAATGAGGAAAACTTGAAACAATTCCTACTTAGAACTGGAGTCAGAGAAGGCTGTGTACTAGCTCCAATTCTATTCAACATAGTGTTGGAAGTCCTTGCTAGAGCAATTAGAAAAGAGAGGGAATTAAGGGCATCCAGAATTTTGTTCTTTGTTGATGATATGATATTATATCTAGAAAACCTGAAGGATTCAACCAAGAGACTCCTTGACTTGATAAATTATTTCAGTAAAGTCTCAGGATACAAAGTCAATACACACAAATCAGAGGCATTCATATACACCAATAATAGTTTAGCCAAAATTCAATCAAAAAACTCAATATATTTTCAATAGCCTAAAAGAAAATTAAATATCTAGGAATATATTTAATGAAAATTGTGAGAGACATATACAGGGAGAACTATGACACACTAAGAAAAGAAATTCTAGAAGATGTAAACAGATGGGAAAATCTACCTTGCTCATGGATTGGTAGAATCAATATCATTAAAATGTCAATACTACCTAAAGTGATCTATAGAATTAATGCAATCCCTATCAAAATACCATCATCATTCCTTACGGATCTAGCAAAAATAATTCTATGCTTTGTTTGGAACCAGAGAAAACTTTCTTTTTTAATTTTTAATTTTTTCATATTATGGGGGTACAATATTGTTAGGGTTACATATATTGCCCCTGCCATTCCTCCCCATGCCCCCCCTGCCTTACCAAAACATCAAGCATGTCCTACTCTCAGGTGGTGCACATTGCACCTATTTTGTAAGTGTAAATTCTTCCCCTCCTCCCCCTTCTCATTTGCCCCCCACCCGATAAAAGTTTGTTTGTTTGTATTTTCCCTTTTATTGACCTTTGGGTTACATTGTATATCTTAGCCTTTCCCTTGGACGGTTTAGATGTATTCCCTCTCCCCCTCCACTATGCTCACCACAACCCTAAGATGTGTATCTCCCCCTCCCCCAAACCCTAGTGGGCACTATCCCCATTTGAGGATTGTAGTTTTAATCAGTCAGTACCAATTTGTTGGTGAGCAGAGAAGACTTTGTGTAGCCAAAGCAATCTTAAGTAAAAAGAACAAACAGGGAGGTATCAGTCTTCCAGACTTCAAGCTGTACTACAAGGTTATAGTAATTAAAACAGCATATTATTGGCACAAGAACAGAGACATAGAGCTTAGGAACAGGACCGAGAATCCAGAGATGAAACCATATGCATAAGGTAATCTAATCTTTGATGAAATAAACAAAAATATACACTGGGGAAAAGAATCTCCTTTTAATAAATGGTGCTGGGAAAACTGGATAGCTACATGCAGAATAATGAAACTGGATCCCAACCTCTCACCTGTCACAAAAATCAATTCAAGATGGGTAACAGAGTTAAACCTAAGGCAAGAAACCTTAAGAATTCTATAGGAAGATGTTGGGAAGACCCTTTGAGACCTCGCCTAGGCAAAAAATTTTTGAAGAAGATGGCCAAAGCAATCACTACAGCAACAAAAATAAAGAAATGAGATCTTATCAAATTAAAAAGCTTTTGCACAGCTAAGGAAACTATCATTAGAAAGTGAATAGACACCCTACAGAATGGGAGAAAAGATTTGCTCTCTACACATCTGATAAAAGGCTGACAACAAGAATCTATCTAGAACTTTAAAAAATCAACAAGAAAAAAATCAAACAACCCCATCAATAAAAGGGCAAAGGAAATGAACAGAAACTTTTCTAAAGAAGATAGAATAGTGGCCAGGAAATATATAAAAATGCTCAACATCTCTAATCATTAGAGAAATGCGAATCAAAACCACAATTAGATATCACCTAACCCCAGTGAGATTGGCCTGTATCAAAATATTCCCAAACAACAAATGCTGGCGAGGATGTGGAGAGATAGGAACACTCTTCCACTGCTGTTGGGACTGTAAATTAGTGCAGCTTCTATGGAAGAGAATTTGGAGTTACCTCAAAGATCTACAAATAGAAATACAATTCGATCCAACAATAGCACTATTACTATCTATCCAAAAGAGCAAAAGACATTCTATAATAAAGACATCTGTACCTGAATGTTTATGACAACACAATTCACTATTGCAAAGATGTGGAAACAACCCAAGTGACCATCAAATCATGAGTCGATTATTAAAATTTGGTATATGTATATAATAGAATATTACTCAATTATAAGAAATGACAGTGATCTAGCACCTCTTATATTTTCCTGGATAGATCTTGAGCCCATTATTCAAAGTGAGGTATCACAAGATCAGAAGAATGGGCTTCACATTTACTCACCATATAATTGGCACTGACTGATCAATACTATGGTGCTTACACAGTAGTAATATTCTTCAGGGATTAGGGTTTTGGGGGGTTAAACTCACAACTAATGGATGTGGTGAGCATTGTAGTGAGGAAAGTCATGCCTTTAATCCTCGCTTAAGCGAGGGAAAGAAATAAAATGTAACCAAAATCTTTGTACTCTCATAATATCCTGAAATTAAAAAAAAAAAGCAGAAAACAAAAGAATGGTGAAGTGATACTTTTTTAAACAACATTCATGGAACTGGAGACCATTCTTCTAGGTGAATTATTGGGAGAATGGAAAAACAAACACCACATATAATCACTACTAAATTGGAACTAATGGATCCACAGTTACGGGCACATATGGAAGTGAAACTTAACAGAAATCAAGCAGGCCAGAGGGCAGAGCAGGCAATGGGTAAACTCACAACTACTGAGTATGATGTACACTATCTGGGTAATGACACTATCTGGGTAATAACTTAAGCTGTACAAAAACTAATTATGTAAATAAAACCCTTATACCCCTATAATATTCTTTTTTTTCCTTTTATCATATTATGGGGGTAAAAATATTGTTAGGGTTACATATATTGCCCCTGCCATTCCTCCCCCTGCCCCCTGCCTTACCAAAACATCAAGCGTGTCCTATCCCCAGGTGGTGCACATTGCACCTATTTTGTAAGGATATATCCTTCCCCTATAATATTCTTAAATTAAAAATTTTAAAAGACAGAAACTTCACAAATTAAAACCATAATGTTACATACACCTCAAGGAACTAGAAAAATAGCAAAAATCTAAACCCAATGCTAGCAATATAAATGAAATTACAAAGATTAGCGGTGAACTAAATAAAATGCAAAGCGAGGAAAAAACAATACCTAGGATCATTGAAACAAACAAACAAACAAAAATGATTCTTTGAAAACAAACAAAACTGATAGAGCACTAGCCAGATTTGCCAGAAATTGATCAAAAAGGACTGAAATAAGCTCACTGAGAAATCAAAAAGTAGACATTACAACTGATATCACAAAAATACAAAATATCACCCATGACTAATAAGAAATCCTTAATGTAAAAAAACCTAGGAAATCTAGAATAAATGAATAAATTTTTTGAAACACACAACCTCTCACGTTTGAATCAGAAAGAAATATAAATCCTGAGTAGAACAATGATGAGTAGCAAATTTCAAGCAATGTTTTTTAAAAAAATCTTTCAACCAAAAAAAAAAAAAAAAAAGCGTCAGATCAGATGTAATTATGGCCAAATTCTACCAGACCTACATATATGAACTCACATCTGTGCTATTTAAATCATTCCATAACATCAAGAAGGATGGAGTCCTTTTTAAGTCACTCTATGAAGCCAATATTACCCTAATAACAAAACCAGGAAAGAATGCAACAATAAATAAAAATTACAGACCAATATTTCTCAAGAAGTTAGTTGCTAAAATCATCAACATATATTAGCAAAGTGAATCCAATAGCACATCAAAAAGATATCTCACCATGTTTTAGTGGTTTTCCTCCCAAATATGCAAGAATAGTTCTACATATGCAAGCCAATAAATATGATTCACCATGCAAATAGAATTAAAAGAAAAAAAAGTGATCATCTTTAGGATGCAGTAAAAGCATTCAATAAAATCCAGCACTCTTTCATGGTAAAATCCCTAAAAAAAAAAACTGGGTGTAGAAGGAACATACCACAAAATAATAAAAGTCATATATGCTACATCCACAGCCAACATCACACTGACTGGAAAATAATTTAAAAGCATTCCTCCCCCAAAGAACTGGAAGAAGACAAGAGTGCCCACGGTTACCATTTCTATTCAACACAGTGCTGAAAGTCATCGCCAGAGAAATCAGGCAAGAGAAAGAAATAAAATGCATCTGTACCAGGTCAGAGGAGGTCAAACTCTCCCTGTTTGCCAGTGATTTGATCTTATATCTAGAAAATGGTAAAGATTCCAACAAACAGACTCCTAGCATCCGTGAAAAAAATCAGTTATGTCTCAGGTTACAAAATTAATGTATCCAAACTATTAGCATTTCTATATGTTAATAACAGTCAAGCTAAGGTTCAAATCAAGAACTGAATACCACTTTAAATAACTGTAATGAAAATAAAATACATAGGAATCTACTAAACCAAGGAGGTGAAAGATCTTTACAAGGCTACAAAATACTGATGAAAGAAAACTAAAGAGTGATACACATCTTCATAAAGTGGTGTAATGGGCATTGAAAGCCAAGAAGAGGGGAGGATGGGAGGGAATGAGGCATAAAAATCTACCTATCATGTACAGTACACACGATTCTGGTGATGGGCATACTGGAAGCCATGTTTTCAGCATTATACAATTCATCTGTGCAACAAAAACACTTGTACCTCCTATATTCTTTGAAATTAATATATATATTTTATATATATACAGTATATATATATATATACTGCTGAATTCTAACAAATATATATTTATATATATATATTAATTTCAAAGAATATAATAAATATATTATTATATATTTGTTAGAATTCAGCAGTAAAGCCAGCAGGTATTGGGATTTTCTTTAACGGGAGACATTTCACTACTTATTCAATCTCCTCATTTGCATTGATCTGTTAAGATTTTCTGTTTTCATGATTCAGTCTTGGTATGTTGTATGTGTCTAGTAATTTAACCATCATCTTTAGGTTATCCTATTTTTTAGCATATACTCATTCATAAAAATTTATTTTCCTTTGCGTTTCTGAGGTATCACTTTTATGTCCCTCACTTATTTCTAATTTTATTTGAGTTTTTCTCTTTTTTGTTTAATGTAGTTAAAAGTTTGTTGATTTTGCTTATCTTTTCAACAAACCAACTTATAGTTTTGTTGACATTTTGTATTATTTCTAATCTTTACATATTTTATTTCTGCTCTAATATTTGATATATTTTATTCTGCTAATTGTGGAATAAATTCACATTTTTTTTTTACTTCCTGTAGGTGTAACATTAAGTATTTGTGATTTTTATTCTTTTTGATGTAGGCATTTATTCCATAAGTTTGGATATATTGTGTTTCCACTTTTATTTTTCTCAAGACATTTTAAAAATTTCTCTTTTAATGTCTTCATAGACCCATTGGTTGCTCAACACAATGTTGTTTAATTTCCCTGTGTTTGTGAATATTCCAAAATTCCTTCAGATATTAGTATCTAGTTTTACACAATCATGGTCATAAAAGGTATTTGATATAATTTCCATCCTCTTAAATTTGTTACATACCACCACTACAGTCCTAGAGTATTTTAAATATGGCTTTATATTACCTTTTCCATTGACATTTGTGCTTTTGTATGTTTTATGGTATTAGCTAGAAGCATTTTTTTTATTTTAAGGATTTTTTAAAGCAATTACTGTATAGCAGGCCTAGTGGTGATAAACTATCTTAGCTTTTGTTGAGGAAGTTTTTCTTTCTTCCTTATTTCTGACCAAAAAAAACCAGGTTTACTGAGTATAATATTCTTGGTTAGCAGGGTTTTTTTCCCCCTTTAACACTTTGAATATATCATTCCACTCATCCATTATATTTTAAAATATGTTATCTGTTCCTTTTTCTCTTTATTCTACTTCTTGAGTTTTATTTGGCTCTTGGTAGTGTTCTACAATTCCTGTAGGCTTTCTTCATTCTTTTAAATTCTTTTTTTTTCCTTTTGGCTCTTTTGATTAAGTAATATTAAATGTTCTGTCTTTGTGTTCATTGATTTTTTCTTTAGCTTGATCAAGCTGGATACATAAGATTTCTGATTATTTTCTTAAAGTATTGTCATTGTATTCTTCATCTATGGGTTTTTATTTTCTTTAATGCTTCTATTTCTTTGTCAACCTCATTTTTTCATGTATCATTTTCCAAATTGTGTTAATTTTTTTATTCATATATTTTTGAAGTTCACTGAACAATTTTTTTTATTTCAGCATTTAACTAGAATCTATTTAGAACTCAGGAAAATAAGCAAGAAAAAATCCACAAACCCTATCAAAAAATGGGCAAAGGACATGAACAGAAACTTTTGAAAAGAAGACAGTATAATGGTCAACAAACATATGAAAAAATGCTCAACATCTCTAATCATCAGGAAAATGCAAATCAAAACCACAATGAGATAACACTTATCTCCAGTGAGAATGGCCCTTATGAAAAATTCCCCAAACAATAAATGTTGGCATGCATGCAGAGATATAGGAACAGTCATACAGTGCTGGTGGAACTGCAAACTAGTGCAACCTCTGTGGAAAGCAATATGAAGATACCTCAAAGAGATAAAAGTAGATCTACCATTTGATCCAGCAATCTGGGCAAACTGGGCATTTTCACTGAACTTTTTAAAGAGGATTATTCTGAATTCTTTTTCTGACATGAAATAGGTCTTCTCTTTTTTAGGGTCTTTTGTTGAATCTTTCTTAATTTCTTTTGGAGGTGTCATGATTTCCTGAGTCTTCTTAGTCCTTGTTTGGTGTTTTTGTATTTTCAAAAATAACCACCTTTTCAGAGTTGTACAGGTGTTCCTTGGCAGGGATAGAACTTCACTATTTAGTCTAGCCTATGATTCTAGGTGGCCAGCTGGTTTTAATAATTACCAAGAGCATACGGATTTCACTTTTAGGGTCTCTAGATGGGTGGGCTGCTGTCTTTGCTCTAAATTCTGGTGGTTCAGCTGGTTATACTTCACTATACAGCAAGGCAACTAGCTGAACTCTGCAATCAGGTTAAGCTGCTGGATGGAAACTGTAATCACTTCTGATTTGCCTGGGCCACAGCATATATTCTTTGTCCAGAAACTACTGTTATTTGAATTCAGTAGTTGCACAGCATTGCAGCAGTGGCCCTGAGGTTAAGCAGATCAAAATAGATGGACCAACTGCTATACTTATTAGAAATACACAGTTCATATTTGCCTCCCATCCTAGTTTGCATCTTGGGGTGGGTTTTAAGGCTGTTGGGAGCACTGATTAAACTTTTGAGTTTGGCAGAACTAATGCCAACATTTGCTGTTGTACTCATTTCCCCCTCTGGGCAGGGCCCTAGGGCAGGGTCTGAGAATGGGCCTGGAGGCTGGTCATTGACTTATTCAAGCCAGATAGCACTTCTGACCTCTTCTGGGAGTGACCTGCTTGGTTTCGTGGGTGGGTTATGTTACTAGTTTATAACTCTGATAGAGCACCATTGGTGGCAGGTACACTTGAGCTATCCCTCAAGTCTGTGTACTGGTCTCTGTGGTCTCTGCCTCCTTGCTTTGTTTGTACCTAACCCCAAGTAGTCTGCCCATGTAGGTTCCCCCTACATTCTCCATTCCCCATGAGGTGAGAACTGAGTGAGCTTCATGAGAAATGTCTCAGAATGCTAGTGATACTTGATATCTGCCTCCCCTGTCCTCTTTTCCCACTATAGAAATCCTGGTCTCTGAAGAATCTTTTCTGTGTGGTGCAGTACTGACTTGGGGGAATGAGAAGGTTGATTCAGTCAAAGAAAATACATTTATTCTACCATTTAAATGCAAAATTCCTGCCCCAAGATGTTTTATTTCTATAATGAAAAAGTCACATTTACTAATTTTCTGCCAAGTTGATAACTTGTTCTAATACAAATTTGTACATAACAATGATTGTTTACAGATTTGGGAAGAAAAAATATTTTTCATTCTTGTCAATATTATTTTAATAGACATTTTACCTTTGGTGAATTTACATATTTAAGAATAAGCCACTTTCAAGTTATTTGTTGGAATTATCACTGTAAACATATGCAAAGGGTTTAGGAGGAGAGCCTGAATGTGTAGAAAATGTATTAAATTATAGCTGCTTTTTGTAGAGGAATGTTTCTATTCTATTTTACATTAAACACATATATCTCTTTCACTCATACACATATACACACATACTTACATCTGTATGCACACACCTAGACTCAAAACTACTGTTAAAATAGGCTGATATCAAATAATTAGATATTTATTAAACCAACCAGGTAGATTATATCACTGATTCTATTGGTTCAATCTTTAAGAAGTTGTGTGTGAGCACACCAACAATTTGAAAATGAATTTCAGAAGCACTCATGAACTTTAAAATATGACTACTATGTATTTTCCCTTTAAATTTATGTTGTTTACAGTCTCTTTATGATGTCATCACTCAACATCACCAGTTTGAACTTACAATGCTAAGGTCCAGGCAAGATATAGGCAGGGGAAATGTCTCTTCCACAGTTGTGAGTCCTCTTTTTAATACTTTTTAGTATTTTTGATGACTAACATTCTCAATTTGGTTACATGTTTATATATTTAAGTGTAAAGAATGTTTCTTTCATAGTCATTTGGGTTATAGATTAAAACTTGTATTTTAAACAGAGGTATAAAATTCCCATCAATATCTTAGGTATTTTGCTTTGAAATTTAGCTAGTTTAGTTTTTTTGGTTTTTTTCACAAGACAGCTTCATTATCTTGATCATTTTACTTTGCCAAGTCTAAGTTTCTCATAATTACATCTTCTTTTAGGGAGAATAGAAGGAATTAATTTCTTTGAAGGCATTTTCAAATTTAAAGCAGGATATAATGTAATAAGGTTTTATTATACAAGCTTTGTATACTTAATTTTATACATAAGAAAAATCAGACCATTTTATTTTTCTGATAAAAAAAGAACACATTATTATGTCCAATAAGGAAAAGTATACTGAGTTTATTTTTTAAAGTAGTCATTAAGTGGAAGATAAAGCATTATTCATATGGAATTAAACAACAGTATTTCTGCAGTCTTTAGGAACTACATCTTTCAGTAGTGGTTTTTATTTTAAAAGCCAATTTCTTCTTTAAAATATTGTTAAAAATAATAGAAAAGTTAAAGTAATATAGGTCATGTTGTCTTGCAACTACCAGCTAATATTCACATGTATTAAGTTGAGCTAAATGAGATTGCCAATATTCAACCACTCTGACCTAAAAACATGGAAATTTCTCATGATACAGCCTAATATAAAAAACGTTATAAAATCAATAAGACAAATATAATTATTGGGGAATAAAAATAGCTGGGTTATATGGGCTTGTAATTTATAGAGAAAATGTTCAAAATTAGTTAATGTGAAAAGGCACACAACATCAATAATTAGAAAATTTAGAAAAAATTTGACTTAGAAATTAAAATTCTGGAAAATTATTGCACATAATGAATTACAAGGATTTTCCCTTTTTAAATGACACATGTCTGTAACGTTCATTTTTTTCAACATGCATTACTTTTAGAAAAAATATTCTATACAGTTTGAAATAAAGAAAAAAGAAAAAGAATGATTTGATCTAGTAATTAAAATTGAGCTCCCCAATGAGCTTCTCAGATCACTAGTGCTTTTATAAAGACATTTCTAGTTTGATGCTGCCTACATATGATATTCCTTCTTAAATCACAGAGGCCTCAAGATTATGTCACCATTGAACATTATCTCTTTGAAATTTGCTGTTATCAGCAAAACCCTCTGTCCTCTTCTGCCTCCTATCTGAATAACTTTATCTTCTTGCTTTACCTCACTCTCACTCTCTCTCTCACTCTCTCTCAAATTCACTGCTTTTACTAAAGCCTTCTAGAATGGGTGATGTATTTTTTCCCACATCCTCTGCTACCACTGAATCTAGAAGTGCAGGAGATGCCTGCTTTTTTCCTCAATCCCATTTCTAGTTTGTTCTCCTTCCCTACTTCTGAAAATAACCAACTTTGAATCTTATGTCTTCAGATTATATCACCTGCTACCATTTTTTTGTTATATTCATCAACTGACTCCCAGATCACTCTCTTTCATTTTGCAAGGATTTTCTGTTTGACTCATTATTGTTTTACTCCAACAGTATTCTTGTCTTAATTCAATTTCTAGTGACTTTACTATGTAGTTGATCTTTCTTATGCTTAACATTTCAATTCTTTGACCTTCTGTTCTCTGGTTATCTTGTCTGACATCTTAGTTTAGTGGCTTACTCCAATATATATCCCTCCAAAATCTCAATTTTAAACATTCCACTCTCCAACTGCTACCTCAAAAAACTGTTTTACAGTTTGAAATCAATTTCACTAGGCTAAAATCAAGGTGCCATCAGGACTGGTTCCTTCTAGAGACTCTGAGAGAAGAATCTGTTTTCTTGTTCTTTTGAATTTTTAGTGGTCGATTGTATTCTTTGGTTTATACCCCCTTCTTCTTCCTCCAAAGGTCATCACTCCAGCCTCTACTTTCACAATCACTCTGCCTTCTCCTCTTCTAATCCTTCTTTTCTCTCTCATAAAAACTCTGGTGATTACATTTTGTGCCCTCTTGAACAATCCAGAATAATCTTCCAATCTCAATATTCTTAACTTAATTACATATACAAAGTCCCTTTTGCCATGTAAGATAACATGCACAGATTCCAGAAATTAAAATATGGATATTTGGGGGCTATTCATAATTCTATCTTCAAAAGTGCTGAATATTTATTAGTTGAATGAATAAATTGGTGAAAACTACATCATAATTTCTCATTCAAGTTTTAGGAATTAACTCATTCAATTACCAGGGAATACAATTTCAAAAAAGTAATGAATAAAACAAAGGTATAGCAAAAACAACAGTACAAGAAGGAAGTCATGTATATAGATAGTAGATTTGAAGTAGGGGATGCATAAACTGAAAAGGAATAAAGGATTTTGAGAGCAGGATTTCACTCCTGAGCAAATTAAAAAAAGTAGAATTATTCAATTATAGTTAATATTATAATATAGTTGAAACTGCATTTTAAACAGAAAAACATTATAAAATCAAAATATTAGATTGTTAGATATTGGAAAACATTATAAAATAAAAATATTGTTGCTATGATCATGACTATACTATTTCTCTGAAGAGTCTTTGTTTTAATATTGAAAAAGAAATGTGTTTTTTCCTCTATTCTTTTTTTAAAACATTTTTATTATTGGAGAAGGAAGAAGTGCTACAGCTTATAATAATTGGATAAAAGAAACTCAACATGTAATTCTATACCTTTATAATTATTGATTTTTATGTCCAGTTTAAGAAATATTTATCTACTCCACTATCATTAAAATACTTTTTCACTTCCTAGAAACATTCTTGTTTTACCTTTCAGTTTTAGGCCTACAATCCATCTGAAATTGATTTTGGTATGTAATGTGAGACAGGGGTCAAAGTCACATTTTTCTCCTTGTAGATTTCCACTTGACTGATACCATTTATTGAAAATGCAATTTTTTCCCAGTTCATAACAACTTTGGGATAATTCATGCTACTATATCTATATAGGTCTCTCTTTTTTTTCTCTCTCTATTCTATCCCATTGGTTGTCTTTGTATCAATATTACATTGTCTCAATTGTTGTCATTTTAAAATAAGTTCATGTATTAATATTTGATATTATATTCTTTCACATTTATTGTTTTTATTCCCAATTGTCTTGTATATCCTTGGCTCTTACATTTCCATGTATAATTTAGAATCAACTAGCCATTTATTATTTAAAAAGTCAAAAAACTTTATTGGGATTACATTCAATCAGTACATCAATTTGAGGAGACTTAATTTATTCTATATTACTAAGTCTTCCAAACTTTGAATATGATATATACTTCCCTTTATTTATGTTTTTTAATGTATCCTAATGTTTTCTACTTTTCAATGTAAAGGTAATGCACATATATATTTTAGATTTATTCCCAGGTGTTTGGTATTTTTATCAGACTGTATAAATGGCATTATTAAAATATTTTTCAATTACTTTGCACTGATATATACATACACAATTGATTTTAACGTTTTATCTTTGTCTCTTAACAATCTTATTTAGTTTACTCATTAATTCTAATAGTGTATCGTCAAATATTTTGCTTTTTTATGTAAACATTCATGCTGCCTGTGAATAATGACATTTTATTTCTTCCTTTTCTCTTCTTACGTTTTTAACTTCTTTCTTGTCTTATCATTCTTTTTCTTATCATGCTGGCTAAGATCTCCAGTACAGTATTAAATTTGAACTGTATTAGTGAACATTCTTGTCTTGCCCCTGAGTTTAAGGAAAAGTCTCCAACTTTTCATCATTGAGTATTACATTTCTTATAGGTTTTCAGTAGATTACCTTTATTAGAATAAGGTAGTTCTTTGCTAGTCCTTGTTTGCTAAAAATTTTATCATGAGTAAGTGTTGGCTTTATCAAATAATTTTTCTACATATTTATATGGTAATATGATTTTCCCTTCTTTATTTTAATGTCCTGATGTGGTGAATTTCAAATGTCAAATAAACTTGAAATAAGCTTTATTTGGTATAATACATTCTCCATCTATTAAAATTACTAAAAATGTTTAAGGACTTTGATATTAGTGTTTATTAAAAATGTAGGCCTGCAATTTTACTTTTTATTAATGTCCTTTTTAAATTTTGGTGTCAAGGGTATGCTCTCCTCACAGTACAATTTTATTTTTTTATTCTTTGGAAGATTTTGTGAACAATTATTTCTTTTTTAGGTGTTTGGAAGAATTGATCAATGAAGACATCCAGACCTGGAATTCTCTCTGTCGGTAAGCTTTTAAGTATTGATTAAAAGTCTTTAGTGTATGTACAATAATTCATATCTTATATTTCCTCTTATTTCATCTTTCTTATGTGTTTATTTCCAAGGAATTTGTCTATTTTATCTAACATAAAGCTTTTGTTTTCTCTTTAATTTATGCTGTTCCCTTTGTTATATTGTATTCATCCTACATTTTTTGTTTTTTGTTGTTCTATTTCTATCTCCTTGAGATGTATACATAGATGAGAGATTTTCAGTCTATCTTCTTTTCTAATATATACATTTAAGGTTATAATTTTCTCTCTGAATAGATCTTTGCATCCCACAAATATTTAAATAGTTTTCTTTATTATATTCAAAATATAGTTTAAAACATTCTGTAATTTTAATTATTATTTGCAGTAGTTCCCCTGACTCTGTTGGGGGTGGATATATTTCAAGACTTCTAATGCATGCCTGACTCTACAGATATTACTGAAACATATATGTATATATTTTCCTATACATAAATTACTATTATAAAGTTTAATTGATAAATTAGGCACAGTAAGAGATTAATAATAGCTAATAATAAATTAAACAAATCTAACAATATAGTATTATAAAAGTTATGTGCATATAGTGTCTCCTTATTTCTCTTTTTCTAAAAATATCTTATTGTGAACCTGGGTTGACTGTGGGTAACTGAAACTGTAGAAAGTGAAACCATGGATAATGTGGGAGCTATTGTATTCTTTACTTTTGCTGACAAAGCCCCTAATAGTCTTATAGAGAGCCTCTGTATGTGACAAGTTGCTTTGCTCTTGACGCTTTCAAATTTTTTCTTTTTGTCTGATGATAATGTGTTTCAGTGAAGAACTCTTTATATTAATCTATTTGGGATTGTTTGGTCTTGATTCATTGAGATATTCATTTTCCTCACCATATTTGTAAAGTTTTCTGTCATTATTTCTTTAAATACACTTTCTGTTCTTTTCCTTCTGGGACACCCATAATATGTATGTTGTTTTGCTTGATGGTGTCCCATAAGTCCTGTAGGCATTTTTCATTCTTTTTGGTCTTTTTTATTATTATTATTTGTCCTTAGGTAGGTAATTTCAAATAACCTGTCTTCACTGATTAATTCATATATTCATTTTTTTTTTCTGCTTGATTAAGTCTGGTTTTGAAGCTATGATTTTATTCAGTTCAAAAATCATGTTATTTGGCCTGGACCAAAGCATAAGTACCGTCTGGTTTTTTGTTTGTTTGTTTGTTTTGTTTTGTTTTGTTTTGTTTTGTTTTTCTTATGGTTTCTATCACTATGTTGAACTTTCCGTTTTGTATGTGTGTTGTTTTCCTAATTTCATTTAGTTGCCTATCTGTATTCTTTGGTCACACATGGAACTTCTTTAAGGTGATTATTTTGAATTCTTTGTCAGGCAGTGTGTAAATATCCATTTCTTTAGGGTGGATTCCTGGTGCTTTATTTTGTTCATTTAGTGGTGTTATGTTTTTCTGATTTGTTATGATACTTTGGACATTCATTCATGTCTGCACAATTGAAGAAGCATGCATTTATTCTAGTCTTTACAGACTTGCTTCAGTAGATAAAGTCCTTTCATTAGTCATCCCATTCAGAGATTCTGACAAGCCTTCTGGGATGGTACACAGGAAGGTTCAATGCTGAAGGTCTCAGGTAGGCTGAATTGCTGATGCCTGGGTAAGCAGCTGAGTGGGCCTGGTGACTAGGACCATAGGGTGGGGCCTAGAGACTGATTCATGGGAGCTGGCCTGAAGGCTGAGTACACAGAGGCCAACTGAACACTCAAGTGATCCTTGCACCTCAGTCTGCAGGGGCTGGACAGATGCTTGGATGGTACTTATGTTTTGGTCCATGAGGACAGGCCTGGAGCCTGATTCAATAGAGGCTGTCCTGTACTGCTGAGGGCCTAGAGTCTAGATCCATAAGGGCCATCCTGGTACCAGTGTTTACTGAGGTCAGCCTGGACCCTTAGGCTGCTGGAGCAGGCCTGGACCCTGAGTCTGCTGGAGTGTAGGGTCAAAGGGGCTAGCCTGAAGCCTGGGGCCACAGAGGCAAGCCTGGCACTAGGAAGGCTTAGAGCCTGTGTCTAGGGTGGGTAGCATGGAAGCTGGGTCTTTGGGTGCCAGCCAGATGCCCAAGAGCATGGGTATTGATGTGAAGCTGGGGTCTGTGAGTGTCAGCCTGAAATCTGGGACTGTAAAGTCCAACCCTGGGAATTGGGCAGGCCTTACATTTGGATGCATGAGGGCTGACCCAGTGCTGAAGGCAATCTTATGCCTGGGCTGAGGTCTTCAAGTATTAGCCTAGTAAGTAGGGTTGTGAGAGAAAGCATTGAAGTGGGGCAAGCCTAAAGCCTTAGGAGAGCTTGGAGCCTGAGTCTGTGTGGTCAGCTTGATGTCTGGGGCTCTGGGGGTTGGCCTGGCACTGATATGCATCTGAAGGCTTGATCCATGGGTACCATCCTGGAGTTTAGAACTGTGGATTCCCACCTGGTACTGGGGTGAGCCTGGAGACTGAGTCTGTGGGGACAGCCTGGGGCCTGGGGCCATGGGGGTTTGTCTGGTGTGGTGTTTTACTGGAGTCGGCCTGATGTTAGGGTCCAAGGCAAAGTCCAGTGCTCACTTTACTTCTTCTACATATTTATCCCCCTCATACTATGCTGCCTGAGGTTAGGGGAAGTGTGATGCATACAAAGTGAAATTATCTTTCCCACTCTCTTCAATGTGTCTTTTCTTATTTCTATGTTACATCCAGGTGCTGTAATCTCTTACTTGGTTTCTTTAGCTTGGGTAGGTATTTTCAGGTGTGGATAGTTGTTACAATTGATATTTCTGCAAGGGGACAAGCACTTGAAAATCCAACTCCAGCATCTTGCTAGCATCACTCTTCACCATGTTCCATGGATTGTATTCTTAATTTTCAAAGTTTTGCATAATTTTTATTGATCTGTTTGTCATGGTTTCTAGCCTCATTAAATTGTGGTCAGCAAACTTAGGTAACATATTATTAATATTATTCATAAACAATATTCATGTTCTGTACACATATATATGCTTTTTGTGCTATTTATTTTATCTTATATGAAATGTGGATCATCTCAGGTCATTTTCCTTCTGCCTAGAAAAACCTCATTAGTGTTTCTTGCTGACAATGAAATTCTATTGCTTTTGTTTTAAAATGTCTTTATTTTATCTTAATTTGTTAATAATACTTTTGTGGTGTTAACAATTTTAAGTTGGCTGTTATTTATGTTCAGAACTTTAAATATGTAATTCCTTAAGATGTGCAACGTTTGGGGGATGGACACACTTGAAGCTCTTACTTGAGGGGGGAGGGGGCACGGGCAATATATGTAACCTTAACACTTGTACCTCCATAATATGGTAAAATAAATAAATAAATAAATAAAGGATTATAAAAAAATGCCAATTTTTGGCTTCTATCACTAATTTCCCTTTTTATGTTAAGATAAAGGTTAGAATTACCTAAAAACAAGGAGGTACACACATATTAATTTATAACATAAATATAACCAAGAATGTGCCTTGGAAATGAAGAAAACTACCCAGAAGTTTAACTATATTTGAACTTCCAATAATTTGAGACTGAGACAACACCTATATAAAGTAGGCATTTCATAATAGTTGGCTAAATTGTCCCTTTTTTCAGTATTTCTTAGTTGCTTTTTCTAGCATTCTCCAAAGTGAGATGCATGTGCAAGACAATACATTGAAGTGTAGGAATAAGATATTAAAACTTCAGTTTATATATTTTGATTCATCTTTTGAAAATTTTTATTTTAATGTATGATTCATGCTATATGTCATTATAGTAGACTACGACTAATATACACACATATTAAGTTCATGTGCTGTAAATTGTTTACTGGTAAAAGTCTTTGACAAATGAAGTTTGAAAACATTACTTTAGACTATGGGAAATAAGTGAAAATCAATGCAGGTGGAAAGCCCTTTTTGTAGAATAAAAATTCAGTGATTCAGCCAGCATGGCTGTTTTCTAAACTATTACATTTCCAGGGATGCAGATCATAATATCTTTAGTTACTGTATTGAATTATGTAGTTTCACCACAGATTAATAAATAATTGATTAATTGCCTGTAGAAAATCCAAAAATACAAACTTGAACTATTTCAGAAATCTATGAAGTTTTCTTTCTCAAGATCATTCACAATAGTGGTTCTTAATCAGAACTGAGTATCAAAATCACATGAGGGAGTTTTAACATACAGATTTGATTAACTCAACCCAAAACTCTGGGAGTTCTCACACGTGTTTGTTTTTTAAAGTTTCAAATTAATTATTATGATTACTTGCAATTGAGCACAACTGCTCTAGATATTTTACTGCTCATTGTCTTCAAAGTCTTTCCTAAGTAAGTCAATAGTGACTTAGTGATGAGTTGGGGGCCAGGCTTTGTGCTGGACACTAGAGCTTTACTTTAGAAAATGAAAATAGAGTTGGCTCAAATATAAATACATTTGGTCATTTGACTTGTGTGTCAAACCCAATAATTTATATCAGTCAAAGAAGAAGTCAAACTCTAGGGTATATGTGTAAGTACAACCTCTGACTTAGCAATGGTCACAACTCACTGCCCCAGACAAATAATAAGTAATATTTTGAAAACAAATTTTACTATGTTTATCTTTGGTAGACAATATTTATTTGTAATAAATTAAATGGGCACCTTTCAAATGGAAAATATTATCAACTAATTTTCCTTATGTGGAGGGACAATTCAAAATTGAGGTTAACACTTATATGTACCCACTGACACACCATTAATGATTTAAGTTCTCAAAATATTAACATTGGTTGAGTTTTTTCATACCCTATTTAATGAATTAAGCAAATTCTGGTTAAGACTTTTTTATTAGAGAATTTTTAAAGGGAGAACTGGTTCAATTTACTTTATCTTATTATTTTAATATTTGTCAAGTTAGTGGTTTTATTTCAGATTTTAGTTCATGGTATATTTTTGTTTAAGTTTCTGGTGAAAAATATGCTCTAAAGGGGAAATATAGTATTTAACTATAATTAAAGGTAGACATTCTTAGAGATCAGTAAATGCATGAGTTCTCCAAGTGTTGCTATTGAAGGCTTACTCATAAGAAGAATAAAATAATTATCCATAGTAGAAATTCAATTAAAGCGTTTTCTTTTTTATAGACAAGAAGTAAACATGAGAACATATGAAAATTCCATTCCAAGTAAGAATTTAGCCCTTGAAATTAAATACTTTTTAGATTTTAAAATAATTTTAGGAAGTAATGACTAGTATCATCCACTAAATGTGGTAAAGCAGAAACTGCACTGAATTTTTATTAAAATGTAATACAAGGATCTATGTATGCATACACATATGCATATGTGTATGTTGGTGTGTGTGTGTGTGTGTGTGTGTGTGTGTGTGTTTAATATATTTCTGGCCTTGATGTGGGTTTGTATTAGCTGGTTTAAAAATAAAGATTTATTTAGCTTGTTATTTTTCATAATACACACCAACCAACTTGCCTAAGGTTCCCTTGTGTTTAAAAGTCACAATTACAAAACTCAAAATATACAAGGCAAATATAGTCAGAGAGATGAAAGTGCAGAGTGAACAGTGCATTTGTTGAACATATGCAACTTTAGGAAAATGGGCCATGGTATATTGAGCTGAAATCTATCTACAGTGCTGTAAGTGTTACCCATTGGTTCTAGCCTTTCCTTAAGGCAAGGTATAATAGAAGTCTATAACAATGTGATTAAGAGCATGGACTCTGAGGTTAAAACATCTGTGTTTGAATCTTAACTCTACTACTTATTAGTTTTATGATTTGTGGAAAATAATTTAACCTCTCTGTTTCTGTGCTTCATTTTTCACATTTGTAAAATGGAGGCAATTATATTATCTAATTCCAAGTGTTGTTGTATGGATTAAATGAGTTGACTAAAGTACTTAAAGCACAGTCTGGCACATAGAAAGCATGACATGAGTTTTAGCAGTTGCAGCTATGCTATTATTATTATCACTACTACTGTCCCATATAGTAGTTCTTTAAATATCTAAATTTAATTATCCCACCTCTCATTAGCATACTCACTCCAGGAGAGCTGTTTCCTCGCCACTTCCTCTTTTGACATAGTTCTCAGATAGTTTGATCTTCCCGATTACTCTATTCTGGATGTCCTCAAGTGTACATATGCCCTTCTTTAAATAGAGTTCCCAGAACTGAATTCAGTATTTTGGTCTGGGGCCCTAATTTCTGTGGCTTAGGATGCCACTGAGGTAAGAAGGGTGCTAAAATAAACACTCATTTAATTAATCAAGACTTTTACCAACTACTTAATACTGAGTATTGTGCTAGTTATTATGGGGACTATGGAAGGAGAAGTCACATTGTCTGCAATCTAACAAAAATGACACAAAGAAAAGAAAGCAATATAGAGGAGATGACGGAGATGTTTGAAAGGAAATAGTAAAGTTTTCTCTATTTTCCACTCCTACTGTTTGATTACATTTTTTACCAGCATGAATTAAGTAACTATCTGTGAAAATTGGCTTAATATAGAAAATAAAATTACAAATGTCAATTACAACATAAATCAATGCAAAATGAGGAAATAAGCTTTTATTTTCGCTAATTGCTGTGCCACAAAAACCTACAAACTCTAAGGGGAAAATCTATATTTTGAATTGTAACTTAGTTTAATTTAAATGATATATTTATTACTTGGGAATATTTCAGTGCAGATGAAAGTCTAGCTCCTAACTCCAAGTTGTTTATTGTCCTCTCTAATTTTAGTCAGCGAATCAAACAGAAAATCATGGAATCAAGAATACTTTGCTTTGACATTTCCCAAACCACCCCAGCCAGGTAGAAAAAAGAGATCAAGACCTTCAGAATCACAAGTCACAGTTCCTGTAAGTACTGAAAAGATCATTTTTAAAACTAAATCTACATTGGCACAACATATACAAATATAAACAAGGCATATTTGATTTAGATTTTACTACCTGTTGGAAGCAGGCTTTTTAAATTTATAATTCTCTGTGCAAAAGATTGTCCTCACCTGTTTCAGATAAACATTTATTTGTATGTGATTCTCCACATCAAAGATATGTAATAGCTAATAGTCTATGCAAGCTGAAAAACCTAATGCTACAACTGGTGGAATCTACCAGAAAATGTTTATCAGTTCCAAAAGCATCTAAACTTCGAATTGTATAGCAGGAGCTAATTTTGATCAGGTTTCAGGGCCTCCAAATTTTTTAATTCTGAAATTCAGAATTCTTGTTACTAGGAGATTCAAATTTTCTACTGCTTCTATAAAGTAGAGTTATCCTATCAATTATTAAAAAGATAAATAAGCATACATTGTGATAGCAAAATATTTTTAAAGTGTCTCCCAAAACAAAGTTACATTCAGTGCATTTATTCAAGGACCATTAATTACATCTATAATTATCCAAGGTTCATGTATCTCTTCAGTGTTGTCTTTTAATTCCATACTAAAATTGATTGTTGGCACCTCTACTGAATAGTTAAATGAACTTAAGAAGTAAGTCTAAAATCAGTCTCTGTGGCTACTTATGAAAACCAGAGTTGATAAGTGTTTGGGTGGGAGTTGAAAATAAATTACACAAAAGCTATGCAAATTAATGTGGATCAAACATTTGTTTGTTTCATTTGAAACAACTTTCACTATTGGTTTAAGTCAGCATCCAAGAAAACAATGTAACAAGTGTTCTTGACTCCACGATTTTCTGCTTGATTCACTAAAATGATAGACAATAAACAATTTGGAGTTAATAGCCAGACTTTCAAACTTTTGTCTATGATTTTTTTCAATACAGTGGGGTATCAGGCTCTCAATTTGACCAGAAATCTTGAAAGCAGGATAAGCAATTGGGTTAGAGTTGAAGACTATAATTATCACAAAATTGTCATGATGAATTTCAATGGGATGAACTTATTTCTGAGCTAAATTGAGGATGAAAGGTGTTTGTCCCAAAATATCTCTCCAAAACAGGGTTCCAAAAGGAACCCCTACTGATTGTGAGAGTAAGTTCTGGAATGTTATGGATTATTGTGGACCTGCTCCAATCCCAATATGAATCATTAAATGAATCCTAAAATTTCCCCTAAAATCATTTCCATTTATTTCCAAAGTAGAGCGTTCGCGCTCTCTCTCTCTTTCTCTTTCTCTCTCTCCCCTCCCTTTCTTCCTCCCTCCCTCCTTCTCTCTCTCTCTGTCTCTGTCTCTGTCTCTGTCTCTCTCTCTCTCTCTCACACACACACACACACACACACACACACACAAATAACTCTGAAAGAGAGAAAAAATTCTAATTTTAAATAGTCAAGGAAAAACAAAATTATTTTATGTTACAATATAAAAGCTTATAATTCATTCACAAATGCTTATCATTAATCTAATCAATCTTTTCAGAGGCATGACAAAAGAAAATTACAGGAAGGTCAGAAGCCAGCTCATATATGGATAAGGCATTCTTTAAGAAAATTTTTCCAAAGGCCATCTATTTACTTAGCTGTCAGGAGACAGGCTCCATACAGACATCCTTATACTCCCAAAACCAATCTTAAAAAAGCAGAATATAAAACGTCCAAAGATGAAAAAAAAGGCATGGTTTTGAATAAAGATTCTGAGAAAAAAACAGGCCCACATGCAGCAAATCCAGACTCATATAAAATAGAAAAAGATGAGAAAGAACAGAAACCTAAAAGATGTAATTCAGGTAAAACTCAATCAAAATCATCACATAAAAGTGAACTATCTAAGAAGTCAAAATCAAAATCAGAAATAAATCCAGAATCCAAAGATTCTAATGTAGTCTCAGAAGAGCATTCAAAAAAAGATAAGAAAGATTCAAAGAATTCCAAGGAGACAGACACTGAATCCATATTTACAAAGAACAATCTAGAGAATGATTCTAAGAAGAGCTCAAAGAGTAATCGTGATGTTAAATCAGAGGCTTGCTCAAAAAATAGTTCAAATGTGGATTTAATGATGTATTTAGAAGAGGCTGGTATTGAATCCATGGATTTTGGTACATGGGTAAAGAATTACTCCCAGAATAATTCAAAGAAGCCTGCAAAGAAGGACTCAAAGAAAGATGCAAAGAAGAGCTCTGATGCCGAATCTGGAGACTCAAAGGATGCAAAGAAAGATTCAAAGAAGGATAAGAAAAATGAAAAGAAAGATGACAAGAAAAAGGATGCAAAGAAGGACACAGAGTCTACTGATGCTGAATCTGGAGACTCAAAGGGTGCAAAGAAAGATTCAAAGAAGGATAAGAAAAATGAAAAGAAAGATGACAAGAAAAAGGATGCAAAGAAGGACACAGAGTCTACTGATGCTGAATCTGGAGACTCAAAGGGTGCAAAGAAAGATTCAAAGAAGGATAAGAAAAGTAGCAAGAAAGATGACAAGAAAAAGGATGCAAAGAAGGACGCAGTCTCTACTGATTCTGAATCTGAATCGGAGGCAAAGAAGGGTAAAAAAGATGAAAAAAAGGAAAAGAAAGATTCAAAGAAAGATGACAAAAAGAAGTCTGTCAAGAAGGATGCAGGATCTACTGATGCCGATTCTGAATCTGAAGGAGATGCAAAAAAGGGTAAAAAAGATGAAAAGAAGCAGAAGAAAGATTCAAAGAAAGACACTAAAAAGGATGCAAAAAAGGGTGCAGAATCTACGGATACTGAATCTGATGTGGAGTTAAAGAAGGGCAAGAAAGATCCAAAGAAGGAAATGAAAGGATCAAAGAAAGATGCCAAAAAGGATGCAAAGAAGGACACAGAGTCTAGTGATGCTGAGTCTGACGCATCTTCCAAGACAGGCTTAAAAAAGGGCACAATGGTCAAAGGTTCAGATGCTGAATCTGAAGAGTCATTATATACACCTGGCACTAAGAAGAGAGCTGATGATTCAGATGGCACATCTGCAGATTCAAAGAAAGAAGGTCCCGAACTAAAGAGAGGATTAAGAATGTCATCTAAAAAGACAACATTCAAAGAAAAAGGAAAAAAAACAACTACAGGTAGAGTTCCTCCATCAAGAGAAAGACCACCACTCCCACCTTGTGAGCCTTTACTACCATCACCTAAGGTCAAACGTCTCTGTCGGTGCAGGATGCCTCCTCCACCTCCAAAACCAAGATATGCTCCTTTGGTATGTTTACTATTTTATTTGTAGGCCAAAATAGATTTAAAATGAAAGATATTTTAAAAGTTTAAATTTATATTTTCTCCAAAGAATAGTTCTCTTTTACTGGAATATTGACAAATTTGGGACTTAAAGGTAAGAAAAATAAAGAGTACTTCAAAATGACTCTGAAGAATTGAGAAACATAATATTTTCCACAGAGGTTGTCCGAGTTTGCAGTCCCACCAGCAGTGTATGAATGTTCCTATCTCTCCACATCCATGCCAACATTTATTGTTTTGAGACTTTTTGATAAAAGCCATTTTCACTGTAGGTTTCATTTTGTTGTTGTTGTTGTTGTTTCTCTTTCCTGGCTTTGGTATCCTGATAAAGGCTTCATAGAAAGAGTTAGGGGGTATTCCTTTCTTCTTAATGTTATGGACCCATTTCAGTAGAATTGGTTTCAATTCTTTTTTATAGGTCTGGTAGAATTTGGCTGTGGATCCATCTAGGCTGGGATTTTTTGTTGATTTTGTTTGGGGAAATTTTATTACTGCTTCAATCTCAACATTCAATATTGATCTTTTCAGGATTTCCAGTTCTTCCAGATTCAGGCTAGGGAGGTTGTGTGTTTCCTGAAATTTATCCATTTTCTCTATTTTTTTTTTTTTTAGTTCATGTATGTAGAGGTTTACATAGTAGTGATGGATAATATTTTGTATTTCTGTGTTATCAGTTATAATATCTCCCTTTTTAATTTCTGGTTGAGCTTATTTGAAGCCTTTATCTTCTATTTCTCATTAATATAGCTAGTGGTCTCTCAATTTTCTTTAGCTTTTCAAGGAACCAACTTTTTGTTTTGTTGATCTTTTGTATTGTGTTTTTGGTTTCCATTTCATTTAGTTGTTCTCTGAGTTTTGGTGAGTCTTTTCTTCTGCTAGCTTTGGGCATGGTTTCTTTTTTTTTTCATTTTGGGATATTATGGGGGTACAAACATTTTGGTTACATGGTATGACTTTGCCTCACCCAAGCCAGGATTGGAGATGTGCCCTTTCCTCCATGCAATGCTCACTGTGTCCATTAGTGAATTTACCTACCCCCCATCCTCCCAACCCCCAATGAATACTTCTACCATGTGAGCACTCTAGTGTTGATCAGTTAGTGCCAATTTGATGGCAAGCACATGTGGTGCTTATTCTTTCATTCTTGTAATACCTCACCTTGGAGGATGGGCTCAAGCTCTATCCAAGAAAATATAAGAGGTGCTAGATCAAATTGTTTTTTGTAATTGAGTATTATTTCATTGTATACATATACCATGTTTTATTAATCCACTCGTGGATTGACAGGCACTTGGGTTGTTTCCAGATCCTTGCAGTAGTGAATTGTGCTAACACAATTGTTTTTCTTTTTCTATTTCCTTAAGGCATTGCATTAAGTTTTTAATTTGTGAACATTCTGCCTTTTTGTTGTAAGCATTTCAGACTATACACTTTCCCTTGAGTACTGTTTTTAGTGTATCTCATCAATTTTGGAAGTTTGTGTTACCTTTGTGGTTAAAGTAATTTATTAAAATTTCCATTTTGATTTTATCAGTAACCCAAGGATAATTAATCAGCAGGTTGTTTAATTTCCATTATTTGAGTATTTTTCATAGTTCCTCTTAGAATTTATTACTGAATTTATTCTACTGTGATTTGAGAGGACACATGGTATGATTTTATTTTTTTTTAATTTGCTGAGACATGTTTTGTGATATAACATATTATCTATCTCAGAAAATGCCCCATGTGCTGGTGCAAAGAGTGCATATAAATTATTTTGGGGGAGCAGAATGTTCTGTAAATGTTTGTTAGGTCCATTTGCTCTAGAGTCACATTTTAGTCCAGTGTTTCTTTGTTGGTCTTCTACCATGATGATCTGTTTAATTCTGTCAGTGGAGTGTTGACATCCTTGGCTATTATGATATCGCTGTTTATTTTTTCCTTAGATGTAGTAGAATTTGTTTTAAGAATCTAGGAGCTACTATGTTAGATGCATATATTTTTAGGATTTTGGGATTGATTCCTTTAATATTAAATAATGATCACATTTACTTTTTTACCATTCTTGATTTAAAATCAATGTTATCTGATATGAGAAGTTACTTCTACTCACTTTTGATTTCCATTTGCATTTCCATTTTATCCCCCTCTTTACCTTGAGTATACTAGACTCCTTGTGAGTTAGGTGCGTTTCTTGCAGACAGTATATATTTGGGTTTTGTTTCTTATCCATTAAACTGATCTACATTTTTAAGGGGAGCATTAAGACCATTTGCATTCAATTTTAGTATTAGTATGTGTGACAGAGTTCTTGTCATAATTTTCATTGTTATCTAGTTGCTTTGTTCTCTCCCTCGTGTTACAGTTTTATAAAAGCTGTGAATTTTTACTTTTCTGTGTTTTTACACTGGTGGCTATCAATTGTTCTATTACATGTATAGAACACTTTTAAGCATTCATTTTATGATAGGTCAATTTGTGACAAATTCCCTTAGTATTTGCTGGTCTAGGAAATACTTTTTTGCTCCTTCATTTATGAAACTTAGTTTTGTTGGATTCAAAATACTTTGAGATACAAAAAGAATTTACATAATCAAAATGTTTGTATCCCTCATAATATTTTGAAATTAAAAATAAAATAAATAACTTGGCTGGCAGTTATTATGTTTAAGAAGACTAAAAATAGGACCCCTTTCCTTTCTCTCTTATAAGATTTTGTTGAGAATTCTCCTATTAGTCTGATGGATTTTCCTTTGTAATCTAATTGATGTTCTCCCCTCATAGCTCATAGGAGTCTTTCTTTCACATTGAATTTGGCCAGTCTGATGACTACATGCCTTGATGATTCCCTTTTGTCAATGAATCTTCTGTTGATTGAGCTTCTTTTATCTGTATATCTAAATGTCAAGCAAGACCAGTGAAGTTTTCCTCAATTATTTCCTCATATAGATTTTCTATCTCTTTTGGTTTTTCTTTCTCACACTCATGAATGTCTATAATTATTATATTTGGCCATTTTATATAATCCCATATTTTTCATAGCCTTTTCTTTCCTCTTGATTTTTTGTTCCTTATTTTTGGTTGACTGGGTGAATTTGAAAGAGTTGTCTTCAAATTCTGTAATTATTTCTTCTGCTTGGTGTAGTCTATTCTTAAAACTTTCTGTTGTGTTTTGTATTTTCCTAAATGAGTTTTTATTTCCAAAAGTTCTATATAGATTTTTTAATTTTTATTTCAGCATATTATTGGGGTACAAATGTTTAGGTTACGCATATTGCACTAAAATAAATCAATTTAGTAAATTATTCATTCATTCATTTCCTGAATCATTTCTCTGATGTCTTTGAGTTGGTTTTCGCAAATTGTATTCCCTCTCAGAAGGTGACATTTGTAGGAAAGAACCAGCTGCAGTGGTATATTTGGGACCTATGTCTGGCAGTCAATCAGGAGAAGCCCTGGCATATATCAGGCAGTGGGCAAACCCACCCCTATGGCTCCTAGGGGACCACTTTCTGTGCTCCACCACAGCTGAGGCAGGTGAGGGAGTGAGACTGGGTGGGGCTGGTGAGCCTGTGTTCAGGCTCCACGATGCTGGCACAAGAGCTGTCTCAGCAAAGGTCTAGGGTCAACCCCTAGGCCACTGGAAAAAGCCACCAGAGTGGGGATGTAGATGCTCCTCCAAGCCAAAAAGTCAGCTCATGGGGGAAGGGCAGTCTGGAATTCACAGTCTGTCAGGCAGGAGTGGGGTTCATTTTTATCCCTCTTTCCTTGCCTCACAGAACTCCTTCGAGCATCTGGCCACAACCAGCAGGCCAAACTAGTTGAGCTTACCATCATTACTGCCACCAGCTAGGAACTTTCCTGCCTAGGATTCTACTGCAGACTGAATGTGTGGCTTTCCTGTGAATGAAGGAGTGCTCTACTACTATGCTGTGGCTTGGACTGACATTGTACTCTCATTTTAGATCAGCCTGTGTAGGCTCCCTCACCTCCCAAGATTAGGTCACAAATCTCCTCCCTGTTCCTCTGAGCAACAAAATCGAGTCCTAAAGGCATGGAATCTAGTCTTCTGGTCTGTTTTCTGAACCCCCAAGTTCAATCTATGACCATGTCAGGGAGAAGCAGGCTGGTCTTGAGTTGCCTGTGGAGTGCTCAAGCAGGCTTAATTTCCTTCTGCTTTGGGGTGTCCCCTGCTCTGCCAGAACATCCAGGCAGGCAGGGCTAGGGAGGGCCAGTGGGAAGGGAGCTCACAGTCTGAGTTCCTCTTGACCCACTACAGATCTTTAAGAGGAAAGGAGTGAGCTCCACTCTCTGTGGAAGCTTGGGTGTTGTGAGTACATCAACAGAGTGGAAGCATCCACTCCGGAGAGCCCCAGCTCAATTGTCCCTTGATACACCCATACCAAGCATGGTATACCACTTGGGAACTGCCACAGTAGCATTGGCAGCTGTAGGTGAGCAAGAGGAGGAGGAGGAGGAGGAAAAGAGTCTGAATGGAGGAGATCTGGGACTCTGGTCTCCTTTGCCCCATGGGGCTCCCATGGCATGTTGCTCTCTCCTCTCCCCAGTAGGCAGCCCACCCTGAATGACCAAGCTCTGAAATCACATAGTTCCCTCAGGGGTCACTGATCTCCTGTGACCACTGTAGTCTAGGAAGATACTGGGATATATTTGTGTGAGGTCCAGTGCCATGAAAACTGAAGGGAGGAAACTCCCTGGGCAGGACAAGGGCACATAATGTGTGAAAAAGTAGTATGGCACCCACCACCTTGGCTTGGGTCTGTGGTGGTGGGGCAACCCTGATGTTGCTGGAAGCACAGCACTCTGTTCTCAAGAAGTTCCCAGTTCACTGGCAGTGGCATCTTTGGGCTTGTGAGGGTAGAGAAGCTTTCCAACAGTTTTCAAGCCTGTAGTCTGTCCGAGGTGTTAGGAGAGGAGAAAAGAAAGCCCACCTACCTTTTCCGTGGGACTTCAAATGCCTTGGGGGTTGATGTCTGCTGAAATCTTGCTCCTTCATGTTCTGCTCTACAACTTCTTCCCATGGAATCTCTGTTAGGTTGTGGCCTCAGTTACATCAGAATTACAACTGGGATATGGTTTTTTTTTTTTTTTCTCATCTAAAGTTTTTCCTTCTTCCTGAGATGTTCTGGCAACTGATACCACTAGTCAGGCATCTTGCCTCCTTTTCTCATAGGGTAGTTTTTAACAAGGGCTAAAACAAACAAAAACTAATCCTTAAATAATAAACTGGCTTCAATGACCAAACTGAACATTGTGACAATTGAGGTTTTATTACACTGAAATGAATTTAAAAAGGAAGTTCCCTAATTTCTCTCCCAAAAGAACTAAATATGTTATTTGAAAAATACGAAGTCAGGCAGGTTTATAATCTAGTGGCTACTGCATAAGGCTTTGGAGTTATATAGTTTTGAATTAAATCCTTGCTCTGCCACTAACTAGCAGGACACCTTTGGGGAACTTAATCATTTGGAAAATCATTTTCCTAAAATATAAAATGGGACATTAATAGCACCTTCTTTATAGGAAAATGAAATATGTAATTTAGTATATTATCTGGTACTATGTTATGCACAGTCATGGAGCCCCACTCCTACCAATATCCCTCAAATAACAATGTGTGTGGATTTTAAACTACAGGCTCATACTACAGGCTCTTCAAAGTTGGGGCATTTTTTAATTATTATTACAAAACACCTAATGTAGTGTTTTGCATGGAATATGTTGTAATAATCACTTATTAGTTGAATTAATTAACGCTTAGGCCAAAATTGGCTTTTGCCTGAAGTATGTGATCTAGGCAGCTATCTCAAATCTTTTGGGAAAAAGATAAAGATGATGATGATAATAGCAATGATGATGATGATGATGAATAAATGGTTAAGTATATGGTAAGAAAGAAAGAATCTGACTACTGGGTGGTTTTCTAGAAAGTAACTGTTTTCCAAAAGAATTTTGATAATTAACTCAGTTCTCTTGCAAATATCCACAACCAATACTTGTGTAGCCACCTCTATATTCCCTATTTACACTCTGAGGACAAATTTGGCTCCTTCCAATCTCTTATTGAGGAAATTAGAAGTAAAGTAATGAGAGGAAATGTTCAAAGTCTGCCAAGTTCAGTAGAAAAACAAGTCACCTGTATATTAATTCTTAAGGTATATTTCTTATTGCATATTTAAAATAATAATAGCAAGAAGGAAACATGATGATAATGGTCTCAACAGCAATGTTCATCTCTGTAACTTTTTAATAGCTTAATACTTAACCTCGGAGAAATGTCAATGTTTATTGGCAACTTCTTTGACGATGGCACAGTGGTGAGAAACATAGTCTTTAGCTTTGATATTTGGGCTCCGATCCTGTCCCAGGGAGCCTCAGGTAGAACACCTTGCACTGGTCCTTGTTCTGTAAGATGATGAGCGTCCCAATTTCATAGAGCTGTTGTAAGGCTCAGATGACATGCTAAGCACTTAAAACAGCAAATTGCTTACAGAAAATACTCAGTGAGTATTAGACATTATTGAAAAGGTGGTTTATTGACAGCATTCATTTCTCCCTAACATTATCCAATCACCAGGAAAACCTACTTAAAACCTAATAAAATGTGGTATACATATACCATGGAGTACCATTCAGCTATAAGAAACAACGGTGATATAGCACCTCTTGTATTTTCCTGGCTAGAGCTGGAACCCATTCTATTAAGTGAAGTATCCCAAGAATGGAAAAACAAGCACCACATGTACTCACCAGCAAATTGGTATTAACTGATCAACACCTAAGTGGACATATAGTAATAACATTTATCGAGTGTTGGGCAGGTGGGGGGGGAGGGGATGAGTATATATATACATAATGAATGCGATGCGCACCAACTGGGGGATGGACACACTCGAAGCTCTGACTCAAGGGAGAGGGGGCATGGGCAATATACGTAACCTTAACATTTGTACCCCCACAATATGCTGAAATAAATAAATAAATAAATAAATAAATAAATAAATAAATAAAGGGGAAAAAAAAGTTCATACTATAACATTAAGAGAAAGAAGTAAGGAAAAATGCTGTGGGGTTGCAAGTAAACAAAAATTCACATTTGTGGACAAAATTACATAGTAGTATGCAAATGTGAAAATATTTGTATTACTGTGGTGGAATTTAGAATGACAATCAGTTATTCATAATGTATTTTTATGTTTCCACATGATATTTTCAATTTTAAAAATTCTCATTTATTAATAAAGCTGTGAGAACTTAGACTAATCATGTAACATTGGTGGGCCTCAGTTCCTGTACAAACACTGGTTATTGGACTAGCATTCAGTACTTCTCACCCTTAAGTGGCCATTAAGATCATGCAGGGAGCTTGTTGAAAGTACACGTTGCTGTATTCCACTTTAGAGACTTTGACTTCATAGGTCTGGGGTGTTCAGGGACCTGCATTTTTAACAAGAAATAATAATGATATCTAAGTTCCCTTCCATCTGTGACATTTTGTATTTTGGTTTGGTCCTTAACACAACAGGGCTTCTCTATAATTAATAAACAAATAAACTTTTACTTTTATTTTCATTTTTCTACTTTATTTTACAGCCTGAAGCACAGTGGATTCATAAGCTGCTTTAAAGAACAACTGAGCGCTTGGTTTCACAGAATGGCCTTACCACAGTAAGCACTAGCTACTCTCAAATGAGCATTTCTACTTCTGTGGAACTGTAATAAATAAAAACAAGTCTTCCATGAGTATCGGGAGCTGAGTTTTTGTATATAATTTGTAGAGGTGATATATATATATATATTCTTTATTTATTCAATATCTGAACTTTTCAGACCAAAATACTGTAGCATTTTACCCCATGTTCTGAAGCTTCAGTGTAGAAACTGTTCCTGAGTTTTGGTTAAAATGTTGCAACTTTTCTTTGGATGGCCTTATCATGTTTTCTTAAACTTCTTTTTAACTTAGCATTCAAAAAAAATTAACAGAAAATGGGAGGAAGGAACCATATCTTCTGCAACCTTAAAAGATTCGGGTGGGGCAAGGGCAATATACGTAACCTAAACATTTGTACCCCTATAATATGCTGAAATAAAAAAGAAAACATTGGAGAAATATATGTAGACAGTAACCTCTGACAAAGATTCTTTGCTCGACCAAACTTTAGTCAATTTCCCCAACTTTCTCCTAGGCCTATCTTGGTACTTGTAAAATCACGTTTTAGCAAAAACCCTACCAAGTCAGTCAAGCAAGAATCTCCTACCCTCAATATCTGATCCCCCTTGATATATGATCAGTTTCCTCAGCCTCTACCATCCCCCAAGGGATGTTTGATCACCCTAGAATCCTATTAGGTCAGTATAGCCAGAATCCTCCCTTACCACTGGTCTTACCTCTCAGTAGTTTTCTATCCACTGACTCCAGCCCTGCTTCTTGTCTATAAATTCCCACTTGCCCACACTGTATTCAGAGTTGAGCCCAATCTCTTTTCTCCACTACAAGACGCCATTGTTGTTGCCCCTATACCTATTGTAATAGTCCAACCCTTAAATAAAATCTGCTCATCATCTTCAACAAATGCCAGTGAATATTTTTCTTTAACATCCCATCCCTAAACATAGAGAGATCTAAACTTAACCATTTACCTTTACACTTTTTAAATTTATTTTATCTCTTTATATACTAATAAACTGTGACTACCCATGAGAGAATTACACACATATTTCAATCATTTTATGCATTTCTATGAATATGCTTGTCACATTCTTTTCTGAAAGCATGAAAAGGGGGAGGGGGAGGGGAGAGAAGGAGAGAGAGAGAGAGAGAGAACGAATGAACACTATGGACACCTCCTTCACTTCACCCTGTCTACTTTCTGCTTTGTTGTTATAATCTTGACTTCAGTTTGCTCTCAGAAATGACTAGATTTCTGATCTAATTCTTAAAGAGGTGTTTTTTTTCTAAGCTAATTGGTAACATGACATATACATAAATGATACATATATAATAAAAGGTTGTATATTGCAACATTGTAAATAGGAAAAGTTTAGAAACAATCTAATTATTCATTAATAAGTCATTTGTTGAATGTAAATATATGACAGTACTGTGACACAATGGAATGTCATGTGAATGTGAAAAAGAATAAGGAAGCTCTTTTTGTACTGACATGAAAAGATCTCCAATATAAATTTAAGTGAAAAAAGTCATGGTACATAAGAAACAATGTGCTATATTATCTATACTGTTTGTACATGCAAAAAGAAACTTTGAAAGGATATAAAATAATAAAAATGATTATCAATATAGAATGAGTGTATTTAGAGAAATATGTAGGTGAGGGAAAGAGCAGAAGTTTAGACCTAATACTGATATTTACCCAATACACACTGAATGAGCCATAATGGCTGATAAAATACTATAGTATTTGTAGAACAGTTGGTAAATGGCTGCTATGCTGTTCACCCCTTACCTTGAATGCTGCCTCAGACATCTTCCCAGGGAGCCTCCAAAAATCAAAAAACCCAAGACATAATTACAAGTATTAATATAAAAGACTTATTCAGGCCGGGCGCTGTGGCTCACGCCTGTAATCCTAGCTCTTGGGAGGCCGAGGCGGGCGGATTGCTCGAGGTCAGGAGTTCAAAACCAGCCTGAGCAAGAGCGAGACCCCGTCTCTACTATAAATAGAAAGAAATTAATTGGCCAACTGATATATATATAAAAAAATTAGCCGGGCATGGTGGCGCATGCCTGTAGTCCCAGCTACTCGGGAGGCTGAGGCAGAAGGATCACTCAAGCCCAGGAGATTGAGGTTGCTGTGAGCTAGGCTGACGCCACGGCACTCACTCTAGCCTGGACAACAAAGTGAGACTCTGTCTCAAAAAAAAAAAAAAAAAAAAAAAAAAAAAAAAAAAAAAGACTTATTCAGAGAAATGTTTCTGAGTAATAAAAGGAGGGCGATCAGAAGTAGGTAGGAAGAATCTTTAGACTCTCATGCAGGTTGCACATGTGTAAAAGAAAAGAAACAAAGGAGAGCTAGATAGGAAGAACCTCAGCTGCATTGCAGCTCAGAGAAAGTCTCAGCCAGGTCAATGGGGTGCTCAGAGAAGACTGTTGTTTAGAGAAGTCTGTGTTGGGCAGGAATACCCCAGCCTTAATACCCACCATGGTGCTCAATCAGTGGCAAGAGCAGTCCAGTGAGGCCATGGCCCCAATTTGAACACTTGTGGATCTCTAATTAGCAGCAGCTAGAATCTGTCAGCTGATTATACTAGGAATATACAAAGCAGAATCCCATGAAAAGACATAGAGGAGACTTACATGCATATTACTAAGGGAAATACGCCAATTTGAAAAGGATACATACTGCATGATTCCAACTATACAACATCCTGGAAAAGGTAAAACTATGAAAACAGTAAAAAAGTCACTGATTGCCAGTGGATAGGGTGGGGAAGACATGAATAGGCAGAGCACAGAGTATTTTTAGGGCAGTGAAACTACTCTGTATGATACTGTAGTGGTGGATACATGCCATTATACATTTGTTCAAATCCATAGAATGTACAATACCAAGTGTAAACCTTAATGTAAACTATGATATTTTAGTGATAATGATATATCAATGTAAGTTCATCAGTTGTAGCAAATGTACCACTCTGGTGAGGGATGTTGACAGTGGCGAGGTGGGAGGGGATGGATAGAGTTACACAGGAACTACTCTATTTTTTTACTCAATTTTCCATGAACCTAAAACTGTTCCAAGAAACAAAATCTATTTTTTAAGAAAAGTGTGAAGAAAAAATTTAAAAGGATTTGAGAGAAAGTAACAAATATCTAAAGTAGATAGAGAAGACCCAACATACATAAATATGAATGCCCGAGGAAGAAAATAAAATTGAGAGGACAGAACAAAAATTAAAAATATGTGATTTAATATAACTTTTCTTTAAAAAAGTTGAAAACATTAATCCTAACTGTGTCCACTGAAAAGGCCTAAAACTAATAAAAAAAAGCCTAGAAACAGTGACCAACTCAGTAGCAGTAAGCACCCATAGCACCTAGAGTATGGTCTTCAGAAACCATTTTCCACTAAAAGAAATCAGTGATCCTTGGAAAATGGCTGATTGCAGGAACAGAAAATGTACAAACTGAGCCAGAACGTATCCTACCACAGAGCAAGGAAAATATCTAAGACTATTAGGGACATATGCAAAAGACCCAGGAGCCAGCTTAAGGAGGTCAAATAGAGTTTTAATAAGGATTATAACTAGAATGTACTTAAACACAAACATGTTTAAACTTACAAGTTCATAATAAAATTTGTTAAAAAGGTACCCTAATTGGTCAACTTTGTAAGATAATAATGAACCAACTCATTACTTTAAAAACTGATAATTAGGAAAGAATAAAGTACATTTACCCTACCTATCCAATGCCATTCAATACCTAAGAATAACCAAATAGTAGATGGGCCTAAGATTCTTCTTATAGAAGGCTTCAACTAACAGATGGTGAAAGAATGATAGAATTATTAATATAATATCATCACTTCGAAATCTTAATAAATTACTGGATCTGGGCATTGAGCCCCAATGGCTGCTAACGTCAACAGTGAAGGACACACACCACCCATGAAATAGTTTTACAAAAAAATTCATATTCGAAGAAGCTTTTATATCCAGACATCGATATACAGGGGGAAAAAAGGGAAGAGGAACATCCTAAACCACATGTTGGGGAGGCCATATGCATAAGCCAGACTGGGAAGAAACTCTACAGATCAAAGATCTAGGTTTCTTCAAGAAATAAATTGCAAGTGAGAGAAGGAGGATGGATGGAAAACCTGAACATTAAAGAGTCTATAAAGGGCCTATTCTATACTATACTCCACTATAATGGCATTGTACATATAAGGAAGGAAAGAAGGGAGGGAGGAAACCAGAGTATTCAAGGAGCACATTTTAGTGATAAAGCGATTAAAAAAACGTTTTAAAAGTCAGGACAGTAGTTACTGTTAGAGGAAATGGAAGAGATTGTGAATGGAATGGGGAATTGCAAATATTAAGTTTCAGGGGTCTTCTAAAGTAACTGACAAAGTTCTATTTCTTCGTTTGGATGATAGCTACAAAGGCATTTGCCTTATGATAATTCATGTTATATATTTGGTTTATGTAATTGTTTACATGTGTTTTATTTTACATGAAATGTTTTTTAAGTAAAAAACAAAACAAAACAAAAAAACAAACCAGAGTCCCTCTTGAAGTGAGATTTGAGCAGCAATATCCCATGACTATCACAGCACAAATCCACTTCTCTATCCAGATTCATTCTTTTAAAGTGTTATGGACTTGTTATCCTTAGGGGAAACTTAAAAGAGGAAGGATAGCAGAAAAACTACAGCACTTACCCCACCAGGTGATTTCAGGGGCATGCTTGGTCTGCCTCCTACTACACTGTCCATTCTAAATTCCCTTCATCCTCAGCTATCACTTGGACAGGTCTTAATGTATTACCTGGTGGTACAATCCCAAACTTCATTCCTGAGGTGTCTGAACTCCTAATAATAATACCATCTCAAATTAAATTCACAGTTAAAGTTGGGCAAGGGAGTATCAGGAGATGCCCAAGTGGATCATGTGGCTTCCTTCCCACATTGTAAAAGACAGCTCTACCTCCTCCTGCTGATCAGATTAAATTACCTTTGTAAAGATGGTGACTCTTCTCATCAACAACTGGTCTCACATATAAGGAGTCCAAAGTGACCTGGCAGGAGCTATAACTTGTACTTCAATGGGATGCTTGCTATGTCCCTTGATAAGTATATGCCCCCTTTTGGGGATCAGGACCTATAACTCTGCAGAACCCAGAGCTGCTGTGACAAGAAGCACATGGGCCTTTTTATAGTTACTAGCAGTGATGGCAAGTGGGGCCATTTGTGATTTTATCTTCTTGGGAATATCTGTTCCTCCTACTGAGGATAGAACACCATACAGAAATCTTGTATTTGATGCATATACTGCATCTTACAGGGTAGCACTAAGTCTCGCAGGGTCTTGCATCATTGTTCCTTCAGTAGATTACTTAAGCTCTCTGTGAGGCCAGCTGCTTCTGGTTGGTATAGTATGTAATGTGACCAGTGGAGCTTATGGTTGTGGGCCTACTCCCACACCTCCTTTACTGTTAAGTGGGTTCCCTGGTCAGATACTCCTTTAAGGCCACTCATGACTGTGGCTATAATATAAGTGCCATCTATGTTCAGCTTGAACCCACATACTGGGCTGACCTATTTATAAACCAAGCTCAGATTTTTTTCCCTCTTCAGAAGTGCATAGAAGTAAGCTGAAGTAGAGTGCCAGTGTAAGTATGGTGGATGATATAGAGGTCTGTGCTACCTGATCATGCAGTTTACTCTTACCTTTTATTCCTGCTTAAACCCGATCCCAAAATGACTATATCCACTTTATAATGGACAGCTGCTGGGCTTGTGTGATGTGTCTGACTTGGTGAGTGCACTAGAACCTAACTTATAATTGGCAGTTCTGAATGCATGGCCATTTGGTCCCCTGTGATGTTACATTTTTGTTTCTTATGGCACAATACCATGACAAGGACTGTGTCACAAAGGGCATATAATTCTCTGCTATGGAGGGCTTTGCTTCAAAATCCCAGGGACCTGCATTAAGAGTCTCACACTGGATGTTGCCATAAGCTTCACCCTGCATCTTTACCCACCACTGATACCTCTAATACCATGGTGTCTGCATGATTATGTGGCACAAGCAGGAGATCTGCTGATACCACAACTTGGAATTTCTTCACCACTCTTTTCTGTTCCAGTCCTCATTGAAATCTGGCAGCCTCTAGTGTCACCCAGTCAATGAAATGAAACAGTATTCTTAGGTGTGGCATTGTTGTTCTTGAATCAAAGAGATTCACCAGGTTTTTCTTTTCCTTCTGTGTAATATTGAATGCAAGATCCAGCAAATTTTCTTTTCTATGGAAGGGATAATGACTCAGCATGCTTTTGACCACCAGATTCCTAGAATCTTTACTGAATTTGCAACTCCCTGAATCATTTTAAGATTTATAATCCACTCTCTGGAATGCACGTGCCTTAACAAGGCCTTCCAGTACACTTGTCACTTTTTGATTATCCTGCCTTATAGGTATAATGTAATTGGTGAAGCAGATCTATATCATATTCTCTGGGGTGTTCAGGAATTGCAGATATTTTTGGACTATATATGAGAGTGGGGGAATTAACATAGTCCTGAGAAAAACTGTAAATGAATATTATCTTATGCTGCATGTAAATGTGAACTGTTTCTGTTCCTCTTTTCTAATTGAAATAGAAAAGAATGCATTGCCCAAATCAGTGTTCCTTAAGTCTTATTAAGCTGATATAGCAATGCTAACATGTCCACCACAGCAGCTGCAATTGGAGCTACTAGTTGGGTGACCTTGTGATACTCTACACTCCATTCTCCATGATTCATCTAGTTTCTGTGGTGGCCAGACTGGCAAATTAAAGACAGATATGAGTGGGACTGCCACCTATACATCCTTTAGTTCTTTAAGAGTGATACAAATCATTGTCATCCAGCCCCAGGAATGTTAGATTATTTCTTATTAATCTCTTAGAGGGGAAAGGGGAAGTTTCAGAGGTTCCCACTTGGGCTTCTCTACTATATCAACTTCTACCCTACAGTCCACAGACACCACAGAGGGTTAATTCAACTAACAAGTGTGTCATTTGCACGTACACACCCATGGGTTGAGGAATTGACCACTTAGTGAGTTTGTAGACCCATTAGATCCACTGTAAGCTTAACTATAGCCAGTAATCTGTTTATTACGTGTCCACCTTTATTATTTTTCTAGAGATGTCTAACAAAGTGGTAGGTGCCTAAGCCACCACAAGCTGCATGGCTTAAACAACAGAAATTTATCCTCTCAGTTCTAAAGACTAAAAGTCTGAAATCAGTGTTGGCAGGATTGGTTCCTTCTGGGGGATGTGAGAGAAGCTACCTACCTCTTCCAGGCCTCTCTCCTTGGCTTGCAGATGGTCATCTTCATGTTCACATAGTGTTCTCCATTTATATATGTGTGTCTCCATGTCTGAATTTCTCCTTTTTATAAAAACACCAGTCATACTGGATTAGGGCCTACCCTAATGACCTAATTTTAACTTGATTCTCTCTGAAAAGACCTTATCTCCAAATGAGGTCACATCCTGAAATACTGGAAGTTAGGACTTCAACATATAAATTTTGGGGGTGAGACACAATTCAACCTATAACACGCCCCCTTATTCTTACTAAGAATGATACCATGATGATTATGCTTCAATTCTCTGGACATCGACATTAAGTCAGATCTTGCATCCAATAGTCTTCAAAATATCTGGTTACTCCTACTTTCCCAGTATATATTTATCCAAGTAAATGGCTATAGGTCCCATTGAGAAAGGACTTGAGGAATCTTTACAGTATATATTTAATGCAGAGTTGCAAGGTCCTTCCTCATAAGGACCTGGCTGTGTCTGCAGTTAATAGATTCTGTATTTGAATATTGGCTCATATCAAGCTACTATGGAAGGAATCATAACTTTCTACGGTAGCAACTGTCATCAGCCTCCTTCTCACCCAATTTTGCCTTTATTCTGATTATAGATGTTAGGTAGCACCTGCATCACCTGCCCATATATTTCCCTAAGATTACTATGTTTTATTAACTATCTCCACAATTCCTTATGAAATAAGACTTTTTGGGTCTCTTCAACATTACTGATCATTACGGTAATCATAATTTCCTAGTTTCTGGCAGTTAAGTGTCACCACTTGGCCTCTATTAATTTAGGGCCCCACCATCCACAATAGGTCATTAAATATGAAATCTCTGATTTTAAATAAAAAGTGTATTTTATTATATCTCAAATAAGAACCAGTACAATTAATAAAAGTATGCATCTAAACTATCGGCACAGTTTTGACATCTTAATGGTAGCATATTTATGCCAACAGCAAAGAAGTCTGGAGAAAGAGTGGCAGTGAAATCATAAAAATACTTTTCCATACTTGCTGAGAATTGAATATTTTTCCTTGCAAGAAGTAGTCCAAAGCCTAGAATAAGTGGCAGCCATTTAGTGCAAAGTCTGGTAAATACAGTGGATGACAGTTTCCAAGTCCAGCCTCTGTAGTTTGAGCAGCATGTTTGTGAGACATGTGGTTGAGCGTTATCTTGCAAGAGGATTAGCTTGTCTCTATTGACCAATCTGAGCTGCTTAATCACAAGCATCCTCATGATTTCATCCAATTGTTTGCAGTAGACATCCACTGTAATGAATTGACCAGGTTTTATAAAGCTGTTGTGGATAACACCAGCACTGGACAACCAAATATACATCATTAGTTTTTTTGATGAATATTCGGTTTGGGACTGTGTTTCGTCACTACGCCTTTATGCAACCATTGTGCCAAATACTTGTGGTTGTAAAAAGAATCCATTTTTCAGCACACATAACAATACAGTTTAGAAATGGCTCACTTTTATGTTGTGACAGCATAGAAAGGCAAGCTTTGAGACAATTCCTGTGCTGCCACTTGTTTAATTCATGTTGAACCCATTTATCCAGCTTCTTTACCTTGCTGATTTGCTTCAAATGGTCCAATATTGTTGTAATAATAATGTCAAATCTTGTTGCTAAGTCACATATAGGTTGAAATAGATTCGCTTCCACTACAGCTTTTGGTCTCAGGTCTCCCACATGGGTCATTTTCAAGATTAAAACCACTAGAACAGAACTTCTCAAATCATTAATGTACTGTGCGTTCATTAGTCACGTGCTTCCCAAACACTTCGTTGATATGTTGAGCTGTCTGTGCTGCATTTGTTCCATGACAGAACTCATATTCTAAAATAACACGAATTTTTGACTTATCCATGGTTTCACAAAAACTGCTCTAAAAATATGAAAAATATAAAAGTATAAAAAATATGAAAGAGCCAAACTGTGTGCTTGAAAGACTGAGTATATACCCTCACAATAAAAGTAAAGCAAGAAGAGTCAAAGTGAAATGTCAGAGATATCAACTGTTAAATTTAGTACTTAAGGAAATCATATATTTCACACTTAATAACCTATATCAACCTTAGATCTGTGGTGGCCCCTCCTGCCAGCCCTGACCTGTAAAAAGAGCCATGACTGAACTCTTCTTAGTGATGCCAGTGCCTCTCTCACTAGTACATCCCTGACAGCCCTGATAAATGGTGTCCTGTGGTACATTTTCCACATAATATATTCATTTCAACATACTTCCCTCAGAAACTTTATTCTTGTCTCTACCATCTACCACAGCAACTCAGGCATTTCAACCTTACTTTTTGGGTGATCATTTTCTCCAGGATTCTAAAACTACCCTAGTCTTATTCCCTGGGTCCTTGATAGAATTTCTGTTCTACTTCCTAAGAAAGTACTCCAAACTCAATAAATTTTTGCTTATTCAGTCTTATCTCCAGCCTCCCTTAACAGACACCTTCAAACTCCAGTATCAATAGTATGCTCATGACTCATGCTTGTACATGCTGTGCATCTAATTCTTGTGAGTACATAGTCTTTTTTCTTCCTTATTAGGATCAGTGTGTTCCCAGTTGAATTATTGCCAGAGTTTAAAGTAGTTATCATTTGGCAACCAATAGAGGAATTGGAGAAATTCCTGAAGGAACATCCATTTCTCTGTAGAGGAGAAGCCCCTGCAGTGTTTTTCCATCATGATGGAAATACTAGTTCTTACTGAGGGGCAGGCAAATTCTGCAAACTCATCAGGTTCCATAGAGGCTGTAGATCCAGGATACTCAGAAGCATCATTCAGATATCACCATGTCATCTTTTAGAGTCCCAAGGTTTTCTAACCAGGACTCTGACCTTAGCAAAAGATATCTGCCTTGAATGAATATTTTAAATGACTCTTAATCTCCATTATTCTGTGATGGAGTTTACTCCTCAGCTGAGTCTGCTCTTCTGCTGCAGGAGATAATGACCTCTTTGTAGGCTACAAAGGAAGATCTCTAGCTCTCACACCTAGCCCTTAACTGTTTACTGATTATTCTCCGCAGGGTGTCAAAGCAACTTAGTGATAAACAACCAACTCCACTGTCCTCATTTTCAGTGTTCCCCTATATACTTCAAGGGTATGAATCATTACAGTGGCAAAGATCTTAAATTCCAATACATTTCCTCATATAATCACAAGTGAAAATTTTAGCATCTGGGCCATCATATTGTGCCTGTTCAAGATAGAGATTCTGCTTTTCAGATGGGCAGGCACTTATCCATCACTAAAATACTACAATGCTGCCTCAGTTTTCCACAGCTAGTGTTCATTCTGGTTATTTATTTTTCATGCTAGTTGTTAAATACTTTGTCTATCATCCTTGCACATTTCTTAGGAACTCTGCAAGTCTTTCGGGTTTTTATAAAACCATAGGGAGAGGGGAAAAGTTCCAATAATGAATGAGCCTAGCTTGAACTGAACTAGGGTGAAGCAAATGCGGTGCCTAGAACACAAAATTTAAAGAGGCACTTATTATCATGTTTATGAAAGTGAATATCAGCACTTGAACAGGCATGAAAGTGAGTGCCTCTTTAAATTTTTGTACCAAAAGTGACTCTTGCTTCATCCGAGTTCAGGCCCTCTGACCAAGACTGACTTTTCTGCTAGAATAGAGGTTTGGCACACATACTCTGGTTTAAGTTTATTTAGAGAAAATGGACTCATATGATGCCTTAAATAGCTGAGGTTATAAAGCAAGGTACATATCTACTATAGGCACAAGTCTTGTGGGGAGAAGATGGTAAACATGTAGTAACATATGTGAATTATCCATGAATTTTTGTCAATACATTTTCTTATAAGAACTAGACGAGAACATTCTAAAGTTCTACGACACAAGTAATACAACAGTGTTGAAAATACAAGTAATACGATAGTATTGAAAAATGGCAACAAAGGTCAAGAGGAAAGACTAACTTGATTTAATATTAAAATATTAAGCCCTTAAGAACTAAAAACAGTATGGTAAAGGTGCATGAATAGACAGAAAAATTAATAGCACACAATATAACACCCAGAGGTGGACCTAACTACATTATTTTAGCCTGGAATAAAAGTAATATCTCAAATTATTGAAAGAAAGATAAACTATTCAAAAAATTCTATTGGGTAATATGGTTAAGTATTTGGGAAAAATGCTAATTAAACCTGGATGATTCTAAATGGATCAAATATTTGAATAAAGAAAATAAAAAGTTCTAACTGGGGTAAAGTGGTATCTCATTTTAAATGTAATAAAGAATACACAAGATCTCTACAAAAAAAAAGAAGAATTAAAATAGTAGCATTAGAATATATAAGAGATTTCCTTTATATCTCAGTATGGAAAAGGATTTTCTAACTATGATTTGAAATCTCTAACCCACAAAATAAAAATGGATAAATTTGCCAACATTATAAACAATTTCAACTTCTGGAAAGATTGAGTAAGCACACTTGTCCCTATTTCTTACTAAGTACAGCTGAAATCCCTAAATGTGATATATAAAATAGACCTAAGTTTTATCTGAAAGGAAAGATAAAAAACTATACTGGCTAGAAGCCCTGGGACTCAAAGCATGACATGGTGGTGAGATCCCTGGTTTTTCTTTTCTTCATATATCTTGGACTGAGTGCTGGAGAAGGTGGCAACCTGAAAACACCAATGGGTACAGAAGAAGCAGCTTCAAGAAAAGTCTTCTCTCTTTCCAGGCAAAGGACCAGGAAAGCAAGCACCTTCTAAGACAGAAAACTTTTAAACAATAACCACTTTACTACAGGTAAACACCACAGAAAAAAGAACTCCTTCCCCAGGTGTGTCAGAGGATGAGTGAGGAGCCTAGAGTTCCATGTTCACCAGGCTATAACCAGGTTCACAAAGACTTCTGCTGGGGTGATGTTAGAAAAGGCAGTGTGGATCCCAGACTTTCACCCCTACCTGGCAATGGCAATGAGCTCCTTCCAGTGGGGAGGGTGGGGAGGGAGTCAGAGAAGGCCTAGTGAAGATGCAAGATTTTCATCACTTACCAGCAGTAGCAGGGCCACCACCTATCAGTGTTAGCAGATATGATATAGAAAGCAGTAATTTTGTATCACTGCCCTTACCAGCCAGGGTGATATCAGTGGAGGCCTAATGAGGAAACTGAACTGTCACTGTTGCACAGCATTAAAGAGGAACCATTACACAAATCTACACATGTGAGAAAATGACATAGAACTATATACACACATTATGTCAAAGTCAAATTCATGGTTTTGATATTGTACTATAGTTAAATAAGATTTAAAATTGGTTGAATTTGTGAGATGGGTACATGAGACCTCTTTATTTTTTGCAACTAGTATTTTTGCAATTATTTTCAAAATATTTTAAAAATTATTTTAAAAATAAAAAGTAAGAAAATTAGAAAAAACAAAGAAAAACTTCTTCATGGTCAAATATCATAAAGAGTTAAAGAACAATTGCAAAATTGTGAAAAGATAATTGTCACTCACCACATAAAAAAAAGCTAATCTAGATAATAGGAAGCTCTCAATTATGGTAATTTGAAAAGGATAAAACCATAATGTATTGTCCTATGTAATAACGTAATACATAGGATATGAAAAGATAGTCCACAACGATGAAATATGAATGTGCCTATAATATGTGAAAAGATGTTACTCATGAGACAAGTGTAAATTAAAATTATAACAAAGAACCATTTTAAAAGTATCACCTTTATGAAAATCCTAAATTTGACAACACACCTCAGATATTCTCATATGCTGCTGATGGATATATAATTTGGCATAACCCCAATAAAGGACAGTTTGTCACCATCCATTGAAATTATACATGCATGTATCCCTTAACCCAGCAAGGCTACTTCTGATATTTATCTCACAGATAAACTCACAGGTAAAATGACAAAAATACAAATTTATTAGTTGAAATGTTATCAGAAATAAATAAGAAACAATACAAATGACCACCAATATGGGACTAGTTAAAAAATTATGGCACACAAAGTCAACAAAATGCAATACAGCTATAAAAAGAATAAATTGTGTGTTAACATCATCTGACCAGCAGTAACACGGCCACCACTTATCAGTGTTAGCAGATATGATATAGAAAGCAGTAATTTGCTTTCTATATCAGAAAAGTAAAAGTGCAGAACAGCATGTACAATTTTATAGGTTTGCATTAAACAAATGAGAGAATTAGGACTATATACTCATATGTATCTGTAGTTGTAAACTAAACTCTAGAAAGTGTATACAAGAATCTAATAAAGAAAATCAGGAGCAGAGCAAGATGGACTAACATAAATTTCCAGCAGTCATCCCTCCCTATGAACACCAAATTCAACAATTATCCAAGCAAGCAATCACCTTCAGAAGAACCAAAAACCAGGTGAGCAATCATACTAACTGGTTTTAACATTATATCAAGGAAAGAGGCATTGAAGAGGGCAGAAAAGATAATCCTGTGCTGCCTACACTACCCCACTCTCATTCGCCAGCAGTGCTGCAGCAGCATGCCAAGTGGAGACAGAATCTGTGTGCCCAACTGAGGGAGAATGAAGTGAATGTGGGGCTTTCCACTGAAACTCTGGCATAGGGAAGCACAGCACAGAGCAGAATTCTGCCAGTGCCAATGGAGGGAGTGTGTAGACCAGTCCAGACAGAGGAAAATCCTTCACTCTGATACCCAAGTTCTGGGTAGTCCAATCACTAGCTGACAAAAGGAGGGGCCTTGAGTAAATTTGTTATACAGTTGAACCACAAAGGCTGAAGTCCTTGGGAAATTCCCATGGCTATGCTGGCTCAAATGCAGTGACCTAGTGAAACACCAGCAGCTGCTGGGCCGAGCCAGTGCCTGTGTTACCACTCTACCAACTTCAGGTAGAGTGGTTCAGGAAGAGATTTCTTCCACTTGGGGAAAGAAAAAGGTAGAACTCAGAGGACTTTGTTTTGTAACTTTGGTACCAGATCAGAAACATAGTAAAATAAAATACCAAGCAGACTCCTGAAGTGCCTGAATCCAGGCCATTGTTCTTGGATGGCATTTATGGATCCTCCCTGTGCCAGAAGAAAACATTCTACCCTGAAGGAAATGGCCCAGTACTGGCAGTATTCACCACCTGCTGACTAAAGAGCCCTTAGGCTGCGAATAAATATTAGAAGTAGCCAAGCAACAGTCACCACTAGTTTTGGGTATGACTGGGCTGGCTTCTAGTATACCTGGTACTGGTGGCTATGAGGAGGAAGAGGCCACATCACTCCTCCCCCAATTATAGTAGCCTATCACAAAGAGTGAGGGAAGAGAGTGAGAGAGGTTGCCTGGTAACCCAGAGAATTCTCTAGTATCTTACATAAGTCTACCAAGGTGATACCACCAGAAGTCTGCAAGAGTCATAGAATTACTGGGCTTGGGACACTGTTTATGCTGATACAGCTGCAGTTACCAAAGAATTAGAGCACAACACCCAATTATCTTTGAATATCTGGAAACCCTTCTAAAGAAGGATGGGTCCAAACAAGCCCAGACTGAAAATTAAATACCTAACTCTTCAATTCCCAGATATCAATGAATATACACAAGCATCAAGAACACCCAGAAAGACATAGCCTCACCAAGTTAATTAAATAAAATATCAGTGACCAATCATGGAGCGATGGAGATAAGTGGACTTTCAGACAAAAAAAATTCAAAATACCTGTCCTGAAGAAGCTCGGTGAACTTCAAGACAACACAAAGAAAGAATTCAGAAGCCTATCCAAGAAATTTAACAAAGAGATTGAAATAATAGAAAAAAAAATCAAGCAGAAGAAATTCTGGAGACGACATATTTAAATAATAAACAGAAATACATCCGATTCTCTCAACAGTAGATTGACCAGGGAGAAGAAAGAATTAATGAGCTTGAAGATAGGCTATTTGAAAATAGGAAATCAATAGAGAAAAAAATAATTAAAAAGAATGAATCATGCCTATAAGATCTAGAAAATAGCCTCAATTAGGGAATTCTAAGAGTTATTGGCCTTAAAGTTGAGGTAAAGAGATTAGGAAAAAAAAAAAAAAAAAAAAACCTTTATTCTAAGAAAAATAACAAAGACTTTTCCAAACCTGAAGAAAGATATCAATATTCAAGTACAAGAAGATTGTAGAACACTGAGCAGATTTAACCCCAACATGACTACCTCAAGGCATTGAATAATCAAGCTCTCAAAGATCATGGATAAAGAAAGTTCCTAAGGGAAGCAAGAAAAATAAATAAATAATATTACTACTCTGTGAGCACCTCAGTGTTGATCAGTTAGCACCAATTTGATGGCCAGTACATGTGGGGCCTATTCTTCCATTCTTCTAATATCTCACTCTGGAGAATGGACTCAAGCTCTATCCAGGAAAATATGAGGTGCTAGATCACTGTCGTTTCTTATATTTGAGTAGTATACCATTGTATACATATACTATATTTTATCAATCCACTCATGGATTGACAGGCCAAAACAAATGCTGGTGAGGATGTGGAGAGATAGAAACACTCTTACACTGCTGGTGGGACCGCAAATTAGTGCAATCTCTGTGGAAAAGAATCCAGAGATACCTCAAAGAGCTAAAAATAGAAATACCATTTGATGCAGCAATAGCACTATTAGGCATCTACCCAAAAGAAAAAAAAATTCTATAATAAAGACATCTACACCAGAATGTTTATGGCAGCACAATTCACTATTGCAAAGGTGTGGAAACAACCCAAGTGCTTGTCAATTCAAGAGTAGATTATTAAAATTTGGTATATGTATACAATGGAATATTATTCAATTATAAGAAATGACAGTGAACTAGCACCTCTTATATTTTCCTAGATAGAGCTTGAGCCCATCCTCTGAAGTGAGATATCACAAGGACAGAAGAATAGCCTACAGATGTACTCGCCATCAAAATGGCATTAACTGATCAACACTATGGTACTCACATGGTAGTAATATTCTGCAAGGATTGAGGGTCGGGGTAGTAAACTCACAACTAATGGACACACTGGGCATTGTAGAGGGGAAGAGTATGCCTCTAATTCCCTCTTGGGTGAGGCAAAGTCATAAAATGTAAGCAAAATGTTTGTACCCTCATAGTATCCTGAAATATAAATAAATAAATAAATAAATAAATAAATAAATAAATAAATAAATAAATAAATAAAATGTAAAAATGAAATTAAAGACTGCAAGGATCAGAAACTCAAGTTAAAAGGGAATGAAGGGGGCGGAGCAAGATGGCGGACGAGTAACACCGCCAGACAGAGGGTCTCTGCAGAAAAGACCGATTCTAGCAGAAATTAGAGGAAAGAAGCAAGAAGACGAGCATACAGTGGACAAGGGCCGGAAGGAGGGGTACCTGAGACCCCGGGAGACTCCACGGGAGGAGGCTGCGGAGGAGAACTGGAGGCTGAGACCACCGGAGCAGCCCGGAGACCAGCGGCAAGGGTAGGTGGATCTGCTGTTTCCCCTCCCCTGCATTCAGGACTGCTGGCGGGCTCCCCAGCGGGTGGAGAGTCCTGCGAACATCAGTCCAGAGACTGCCGCCGCCTGCCAACGATGAGCCTGTAGCAGACGTGGCACCAGGTTCCCAACTTCCTCCGGGCACCTCCGTGTGCACGGACCCGAGTCGCGCGGCAGGCGCCATATTGCCTCCTCCTCCCCTCCGCCGACCCTACCCGCGGCTGCCCAGAGAGACAATACAGCCACTAGCCGGAGGCACCTCCAGGGAACGGGACCTTCCCGTTTGGGACCCCGCCCGCGCTCCCAGGTGCTGCTGGCACCGTGTTCCCAGGAAAACAGTGCCGACTCAGAGGCTGAGAGACATAGACCCAGCTTGGGCTCCCTGTGGGTGAATTAGGACCGGAAATCCTCTCCCTGGTGGGAATACAGTTTGAACTCTGGGACCCAGAGGTCGGACCTGCAGACCAGATCCACTGCACCGAGGGCTAGCATTGCCCGGGGCACAGAAGGGCTATACGTGAACAGCCTACTGAGGGCTGTGTGCCTCCAGGGGCGGATCGGCGCCCTAGAGGACAACCCTCCTCCCAGGAGGAGGCCGTGCGCCCAACCCAGGTGGCGTTCCTGTGCAGGGAACCTCCCCGCCGGCACCACAGTCCGGGGAGGCCTGGTGGCTTGTGGTCTGGCCTGCTGGCAGAGGCCCAGGAGAAGCTGCAGAGTTGGGGAGGGTGGAAAGAAGCGAGGCCTGCTGCAGACTGCGGGTCTCAGACAGCCCCACCCCCACACCCAGACTTTCTGGCTGAGCAGGACCATTCCAGCCCTGCCCTGACAGCTCTCCCTGGAAGCTGAGAACAGAACTTTGACCCCTGCTAACGACCTGAGGGCAGGCTTATCCAACCCAGCTCCGCCCAGAACGAGAGCTGATAACAGGACTCAAAATCAACACCATAGCCTGTTCCTCCAAGCAAACGCCACCAACTGACAGGGACAGCATCTTGCACAGCCTTGCCACGGCACCCACTGACTCAATATACAGGGAGTGGTCCAATTTCACCCACAGGCACCACCTAACGCCTCAGAAACTAAACAAGGTGTGTGAATACCCAAACAATAACCTAAGGAAAGAAACAACAACTGATCGACATGGGAAGAAATCAGCGAAAGAACTCAGGAAATATGAAGAACCAAACGGAAAACACACCCCCAAGGAGGAGCACCAGCCCCCTAGAAACGGACACCGACCAAAATCAGGCAACCAATATGACAGAAAAGGAATTTCGTATGTGGATCATAAGAACACTCACCCAGCTGCAACAACAACTCAATAACCAACATCAAGAAAACACAAAAAACCTCCAAGGAATGGGACAAAGGTTCAACAAAGAGATTGACACAGTGAAGAAAACTTTAATCGAAGTCCTGGAGATGAAGAATCAACTCAGAGAACTACAAAATACTGTGGAAAGTCTCAAGAACAGGGTAGATCAAGCAGAAGAAAGAATCTCAGAGCTTGAAGATAACACCTTCCAATTAAATAAATCAGTCACAGAAATACAGCAGAGAAACAAGAGAAAAGACCAAAGCCTACAAGAGCTGTGGGATTATGTGAAAAAACCTAACGTGAGGGTCATAGGTTTAGCCGAAGGGGAGGAAGACAACACTCAAGGGCTGGACAAGCTTTTTGAAGATATAATAGAGGATGGCCAACAAACATATGAAGAAATGCTCAACATCTCTAATCATCAGGGAAATGCAAATCAAAACCACAATGAGATATCACTTAACCCCAGTGAGAATGGCCTTTATCAAAAAATCTCCAAACAATAAATGCTGGTGTGGTTGCGGAGAGAGAGGAACACTCCTACACTGCTGGTGGGACTGCAAACTAGTTCAACCTCTGTGGAAAGCAATATAGAGATATCTTAAAGCGATACAAGTGATTCTACCATTTGATCCAGCAATCCCATTGCTGGGCATCTACCCAAATGATCCAGTGACACTCTACAAAAAAGATACCTGCACTCGAATGTTTATAGCAGCACAATTCATAATTGCAAGGCTGTGGAAACAGCCCAAGTGTCCATCAATCAAAGAATGGATTAATAAAATGTGGTATATGTCCACCATGGAGTACTATTCAGCTCTAAGAAACAATGGTGATATAGCACACCTTATATTTTCCTGGTTAGAGCTGGAACCCATATTACTAAGTGAAGTATCCCAAGAATGGAAAAACAAGCACCAGATATATTCTCCAGCAAACTGGTATTAACTGAGTAGCACCTAAGTGGACACATAGGTGCTACAGTAATAGGGTATTGGGCAGGTGGGAGGGGGGAGGGGGGCGGGTATATACATACATAGTGAGTGAGATGTGCACCATCTGGGGGATGGTCATGATGGAGACTCAGACTTTTGGGGGGAGGGGGGGAAAAGGGCATTTATTGAAACCTTAAAATCTGTACCCCCATAATATGCCAAAATAAAAAAAATAATTAAAAAAAAAAGGGAATGAAGAGGAGATAATTGTAAAAATGTAGATATTTAATTAAATCTACAAATAGAATACAAAGTTTAGTTGGCCCTTATGTTAACTTCAAGTGGAAAGTTCCATAAGGAATGGAGAGAAATCGGTTAATGGGTATAAGAATATAATTAGAGAGAAGGAAAACGATATAGTGTTTGATAGTATAGTAGGGTTACTGTTTTTAACAATAACATATGGTTCAAGATAGCTAGAAGAGAAGAATTGGAATGTTCCCAACATAAAGAAAAATGTTTGGGGTGATGAATATCCCAATTACTCTGAGTTGATCATCACACATTGTATACATGCATTCAAAATATCATATGTACCCCTAAAATATGTGCAAATATTGTATATTTAAAAAGCTATGTTTTTAAATTTTTATTTATTTTTTCCCAAATTCTGTGGGTACAAATATTGTTAGGGTTACATATCTTGCCCCTGGCCCCCCTCCCCACCCCGCTCTGCCAGAGCTTCAAGCGTGTCCAGTCTTCAAGTGGTGTGCCCTGCACCCACCATGAAAGTGCATACACTTGCATTTCTCCCCCCTCCACCTGTTCACCTCCCATTAACAAAAAAATTTTTTATCCCAAAGGCAATCAAAGCAGCAACAAAAATAAATAAATGGGACATGATGAAACTACAAAGCTTCTGCACAGCCAAAGAAACAGTCATGAAAGTAAACAGACAACCTACAGAATGGGAGAAAAGTTTTGCATCCTACGTATCCGATAAAGGGCTGATAACTAGAATATACTTAGAACTCACGAAAATCAGCAAGAAAAAATCAAATAACCCTATTAAAAAGTGGGCAAAGGACTTGAACAGAAACTTTTCTAAAGAAGACAGAAGAATGGCCAACAAACATATGAAAAAATGCTCAACATCCCTAATCATCAGGGAAATGCAAATCAAAACTACAATGAGATATCACTTAACTCCAGTGAGAATGGCCTTTATCAAAAAGTCTCCAAATAAGAAATGCTGGCGTGGATGTGGAGAGAGAGGAACACTCCTACACTGCTGGTGGGACTGCAAATTAGTTCTACCTCTGTGGAAAGCAATATGGAGATACATTAAAGCGATACAAGTGAATTTACCATTTGATCCACCAATCCCATTGCTGGGCATCTACCCAAATGATCCAATGACACTCTACAAAAAAGACACCTGCACTCGAATGTTCATAGCAGCACAATTTATAATCGCAAGGCTGTGGAAACAGCCCAAGTGCCCATCAATTCAAGAATGGATTAATAAAATGTGGTATATGTATACCATGGAGTACTATTCTGCTCTAAGAAACAATGGTGATATAGCACATCTTATATTTTCCTGGTTAGAGCTGGAACCCATACTAGTAAGTGAAGTATCCCAAGAATGGAAAAACAAGCACCAGATATATTCTCCAGCAAACTGGTATTAACTGAGTAGCACCTAAGTGGACACATAGGTACTACAGTAATAGGGTATTGGGGAGGGGGGGTGGGGGGCGCGTATATACATACATAACGAGTGATAGGCACACCATCTGAGGGATGGTCACGCTGGAGACTCAGACTTATGGGGGGAGGGGGGGAAGGGCATTTATTGAAACTTTAAAATCTGTACCCCCATAATATGCTGAAATAAAAAAAAAAAATTTAGACATTTTGGTTACAGTGTGTTTCTTTGCCTCTCCCTAAAAAGGGATATAGGCAATCCTTTCCCCCCTACAATGCTCATCACATTCTTAAGATGTGGGTCTCCCCCCACCCCGATCCCTGTTGAACACTACAATTATTTGAACACCATAGTTTTAAGCTGTCAGTACCAATTTGATGGTGAGTAGATGTGTAGCCAATTTTCCAGGTCTTGTGTTGTCTCGCTTTGTATTACAAGCTTAAGCTTAATTCACGATAGCATAAACGGTGCTAGTTCACTATCGTTTCTTAGGATTGAGTAACATCCCATTGTGAGTATATACCACATTTTAGTTATGCATTCATGAATTGATGGGCACTTGGGTAGTTTCCATGACCGTGCCATAGTGAATTGTGCTGCCATAAACATTCGGGTGCAGATGTCTTTATAATAGAGTGACTTATGTTCTTTTGGATAGATGCCCAACAATGCTATTGCTGGGTCAAATGATATTTCTATTTAAAGTTGTTTGAGATATCTCCAAATTCTTTTCCACAAAGGTTGCGCTAATTTGCAGTCCCACCAGCAGTGTAAGAGTGTTCATGACTCTCTGCATCCTCGCCAGCATTTGTTGTTTTGGAACTTCTTGATACAGGCCATTCTCACTGGGATTAGGTGGTATCTCATTGTGGTTTTGATTTGCATTTCTCTAATGATTAGAGATATTGAACATTTTTTTTATATATTTGCATGCCATTATTCTGTCTTCTTTGGATAAATTTCTGTTCATTTCCATTGCCCATTTCTTGATGGATCGGAAGCATTCATATATATGCCAAAAACCATCAAGCAGAAACTCAAATCAAAAATGCAATAACATTTACTTTAGCTCCAAAGAAAATTAATTATCTAGGAGTATATCTAATGAGAGATATGAAAGATTTATATAAGGAGAACTATGAAACACTAAAAAAATAAATTGCAGATGATTTAAACACATGGAAAAATCTACCATGCTCATGGCTAGGAAGAATCAATATTGTTAAAATGTCAATATTACCTAAGATGATCTAAAGAATCAATGCAATTCCCATCAAAATACCAACAGCATTCTTTACAGATCTAGAAAAAATAATCCTTTGCTTTGTATGGAACCAGAGAAAACCACGAATAGCCAAACCAATCTTAAGTAAGAAAAACAAACTGGTAGGGATCAGTCTTCCTGACTTTAAGCTGTACTATAAGGCAATAATAGTAAAATCTCCCTGGTACTGGCACAAGAACAGAAACATTGATATCTGGAATAAATCTGATTCCAGAGATCAAACCATCAGTATATGGTAACCTAATCTTTGATAAAGCAGACAAAAAATATACTATGGAGGCGGAGCAAGATGGCGGACGAATAACACCGCCAGACAGAGGATCTATGCAGAAAAGACAGATTCTAGCAGAAACTAGAGGAAAGAAGCAAGAAGACGAGCATACAGTGGACAAGGGCAGAAAGGAGGGGTACCTGAGACGCCGGGAGACTCCACGGGAGGAGGCTGCGGAGGAGAACTGGAGGCTGAGACCACCGGAGCAGCCCGGAGACCAGCGGCAAGGGTAGGTGGAATTGCTGTTTCCCCTCCCCTGAATTCGGGACTGCTGGTGGGCTCCCCAGCGGGTGGAGAGACCTGCAGACACCAGATCAGAGACTGCCGCCGCCTGACAACAGTGAGCCTGTAGCAGACATGGCACCAGGTTCCCAACTTCCTCTATGCACCTCCGTGTGCACGGACCCGAGCTGCGCGGCAGGCGCCATATTGCCTCCCCCTCCCCTCCGCCGACCCTAACCGCGGCTGCCCAGAGAGACAATACAGCCACCAGCAGGAGGCACCTCCAGGGAACGGGACCTTCCCGTTTGGGACCCCGCCCGCCCTCCCAGGTGCTGCTGGCACCGTCTTCCCAGGAAAATGGTGCCGACTCAGAGGCTGAGAGACATAGACCCAGCTTGGGCTCCCTGTGGGTGAATTAGGACCAGAAATCCTCTCCCTGGTGGGAATACAGTTTGAACTCTGGGACCCAGAGGTCGGACCTGCAGACCAGATCCCCTGCACTAAGGACTAGCATTGCCCGGGGAACAGAAGGGTTATACGTGAACAGCCTACTGAGGTCTGTGTGCCTCCAGGGGCGGATCGGCGTCCTAGAGGGCAACCCTCCTCCCAGGAGGAGGCCGTGCGCACAACCCAGGTGGCGTTCCTGTGCAGGGAACCTCCCCACCGGCATCACAGTCGGGGAGGCCTGGTGGCTTGTGGTCTTGCATGCTGGCAGAGGCCCAGGAGTAGCTGCGGAGTTGGGGAGGGTGGAAAGAAGCCAGGCCTGCTGCAGACTGCGGGTCTCAGACAGCCCCACCCCCACATCCAGACTTTCTGGCTGAGCGGGACCATTCTAGCCCCGCCCTGACAGCTTTTCCTGGAAGCAGAAAACAGAACTTTGACCCCTGCTAACGGCCTGAGGGCAGGCTTACCCAACCCAGCTCCGCCCAGAACCAGAGCTGATAGCAGGACTCAAAATCAACACCATAGCCCATTACTCCAAGCAAACGCCACCTACTGACAGGGACGGCATCTTGCACAGCCTTTCCACGGCACCCACTGACTCAATATACAGGTAGTGGTCCAATTTCACCCACAGGCACCACCTAACGCGTCAGAAACTAAACAAGGTGTGTGAATACCCAAACAATAACCTAAGGAAAGAAACAACAACTGATCGACATGGGAATAAATCAGCGAAAGAACTCAGGAAATATGAAGAACCAAACGGAAAACACACCCCCAAAGAGGAGCACCAGCCCCCTAGAAATGGACACCGACCAAAATCAGGCAACCAATATGACAGAAGAGGAATTTCGTATGTGGAACATAAGAACACTCACCCAGCTGCAACAACAACTCAACAACCAACACCAAGAAACCACAAAAAGTCTCCAGGATATGAGAAAAGAAATAGACACATTGAAGAAAAGTGTAACCGAACTCCTGGAAATGAAGAATCAATTCAAGGAACTACAAAATACAGTGGAAAGTCTCAAGAACAGGGTAGATGAAACATAAGAAAGAATATCAGAGCTTGAAGATAACACCCTCCAATTAAATAAATCAGTCACAGAAATAGAGCAGAGAAACAAGAGAACAGAGAAAAGCCTACAAAAGCTGTGGGATTGTGTGAAGAAACCTAATGTGAGGGTCATAGGGTTACAGGAAGGGGAAGAAGAGAACACTCAAGGGTTGGACAAGGTGTTTGAAGATATAATAGAGGAAAATTTCCCAGGCCTTGCTCAAAATCTTGATATACAAGTTCAAGAAGCTCAGAGGACCCCTGGGAGATTCAACGCAAACAGGAAGACGTCACGACATGCAGTCATCAGACTAACCAAAGTATCAACTAAAGAGGCCCTTCTAAGAGCTGTAAGGCAAAAGAAGCAAGTAACATACAAGGGAAAGCCAATTCGAATAACATCAGACTTCTCTAATGAGACTTTACAAGCAAGGAGAGACTGGGGCCCCATTCTCACTCTTTTGAAACAAAACAATGCCCACCCTAGAATATTATTCCCTGCAAAACTAAGCTTCGTATATGAAGGAGAAATAAAAACATTCTCAGACAAGCAAAGGCTCAGAGAATTCACCAAGACAAGACCAGCCCTACAAGAAGTACTTAAAACAGCGTTATGCACGGAACATCATAATAATAACCCACGAATGTAAAAACAACCAAAACCCAAAGATATTAAAGGCCAGATATTACAATGGCTCAAGACAGAAATCATAGCAACAACATCCAACCCAACAGAATGATCAGTAATCTACCTTACCTATCAGTTCCCTCAATAAGTGTGAATGGCTTAAACTCTCCACTCAAGAGACATAGGCTGGCTGAATGGATAAAAAAATACAGGCCAAGTATATGCTGTCTTCAGGAAACACACCTAACCTGCAAGGATGCATATAGACTAAAAATAAAAGGGTGGAGATCAATATTCCAAGCAAATAGAAGCCAAAAGAAGGCTCGTGTGGCACTTCTAATTTCAGAAGATTTAGTTTTTAAACCAACAAAAGTAGTAAAAGACCAAGAGGGTCATTATATAATGATGAAGGGCACAGTCCAAAAAGAAGAGATAACAATTTTAAATATATATGCACCCAACTTAGGTGCACCCAGATTCATAAAGCAAACCTTACTGGAGCTAAGCAAATGGATTAATAGCAACTCCATAATCGCCGGAGATTTCAACACCCCACTGACGGCACTAGTCAGATCCTCCAAACAGAAAATTAATAAAGAAATAATGGACTTAAACAAAACTCTAGAACAGTCGGGTCTGACAGACATCTACAGAACATTCTACCCAAAAACCACTGAATATACGTTCTTCTCATCAGCTCACGGGACATTCTCTAAGATTGACCATATCCTACGAGACAAAGAAAATCTCAAGAAATTTAAAAAAATAGAAATCATATCATGTACCTTCACAGATCACAGTGGAATAAAACTAGAAATCAACCCTAACATAAACTCACATTTCTACACAAAAACTTGGAAATTAAACAACCTCCTACTAAATGATTACTTCGTAAATTAAGAAATCAAGACAGAAATAAAAAACTTCTATGAAGAAAACGACAATGGAGAGACAAGTTATCAACTCCTCTGGGACACAGGTAAAGCAGTTCTGAGAGGAAAGTTTATCTTCATAAATGCCTATAACCAAAAGACAGGAAGATCACAAATAGACAATCTAATGAAACGACTCACAGAGCTGGAAAAAGAAGAACAGACCAACCTCAAACCCAGCAGAAGAAGTGAAATCAACAAGATCAAATCAGAACTAAAGGAAATTGAAAACAGGAAAGCTATTCAGGAGATTAATAAAACAAAAAGTTAGTTCTTTGAAAAAATAAACAAAATTGACACACCATTTTCTAAGCTAACGAAAAGCAGAAAAGAGAAATCTCTAATAAGCTCCATCAGGAATAAAAAAGGAGATATCACAACTGATCCCAAAGAGATACAAGATACAATTTATGAATACTACAAAAATCTTTATGCACACAAACTGGAAAATGTGGAGGAAATGGACAAATTTCTAAAAACACACAGCCTCCCTAGGCTCAACCAGGAAGAAATAGATTCCCTGACCAGACCAATCTCAACAGCTGAAATAGAAACAGCAATTAAAAATCTCCCTAAAAAGAAAAGTCCCGGTCCAGATGGCTTCACACCTGAATTTTACCATACTTACAAAGAAGAACTAGTACCTATCTTGCAGAAACTACTCCACAACATCGAGAAGAACGGAAACCTCCCCGACACCTTTTATGAAGCGAATATTACTCTGATACCAAAACCAGGAAAGGATGCAACAAAAAAAGAAAACTACAGGCCAATATCCCTAATGAATATAGATGCAAAAATTTTCAACAAAATCTTAGCTAACCGAATCCAGACACTTATCAAAAAAATAATCCACCACGACCAAGTGGGCTTCATCCCAGGGATGCAGGGATGGTTCAACATACGTAAATCTATAAATGCAATTCACCACATAAACAGAAGCAAAAACAAAGACCACATGATTCTTTCAATAGATGCAGAAAAAGCTTTTGACAAAATTCAACACCCTTTCATGATACGAACACTTAAGAAAATAGGCATAGAAGGGACATACCTAAAAATGATACAAGCCATATATGACAGACCCATAGCCAACATCATACTGAATGGGGAAAGATTGAAATCATTCTCACTTAGAACTGGAACCAGACAAGGCTGCCCACTATCTCCACTTCTGTTCAACATAGTGCTCGAAGTCTTGGCTACAGCAATCAGACAGGAAAATGGAATCAAAGGTATCCAAATAGGGGCAGAAGAGATCAAACTTTCACTGTTTGCTGATGATATGATATTGTATCTAGAAAACCCCAAGGATTCAACCAAGAAACTCCTGGAACTGATCAATGAATTTAGTAAAGTCTCAGGATACAAAATCAATACACAGAAATCAGAGGCATTCATATACGCCAACAACAATCTAATTGGGAACTAAATCAAAGACTCAATTCCCTTCACAATAGCAACAAAGAAATTAAAGTACCTAGGAATATATTTAACCAAAGAGGTAAAAGACCTCTACAGGGAGAACTATGAAACACTGCGGAAGGAAATAGCAGAGGATGTAAACAGATGGAAATCCATACCATGCTCGTGGATCGGCAGACTCAATATCATCAAAATGTCTATACTACCCAAACTGATCTACAGATTCAATGCAATACCTATTAAAATCCCATCAGCATTCTTCACAGATATAGAAAAAATAATTTTACGCTTCGTATGGAACCAAAGAAGACCCCGAATATCAAGAGCAATTCTAGGCAACAAAAACAAAATGGGAGGCATTAATATGCCAGATATCAAACTATACTACAAAGCTGTAGTAATTAAAACAATATGGTATTGCCACAAAAACAGGAATATTGACCAGTGGAACAGATGTGAGAATCCTGATATAAAACCATCCTCATATAGCCATCTCATCTTTGACAAAGCAGACAAAAACATACGCTGGGGAAAAGAATCTCTCTTCAATAAATGGTGCTGGGAAAACTGGATAGCCACCTGTAGAAGGCTAAAACAGGACCCACACCTTTCACCTCTCACAAAAACCAACTAACGCTGCATAACAGACTTAAACCTAAGGTATGAAACTATTAGAACTCTAGAGGAAAAAGTTGGAAACACTCTCGTAGACATCTGCCTGGGCAAAGAGTTTATGAAGAAGTCCCCAAAGGCAATCACAGCAGCAACAAAAATAAATAAATGGGACATGATCAAACTACAAAGCTTCTGCACAGCCAAAGAAATCGTCATGAAAGTAAACAGTCAACCTACAGAATGGGAGAAAATTTTTGCATCTTATGCATCCGATAAGGGACTGATAACTAGAATATACTTAGAACTCACGAAAATTAGGAAGAAAAAATCAAATAACCCCATTAAAAAGTGGGCAAAGGACTTGAACAGAAATTTTTCTAAAGAAGACAGAAGAATGGCCAACAAACATATGAAGAAATGCTCAACATCTCTAATCATCAGGGAAATGCAAATCAAAACCACAATGAGATATCACTTAACCCCAGTGAGAATGGCCTTTATCAAAAAATCTCCAAACAATAAATGCTGGCGTGGTTGCAGAGAGAGAGGAACACTCCTACACTGCTGGTGGGACTGCAAACTAGTTCAACCTCTGTGGAAAGCAATATGGAGATACCTTAAAGCGATACAAGTGAATCTACCATTTGATCCAGCAATCCCATTGCTGAGCATCTACCCAAATGATCCAGTGACACTCTACAAAAAAGACACCTGCACTCGAATGTTTATAGCAGCACAATTCATAATTGCAAGGCTGTGGAAACAGCCCAAGTGCCCATCAATCCAAGAATGGATTAATAAAATGTGGTATATGTATACCATGGAGTACTATTCAGCTCTAAGAAACAATGGTGATATAGCACATCTTATATTTTCCTGGTTAGAGCTGGAACCCATACTACTAAGTGAAGTATCCCAAGAATGGAAAAACAAGCACCAGATATGTTCTCCAGCAAACTGGTATTAACTGAGTAGCACCTAAGTGGACACATAGGTGCTACAGTAATAGGGTATTGGGGAGGTGGGAGGGGGGAGGGGGGCGGGTATATACATACATAATGAGTGAGATGTGCACCATGTGGGGGATGGTCATGATGGAGACTCAGACTTTTGGGGGGAGGGGGGAAATAGGCATTTATTGAAACCTTAAAATCTGTACCCCCATAATATGCCAAAATAAAAAAAAATTAAAAAAAAAATAGGGTCAAAATTGTCACAGATAAATATCCAAGATGATTAATTACTCATTCAAAAACTCTACATACTGAATCAAATATATCTTTCTGAACTCATTTTTTAGAACTTCCACTCTACTGGGGGTGGGGAGAGAGGGGGTGGGAAGAGAGAGAGAGAGAAGAGGGAGAAGGAAAAGAAAAAGTAAGGAAAGAAAGAAGGAAGATGGAGGGAAGGAAAGTAGGGAGGGAGGGAAGGAGGGAGGAATGGACTATATGCCTTGAAATTCATAAAAGGCTATTTCTTTAGCCTAAACAGTTTTATTCGCAACAAAGAGGAGCTCATTGTCTGCCTGCTGCTAGCACAGAAATTTCAATGCAGTTATAAACTCATTAATGATTTAATGAGATTTAATCAGATATTTAGTTGGTCATCTTGTTATTACATCTAAAATGACTTAGGACCATGTTTTAAATAAAATGGCGCAAAAAAACTATATATTTTAGAAAATAAATAAATCACTTATGGCACTTACTGGTTATTCGTTTCTGCTTAAAACACATTTTTATAGTTCATTAAAGTACCTTTAAAAACTTAATTATTTTCTCTCCCTAAGGCTTACAATGTGTTTCTGTTAGAAAATTAAGCTTAGTACTAAATGTTAAAGTACTGGGAAATTTTCATTTGGCCTGTAGCAGCAAATATATTTATTTGCATTCATTAATTGGAAATAGAATTAATCATGCCTTTGATGTCTTATGAAAAAAATTCCAACTATAAATCTTAAAGGTCTAAATTTTTATATTTTCCACTAGTGTACACCATTTCAAGGTGTTCACAATCAATGTCTTCTCTGACTTAATATATTTTTTTTGTAAAAACAAAACTTTCAATGAAGTTTCCAAAAGAGATTTTGGGGGCTCACTGTGGAAAATCATATATTAAATTCAGTTTCTGGTGAAATCAGCAGGCAAGACACAGGAGACAAAGTAGGTTTATGACAGTCTAGACTAGGGCAATGGAGTGGTAATGGAAAATAAACTAAAATAAAACCTACATACAAAGGTCTCTCCATCCTAGAAATAGTACAAACAAAAGTCTGGGAATGAAACAATGAAAACTCTAATGGAAATAGTATGTAGTCCAGATCCAACCAATACCATTGTCGTAACCCGAGACCTACAAGAATGTCACTTTTACTGCAGGGTATTGAGGTATTTACATGTTTTTCTCACAGCATAAAGCACTAAACCACCTACTCCATATCATATCAAAGTAATTTATTTCTCTCATTAATGTTTTTACATGGCTCCAATAACTTCTATATTGATGTTACTGCTTCCCTCTCCATGTGGAGCTCAGCACTTCCTCTTTACACTGGTGCCCTTCATTATAGGAGTACTTTCATTTAGTGTCCTTATTGTTTCAAATCCCCTTTTAAGTTTAATTTAATACTGCTATGTTTTATGAGCTATAGGATATCAACACAGGTGAAAAAGATATTTCACTTTCTTTTCATTTTTGTTTTTATTATTGAGCTTCATTTCTAATTCAAATTCCTCTTCTCTGATTTACAGAACACTCATTTTGGTTAATTCTGTGTGTTTTTCTTAATTTAGGACCCCACCAATCCCATTGTTCCCTTTGCCCCAGGCTTACATTTAAATTCTGGGAAAGGAATAATATTAAGTCACAATGTCACAGGGAGCTTGGCAGTTTCTGGGCTTCTGTCACCATAGAAATCCACTGACATCTGTTATAATGTACATTTACTCATCTGTATCTTTTTCTATCCACATAGATCACAGCTACATCATCCATTACTACATCAGGATCTTTCCAAATATACTTCTGTCTTATCTACTCTGTATTCCTCTTGAGGAAAACTTTGGCTACTCACCCATTCTACTCTGAGGTTACTGATAAATCTCTGAGGTTCTCTCAAGCCCTATAAACTAGGTGTGTAATTTGCAGACATAGTTATTTCTGTGGTAATGCTGCATTAAAAATATCTATGTGGCTTATAGAAACTAATGGTTTTATTTCTGACACAGCTTGGAGTAGCTCTGTTTAAGGTTTCAGGTCATGTTTGGGGCTGTTCTCCATGTTATTCATTTTATAACCACTTGCAATCCAAGGCGAGCTATTTCTCATGACAGATGGAAGAAGTGCAAGAGCATAAGCCAAACCACACAAGCATATTTAAAATCTCTGTTCAGTCATATCTACTAGCACTCTATTGGTCAAAGAAAGTCACATGGTCAACCTTGAAATCGGTGGAATAGGCATCTACTCTACTCAGAGGTTCTGCAATATCACATAATAAAGGTGCGTGTGAATTTTTTTAAAAGGGGGATTTTTTAAAAAGTAATAACAATAATCCATCTATCACAGTTTTCACTCTTAGGCATAATTATTCATTTTCTTGTCACATGCAAAGTATACTCATTTCCTCCCTAAAACAGCATAAACACCTCATTTAATCATGGCATTGGCAGAAAGTCCAGAATCACCTGATCTATATCAGGTGTCTACTCTTCTTTTTCACTTTATACAACTTTTTTTCTAGTAGAATATTTTTTAAAAATTAACACATTGTAATTATACATTTTACAGGGTACAATTTGATGTTTTGATACATGCATATGTTGTATTATGATCAAATCAGGGTAGTTAACATATTCATCATCTCATGCATTTATCATTTCTTTGTGGTGAAAACATTCAAAAGCCTCTCTTCTGGCTATTTTGTGATATTCAATGCCTTAATGTTAACCCTACTGCTCAAAAAATAATGATATTTTAGAAGTAGAGACTAGAACAATGAACTATTTTGAAACAATACAATTTAAAGGTAAATTTGTACAAAAAATAAAAGGAAAGTGAAGCACTTACAGAGAAAAAACAGCAAGAAGAACTATAAGAGATTTTGTCATCTTTTTCCTGTTCTGTACTAAGAATATAATACTTTCATAATAATCAAATTAAACTAAACTTTATATTAAAAACAAAGAAAGAATATTAAACTTCATATAAATAATGCAGGCAAGCAAATATTTGTTATTAGCATCCAGGCTATTTTGATTCTTAACCAATTTTATTAGAAGTTATCTTGAGAGTAACCTATTCTGTACAGAAAGTTATTTGTTGGTAATATTTTACCAGAAATAAAATAGTTTAAATAACACGTCATATTCTTATAATACTCCTGTTACTATGTTCAGTGATATCTAAGTAATGTGCCTGCTAGTATTGTGCCATCTTCAGATATTCTTATTTTGTATGCTGCCACTTAATGGTGAAATGTGTTGACTATTTGTTGTAAAATTCTGTGATTTGGAACAGGTATTTAGGTAAGTTTTATGCACATGTCCAAATTATTAATTTATTCATTTTACAAACATTTCCTAAATCCCTAGCCTAATAGAACATTGACAGGTATGATGAAAATTTGAAGAAGTATGAAGCACAAACCTCACCCTAAAAATACCTACAACCTTATTTAAGATAAGTACACAAATAAGAATTTTAATAAAATCATGACATAATGTTAAGTACCAAAGAACTGTTGAATCTCATGTTTATAGAGGATTTTGTTTTGATTTCTGAAACTGATCTATTAACTAGCCATGTTATTTCCTTTTTAAAACCATCTTTAATCTTCTGCATGTAGTTATCCAGTTTTCACAACACCATTTATTAAATACAACTTTTTTACCCCAGTGTATACTTTTGTCTGGTTTGTTGAATTCCAGTTGTTTGTAGGTACATAGTTTTATTTCTGGGCTCTTTATTCAGTTCCATGTTCAGTCTGTGTCTCTAGACTTATGTCTGTGACATGCTGTTTCAGTTACTGTAGACTTGCAGTCTAATTTGAAGTCAGATAATGTGATGCTTCCATATGTTTTTTATTTTTTTTCTTTTGATAAATATTGGTTTGGCTATTCAGGCTCTTCATTGGTTCCGAATGAAGATTAGGACTATTTTTTTTCTGGATCTGTGAAATATAACATTGGTATTTTGTGGGGGATTGTGGTGAATGTTTAAATCACTTCAGGAAGTACGGACATTTTAACAATATTGATTCTACTAATCCATGAGCAAGAGATGTGTTTCCATTTCTTTGTGTCAACCGTGATTTCTTTCATCAGTATTTTGTAGTTCTCCTTGTAGAGATCTTTCACGTCATTGGTTAAGGATATTCCTAGGTATTTCATTTTCTTTGTACCTATTGTGAATGACATTGAGTTCCTTGATTTGACTGTCAGCTTGCCTCTTATTAGTACATAGAAATGATACTGATTTGTGTACATTGACATTGTACCCTGAGACATTGCTGAATTTACTTATCAATTCCAGGAGTATTTTGGTGGAGTCTTTAGGGTTTTCTAAATACAAAATCATATCATCAGCAAACAGGGATAGTTTTACCTCATTTTTTCCTGATTTGGATGCCCTTCATTTCTTTCTCTTGACTTATTTCTCTGGCTAGGACTTCAAATATGATGTTTAATAGAAGTGGTGACAATGGGAACTTATGTCTTGTTCCAGTTCATAGGGGGAATGTTTTCAATTTTTCCCAATTAAGTGTTATGCTAGCTAGAGGTTTGTCACATATGTCTTAAAATTTTCAGGGATGTCCCTTCTATATCAAATTTTCTGAAGGTTTTTATCATGAAGCAGTGCTTTTTCTGCATTTAGTGAGACCGTATGTTTTTTGTTTGTATTTATGTTTATGTGGTAAATCATGTTTATTGATTTATATATGTTAAACCAGCTTTGTATCCCTGGGATGAAACCCACTTGATCATGGTGAATTATCTTTTTAATGTGCTGTAGTATTTGGTTTGCTATTAATAGTATTTTGTTGAGGATTTTTGCATCTATGTTCCTAAGGGATATTGGTCATAGTTTTCTATTTTTTGTTGTTTCTTTTCCTGGATTTGGTATCAGGATGATACTGACTTCATAGAATGAGTTTGTGAAGATTTTCTCCTTTTCAACATTGTGGCATAGTCTCTGTAGGATAGGTACCAGTTCTTTTTAAGTCTGGTAGCATTTGGCTGGGAACCTATCTTTCCAGGGGATTTTGTATTGTTGGGAGATTTTTTATTACTGCTTCAATCTCACTGCTCATTATTGATTTGATCAAGATTTCTATTTCTTCCTAATTCAGGCTTAGGACTCTGTGTGTTTGTAGGAATTTGTCCATTTCGGCTTTGTTTTCTAGTTTGTTTGTGTAGAGGTTTTACTTAGTATTCATAAAATAAATTTTGTGTTTCTGCAATATCAATTGTAATGTCTCCTTTTGCAGTTCAGATTGAGCTTATTTTGAGTGCTTTATCTTCTATTTCTGGTTAATCTGGCTAGTGAGCTATCGATTTTGTTTATCTTTTCAATGAACTATCTTTTTCTTTCATTGACCCTTTGATTTATTTATTCATTTATGGCTTCTATTTTATTTAGTTTTTTTCATTGTTGTTGTTGTTGTTGTTTTTCTGATCTGATCATTCTTATTTCTTTTCTTCTGCTGGCCTTGGGTTTAGATTGTTCTTCTTTTTCTAGTTCCTTCAGATATAAAATTAGGTTGATAATTTGTGAGCTTTCTGTCTTTTTGATGTAGGCATTTTAGGCTATGAATTTTGCCCTTAGGACTGTTTTTTCTGTATCCCATAGATTTTTGAAGACTTGTGTCCAGTTTGTCATTCAGTTTAAATAATGGTAAATTCACACCTAATGGGTGTGGTACGCAGTGTCTGGGGGATGGTCAGGCTTGTAGCTCTGACTCGGACAGTGCAAAAGCAATATACATAACCAAAGTGGTTGTACCCCCATAATATTCTGAAATTAAAAAATAAATTAAAAAAGAATATTGATTTCTATCATGATTTTATCAATGACCCAAGTATCATTCAGTATCAGGCTGTTTAATTTTCTTGACTTTGTGTAGTTTGGAGTTTTTCTTTTGGAATTGGTTTCTAGTTTTATTCCACTGTGGTCTAAGAAGGACATGGTATTATTTCTTTCTTTTTTTTTTTTTAATTTGCTGAAAGTTGGTTTGTGACTAAGTTATCATCAATTCTGAAAATTGTCCCATGTGCTAAATGGAAAAATATATATTCAGTAATTTGGGGGTAGAAAATTCTATAATTTTATAATTCTATAATTATTTATTATAATAAATTCTATAATTCTATAAATTCTGTTAGGTCCATTTGTTCCAGAGTCCTATTTATGTCCAGTATTTCTTTTTTTTTTTTTTAAGGGGAGTTAATACAGTTGTATTTTTTTTTTTAAGGGGAGTTCAGTATTTCTTTATTAATTTTAAGCTTTGATGATGTGTGCATTTCTGTCACTGGAGTGCTGAAGTCCTTGACAAATAAGATGCTACTGCTTCTTTGCTTAGATCTTGAATAATTTCTTTTTATAAAATTGGTAGTTCCTGTGTTAAGTGCATATATATTTAGGATTGTTATGTCTTCCTATTGAATTGCTGCTTTACAATTAAATAATGACATTTTCCTCTTTTTTACCATTGTTGATTGAATGTCTATTTTATCTAATACGAGAATGCCTATACCTGCTCGTTTTTAGTTTCCATTTTCATGGAATATATTTTCCATTCCTTAACCTTGAACCTGTGTGAGTCCTTGTGGTTCAAATGTGTTTATTGGAGGCAGGAAATATTTTGGTTTGTTTGTTTTTCCATTCAGCCAGTCTATGTCTTTTGAGTAGGGCATTCAAACCATTCAAATTGTGTGTTAGTACTGATATATGTAATGCTATATTCATCATGTTGAATGATATCTTATTTTTCCCTCTTCTGTTATTGTTTTACATGGGCTGTGAGCTATAACTTTGGTTATCTTATATTATATTATACTTGTGGTTATCTATATTTCTGTTGCATGCATAATGAACTGCTGAACATTTCCTTAAGGGTAGATCTCATAGTGACAAATTCCCTTAGTGTCTACTTCTTTGTAAAAGTCTTTATTTTTCCATCATTTATGAAACTTAGTTTCGGAAGATATAAAATTCTTTGCTGGCAATTGTTCTGTTTATTAAGATTTAAAATGGGGCCCCAATTCCTTCTGGCTTATAAGGCCTCTACGGTGAATTCTGCTGTTAGCCTGATGAATTTCCCTTTGTAGGTTGGTTGTTGCTTTTTTCTTGCAGCTTATAGAATTTTCTCCCTCATTTTGTCTTTGGTCAGGTTAATGACTATGTGTCTTGTGGATGTCCTATTCACTATGAATCTTCCCAGTGTTCAATGATCATCTTGTATTTGGATATTTGAATCTCTGGTGATACCAGGAGAGTTCACCTCAATAACTCCTTCAAAAATGTGTTCTAGGATTTCTGCTTTCTCTTCTCCCTCTGGGATACCTATAATTCATATATTTGCTCATTTTATATAGTCTCATATTTTTCTGAGTGATCATCCATTCCTCTTTATTCTTTTTTCTGCATCTTTGCTTGACTGGGTTAGTTCAAATTTCTTGTCTTCATGCTCTAAGATTCTTTATTCTGCTAGGTCTAGCCTATTGTTGAAGCTTTCTGCTGTATTTAATAAATCCCTAAATGACTCTTTTCTTTCTTTAAATTCTATTATGTTCTTTCTTATATTGTCTATCTCTTTAGATAATTTTTCTTTTTTTTTCCCATTAATGTCTTTAAACATTTTTTGGCTTCTTTGTGCAAGTTTTCAATATGCTTTTTGATTCCATTCATGTTGCTTGCCATCCCTATTCTGAATTCCATTTCTAACATTCTGAAAATTTTCTTTTAGTCTGGGTTCATTGCTGTGGATCTATTTTGATCCTTTGGTGGTGGTGTGCTAGTTATTTCTTTGTTTGGTTGGTTTTTCCATGTCGCCAGAATTTTTTTGTGTTTTTTTCTCCTTGAAAACCTCTTCTCTCTGCTCAGGGCTAATAGCTTTGCAGTACACCTGTTCTTCTTTGCTGGGAACTTTCCTTCTTTATAAAAATGAAGCATATCCCTAGATAATGCTTCTGTTTCCTACTCTGGAAGATTGATCCAGTGGGAGAGGGGAAGATGCATTGAGAGTTTGTAACACAGTTGTTCTCTTGTACTGTCTCAATCCCCTCTGGTTTTCACAGTACAAGTCAATGCTGAGGTATATTCATTCAGATTGATGTACTCTTCCCCAGACTACTGTTGAAAGCTTTGACATGGTGCTGTACAAGTCCCTCACTACAGAGGCAGATAGTTTGACCTTGGCTGGTACCTAGGTAGGTCACAGGACCTGGGCCAGTGCTGATGGATCTTCATGTGGAGTTGTGGGTTGGTCTCCTCATGGTGGTGTGAGTGTTTGGTGGCTGTTTGGTGAGGCTATCTAGGTGGTGGTCACACATGTCAGGGCTACAGACACTCATTCCATGCAGGTTTAGGTGTAAAGACCATACGCAGCAGGGTGCAACTTGTGGCTAGGGAGTCCATGGTGGGGAGCTGGACTGCAGGCAGCATCACATGTTGTAGTGGGAGTGTGGCCTACAGGTTGGTGCACAGGACCAGGGGGCTTGTTCTACTTGTTGATGCTCAGGTCTGCCGTGGCATGGCATGCTGGCTGGTGCACAAAACCAAGGCTTGCAGCTACCACAAGGCATGCAGGTCTGCAGGGGCATGAGCCTCAGCATAGCAGCAGTTGGGCAAGGGTCAGGGTGTGGAGACTTCAAGGCTGGACCACTGATGGCTGTTATCTCTCTCTCTACATAGGTCATACCAAGACTGCTACTATGGGTCCCATGAAGCTCTGCTTGAATTCCCTGATTTGGGTGAGTACCTGGTTCCTAGTCATGGGTGTGCAAGTGCATTTTCTTTCCCTACTCCCTCCTTGGTCCAGCAAAGAGCAATATTGGGGCAGTTGCAACAAAGTTGATCCCTGTGTATACTGAGAGTGCTGGATCTGAGAGCTCATAGTGACATCAACTGCAGCACCCCAGGAACCCAAGCCAGCAGAACCCTGCTGAGTCAGCTCTCTGATGCAACTTCACTATACAGTTTCCAAGCATTTCCTCAATCAGCACAGAACTCTTTAGTCATTGGGGATGCCCCTCCGCCCCCAGAGCTCAAGTCACAGTGTCATCATGGTAAGCATGAGGCCTTGGGGCTCTGTCCTTTATCAATTCCCCATATGTAGGGATCTCCCCCAGATACCTTGCAATCTTGGCGAGTGGAACTCCTCATCCCAATCTCCATCACTGAGTGTCTCTCATAAGTTCTCTGATGATCTACAATGCTTTCTCTAAGAGGGTCCAACTATAGGTGAGCATCTACTTACAGTTTTTGATCCTCTCACAGAGAGTGATGTGTGTGGGATGCTTCTAGTCTGCCATCTTGGTCCCCTATGTACAAGCTTTTTGATGAAGATATATGTTCATTTTTATTGAGTAAAGAGTGTCACAGAGAAGATGGGTTATAAGGTAGCCATATATTCAGCTTTCACAATACTACCACAGAGTTATCCAAAGTGGCTGAACCAAATCCACTTTAATATATTTATTGCACATTCTCCTCTTATTTTGCGATTAATTTTATCTTTTCAAATTTTAATAATTTATGGTTATATACAAATAACTTATTGTGTTTGTATTGCATTTTCCTAATGACTAATGAATTTGAGCATTCTTGTTTATTGGTCATTTGCATATATTCTTTTGTGAAGTATTTTTTCAAGGCATTTACGAATTTTTCTAATGGGTTGTCTTGTTGTACTTCTATTAATAGTTGTAGATGTTATTGTTGCTATTATTATTACTGATTAGTAGGAATACTTTATATATTCTGTATATGAGTACTTTGTCAGCTATGTGAAGCAAATATCTTCTGTCAGACTGTGGATTATTTTTTACACTCTTAATAGAGTGTTTTGATGAAATTAAGTTTTTAATTGTAATAGCATTCAATTTATCATTTTCTTATGTTTGGTATTCTTTGTGTCCTGTTTAAGACATATTTGCAACCTCAAAAATCACAAAAAGAAGGTGGAGCAAGATGGTGGACGAGAAACACTGCCAGACAGAGTGTCTCTGCAGAAAAGACAGATTCTAGCAGAAATTAGAAAAAAGAAGCAAGAAGACGAGCATACAGCAGACGAGGGCCGGAAGGAGGGGTACCTGAGACACCGGGAGACTCCATGGGAGGAGGCTGCAGAGGAGAACTGGAGGCTGAGACCACCGGAGCAGCCCGGAGACAAGCGGCAAAGGTAGGTGGATTTGCTGTTTCCCCTCCCCTGCATTTGGGACTGTTGGTGGGCCCCCCAGCGGGTGGACAGACAAACGGACGCCAGCCCAGAGACGACCACCACCAGCCAGCGGTAAGCCAGTAGCACAAGTGACACCGGGGTCCCAACTCCCTCCGGGCACCTCCTTGTGCACAGACCCAAGCCTCGCGACAGGCGCCATATTGCCTCCTCCTCCCCTCCACCGACCATACCTGCAGCTGCCCAGAGAGACAATACAGCCACCAGCAAGAGGCACCTCCAGGGAACGGGACCTTCCCATTTGGGACCCTACAGCTGACTCAGGGAAACACAGACTGTGAGCTCCCTACCAGCCAGCTCTCCCAGGTGCTGCTGACACGGTGTTCCCAGGAGAACGGTGCCAACTCAGAGGCTGAGAGACATAGACCCAGCTTGGGCTCCCTGTGGATGAATTGGGACAGGAACTCTTCTCTCTGGTGGGGATACAGTTTGAACTCTGGGACGGAGAGGTCGGACCTGCAGACCAGATCCCCTGCACCGAGGGCTAGCATTGCACGGGGCGCAGAAGGGTTATAAGTGAACAGCCTACTGAGGTGTGTGTGCCTCCAGGGGCGGATCGGCGTCCTAGAGGGCAACCCTCCTCCCAGGAGGAGGCCATGCACCCAGCCCAGGTGGCGTTCCTGTGCAGGGAACTTTCACGCCGGCATTACAGTCTGGGGAGACCTGGTGGCTTGTGGTCTGGCATGCTGGAAGAGGCCCAGGAGTAGCTGCGGAGTTGGGGAGGGTGGAAAGAAGCGAGGCCTGCTCCAGACTGCGGGCCTCAGAGAGCCCCAAACCCACACCCAGACTTTCTGGCTGAGTGGGACCATTCCAGCCCCGTCCGGACAGCTTTTCCTGGAAGCATAAAACAGAACTTTGACCCCTGCTAACTACCTGAGAGCAGGTTTACCCAACCCAGCTCCGCCCAGAACAAGAGCTGATAACAGGACACAAAATCAACAGCATAGCCTGTTCCTCCAAGCAAATGCCACCTACTGACAGGGACAGCATCATGCACAGCCTTTCCACGGCACCCACTGTCTCAATAGACAGGGAGTGGTCCAGTCTCACCCACAGACACCACCTAACACCTCAAAAACTAAACGAGCGGTGTGAATACCCAAACAATAACCTAAAGGAAAGAAACAACAACTGATCGATATGGGAAGAAACCAGCGAAAGAACTCAGGAAATATGAAGAACCAAACGGAAAACACACCCCCAAAGAGGGGCATCAGCCCCCTAGAAACAGACACCAACCAAAATCAGGCAACCAATATGACTGAAGAGGAATTTCATATGTGGATCACAAGAACATTCACCCAGCTGCAACAACAACTCAATAACCAACACAAAGAAACCACAAAAAGTCTCCAGAATGTGGAAAAAGAAATAGACACAATGAAGAAAATTGTAACCGAACTTGTGGAAATGAAGAATCAATTCAAGGAACTACAAAATACAGTGGAAAGTCTCAAGAACAGAGTAGATCAAACAGAAGAAATAATCTCAGAGATTGAAGATAACACCCTCCAATTAAATAAATCAGTCACAGAAATAGAGCAGAGAAACAAGAGAACAGAGCAAAGCCTACAAGAGCTGTGGGATTATGTGAAGAAACCTATTGTGAGGGTCATAGGATTACCAGAAGGGGAAGAAGACAACACTGAAGGGTTGGACAAGCTGTTTGAAGATATAATAGAGGAAAATTTCCCAGGCCTTGCTCAAAATCTTAATATACAAGCTCAAGAAGCTCAGAGGACCCATGGGAGATTCAATGCAAACAGGAAGACGTCACGACATGCAGTCATCAGACTGACCAAGTATCAACTAAAGAGGCCCTTCTAAGAGCTGTAAGACAAAAGAAGCAAGTAACATACAAGGGAAAGCCAATTCGAATAATATCAGACTTCTCTAATGAGACTTTACAAGCAAGGAGATACTGGGGCCCCATTCTCACTCTTCTGAAACAAAACAAAGCCCAGCCTAGAATATTATTCCCTGCAAAACTAAGCTTCGTATATGAAGGAGAAATAAAAACATTCTCAGACAAGCAAAGGCTCAGAGAATTCACCAAGACAAGACCAGCCCTACAAGAAGTACTTAAAACAGTGTTACACACGGAACATCCTAATAATAACCCATGAAAATAAAAACAACCAAACCCCAAAGATATTAAAGGCCAGATATTACAATGGCTCAAGACAGAAATCATAGCAACAACATCCAACCCAACAGAATGATCAGTAATCTACCTTACCTATCAGTTCTCTCAATAAATGTGAATGGCTTAAACGCTCCACTCAAGAGACATAGGCTGGCTGAATGAATAAGAAAATACAGGCCAAGTATATGCTGTCTTCAGGAAACACACCTAACCTCCAAGGATGCATATAGACTAAAAATAAAAGGGTGGAGATCAATATTCCAAGCAAATAGAAGCCAAAAGAAGGCTGGTGTGGCAGTTCTAATTTCAGACGATTTAGTTTTTAAACCAACAAAAGTAGTAAAAGACAAAGAGGGTCATTATATAATGGTGAAGGGTACAGTCCAACAAGAAGAGATAACAATTTTAAATATATATGCACCCAACTTAGGTGCACCCAGATTCATAAAGCAAACCTTACTGGAGCTAAGCAAATGGATTAATAGCAACTCCATAATCGCCGGAGATTTCAACACCCCACTGACGGCACGAGACAGATCCTCCAAACAGAAAATTAATAAAGAAATAATGGACTTAAACAAAACTCTAGAACAGTTGGATCTGACTGACATTTACATAACATTCTACTCCAAATCCACTGAATATACGTTCTTCTCATCTGCTCAAGGGGACATTCCCTAAGATGGACCATATCCTAGGGCAAAAAGTAAATCTCAAGAAATTTAAAAAAATAGAAATCATACCATGTATCTTCTCAGATCACAGTGGAATAAAAAATATAAATCAATCCTAACAGAAACTCACATTTAAACACAAAAACGTGGAAATTAAACAATCTCCTACTAAATGATTAATTCATAAATTAAGAAATCAAGACGGAAATAAAAAATATTTATGAAGAAAATGACAATGGAGAGACAAGTTATCAACTCCTCTGGGACACAGCTAAAGCAGTTCTGAGAGGAAAGTTTATCTCCATAAATACCTACAACCAAAAGACAAGAAGACCACAAATACACAATATAATGAAACGACTCACAGAGCTGGAAAAAGAAGAACAGACCAACCTCAAACCCAGCAGAAGAAGTGAAATAAACAAGATCAAATCAGAACTAAACGAAATTGACAACAGGGAAGCTATTCAGGAGATTAACAAAACAAAAAGTTGGTTCTTTGAAAAAATAAACAAAGTTGACACACCATTGGCTAAGCTAATGAAAAGCAGAAAAGAGAAATCTCTAATAAGCTCCATCAGGAATAAAAAAGGAGATATCACAACTGATCCCAAAGAGATACAAGATACAATTTATGAATACTACAAAAATCTTTATGCACACAAACTGGAAAATGTGGAGGAAATGGAAAAATTTCTGGAAACACACGACCTCCTTAGGCTCAACCAGGAAGAAATAGATTCCCTGAACAGACCAATCTTAACAGATGAAATAGAAACAGCAATTAAAAATCTCCCTAAAAAGAAAAGTCCCGGTCCAGATGGCTTCACACCTAAATTTTACCACACTTACAAAGAAGAACTAGTACCTATCTTGCAGAAACTACTCCACAACATCGAGAAGAATGGAAACCTCCCCAACACCTTTTATGAAGCAAATATTACTCTGATACCAAAATCAGGTAAGGATGTAAAAAAAAAAAGTACAGAACAATATCCCTAATGAATATAGATGCAAAAATTTTCAACAAAATCTTAGCTAACCGAATCCAGACACTTATCAAAAAAATAATCCATCACGACCAAGTGGCTTTCATCCCAGGGATGCAGGGATGGTTCAACATATGTAAATCTATAAATGCAATTCACCACATAAACGGAAGCAAAAACAAAGACCACATGATTCTTTCAATAGATGCAGAAAAAGATTTTGACAAAACTCTACACGCTTTCATGATACAAACACTTAAGAAAATAGGCATAGAAGGGACATACCTAAAAATGATACAAGCCATATATGACAGACCCATAGCCAACATCATACTGAATGGGGAAAAATTGCAATCATTCCCACTTAGAACTGGAACCAGACATGGCTGCCCACTATCTCCACTTCTGTTCGACATAGTCCAGGAAGTCTTGGCTACAGCAATAAGACAGGAAAATGGAATCAAAGGTATCCAAATAGGGGCAGAAGAGATCAAAGTTTCACTGTTTGCTGATGATATGATATTGTATCTAGATAACCCCAAAGATTCAACCAAGAAACTCCTGGAACTGATCAATGAATTTAGTAAAGTCTCAGGATACAAAATCAATACACAGAAATCAGAGGCATTCATATACGCCAACAACAATCTAATTGAGAACCAAATCAAAGACTCAATTCCCTTCACAATAGCAACAAAGAAATTAAAGTACCTAGGAATATATTTAACCAAAGAGGTAAAAGACCTCTACAGGGAGAACTATGAAACACTGAGGAAGGAAATAGCAGAGGATGTAAACAGATGGAATCCATACCATGCTCGTGGATCGGCAGACTCAATATCATCGAAATGTCTATACTACCCAAACTGATCTACAGATTCAATGCAATACCTATTAAAATCCCATCAGCATTCTTCACAGATATAGAAAAAATAATTTTACGCTTCGTATGGAACCAAAGAAGACCCCGAATATCAAGAGCAATTCTAGGCAACAAAAACAAAATGGGAGGCATTAATATGCCACATATCAAACTATACTACAAAGCTGTAGTAATTAAAACAATATGGTATTGGCACAAAAACAGGAATATTGACCAGTGGAACAGATGTGAGAATCCTGATATAAAACCATCCACATATAGCCATCTCATCTTTGACAAAGCAGACAAAAACATACGCTGGGGAAAAGAATCTCTCTTCAATAAATGGTGCTGGGAAAACTGGATAGCCACCTGTAGAAGGCTAAAACAGGACCCACACCTTTCACCTCTCACAAAAACCAACTCACGCTGGATAACAGACTTAAACCTAAGATATGAAACTATTAGAACTCTAGTGGAAAAAGTTGGAAACACTCTCGTAGACATCTGCCTGGGCAAAGAGTTTATGAAGAAGTCCCCAAAGGCAATCACAGCAGCAACAAAAATAAATAAATGGGACATGATCAAACTACAAAGCTTCTGCACAGCCAAAGAAATAGTCATGAAAGTAAACAGACAACCTACAGAATGGGAGAAAATTTTTGCATCCTATGCATCCGATAAGGGACTGATAACTAGAATATACTTAGAACTCACGAAAATTAGGAAGAAAAAATCAAATAACCCCATTAAAAAGTGGGCAAAGGACTTGAACAGAAATTTTTCTAAAGAAGACAGAAGAATGGCCAACAAACATATGAAGAAATGCTCAACATCTCTAATCATCAGGGAAATGAAAATCAAAACCACAATGAGATATCACTTAATCCCAGTGAAAATGGCCTTTATCAAAAAATCTCCAAACAATAAATGCTGGCGTCATTGCGGAGAGAGAGGAACACTCCTACACTGCTGGTGGGACTGCAAACTAGTTCAACCTCTGTGGAAACCAATATGGAGATATCTTAAAGCGATCCAAGTGAATCTACCATTTGATCCAGCAATCCCATTGCTGGGCATCTACCCAAATGATCCAGTGACACTCTACAAAAAAGACACCTGCACTCAAATGTTTATAGCAGCACAATTCATAATTGCAAGGCTGTGGAAACAGCCCAAGTGCCCATCAATCCAAGAATGGATTAATAAAATGTGGTATATGTATACCATGGAGTACTATTCAGCTCTAAGAAACAATGGTGATATAGCACCTCTTATATTTTCCTGGTTATAGCTGGAACCCATACTACTAAGTGAAGTATCCCAAGAATGGAAAAACAAGCACCATATATATTCTCCAGCAAACTGGTATTAACTGAGTAGCACCTAAGTGGACACATAGGTGCTACAGTAATAGGGTATTGGGGAGGTGGGAGGGGGGAGGGGGCGGGTATATACATACATAATGAGTGAGATGTGCACCATCTGGGGGATGGTCATGATGGAGACTCAGACTTTTGGGGGGAGGGGGCGAAATGGGCATTTATTGAAACCTTAAAATCTGTACCCCCATAATATGCCAAAATAAAAAAAAAATCTCCCTAAAAAGAAAAGTCTCGGTCTAGATGGCTTCACACCTAAATTTTACCACACTTACAAAGAAGAACTAGTGCCTATCTTGCAGAAACTGTTCCACAACATCGAGAAGAATGGAAACCTCCCCAACATCTTTTATGAAGCAAATATTACTCTGATACCAAAATCAGGTAAGGATGCAAAAAAAAAAAGAGAAAAGTACAGAACAATATCCCTAATGAATATAGATGCAAAAATTTTCAACAAAATCTTAGCTAACCGAATCCAGACACTTATCAGAAAAATAATCCATCACGACCAAGTGGCTTTCATCCCAGGGATGCAGGGATGGTTCAACATATGTAAATCTATAAATGCAATTCACCACGTAAACAGAAGCAAAAACAAAGACCACATGATTCTTTCAATAGATGCAGAAAAAGATTTTGACAAAATTCTACACGCTTTCATTATACGAACACTTAAGAAAATAGGCATAGAAGGGACATACCTAAAAATGATACAAGCCATATATGACAGACCCATAGCCAACATCATACTGAATGGGGAAAAATTGCAATCATTCCCACTTAGAACTGGAACCAGACATGGCTGCCCACTATCTCCACTTCTGTTCGACATAGTCCTGGAAGTCTTGGCTACAGCAATAAGACAGGAAAATGGAATCAAAGGTATCCAAATAGGGGCAGAAGAGATCAAAGTTTCACTGTTTGCTGATGATATGATATTGTATCTAGATAACCCCAAAGATTCAACCAAGAAACTCCTGGAACTTATCAATGAATTTAGTAAAGTCTCAGGATACAAAATCAATACACAGAAATCAGAGGCATTCATATATGCCAACAACAATCTAATTGAGAACCAAATCAAAGACTCAATTCCCTTCACAATAGCAACAAAGAAATTAAAGTATCTAGGAATATACTTAACCAAGGATGTAAAAGACCTCTACAGGGAGAACTATGAAACACTGAGGAAGGAAATAGCAGAGGATGTAAACAGATGGAAATCCATACCATGCTCGTGGATCGGCAGACTCAATATCATCAAAATGTCTATACTACCCAAACTGATCTACAGATTCAATGCAATACCTATTAAAATCCCATCAGCATTCTTCACAGATATAGAAAAAATAATTTTACGCTTCGTATGGAACCAAAGAAGACCCCGGATATCAAGAGCAATTCTAGGCAACAAAAACAAAATGGGAGGCGTTAATATGCCAGATATCAAACTATACTACAAAGCTGTAGTAATTAAATCAATATGGTATTGACACAAAAATAGGAATATTGACCAGTGGAAAAGATGTGAGAATCCTGATATAAAACCATCCTCATATAGCCATCTCATCTTTGACAAAGCAGACAAAAACATACGCTTGGGAAAAGAATCCCTTTTCAATAAATGGTGCTGGGAAACTGGATAGCCACCTGTAGAAGGCTAAAACAGGACCCACACCTTTCACCTCTCACAAAAAACAACTCATGCTGGATAACAGACTTAAACCTAAGGTATGAAACTATTAGAACTCTAGAGGAAAATGTTGGAAACACTCTCGTAAACATCGGCCTAGGCAAAGAGTTTATGAAGAAGTCCCCAAAGGCAATCACAGCAGCAACAAAAATAAATAAATGGGACATGATCAAACTACAAAGCTTCTGCACAGCCAAAGAAATAGTCATGAAAGTAAACAGACAACCTACAGAATGGGAGAAAATTTTTGCATCCTATGCATCCGATAAGGGACTGATAACTAGAATATACTTAGAACTCACGAAAATCAGGAAGAAAAAATCAAATAACCCCATTAAAAAGTGGGCAAAGTACTTGAACAGAAACTTTTCTAAAGAAGACAGAAGAATGGCCAACAAACATATGAAAAAATGCTCAACATCTCTAATCATCAGGGAAATGCAAATCAAAGCCACAATGAGATATCAGTTAACCCCAGTGAGAATGGCCTTTATCAAAAAATCTCCAAACAATAAATGCTGGTGTGGTTGCGGAGAGAGAGGAACACTCCTACACTGCTGGTGGGACTGCAAACTAGTTCAACCTCTGTGGAAAGCAATATAGAGATATCTTAAAGCGATACAAGTGATTCTACCATTTGATCCAGCAATCCCATTGCTGGGCATCTACCCAAAAGATCCAATGACACTCTACAAAAAAGGCACCTGCACTCGAATGTTTATAGCAGCACAATTTACAATTGCAAGGCTGTGGAAACAGCATAAGTGCCCATCAATCCAAGAATGGATTAATAAAATGTGGTATATGTATACCATGGAGTACTATTCAGCTCTAAGAAACAATGGTGACATAGCACATCTTATATTTTCCTGGTTATAGCTGGAACCCATACTATTAAGTGAAGTTTCCCAGGAATGGAAAATAAGCACCACATATAATCACCAGCAAATTGGTGTTAACTGAACAGCACCTAAGTGGTAACATAGGTACTACAGTAATAGGGTATTGGGCAGGTGGGAGGGGGGAGGGGGAGGGTATATACATACATAGTGAGATGTGCACCATCTGGGGGATGGTCATGTTGGAGACTCAGACTTGTGGGCGGAGGGGGGGAAATGGGCATTTATTGAAACCTTAAAATCTGTACCCCCATAATATGCCAAAATAAAAAATATAAATGAACTTCAGCCAAAAAAAAAAAAAATCACATATATTCTCCTATTTTTTTTCTGAAATCTCTTTATTTTGCATTTTGTATTGAGGTTAACAATCTACCTGGAATGAAATTTTATTTATTCTATCAAGATTCACCTCCTTTAATATGGAAATTCAATTGACCAACACCACTTGATAAATTTGTAATACTTTCTATAATGTACAACAATTCCAAATTTTGTTCTTATCATTCAAAATGGTCTTAACCATCTTCAATCTTTGCATTTCCATGCAGATTTTTGAATCTTCACAAAAAATTCTGAGATATGTAGTATTCTTTAGGAAAACTTTCATTCTTAAAAAAAAGAAAACTTTCATTCTTTATTTCCCTTTTTTCTACCTCCCCTTTCTCTCTCCCTTCCTTCCTAATTTACTAATTTCCTTCTTTCATTTTCTAGTTTATTCATAAGAGATAACACAGTTCCCTAACAAATCTTCCATGAAAACTAGACTTACACAACAAAAAGAAATGGTCCTATTTTTGTTGACAAGATTGAAGAGCTCAGCACACCATTCGTTTAACTAAAGTGATGTACTTTTGCAGAAGCCTAGAGATAAATAAAATTCAGATTGAAAACTTCCAACCTAAAGTTATGTTATTCAAATTTTATCTTTCTTCTTAAATCAGTTGTAGTAAATGTTATTTTTCTGAAAATTTGTTCTTTTCATCTAATCAGTAAGTATATTATAATAAAGTATTTATTTTTTTATTATTTTAATCCTTTTAACACGTTATTTTGAAACACAGGAATCCTAAAATCTGAAATGTTCCCAAACCCCCAAATTTTTGAGCACCAACATCGTGCTCAAAGGAAATGCTCATTGCAGCATTTCAGAATTCAGATGCTTTTAAATTTGAGATGTTTAACTGGCATAATACAAATATCCCCAAATTTAGAAAACCCAAAATCTGAAACATTTCTTATCCTAAGCATGTCAGATAAATACTCCAACTGTAATTGTAAAAGTAATGCTGGATTGCCTTGTATACCTCACTCTACTTCCCTTAGTGTCAATATCTTACATAACCATAATATAATTATCAAGATCAGGAAATTGACATTGGTAATATTAGTTAAAACAGAGAACATATTTGAATTTCACAATTTTTCTATTAATGTCCTTTATAATACCTTATTCTAGATCCCACATTGCTTTTACTTATTATACTCCCACAGTCCCACAGTCTCCTCCAATATATAACAGCCTTTGTCTTTCATGACTTTCATTGGTTTTCAATTTAAATATACTCTGTATTTATGTCAATGTTCTCTCTCATTCCTAATGTTATTTAAGCTCAATATCTCTGTTTTTAATTTAATCACACTGTCATATTTTTAGTATCTCTTTTCAAGAAACCAAATTGTTTTTTCAATTCTCCATTCATTGTTTTTCTCTATATTAATAATATCAGCTTTCATATTCATTTATTTCTTTCATTCTAATTTCTTTGAGTTTGGTTTTATGTTTACTAATTTATTGAATTAGATGCTAAATTGACTGTTTTTTTCCCCAATCTTTCGGTTCTTTAAAGTGAATTCATTTCTGGACTTAAATATCTTTCTAAATACCACTTTAATTGACTTTCACAGTAGTGATATGTTGAATTTGCATTGTTAGGAAGTTAAAAATATATTCTGATTTCCAGTATAGCTTCCCTGCTGATTCATAAGATTTTAGTAGTGCATTGTGGAAATTCTCACTTTATTTTTTAACTTTCTATAAATTATTTTTAATCTGATCATATTTTTATCAAACTAATATAGTTCACACACTGTCAATATTTTGATGATTGTTTAGATTTGCTTAGTTGCATACTATGTGGTCAATTTTTGTAAATGCTTAACATATACTTTAAAAGACTATATAATCTCTAATTATTAGGCACAGAATTTTATGTTTAGTAGATCAACTTTCAAATTATGTTGTTCAAATCTATATTTTTATTAAATTTCTACCTGATATATCATTTTCTAATAGAGCTGCCTTAAATTTTACTATGCTTATAAATTTTTCATTTTCTCATTATTTGGTAACATTTTACTGTATAGATTATAATCATATAGATTCAGGTCTGACATATTGCCTAATGAATTATACTTTTTTATCATTATGTAATAATCCTCTTTATCCCTAATAATGCTGCATTTTTGTAATAATAAAGCTACATCATATTTTAAAACTTTTTCCCTATCTTCACTATCGAATCTTCTATGTTTTAAGTGTGTGTCTGTCTTTATTTCTTTAAGTCAGTTTTTTTAGGTTGGTATAAGGGGTCCCCTAAGCTACTTCTAGGTTCTGTGATTTGCTAATAGAATTCACAGGACTCAGAATGTAATCTGGTCCATGGCTATGATTTATTACAGTGAAAGGATTCAAACCGAAATCGGTAAAGGGAAAAAGTACATAGAGCAAAGTCCAAAAGAAACCAGGTACAAGTTTCTGAGAGTCCTCTCCCTATGGTGGCACACAGGATTTGCTTGGTTACTTCAGTATCAAACTATGACAACACGTGTTAAGTGTTGTCTAGCAGGGAAGCTCATTGGAGATTCCGTTCCCAAAGTTTTTACTGGGAGCTATTCACATAAGCATCCTCTGCCTAGTATGTGCCAACATTCCATACTCCCAGAAGGACAGCAAGTGTTTAATATAAATCACATTGTTTGTACAGTGTCAGCATCGTGGGCTGCTCTAATTACTTAGGGAATCGTGGTAATACTACAGAAATCCAAGTTACCAGGTTTCAGCCAAGAGATAACCTTGTAATCAGGCTTTTCTAAAGATAGCAGTCTCAGGCCTGCTGTGTTAACTCTTTAATGAACATGGTATAGATTAATACAGTGAAATTTATTATTTTTAAGTATGCATTTGGATGATTTTTAACAAAAGTATACCACAAAAATCAAGATTTAGATTTTTTTCTTCATCAAAAATGTTATATTGGTACCCCCTGGCAATAAATCTCCTCCTCAGCTACTTTTATCCCCTAGCCAACACTAATATAATTTATATTTCTAAAGTTTGGCCTGTTCCAGAAGGATGTATATTTGGAATCAGCTAGTGTGTAACTTGTTGGAATCAGCTAGTATGTAACTTTTTGTGGCTGAATCTTTTGATTAAGCATAAAGTTTTCGTATTTATCCATGTTGTTGACTGTATCAATTATATACTTCTTTTTAATACTGAGTATTTCCATTGTATGAATATACAATGATTCTTTATATCCAGTTTGTTTATCTATTTACCTGTTGAATAATATCTTGGTGTTTTATTTCCAAGTTTGGAGTTATTTTAAATGAATCTTTTACAAACATTTGCACACAGGCCTTTTTATATACAAACATTTTTATTCTCCTCAGTAAATACTTAGGACCAAGACTGCTATATCATAAAATAAACAAGAACATACTTCACTTTCTAAGGAATTGATGAACTGTTTTCCAAAGTGTTTGTATGATTTTGCATTCCTACTAGGAATTTATGAGAGGTCCCATTGTTTTACATTGTTTGTAAAATTTTGTATTGTGGTTTTTTTTTTCTTTTCAAACTTTACCAATTTTAATATATACATAGTGGTATCTCATTATGGTCTTAGTTTGCCTCTTCTTAAGGACCAACAATGGATATCCTTTTAATGTTCATATTTGTTATCTGCATCTCTTTTATGCTATAATATCTATTCAATTATTTGATCCCATTTTATTGGGTTGTTTTCTTATAATTGGGCTGTGAGAGCTAGCCTTTTATATTATGGATGCAAATCCTTTATAATGTATGGGTTTTCAAATAGTTTGCCTCCATATGTGGCTTCTATTTTTATTCCATTTATAGTGTCTTTCAAAGGGAAGTGATTATTTTTAATTCAGCATATTTTGGGGGTGCAAACATTAAGGTTACATGCATTGCCCTTGCCTCCCTTCTCCCCCTCATGTCAGAGCTTCAAGCATGTTCATCCCCCAAAGAGAGTGCATCACACTCACCATGTATGTAAATACCCATCCCTTCCTCCCCCCTCCCACCTGCCTGACAACCGATAAATGTGTTTTTTTTTTTAACATTTTGGTTATATTTTATATATTTGCCTCTCCCTAGCAAGGGTTCAAGGTATGGACTTCCCCTCCACAATGCTCACCACATGCCTCAGATGAGGGTCTACCCCCTAAACCCCGAATCCATGGTGAACACCACCAACTTTTGAGCACCATAGTTTTAATCAATAAGTATCAATTTGATGATGAGTTAATGTGGAGCACATTATTCTAATCTTGGGTCACCTCACTTTGGATAATGGACTTAAGCTCAATCCAGGATAATATAAGCGGTGCTAGCTCGCAGTCGTTTCTTAGAATTGAGTAATATTCCATTGTAATCATACACCAAATTTTAATAATCCACTCATGAATTGACGGACACTTGGGTTGTTTCCACATCTTGCAATAGTGAATTGTGCAGCTATAAACATTCAAGTGCAGATGTCTTTATAATAGAATGTCTTAACTCTTTTGGGTAGATGCCAAATAATGCTATTGCTGGGTCGAATGGTATTTCTGTTTTGAGCTCCTTGAGGTATCTCCAAATTCTTTTCCACAAAGGTTGCACTAATTTGCAGTCTCAACAGCAATGTGAGAGTGTTCCTGTCTCTCCACATTTTTGCCATCATTTGTGATTTGGGGATTTCTTTTATTTTTATTTTAGCATATTATGGGGGTACAAATTTTAAGGTTGCATATAATGCCCTTGCACCCTCCCCCAACAAGTCTGAGCTTCAAGAGTGACCATCCCCCAGGTAGTGCACATCTCACTCATTATGTATGTATATACCCATCCATTCCTCCCCCCTCCACCTGCCCAATACCCAATAAATGTAATTCCTATGTGTCCACTTAGGTGTTGATCAGTTAATACCAATTTGCTGGTGATTATATGTGGTGCTTGTTTTTCGATTCTTTGGATACTTCACTTAGTAGTAAGGATTCGAGCTCTATCCAGGAAAATACAAGATGTGCTGTATCATCATTGTTTCGTAGAGCTGAATAGTACACCATGCTACAGGCCAATCTCGCTGGGGTTAGGTGATATATCATTGCAGTTTTGATTTGCATTTCTCTAATTATTAGAGATGTTGAGCATTTTTTTTTATGTTTGCTGTCCATTATTCTATCTTATTTGGAAAAGTTTCTGTTCATTTCCATTGCCCATTTCTTGATGTGGTTGTTTGAGTTTTTCTTGTTAATTCTTTTGAGTTCTAAATAGATTCTAATTATCAAACCTTTATTGGAAGTGTAGAGAGCAAATATTTTCTCCCATTCTGTAGGTTGTCTATTTGCTCGAGTGATACTTTCCTTGGCTGTGCAGAGGCTTTTTAATTTGATCAGATCCCATTTGTTATTTTTGTTGCTGTGGTGATTGCTTTGGGGGTCTTCTTCAAGAATTATTTGCCTAGGCCAATGTCTGAAAGGGATTTCCCAACATCTTCTTCTAGGATTCTTAAGGTTTCATGCCTTAGGTTTAAGTCTGTTATACATCTTGTGTGGATTTTTGTGAGAGGTGAGAGGTTGAGATCCTGATTCATTCTTCTGCATGTAGCTATCCAGTTTTCCCAGCACCATTTATTGAAGAGAGATTCTTTTCCCCATTGTATATTTTGCCTGCTTTATCAAACATTAGGTTACCATGTGCAGATGGTTTCATCTCTGTATTCTTAGTCCTATTCCAAATATTGATGCTTCTGTTCTTGTGCCAGTCCCAGGCTGATTTCATTATTGCTTTATGGTACAGCTTGAAGTCAAGAAGACTGATGCCTCCTAGTTTGTGCTCTTTACTTAAGATTGCTTTGGCTATACAAGGTTTTTTTCTGGTTCCATACAAAGTGAAGAATTACTTTTTCTAGATCTGTAAAGAATGATGGTGGTACTTTGATGGGGATTGCATTAATTCTGTAGATGACTTTAGATAATATTGACATTTGAACAATATTGATTCTATCAATCCATGAACAAGGTAGATTTTTCTATCTGTTTACGTCTTCTATAATTTCTGGTTTTTTTTTTTTTTGTGTGTGTGTGTTTTAGCTTTTCACAGTTCTTGTATAAGTCTTTCATGTCTTCCATTAAATATATTCCTAGATATTTAATTTTCTTTGGGGCTATAGTAAAAGTTATTGTATTTTTTATTTGAGTTTGGGCTTGATGGTTCTTGCCCTGTATGAATGCCTCTGATTTGTGTATATTGATTTTGTAACCTGAGACTTTACTGAATTCATTTATGAAATCTTGGAATCCCTTGGATGAATCCATCTGGTATAATATCATATCATTGGTGAGGAGCAAGTGTTTGATCTCATCTGCACCTACTTGGATCCCTTGATATCCCTCCATTGCCTGATTGCTATAGCTAGGGCTTCGAGCACTATGTTGAATCAAAGAGGAAATAGTGGGCATCCTTGTTTAGTTCCAGTTCAAAGTGGGAATGGATTCAATTTTTCCCCATTCAGTAGGATATTGGCCATGGATTTGTCATGAATTGATCTGATAATTTTAAAGTATGAGCCTCCTATGCCTATTTTGTTAACAGTTTTTATGATAAATGTGTGTTGGACTTTGTCAAATGACTTTTCTGCATTTATTGACAGAATCATATGGTCTTTGTTCTTGTTTTTATTTATGAGGTGAATTGCATTTATAGACTTGCGTATGTTGAACCAGCTTTACATTCCTGAAATACAGCTCACCTGGTCATGGTGAATTATATTTTTGATGTGCTACTGAATTTTGTTTGCTAAAATTTTGTTGAGGATTTTTGCATCCATGTTCATGAGGGATATTTATCTGTAATTTTCATTTTTCTGTTGCATCTCTTACTGGCTTTGGCATCAAGGTGATATTGGATTTGTAGAATTAATTATGAAGGATACCATCCTTCTCAATGTTGTGGAATAATTTCAGTAGTATAGGTATGAGTTCATCTTTGTATGTTTAGTAAAAATCTGAAATGTAGACATATGGTCTGGGACTTTTCCATTTGAGGAGGTAATTAACTACTGCTTGAATTTCTGCACTTGAGATTGGTTTATTCAAGAATTCTGTTACCTCCTGGGTGAACTTAGTGAGATTGTATGAATCAGGAATTTTTCCATTTCTTCCTTGTTATGTAGTTTTGGGGCATATAGTTTTGTATACTAGTTAAACATAATGTTTTCTATTTCTGTGGTGTCTATTGTGACCTATCCTTTTTCATTTCTGATCAAGTTTGTTAGAGTTCTTTCCCTTTGAGTTCTTTACAGTCTAGCAAGAGGGCTGTCAATTTTGTTTATCTTTCAAAAAACCAGCTTCTGGAATTGTTGATCTTCTGTATAATTCTCTTGTTCTCCATTTTATTTAGTTCTTCTTTGATCTTCGATATTTCTATTCTTCTACTAGTATTGGAATTTGTTTGCTCTTCTTTTTCAATTCCTTGAGTATATTCATTAGGTCGTCAGTATCTAAGCTTTCTGTTTTTCAGATGTGAGTGTTTATTGCTATTAGTTTTCCTCTCGGGTATGGTTTTGCTGTATCCCACATGTTTTGTGTGTCTCTGTTATCATTTTGTTTGAAGAAACCCTTAATTTCCCTCTGAATTTCCTCCTTGATCCAATAATTCTTCCATAATAGGCTGTTTAGTTTCCATGTGTTTGTGAAGCATTGAGTGTTTGTATAGGAATTGAACTCTAATTTTATACCACTATGGTCAGAGAAGACACATAGTATGATTTATATTTTCTTGAATTTTTTGAGATTTTTTTGGAGCCTAGTATGTGGTCAATTTTGGAGAAGTATCCATGGACTGCTGAGAACAATGTAAATTCAACTTTATCTGGGTGTAATGTTCTGTAGAGATCTGTCAGACCTTTTGTTCAAGAGCTCTCTTTAAGCCCAATATTTCTTTCCTTATTTTCTGTTTGGGGGATCTATCCAGTTCATTCAGTGAAGTGTTGAAGTCCCCAGCTACTATTGCAGTATTGTTTAACATGCTATTTAGATAATGCGAAGTTTGCTTGATGTAATTGGGTGCTCCTTCATGTGGGGCATAAATATTGATAATTGTTAAATCTTTTTGTTGGATCTTTCCTTTCACCATTATAAAATATCCATCTTTATTCTTTTATACTTTTGGTATTTTAAAGCTTCTGCTAAATGCAAATAATATAACTACCCCTGCTTACTTTGGACTTCCATTTACCTGGACAAAAGTTTCCCATCCCTTCACCTTTAGCCAGAAGTAATCTTTATGGGTTAGATGTGTTTCCTGTAGATAGCAGATACTAGGCTTGTGGATTTTTATCTACTCTGCCAGTCTATGCCTCTAGAGTATACAGTTTAAACCACTTACATTTATTGACAGGATTGAAATTCAAGGAAGCTTTACATTCATATTATTGGGTGAAGTCCTGTTGCTTTGACTTATTCCTTGAGCCATCATGCAGTTGAACTTCTAGCCTATAGGTTTTTTTTAAGATTTTACTTTGAGGGGTGTCTGTTGACCTGTTCCATATGGAAAGTTGATCTGAGAACTTCCTGTAGCGCTGGTCTTGTCTTTGCAAATTCCTTCAGGGATTGCTTGTCTGAAAAGGACTTTATTTCTTCCTCATATATGAAACTTAATTTTGCTATATAAAGAAATCTAGGTTGGGCTTTGTTCTGTTTTAGAAAATTAAGGATAAGCACCCAATCCCTTCAGGCTTATAAGGTTTCAGATGAGAAGTCTGCTGTTAGTCTGATATGCTTTCCTTTATAAGTTATTTGTTGTTTTCCTCTCGCTGCACTGAGGATTGTTTCTTTCACATTTACTTTGGTCAGCCTAATAACCACATGACGAGGTTATTGTACTTGAGTCTCTCAGGAGTTCTGTATGCTTTTTGTATTTGGATATCAAGATTTATAACCAGGCCTGGTATATTTTCCTCTAATATTCCGTGAAATAAGTTTTCCAGCCCTTGTGATTGTTCTTCTTCCCCTTCCGGAATCCCAATCAATCTGAGATTTGGCTTTTTTACATAATCCCACACTTCTGTAAGCTTTGGTCTTATCTCTTATTATTTCTGTGTTCTCTTTCTTCCTCTGATTTGTTTAGCATATAAGCATATTATTTAAGCTCTGAGATTCTTTCCTCTGCATGATCCATTCTGTTCTTAAGACTTTCCACTCTATTATGGAGTTCCTTGAATGTTTCCTTCATTGCCAGGATTTCTGTTTGGTTTTTCAGTATTATTTCAATTTCTTAGGAGAATTTTTCATTCATTTCCTGAATTGTTCTTGTGGTTTCTCTATGTTGTAATTCTATTTTCTCTTCAATAGCATTGAGTTTTCTAACAATCCATATTCAGAATTCTTCCTCTGTCAGTTTAATCATATCATGTAAGTTGGTGTCAGTCGCTGAAGATCGACTATTTTCTTTTGAAGGTGACTTTTCTCTCTGCTCCTTCATGTTTCCTGTGATCTTTCACTGGTTCTTTCTCATCTGGTTGCTTTATTGAGGACCAGAGGTGCAGGGACTGGATTATGTGCTAAATTCTGGGATTCCAAAGGTGTAATCCTTGACAGAGCTGGAGATATGTGCTCTGGTCCCATATCATCTTAGAGGAGTTTGAGCCTAAGGATGGCTGTGTCCCCCTGCCTCATGGTGATGTTCTCCGTGCCTCGGTTAAAATCCACACTGCAAACAGGCAGTCCTGTTTCTCTCTCCATCCCCTTGTGTGCTCTGCTCAGTGCCTCAATCCCACACTACTGGTTTTCAACAGTCCCCAGAAACTTCTTTACTTAAAAGAAAATATATAGGCTTAAATGCCATTCATTTTAAAAATAATTATGAAAATACATGGTCTTATTTCCCATTAAAATTCCTTCAAAAAGAACTACAAGGTAAACCTTTATCAGCTTATTACAAATGATACAAATGAAGAGATTCACAGGGCAAAATATGGGGGATGGGGTACCTCACCTTCTTGGAACACCACCATGTTCAACTATACAGAAGTTCAAGAGAAGTAATTTTTAATATTGATGATACCCAACTTACATTTTATCCTCTAACAGATTATGCTTTTGGTGTGATATCTAATAATTGTGCCTAACTCAAGATAAAAAAAAATTTTACAATATTTTATTGCATAAGTTTTATAGTTTAGGTTCACAATTATGGCTATAATTCTTTTCAAATTAATTTTTATATATTGTAAGATGAAGATCAAGGTTGATATTTTTGCATATAGTTATTCTAATATAATTATTTATATTAGTATAAAAGAATATATTTTCTCTATTGGAAATACCTTTGCACCATTGCCAAAAATCGAAAGCCTGGCCAGCAAGGTGGTGGTCTAAGAAGCTCAAGATCCTCATTCTCCTACAGAGACACCGAGTTAAGAATACTGTACAGACCAGAATATCTTTGTAAGAACTCTAGAAAACAGTTTAGAAGCTACCGCACACAATATAAAACAAAAGCAATAAAAGATTCCAGCGAAGGGGGTAGAAATATTCACATTTGTGCACTGGTGCTCATGCCTTAACAGACATAAATACAGTGCAACTGGCAGGAAGCCTCCCATACTAGGGCTCATCCCTTGGGGTTGAAACAAAAGATTGTACCATGTATCAAATGTTCTTGCTTGTCTAGGCATTGTCAAAGAGATTGGTTTCTGCCTCACCTGACATGGGGTGCTAAACAAACTGGTGGCATGGTTTGGGAACCATTGAAATCAGAGATGAGCATTCAGCAGGTTAGAACTATTGTTCCTCAGACAGACACCAGAGGGAGCAAGAGATACTAGAAGTGGGGGAAAACAGGTTAGGGACATTGAGATGGTTAAAAGCACAACACATGCCAAGAGAAGACACATCCCCAGAAAACCTTTGAGAACTTGTAGAATCTCTCACCAATCTGATTGGTGAAGTTACTCCTTGCATGAAGCCAGATTCTAAAGACTTGGAGAAGTGGTTGTTCTTCAATGCCCAAGTCTCAACAAAAAATCATGAAGCATACAAAAAAAAAGGAAAACATATCCCAATAAAAAGAAAAAAATGAAATTCAAGAAATAAATTTAAAGAAACACAGATCTATGAGCTACCTCACAAAGTATTTAAAATAACTGTTTTAAAAATGCTTGATAAAGTAAAAGAGAAGACAGATAGACAAGTAAATGAAATCATGAAAACAATGTAAACAACAAAATGAGAATATCCAACAAAGAAATAGAAACCATAAGATCATGGTGGCAGAGTAGGAGATCTTCCTCTCCTCAAAAAAAGAACAACAATTTGGCATGTATTCATGAAGAAAACTAACTCTGAAAGGGCATAGGATCCACTTAAGGAGCCACAGCAATGCAGTAGAAGAAAAAACCCAAGAAGGAACACCCAAATAGTGTAAGCACAGTTTCATTTTTCCTGCATCACCCCATCCCCCATGCCAACCCTTCTCAGCTCAGAGAGGAAACTCCCAGGCTTGTGCATCATCCTGGCAGGGCAAAGGAGAGCAAGATATACAACTAGCTTCCCTTGCACTTTAGGACACTATCTAAACCACCAGCTTTATTTTCATTCCACCCAGATTTATGGGGGATAATAATAGCTGAAACATCTGGAGACAGCAGGGAAAAAAAGAAGAGAAGTTGTCTCTTTCAGTATCAATTATCTGATAGGAGTCACTGTGACTCCCCAGTGACCTGCACAACACAGGACTCCAGCACATTTCACCACTGAGGATCTCAACAGCCCGTGCAGCTCGCACTCTTCATTGTTAAGGGTCCCTTACTGTTTAAGATCATGAACCCCAGCAATTTGTTCTGCAGACAAATCTAGCAGTTTTCTTTACCAAGAAACCTAACTACCAGCAAAGTAGCAAAACAGATTTCCTGCAGCTTTAACCAGCACCACCACCGTTTTCTTCACCTTTGCAGTCTTTAACTGTGTAACCCATACTCCCTCACTTCCCACTTTTAGGAGCTTACAGGACTTCTAATGGAGATACAGGACTTCTAATGTTATCACTGCCCTAACCATAAGACTCTGACCAGCAGCCTTCATAGTCCTTGGGTCCCTGATCCACCATTTCTTTCCCTCCCCACTCCCTGGAGCCACCAGAGCTGATCCTGCCAACCAGAGCCACAAGACTACAGATGTTATTAATATAATCACCCCCTCCCAGAGACACATCCCAGAAGCCTTAACATTCTCCAGTACTTAAGCCACCATCTTTCCTCTCCAAAACCAACTCAGCTGCAGTCTTCATGAGTGCGTTGGTCCAATTACATAGAAGTACACAGTGCAGCTATTGCATGTGTGCCTGCAAACAGTAATGAGGTGCCCCCAATATGTGGTGCCAGCTCTTTCTCCCATGGTTATACATGCATAAGAAGCTGGCCCTGCTTCCCCACTCCTGTCCTCACCACTGTACTTATACCCTTGTACATATTCATGCACATCACCAGTTCATCTCCTCAGCTGCCCATGCACACACAGAAAGCCTAACCTTTGTAATCAGCCTATAGCTGGCCCATGTAATCATGCATGTGCATGTTTCCAGCCTATATTACTGCATGTGATGCCACAATCAAATCCAGACCCTGCCTCTGGCCCCAGCTATCACTACTGTGTGTAAACCTGTAGCTAGCTTCTGCAGCTATGGATTGCCTGTAGCCAGCCTCCACAGCAGACCATGTGTATATCTCTGGCTATGGTCTCCAATGCTTCTGGGTCCAGTCCCTAGCTACTGGACATAGAGACACAGATGAAGACCCTGATAGCCCTCATAGACTCTGTAGACCTCACACAGAAATTGCTACTAAGGGCAATGCAGATGCCAACATTATAGACCCCAGCTGCCTAAGCCAATGAGACTGAGCACTCTCCCAGATCTGAACCCACTGCACATCTCCACACTTGGTGTCCAATACCACTAGACTCAGTGCCACAACATGACCCAGTGTACCCTTTTCCTGTCCACACACCTGGAGGTGAAGGTTTTTCCATAACAAAGCCAGTGCATAATGTCTGGAAGAGGTGACTACTTCTTAAAATGCTCAGACACTTTGACAATAATGTGTAAATCATGAAGAATCAAGGAAACATGGCACAACCAAAAGAACACAACAAACTTCCAGTAACTGACAAACAGAAAAAAATGGTGATCCATGAATTCCCTGACAAAGAACCCAAAATACTTATTCCAAAGAATACCAGCAAATTACAAGAGAACACAAATAATTTATTGAAATAAGGAAAAAAATATAAGAACAAAAGGATAAGCTAAACAAAGCAATTGAAAATATTTAAAAAAAAACAGAAATTTTAGAGATGAAGGATAACATGGCTGAGCTAAAAATGCAATGGAGAGATTTAATGAAGGCTAAATTGATCAGAAGAAAGGATAAACAAACTCAAAGACAGACCATTTGAAATCATTTAGTCCGAAGAGAAAAAAAAAACAATAAAAAGAAACAAAGAAAGCCTTCAGGATCTATGGCACACCAAGAGAGAAAATATTCGCATAATAGAACATTTATTTTTTGGTATCTGTGATGAATTGGCTTCAGTACCCCCAACAAGTACAAAAATCTATAGATGCTCAAGTCCCTTATATAAAATGAGGCAGTATTTGCATATAACCTACACACAAACTCTGGTATACTTTAAATTATCTCTATATTAATTATAATACCTCATATGATGCAAATGTAAATAGTTGTTACACTGTATTGTTTTAATTTTTATTGTTATAGTGTTATTATTATTTTTGTTAAAATTTTTTATCTTTAGTTGTTTGAATCTGCAGACGAGGAAGCTGTGGATATGGAGGGCCAACTAGTTTTACATAAAGAGAAAAGAGAAAAATGGGGAAAAAAGCTTATTTAAGCAAATAATACCCAATAACTCCCCAAATTTGGACAGAGATATAAATATCTAGTTACAGGAAGATTAGAGGTTTCTAATAAAATGCAACCCAAAGTAGAATTCATCAAGACATATTAAAACTAAACGGTCCACCAGGTGCAGTGCCCCTTACCTGTAATCCTAGCACTTGGGAGCCCAAACCTGGAGGATCACTTGAAGCAAGAAATTCAAGATCAGCCTGAGCAACACAGTGATAATCTGTCTATAGGAAAAAAATAGAAAATTAGCTAGGTGTGGTAGCATGTGCCTGTGGTCTCAGCTAGTTGGGAGGCTGAGGTAGGAGGATTACTTGAACCCAGGAGTTTGAGATTGTAGTGAGCTACAATGATGCCACTGAACACACCCAGGCAACAGAGTGAGATCTTGTCTCCAAAGAAAAAAATGTGCTTGAGTTCTTTGTAGATTCTGGATATTAGGCCTTTATTAGATATATAACATGTGAATATTTTCTCCCATTCTGCAGGTTGTCTATTCACTGTTTTCTTGGCTGTGCAGAAGATTTTTATATAGTTTAATCAAATCCAATTTATTTGTTCATGTTGTAGCCGTGATTGCCACTGGGGTCTTCTTCATAAATTCTTTGCCTAGGTCAATATCTAGGAGAGTTTTTCCAACATTTTCTTCGAGAATTCTATTGTTTCATGTTTAAGGTTGAAGCCTGTTATCCAGGCATCCTCAAACTATGCCCCATGGGCCATATGAGGCCCGCCGAGGACATTTATCTGGCCCACCAGGTGTTTATGCTACCGCTGCCTGTCCAGCTTAGCAGCCAACTCGTCCCGGGCCACAGTGTGCATGTGTGGAATGTGTGTCACACTCTATAACAACCATCCAACTGTCTGAGGGATAGTGAACTGGCTCTCTGTTTAAAAAGTTTGAGGACCCCTGTTTATCCAGTGTGAATTAATTTTACTCAGTGGTGAGAGGCATGTATTCTGCTTAAATCTTCTACATGTGGCTATCCAATTTTCCCAGCACCATTTATTGAATAGGGATTATTTTCCCCAATGTAAATTGTCTGCTTTATCAAAGACCAGATGGAAATATGTGGATGGTTCTATATTTGTTTTCTCTGTTCTATTCCACTGGTCTATGTCTCTATTTTTGAGCTAATACCATGCTGTATTCATTACTATAGCCTTGTCCTATAACTTAAAGTCTGGTAGCATGACACCTCCAGATTTGCTTCTTTTGCTTCAGTTGCTTTGGCTATTTGAGCTCTTTCCCAATTCCAAATTAAGTGTAGAATTTTTTTTTCTAGATCTGTGAAAAATGGCATTGATATTTTGATGGGGATTGCATTGAATCTGTAAATGACTTTGAGTAGTACAGACATTTTAAGATATTGATTCTGCCAATCCATGAGCATGAAAAAGCTAACAGCCCCATTTAAAAGTGTGTAAAAGACATGAACAGAGGCTTTTCTAAAGAAGATAGACAAATGTCCAATAAACATGAAAAAAATGCTCATCAATCATCATCAAGGAAATGCAAATCAAAACCACAATGAGAATCTCCTAAACCCAATGAGATTGCCTTCTATCAAAAAGTCCCAAAACAATAGATGCTGGTGTGGATGAGGAGAGATAGGAACACTTATACACTGTTAGTGGGACTGCAAAATATTAGATAGTACAATCCCCATGGAAAATAGTATGGAGATTCCACAAAGAACTAAAAGGAGACCTACCATTTGATCCAGCATTCCCACTATTGGGTATTTATCTAAAGGAAAAAACGTCAGTTTATCAAAAAGACACTTTCAGTCAAATATTTATTGTAGCATAATTCACAATCACAAAGATGTGGAATCAACCCAAGTTCCCTTCAGTTCATGAGTAGACTAATAAAATATGGTACATGTATACCACAGAGTACTACTCAGCCATAAAAAAATGAATTAATGCCTTTTTTAACAATCTAGATGGAACTGGATACCATTCTCCTAAGTGGAATATCACAAGAATGGAAAAACAAACACCAAGTGTACTCACTGTTAAATTCAAACTAACCAAAGAGCACTCACGTGCATAACCAGATACAATGTATACTATCTTGGAGATGGGCACACTTATAACTTTGTCTCAAGCAGTACAAAAGCAATCCATGTAACCAAAACATTTGTACTCCTATAATATTCTGAAACAAAAATAAATAAATAAATAAAATGAGGAAAAAAGAATGAACATTCAAAAGCCTAAGAGAAAGAAAGAATTATGAATGAAGCAAGGGAAAATAAGCACATCATATGTAAAGGGGCAAAAATGTGGCTGTCAGAGGATTTCTCAGCAGAAACCTTCCAGTGCTGGAGAAAGTGGAATTATATATTCACAGTTTGGAAAGGGAAAGCAAAAGCTGTCACTCAGGAATACACTACTGAGAAATTCTTTCCTTTAGAAATTAGGGTAAAACAAAGACTTACCCAGACAAACAAAAGCTGAAGGAGTTTATGAGCACTAGTCTTGCCTCATAGGAAATGATAAAGGGAGTTCTTTAGCCTGGAAGAAAATGACATTAATTAGTAACATGAAAACATAGGAAAGCATAAAAACTCAGTGCTAAAAGGAAGTAATAGTCAAATTCAGATTACTCTAATACTATAATGGTGACATATAAATTAATTACACCTCCAACATGGAGGTTAAGAGACAAAACCATTAAAAATAACTATAATCATAATTAGTTAAGACATATACCTTATAGGGAGCCAACAAGATGGTGGATAAGAAAAGCTGCCAGCCAGAGTGTCTGCAAAAAAGACAGATTTTAAAAGAAAGTGTAAAGAATAAACAATCAGACAAACTTTCATCAGATGAGGGTCAGAAAGAAGGATACCTGAGACTACAGGAGACTCCACAGGAAGAAGCTGCAGAGGAGAACTGAAAGAAGAAATGCCCCAGAGAGGCTTGGAGAACAGTGACAAGGGTAGATGGAGCAGTTAACTTTCCCCTCCCTTGTATCTTGACTGCTGGTGGTCTCCCAGGTGGTTAGAGAGACCTCCCAACATCAGCACAAAGATATCTGCTGCCAGTGAGCAGTGAGCCTCTTGTGGATGGGCCACCTCCCCACACACAGACCCAAGCCGATTGACAGTAGCCATATTGCTCCATTCTCCCCTCCCTCTTCCCTATCCATGGCTGCAGAGAAAGACAATTTAGCCACCACTTGGAAGCACCTCCAGAGAACAGGACCTTTCCTTTTGGGGCCCTACAACAGACAGAAGGGTACTCAGACTGGGAGCTCCCTATCTGCCAGCCCTCCCAGGTGATGCTGTTCTGGTGACTCCAGGTTAACAGGGAAGATCCTAAGGTGAAGAAACAACTATCCAGCTTGGACACCCCGTGGATGACTTGGGACCAGCACTCCTCTCCCTGGCAGAATCAGGGATCAAATTCCAGGGACCAGGGGTCAGACTTGCAGACCAGATCCCATATACCCAGGTCTCCATCATATTGCCCCAGGGCACAGAAGGGATATTCGTGAATGAGCCTACTAAGGTATGTGTGCCTTCAGGGCAGACCAGCGTGCTTGAGGGGCAACCTTCCTCCCATGGGAGGGCTGTGTGCCCAGCCCAGGCTGCGACCTGTGCAGAGAACCTCCCGGCCTGTATCACAGCCAAGGAAGACCTGCTGGCATGAGGTCCTGCCTGCTGGCAGAGGCTCAAGAGAAGCTGCGGATTGGGGGAGGGTGGAAAGGAGTAAGGCCAGCTCCAGAATGCAGGTCTCAGATAGCCGAATCCTAACATACACACTTTTTGGCTGAGTGGGGTGATTCAAGCCCCTCCCTGACAGCTTTACTCAGAAGCAAAGAATAGAACTTCAACCCTGCTAATAGCATTTGTGGTCCTTGATGGCAGACTTAGCCAACCCAGCTCTACCCAGACAAACTCACAGACTTGCCCCCACTGAGGTGGAGAATAAGGACACACCTGGAAGTCCCAGGGCCCCACCTACCATGTGAAGCACAAGAATGCCTCTCCAGAGGAAAAAGAGCAGGATAAAAGACCCCAAAACAATACTGTAGACTGCTCCTCCAGGCAAGCACCACCTATTGACAGGGAGATCATTCTGCACACCCTTTTACTGTATCTACTGACTCAACATACATGGATTAGTCAAATCTCACCTACAAACACCACCTACAGGGTCACAGACTAAATAGGGCATGTCATTATCCAAATGAAAATCTAAAGGTAAAAGCATAAACTGATCCAGATGGGAAGGAGTCAGCAAAAGAACTCTGGAAGTATGAAGAATCGAATGGAAAGAACACCTCCAAAGAGGAACACCAGCTCTTTAGAAATGGACATAAAAACAGAAGAAGAAATTTGAACATGGATTGTAAGAAAACACAATGACATGCAAGAAAAAAATGGATAACCAACACAAAGAAACCACAAAAAAAAATCCGGGATCTGGAATAAATATTTACTAAAGAAATTGAAATATTAAACAAAAATCAAACCAAACTCCTGTAAAAGAAGAATCTATTCAAGGAAGCACAAAACACAGTGGAAAGCCTCAAGAACGTGGTAGATCAAACAGAAGAAAGAATCTCAGATATTGAAGATAACTCCTGACAAAGGTGACACAAGTTATCAAATTCTGTGGGACACAGCTAAAGCAGTCCTGAGAGGAAAGTTTATTCCCATAAATGCTTATATCAAAAAGTCAGAAAGATCACAAATAGACAACCTAATGAATTGAATAAAAGAGCAGGAAAACGAAGAGCAAACCAACCCAAAACCCAGCAGAAGAAGTGAAATAAATAAGATCAAACCAGAACTAAATGAGATTGATAACAGGGAAACTATATGGAATATTTTCATAAAACAAAAAGTTGGTTCTATGAAAAATTAAACAAAATTGACACACGTTTCACTAGACTATCAAAAAGTAGGAAAGAGAAATCTCTAATAAGCTCCATCAGAAACAATAAAGGAGAAATTACAACTGATGCCATGGAGATACAAGATATAATTTATGAATACTACAAAAAACTTTATGCACACAAACTGGAAAATATTGAGGAAATGGAAAAATTCTTAGAAACACACACCCTCCCTAGGTTCAACCACAAAGAAATACAATTCCTGAACAGACCAATATCTAGTACTAAAATTGAAACAGCAACAAAAAAACCTTCCTAAAAAGAAAAGCCCTGGACCAGATGGTTTCGTGCCTGGATTTTACCATACCTACAAAGAAGAAATTCTGCCTATCCTGCAGAAATTATTCCACAACATTGAGAAGGATGGAATCCTCTCAAACAGACTTTATGAAGCCAACATAACCCTGATAACAAAACCAGGAAATCTCAGACATTGTCTTCCAAAAAAAAAAAAAAAAACAAAACCAGGAAAGGATGCAAAAAAAAAAAGAAAAAAGAAAAAGAAAACTACAGACCAATATACCTCATGAATATACATGCAAAAATTCTCAATAAATTACTAGCTAAAGAAATTCAGTGCTTATCAAGAATGCAATCCATCATGACCAAGTGGGCTTCATCCCAGAGATATAGGGATGGTTCAATATACACAAATCTATAAATGTAATTCACCACATAAACAGAAGCAAAAACAAAGACCATATGATCCTCTCAATAGACACAGAAAAAGCATTTGACAAAAGTAAACACCTTTTTATGTTAAGAATGTTTAACATAATAGGCATAGACAAGGCATACCTAAAAATGATACAAGCCATATATGACAAACCCACAACCAACATCATACTGAATGGGGAAAAATTGAAAGCATTCCCACTTAGAACTAAAACCAGGAAAGTTTCCCCACTATCTCCACTTCTACTCAACATAGTGCTGGAAGTCCTTGCTATAGCAATCGGACAAGAGAGTGGAATTAAGGGAGTCCAAATGAGGGCAGAAGAGATCAAACACACACTCTTTGCCAATGATATGATATTATATCTAGAAAACCCCAAGGATTCAACCAAGAGGCTCCTTGAATTGATAAATGAATTCAGTAAAGTCTCAGGATATGAAATCAATACACACAAATCAGAGGCATTCATATATGCCAATAACAGTCAAACTGAAAACCAAATCAAAGACTCAATTCTCTTCAAAACAGCAACAAAGAAAATAAAGTACCTACGAATATATTTAACTAAAGAGGTAAAAGACCTCTACAAGGAGAACTATGAAACACTGAGGAAAGGAAATAGAAGAGGATGTAAACAGGTGGAATACCATACCATGCTCATGGGTTGGCAGATTCAACATTGTTAAAATGTCTATAATGTCAAAAGTGATCTACAGAGTCAATACAATCCCTATTAAACTACCATCATCATTTTTCACAGATGTAGGAAAAATAATTTGATGCTTTGTATGGAACTAGAAAAGATTCTGTATAGCAAAACAATTCCAGGCAATAAAATCAAAATGGAAAGTATCAATTTACTAGACTTCAAACTATACTACAAGGCTATAGTAACTAAGGCAGCTTTTTATTGGCATAAAAACTGGGACATTGATCAGTGGAACAGAACTGATAACCTAGATATAAAACCATTCTCATACAGCCATCTAATATTTCACTAAGAAGACAAAAACATACAAAGGGGAAAAATCCTTATACAGTAAATGGTGCTGGGAAAATTTGATAGCCACTTGTAGAAGACTGAAACAGTATCCACACCTTTCACATCTCAAAAAATCAACTAACGTTGATAACAGACTTAAACCTAAGGTGTGAAACTATTAGAATTCTAGAGGAAAACATTGGGAATACACTTCTAGATATTTGCCTAGGCAAATAATTTATTAAAAAGACTCCTATGGCAATCACAGCAATGACAAACATAAATAAATGAGACCTGATAAAATTAAAAAGCTTATGCACAGCCAAAGAAACTGTCACAAGAGCAAACAGACAACATGCAGAATGAGAGAAAATATTCGGAAGCTACACATCTGATAAAGGGCTGATAACTAGAATCTATTTAGAACTCAGAAAAATCAGCAAGAAAAAATAAAACAACCCTATCAAAAAATGGGCAAAGGACATGAACAGAAACTTTTCAAAAGAAGACAGAATAATGGCCAACAAACCTATAAAAAAATTCTCAGCATTTCTAATGATCATGGAAATGCAAATCAAAACCACAATGAAATATCACTTATCTCCAGTGAGAATGGCCTTTATCAAAAAGTCCCAAAACAATAAATGTTGGTGTCAATATGGAAAGATAGACACTCATACACTGCTGGTGGGACTGCAATCCAGTACAACGTCCGTGGGAAGCAATATTGAGATACCTTAAAGAGATAAAATTAGATCTGCTATTTGATCCAGCAATCCCATTACTTGGCAAATACCCAAAATAACAAAAGACACTCTATAAAAAAGACATTTGCACTCGAATATTTATAGCAGCACAATTTACTATTGCAAAGATGTGGAAACAACACAAGTGACCATAAATACATGAATGGATTAATAAAATATGGGATAGATATACCATGGAGTACTATTCAGCTATAAGAAACAATGGTAATATAGCACCTCTTGTATTTTCCTGGATAGAGCTGGAACTCATTCTACTAAGGAGGTATCCAAAGAATGGAAAAATAAGCACCACATGTACTCACTCACCAACAAATTGGTTTTACTGATCAACACCTAAGTGGACATATAGAAATAACATTTATCGGTAATTGGGTAAATGGTAGGGGGGAGGAGGGATTTGTATATAGATACATAATAAGTGCAATGTCCACTGTCTGGGGGATAGACACGCTTGAAGCTCTTACTCCAGGGGCAAAGGTTGGTAGCCAGACATGTGTCCTAAGCATTTGTACCCTCATAATATACTGAAATAAAAAAGAGATATACCTTATAAAAGTTGTAAATTGTGACATTAAAAACATAAAATGTAGGGATCACAGTAAAAGTGTATCCTTTTTGTATGTACTCAAAGTTAAACTATTATCTGCTTAAAATACACTGTTTTAACTATAAATTGTTTAATGTAAGCCTCATTATAACCACAAATCAAAAGCCTACTGAAGATACACAACATATAAAAAGAAAGAAATCAAAGCACTCTAATATAAAAAACAATCATCAAATCAGAAGAGAAGACAGCCAGATAGAAATAAAGGTACAAAGGATTTGATGTCACCTACCCTATTGGGTTTTGATTTTACTTTGGTGGGACCTGTAGCTCCTTTCTTCCTTCCTATATCTCTCTTATAGAATGGGAATGTCTATCCTATTCATATCCCACCACAGTATTTTTTTGGAAGCACATAACTTGTTTGGTTTTATAGGCTCACAGCTGGAGGAGAATTTGTCTCAAGTTAAATTGTTCCTTGAGTTTCATGTATATCTGATTTACATATTAAAGGAGACTTTGGACTTAGCCTTTAAAGTTGATGTTGGAATGATGTAAGACTTTTAAGATTATTGGGATGGAATGAATGCATTTTGTATATGACAATGGCATTAATTTGGGAAGGCCAGGGGTAGAATACCTCTGTTTAAATATATATCTACAAAATTCATGTTGAAATTCAAAGTTCAATGCAATGCTACTAAAAATTGGGATCTTGTGTGAAAGGATTTAAGTCATAAGTGTTTTACCCTATGAGTGTGATTAATGTCCTTATAAAAGATGCTTCATGGCGAGTCCTGCCTTGTCAATCCTTTCTGCCATGTGAGGACACAGCAAGTAGCACCATGTATGAAGAAGACATCAAACTTTACCAGACACTAAATCTGCTAGTGCCTCAATCTTGGACTTCCCATCCTCCAATACTATATACAATAAATTTCTGTTACTTATAAATTAGTATCAGGGTTTCATCACACCCCTGATACAACCAGGTCCCTGGGAAGTGTGCACTGCAAGATACGGGAGAGACAAAGTCACGGACACAAAAAGTAAGGTGAAAGAGTGTGGGGAGATCAGGGGACCACCAGCATTCCTGGTGGTACTGACTGAGCCAGGTGGTACTGACAGAAATCTAGCACCTGTTTTTATTCTTTTTTTCATGCTATAGATTACAATGATTTCACATGAAAATCTTGTGGGTAACAATGTGTAGAAGTTTCAAGTCTCCCCTAATAGTCACAAGATGTCTTAGCTAATTACTCTTTTATCTATACAAGCAGGAACACATAGCTTTTTACTAAGCACAACTACACCTTAAGGTATGTATAGATAATATCTCTTTACTCAGCAGCTGTGGCTTATTTGATTGGGGAACAAAGAGGTTAGTACTTCTTATTGGGAGGTTAGCACCTCATTAGCTGGGATGTTCTACTGAGAATGGGGAGGGTAGGAACTCAACCTGATGTTTTTCAAGAGTTGGAGCCTGGGTCCCTTCTCCTGAGCTGGCATTTTGCAATATTCCTTTACAGCCATGAGTGGCTTTCATGTCAAGCCACTCCATGGCTTTTTAGGCATGAGGCCCCTCAGGCTTTAAGGTGGGAGTCTGCTTTGTTGTTCTCCCAGATCGCTGGAATGTCCCCCAACTGGGCATTTAACTTTGGCTCTTATCTCCGGCTCTTGTTCAAGCAGCATTCCTTCACCTCCTCTCCTCCTATGGCCTCATAAATGGTGTCCCTAAGCCCAGTGGTCTTATTCTCATCAAATTAACTAGTCTATGGCCTTTGAATATAGCAGCCTGAAATGAACTAAGATATATTTTTTATGGGAAATTGTCTTATGTGTTTATGGAAGGTGAGAAGTCCCATAATCTACCATCTGCAAGCTGGACACCCAAGAAAGCTTATGATTCAAGTCAGTCTGAATCTGAAGGCCTGAGAAGCAGGGGAGCTGATGGTATAAATCCCAGTCTGAGTGTAGAATATGAGATGAGATGTCACATCTCAAATAATGAGATGGAAAAAAAGGGGTCAAATTCCTTCATCCTCTTGCCTTTTGTTCTATTCAGGCCCTCAACAAATTAGACAATGCCCATCCACATGGCAAAGGCAATCTACTTTACTGAATCCACTAACTCAAATGCTAATTTCATCCAGAAACACCCTCACAAACATACACATACAGAAATAATGATTAGTCTGGACATCCTGGGGACCACTCAAATTGACACAGAAAATTAAATTAACCATAACACAAATAAAGTCCTATGTAGTATGATTTCATTTATATGAAAATTCTGATTAGCAACTACATGGAAGCAGAAAGTAGATTCATGGTTACCAGAGGAGAACATAGGAATGATTGTGAGTTAATGCTAACAAGTAAAAGTTTTTTGAAATAGAGATAATAATGTTCTGGAATTAGATAGTGGTAATTTTCACAAATCTTGTGGCTATACTAAACTCCTACTGAATTGTATACTTTTAAAAGGAGACTATTACAGTAGGTGAAAAATATCTCAAATTTTAAATAGACCAGGGTTCTATAGAAGTGATCTCCTAAGGAAGGTCTCCCCAGAATAAAGATGCTATTCTATTATGCCTATCTGTATGACTAACTAGATGGGCCAAAGTAGTAAGTATGCATGCTCTCTGCTAACTTACCTAATTAGTCAGAGTTCATCCTGAATACTCCTAGATTTTACTGGTTGAAGTCAGAATACTTATTGGTTCCATTGGAAATCATGTTTTATCTAACTTCAGATCTGGGATTTCACTGACCAGGAATTCACATAAAAACTGGCTACTCTTCAGCGTCATTTTTTTTTTCATTCAGGCATTAATTCATTCAGAAAATATTTATGGAGTGTTTACCATTTACTGAGGATAAAATAAAAGGAAAATAACTGATCTCTGTGCTTTTGGAGTTTATAGCCATAAACATTGAATGTAGTCATTCTATGTCATTTTATGAGAGATTTTGGAATTATAGTTTCACAGCAGACTGGTGCTTATTTCTGATAAAGTAAAAGAAAAGGTATAAGTAGTGCACCATATTGACTTAGGTGTGTCTATCTAACATGCTTCAAAAAATGTTCATAAACCATGCAGGGAAATTAGAAATTAATTCTTTAGAGATTTGTTCAAAAGATACAAATGAAAAAAGAATGACAGAATGTAGTGATTAAGGAGAGGGAGAATTCAGAGATAATATCTGGATTTTTGCTTGATCAATAGCATAGATTGTAGTGTCACTCCTTTGCCGATATCAACTACGTATCTTTGATATCCATTTGCCACAGCTTCTTCATAGACTATTGCAACAATTTTCTGACTCCAGTATTGTTTCCCTCATATCCATACGCCATAGTGATGCTGAAGAAATTTTTATAAAACTCAAGCCAAAACATACTCTTTTTATCAGAAAATTTCCAGTGTAACTGGATACCATTATCCTAAGTGAAGTATCTAAAGAATGAAAAAATAAACAACACATATACTAGCTATTATATTGAAGACCTATATTGGAACTAACCGATGAGCCCACATGTGCACAGAGAGAAGTAAAACTCAGTGGAAATCACACAGAGGGATGGGAGATAAGCAGAGAGGTAAAATCCTAGCTAACAGGTACAATGAACACTATTTGTGTAATGGACATACTTATAGCCATGACTCAATGACTCAAGCATTACTAAAGCAATCTACATAACTAAAAACATTTGTATCTGCTTAATTTTTTTTTTTTTGAGACAGAGTCTTACTTTGTGCCATGGCATCAGCCTAGCTCATAGCAACCTCAAACTCCTGGGCTCAAGTGATCCTCCTGCCCTCCTGCCTCAGCCTCCTGAGTAGTTGGGGTTATAGGCATGCACCACTATGCCCATCTAATTAATATATATATATATATATATATATATATATATATTTAGTTGGTCAATTAATTTCTTTCTATTTTTAGTAGAGATGAGGTCTCGCTCTTGCTCGGACTGGTTTCAAACTCCTGACCTTAACCACCTCAGCCTCCTAGAGTGCTAGGATTACAGGAGTGAGCCACCATGCCCGGCTCTCCTTAATATTTTAAAATAATGATAAAAAAAGAAAATTTCCAAATCCCCTTTGATAACACACAATGGGAACAGGGAAGCATAATAGCCTGTCTAGAGCTACTGGGTTGTTCAGAATATATATCTACCATTTCCCTCAACTGGACAAAAAAATTATTGTCTTTTCTTAGGACACTGGACAAATGGAAAACTGGTTGTCTAGAAAGAATTGCAGCTCCACTTACACAAATACTTTTGCTTATTTACCTCCAAGCTTCTCATGAGTAGTAGGGAAGAGTAGGGCAAAGTACACTTCTAGGTAGTGGGTCATGAGTTTCACCACTACTTCTGCTAATTGATCAGATATGTACACCCCCATTTATAGTTTTACATTCTCCTCTACATTGCACAGGGACTCCCAGAACCAGTGGTTCACCAAAGTATCTAACTTTCCCTTTCATAAAATGTGATGGTTATCATTACCAAGGTATTTAATATTAATCAAGAGAGGGGATAAATATTGAGATTCTAAGGCATCTGATTCAAGGAAGTCCAGAGTGGGAAGAATAAGAGTGATGAAGCAAGCTAACATTATTTAGGGAAAATGGAGTCAAACACTGATGATACCAACTGCAAAAAAACATTATACAATTTCAAAATTGGATTAGTGGTGGGATGTGGATCTGCATGTTTAATAAGCTGGGGATATGTATTTTATACCTTTTCCTCAGTATATGTTCAGTGTCACAGTGTTCAGCTCAAATGAAGACCTAAATATTGCTTTACAAAGTAAAAATGCAAGTTGAAAAATTATATATTGTGTATATATATATATATGTATATATATATATATATATACACTGTATACATGCACACAATGATGTGTGATTTTAATTTTGTAAAGAGCAATACAATACAAATATCCATGTATGGTTTTATTGCGCAGGCTATATTCTAAGTTATTAACAGTGAATATCTCTGATATATAGTATTTGAGGAGAGAAGATTTACATTTTCACCTTTATCCATTATCTTCTTTTTATCATAAGAATACATAATTTTGTAATGCAAATACAATGTTATAAAAATGTTGTTATACCTGAAATAAAAGAAATTACTGTTGAATGAACAGTGGATTCTCACTAAATACTGCATGCTTAACAGATAAACTTTATCTATAGTATTGCATGCCTCTCTTGGAAATGATATGTTAATAAATTTGTTAAATGACTTCATTGTTTCTAGCGTATTGTAAAAAAATATATAACCTGCTCTAATCTCAATCATGGATCTAGACTTTAATTCCCTTTGGATTATTGATCACATTAAACACCTGAAGTGAATCATTAATTGAGCTTATATTTTAGCAAAGAGGCCTGGATATTAAAACACACAAATTTAATTGTGTCTAATAAGCAGTTCAGGGTGAGGGATAGAAAACAAATCTTCTCACCCTCAAAGAAAAAGTCAGATATGACTTACAATTTTAATGAGAACTGTGATTTTTAAAAGTCTACTAGTTTCAACAGATCCCAAAGCTCTGAACCTTCCTGATTTAGAAAAGTAGTGCTACAAAAACAACTTCAGGAATCTGATGCAGAATAACATTTTTGTTGTTTGCAATTTAACTGTAGAACACAATGCAACAGTGGAACTACAGTGCAATATAGTAGGGAATGCTACCATCTAATGGCCAAGAATGGGAAGTCAAGCAAAAAGAAGTGTCTTGAGAATAGACCCGATGGAAGTAAAGATAATTTAATTAAAAATAAAGGGTACAGATGTCCTTTTTCACCACATGTACTCACCATCAAATTGGTATTAACTGATCAACACTTAAGTACACATATAGTAATAACATTCATCAGGTATCAGGCAAATGGGAGGGAGGAGGAGAGGATGGGTAAATACACACCTAATGGGTGTGTGGTGCATACCATCTGGGGGATGGACACGCTTGAAGCTCTGGCTTGGGTGGGGCAAAGGCAATATATTTAACCAAAACATTTGTACCTCCATAATATGCTGAAATTAAAATTAAATTAAATAAATAAAATTATTAGATAAAAAAATTGAAAGTGTAAAGGGTATAAATGTCATCATCAATTCAAACCAAGTTTGTCAATTGGGCAAGTTTCAAGGGCAAGTAAAGTGGACACATTTTTTTAAATGGTTACATTCAAATTGAAAATGGGTCATAGCTACTCAGTGGCCTATTAAATAGGCAACAGGTGTTCATTCATATTCTCACACCTCAGCGTCTACTCATAGTGTAGGTTCACTAGATGGCATCCTCAGAGAAGAAACAATGACTTCTATTAAGTTCCACTTTCCATATTTCTCCTCCTCCATTATAATTGCTTCCTCCTGCATGGATTTCCCTAGGATCAACTAGAGATAAATCAAAAGAAATAAATATTTCTTAAGTACCTATTTTGTAGAGGTCATTGGCTGGAATACTTAGTTATAAAGTATGAATAAAATACATAACGAGTGATAGGCGCACCATCTGAGGGATGGTCATGCTGGAGACTCAGACTTGTGGGGGTAGGGGGGAAGGGCATTTATTGAAACTTTAAAATCTGTACTCCCATAATATGCCAAAATAAAAAAAAAAAATACAAGTCCTTCCCTCTATGACAGCTTGTTCAATGGTTTAAATTTTTGCAGGACAGAGTAAACTCATTTTGTGAAATTAAATTTTATATAGAATCTTATATATGCTTTTAAAAATAAAATTGCTTCCATGTTGAAGTATAGAATGACCTATAAACACAACTTTTTGGCATCTTAATTGCCAACCTGTTGGAGTGTTTTAGGTTGCAATATATAGGTTACTCAGGTTTTCTCAGCTAATAGGGGGCTATAATAATTATTGAATGTCATTTTACTGAGAGTTTAATTTGATTCTTGTTTTCATGGTACAGAGGATTCAGAAATAAAAAAAAAACTCTTTGTTTTGTTTGTATAAATAACTTTCTCCAGCTTAAAAGTTACTGTTATAGGACATTTCTCATCAATAAAAACCTAGTTTTATTGTTTGTATTAGTTTCAGTTTTTACTCACACCTATATGATTAAATAATATTTGGTAATGGCACCAAGAATACACACTGGGGAAAGGATAATGTCTTAAATAAATGGTGCTGGGAAAACTGAATATCCATATGCTGGAGAATGAAATTAGACCTCAGTATCATGGCACTCACAAAATGATATCAAAATACATTAAAGACTTAATTGTAAGATCTGAAACCTTAAAAATACTGGAAGAAAATATTTGGAAAAATCTCCCTGATATTGCTCTTAGAAATACATTTTTGGATATGACACCAAAAACACAAGCAACAAAAGCTAGTATGAATAAATGGTCTGAAATTTGATATCAACATGATGATAAAGGAGATAAACAAATAAAGCCTTCATATGCCCATAAGGAAACAAATACAGACAGCTTTCCACAAACCAAAATCATCCAAAAAGGGACAAAGAACCTGTATAGAATCTGCAGCAATACAGTGGAACAAAAATACAAAAAATATCCACATAGAAAGGATTGCTGCTGATGAGATCAGCATACCTGAGGCAACATGTCTACATACTCCTCCTGCACCCAAGAAGTGATCACTGTTGAGCTACATCAGGAAAGGAGCCACCACCTCTTATAAACCCACACATGCCCTGAACCCAGAGTTGTGGCTGCCCTGAGTGTCCACACTCCACACCCAGGCTCTGTGGCTACACTGGGCCAACCCATGTCTCAGCTACCACAGCCATCACCATAGAGCTTTTGCTACATGTGCCTGCACTCTGGGCGCCAGTCTAGAGCTAGAGCCATACCCAAACCTGGAGTCACTGTAACTCTATGCATACCTGTGGCCTTTTTATTGCCTTCCTGGCTATACTACAAACATCTCTGTCTTGCATGCAGTTACTAACATGGCACCAGGGAAGCCTGCACCCTGGGCACAAGTGCCATTTATACTCCAGATCCCAGAGAGCCATAGACTCCCTATACATTATTGTGCTTCAGGTCTAAGATCTCTGGCTGTTCCATGAGCACCAATATGCAGGCAGTGTTACTACTGCCACCACAAGTATACCTTCAAGACATACCCAGTGACAAGAAGGATATTCTGACCTACAACTATCCCAGTGAGTGAAAAGGAGAATTGGAGAATCTTAACAGCCAGTAGCCGCCCCCCACACACACACAAACAGCAACACTCACCACCCACTGTAGAAAGTCACAGCATTTGGTAATAATTTCTGCAATCTTTGTCAACATTGACTTCATTTGACAGAGCTGCACAGAGTCTTCACAGTTATACACTCATTGGTGACAAAAACCACTCCACCCCACCCAGAGAGCACCTTTATCCACTCTCCCCATGGGAAGTTCTTTCCATAGTAAAACTAATTTGTAAAATCTGGAAGAGGTGACTGCTCCATGAAATGCACAGGCATCAATATAAAGAAACAAAAATCATGAAAAACTGAGGAGACATAACACCACCAAAAGAATACAATAATTGTCCAATGGGTGACCTCCAGAAAAGTAGATATATTAACTGCCTGACAAATCAAAATAATTGTTTTCAGAAAGTTCAACACACTTCAAGAAACTACACATAAATGATTCAACAAAATAAGTAAATAAAGGACCAAAAAAATAATGGAAATATTGAAATTATAAAAAAAATTAAAAAGAAATTCTATACATAACCTCTCCTTCCCCTTAATATTTCTAAATTTAAAAAATAAAATAAAAAGAAATTATAGATCTAAAAAATACAACGAATGATGACAAATGGAATAGAGAATATCATCAACATCAGAATTGACCAAGCAGGAGAAATAATCTGTGAATTCAAAGACAGATTATTTGAAACTATATAGCTAGAGCAGAAAAGGGGAAAAATGAAAAGGAATGAAGAAAATTTATAGGATTTGGGGGACAGTATCAAAAGAACAATGTTTGAGTTACAGAACTTAAGGAGGATAAGAAAATGAGAGGGGGCCAGAAAACTTATTTAAAGAAATGATAGGGGAGAAAAATAGTGGAGTTAAGGTAATCTCCTGGATTCTTGCTCCCAAAGAAAGAGCCATAGATCTCAGTCTCCTACACATGAGGGCATCTCTTCCCCACAAGAACAGTGTTGTGAATTGGCAGACAATCAGCGCAGGGCACACAAAACAGGAAGAAAAAGGTGAATGGGAGATAGGAGCACGATCTCTGGAGAGTGCTAAACAAACAATAGAACATAGAGTGTGGAAGAGCTCTGGCCTGCCGGGCCAGTGAGTGAAGTGGGATTAGACCCACAGGAAAACTTCTTGCTTCCCCACTGACCTCCACACCCACTCAGACAGGGATCTGCCTGAAGTTGGTGCAAAATCACATCAGGAGGCGTGGGGTGCTGTGGAGAGGCTAAAATAGCGGGAAGCACCATGAACTCCCCATAGCTCTGTGCCAAGACTACACTAAGCGGTGAGGGATCAGGTCTGAGCTGCTGTGGGAGGTAGTTAGGAGACAGGTAACTTGCCTCTAGCATTCAGTAGATCCAGTCCTATGGAGTGTTTACTAAGTAGGGGACTCTAATCTGGAACCACTTCAGGCGAATAGACCAGCTCAGGATGGGTCAGTAAGAGTGAGAGCTCCAGCTGGACAGGCCTGAGACTGTGGGAGAGCAACATAAAAGCTACAAAGGGGTGTCCTGATGACACAGCTCCCAAATCCAGCCCCTGCCATCTCCTGAACAGTCACCCCCAAATGCTGGCCCTCTGTGGATGGGTGGTCACTATTGCTAGTGTCCACAGCCCAGCCACTGTAGTGTGATACAGTGTGTCAGGCAGATCCCTTCGCCCAACCCAGGGACTCTTGTGACAAGCTCTGTCCTTACAAACTCTATGATCAACTAGCCAGGCCTGTCTTGATGGATGAACTCTGAACACTTCCCTAGTCATGAGGAGGCTAACGCCTGCAAGACTTACAGGTACTAGGGCACTGGGATGCCATGCAGACTGGGGAACTACCCCTTACCCCTAGTCATCATCTTTTGTGCTCAGAAGTGGTAGGCTCTACCCATGGAGGTAGGGTGAGATAAGAAAAGCCACTTTCCCTCTGCAACTAGGGTGAATCTGCCAGGCCTTGGCATAGATGAATAGCTGACAGCCCAGTGACTTTACTCTTCAGACCAGTTTAGGTCACCCAGTAGGATCAAAATGCTAGGGCTGGATCTATGCCCCTGGTCAGCTGTCAACAATGAGGTCCCTGGTCAAGGAACAAGAATCCCCAAAAGGGACCACAATAGGCTTCCCAAGTAACACTTCCCATCAGGAGTATCCTCCCAACTGTGGTCAAACAACTCTAAACAACACAAGGCTTCCCCTAGCAGCAGAACAAGCAAGCACAGAAGCGTATACATCTTGGCTGCCTTGTTCATATACTACCTCTGTTCATATACTGCCTCTGTTCATATACTATATGAACAGAGGCTACACAAGGCCTGTGACTTTGCAAATGAAAACGAAATGGCTGATCAAGATGGGGAGGGCTCAGTGAAAGAATTCTGGAAGTATAAAGATTCAAATGGAAAGTACCCCCACAAAGAGGAATACCAGCACTCAAGCAATGAACGTTAACCAAAATCAGAACACTAAAATGACAGAAGAATTTCAAACATGGATTGTAAGAAAATTCAATGATATGCAAGAAAAAATGGATAAACAACACAAAGAAACCACAAAAAATCCAGAATTTGGAAGAAAAATTTAATAAAGGAATTGAAATATTAAAGAAAAATCAAACAGAATTCCTTGAAATGAATAATATATTAAGGGAATTACAAAACACAGTGGAAAACCTGAATAGCAGGGTAGATCAAACAGAAGAATTTCAGAGATTGAAGATAACATCCAATTAAATAAGTTAGTCATAGAGACAGAGCAGAGAAATAAAAGACAAGAGCAAAGCTTACAAGAAATGTGGGATTATATGAAGAAACCTAACTTGAGGTTGCTGTGAATTCCCAAAGGGGAAAAAGAAAACATCCAATAGTTGGATAAGTTATTTGAAGATGTAATAGAGAAAAATTTCCCACACTTTGCTAAAAATATAGATTTTCCAAATACAAAATGCTCAAAAGACTCCTGGGAGATTCAACACAAACAGGAAGACACCACGACATGTAGTCATCAGACTGACCAAAATATCAACAAAAGAGACCCTTCTACAAGCTGTAAGGTAAAAGAAACAAGTTACATACAAAGGAAAGCCACTCTGAGTTACGCCAAACTTCTCAATTAAAACTTATAAAAAAGGAGAGACTGTGGCCCCATTCTCACTCTTCTGAAACAGAATAATCCCCAGCTTATAATCCTGTAACCTGAAAAACTAAGTTTTATATATGAAGGAGAAATAAAGAAATTCCCTGATAAGCAAAGACTGAGGGAATTCACCAAGACAAGACCAGCCCTCCAAGAAGTTCTTAAAACAGTGATACATACAGATCAGCATAATAAAAACTCATGGATGTAAAAAAACTCAAAAGCTAAGCATAAAAGGCCAGATACAACAATGGCTCAAGAGAGAAAACAAAGCAACAAAATCCAACCCAACAGGATGAACAGACATTTGCCCCACCTATCAGTTCTCTCAATAAATCTGAATGGCTTAAACTGCCCATTCAAGAGACATAGACTGGCTGAATGGATATGCCAAAATAAAAATATATATATAAAATAATAATAAAAAAATAAAAGATAAGTATCTTCTGTCTTCAAGAACCTCACCTAACCTTCAAGGATACATATAGACTAAAGGTAAAGTGTTGGAGGTCAGTATTTCAAGCAAATGGAAGCTAAAACAAGGCTGGCGTGGCAGTTTTGATTTCAGATAACTTAGTTTTTCAACCAACAAAAGTAATGAAAGACAAGGAGGGTCATTATATAATGGTAAAGAATACAGTTCAACAAGAAGACATAACAATTTTAAATATAAATGCACCCAAATTAGGTGAACCCAGATTCATAAAGCAAACCCTACTTGATCTAATCAAATAGATAAACAGCAACTCCATAATAACCACATATTTCAACTCCCTGCAGACTGCACAGGACATATCCTCCAAACAGAAAATTAATAAAGAAATAATGGACTTAAACAAAACTCTAGAACATTTGGGCCTGACTGACATTTACGGGACATTCTACCCCAAATCCAATGAATATATGTTCTTCTCATCAGCTCATGGGACATTCTCTAAGATTGTCATATCCTAGGATACAAAGCAAGTTAAAAAATTTTAAAAAATAGAAACCATGTATCTTCGCATACCATGTATCTTCTCAGATCACCGTGAAATAAAAGTAGAAATCAACCCTAACAGAAACTCACATTTCTACACAAAAATGTGGAAATTAAACAACCTTCTGCTAAATGATTGCTTCATAAATGAGGAAATAAAGATGGAAATCAAAAAATTATTTGAACTTAATGACAATGAAGACAAAAGTTATCAAATTCTGTGTGACACAGCTAAAGAAGTTTTGAGTGGAAAGTTTATTTCCATAAATGCCTATATCTAAAAGTCAGAAAGATCACAAATAGACAACTTAATGAATCAACTCAAAGAGCTGGAAAAAGAAGAACAGACCAACACCAAACCCATCAGAATAAGTGAAATTAAGGAGATCAAATCAAAACTAAGTGAAATTGACAACAGGGAAACTATATGGAAAAATAATAAAACAAAATGTCTGTTCTTTGAAAAAATAAACAAAATTGGCATGCCTTTGGCTAGACTAACAAAAAGAAGAAAAGAGAAATCTCTAATAAACTCTATCAGGAATAAAAAAGAAGATATTTCAACTGATGCCACAGAGATACAAGATATAATCTATGAATACTACAAAAGCCTTTATACACACAAAATGGAAAATATGGGGGAAAGAACAAATTCTTAGAAATATACAGCATCCTTAGGCTCAACCAGGAAGAAATAGAATTCCTGAGTAGAACAATATTAAGCGTCGAAATAGAAAACCAATTAAAATCCTTCCTAAAAAGAAAAGTCCTGGACCAGATGGTTTTACATCCGAATTTTACCACACCTACAAAGAAGTACTGGGGCTACCCTGCAGAAGTTATTCTACAACATTGAGAAGGATGAAATCTTACCAGAGTATTTTATGAAGCCAACATCACTTTGATACCACAACCAGAAAAGGATGCAACAAAGAAGGAAAACTACAGACCAGTATCACTTATGAATATAGATGCAAAAATTCTCAAAAAAATATCCCAGCCTACCAAATCTAGGTGCTTATTAAGAAAATAATCCGAGCTGCCATCTTGCGTCCCCGCGTGTGTGCGCCTAAACTCAGCTGGTCTTCCTGAGACCCTCTGAGCGCCAACCCTAGTTCCCCGCACGGCCCCTTTTACGCTCCGACAAGATGAAAGAAACTATCATGAATCAAGAGAAACTCGCCAAACTGCAGGCACAAGTGCGCATTGGTGGGAAAGGAACTGCTCGCAGAAAGAAGAAGGTGGTTCATAGAACAGCTACCGCAGATGATAAAAAACTTCAGTTCTCCTTAAAGAAATTAGGAGTAAACAATATCTCTGGTATTAAAGAGGTGAATATGTTTACAAACCAAGGAACAGTGATCCACTTTAACAACCCTAAAGTTCAGGCATCTCTGGCAGCAAACACTTTCACCATTATGGGCCATGCTGAGACAAAGCAGCTGACAGAAATGCTACCCAGCATCTTAAACCAGCTTGGTGCAGACAGTCTGACTAGTTTAAGGAGACTGGCTGAAGCTCTGCCCAAACAATCTGTGGATGGAAAAGCACCACTTGCTACTGGAGAGGATGATGATGATGAAGTTCCAGATCTTGTGGAGAATTTTGATGAGGCTTCCAAGAATGAGGCAAACTGAATTGAGTCAACTTCTGAAGAAGATAAAACTTGAAGAAGTTATTGGGAGCTGCTATTTTATATTATGACTGCTTTTTAAAATTGTTTTGTTTATGGATCTGATAAAATCTAGATCTCTAATATTTTTAAGCCCAAGCCCTCTGGACACTGCAGCTCTTTTCAGTTTTTGCTTATACACAATTCATTCTTTGCAGCTAATTAAGCTGAAGAAGCCTGGGAATAAAGTTTGAAACAAAGATTAATAAAATTCTTTGCGTAGTAAAAAAAAAAAAAAAAAAAAAGAAAATAATCCATCATGACCAAGTGGGCTTCATCCCAGAGATGCAGGGATGGTTCAACATACATAAATCTATAAATGTAATTAACCACATAAACAGAAGCAAAAACAAAGACCATATGATCCTTTCAATATATGCAGAAAAAGCAACACCCTTTTTATGATAGGAACATTTAACAAAATAGGCATAGAAGGGGATTACCTAAAAATGATACAAGCCATATATGACAGACTCAAACCAACATCATACTGAATGGGGAAAAATTCAAAGCATTCCCACTTAGAACCAAAACCAGTCAAGCTTGCCAACTATCTCCACTTCTACTCAACATAGTACTGGAAGTTCTGGCTATAGCAATCATATATTAGAATGGAATGAAAGGCATCCAAATGGGCGCAGAAGAGACCAAACTCTTTGCTGATGATATGATATTATATATAGAAAATCCCAAGGATTCCACCAACAGATTCCTGGAATTGATAAATGAATTTAGTAAAGTCTCAGGATATGAAATCAATACACACAAACCATAGGCAATCATGTACAACAATAACAGTCAAATTGAGAACCAAATCAAAAACTCAATACTCTTCACAATAGCAACAAAGAAAATAAAGTACCTAGAAAGATACTTAACTAAGAAGGTAAAAGACCTCTACAGAGAGAACTATGAATCACTGAAGAAAAAACTAGCAGAGGATGTAAACAAATGGATATCCATATCATGCTCATGTGTTTGCAGAATCAAAATTTTCAAAATGTCTATGCTACCTAAAGTGATCTACAGATTCAATTCAATATCTATTAAAGTACCAACATAATTTTTCACAGATATAAAAAAATAATTTTATGCTTTGTATGGAACCAGAGAAGACCCAATATAGCAAAAGAAATTCTAGGCAATAAAAAATAAAATGAGAGGTATCAATTCGCCAGTTTTCAAAGCTGTAGCAATTAAATCAGCTTTGTATTGGCACAAAAATAAGGATATTGACCAGTGGAACAGAATAGAGAACCCAAATATAAAACCACCCTCAGATAGTCATTTAATCTTCAACAAAGAAGACAAAAACATACACTGGGAAAAAGAATCCTTATTCAAAAATGGTGCTCGGAAAAATTGGATAACCACATGTAGAAGACTAAAACAGTGTACACACCTTTCACTTCTCAAAAAATCAACTCACATTGGATAACAGGCTTAAACCTATGTTATAAAATTATTAGAAATTAGGAAAAAAAACATGGGAAATAGTCCTGCAGACATTGGCTTAGGTAAAGAATTTATGAAGTGACCCCCAAAGGCAATCACAGCAACAACAAAAATAATCAAATGGGACCTGATCAAACTAAAATGTTCTGCACAGCCAAAGAAACAGTCATGAGATCAAACAGACAACCTGCGAATGGGTGAAAATTTTCACAAGCTACACATACAAAAGGGGCTGATTACCAGAATGTATTTAGAACCCAGGAAAATCTGCAAGAAAAAATTAAACAATGCTATCAAAATGTGGCAAAGGACATGAACAGAAACTTTTCAAAAGGAAACAGAATAATGGCCAACAAATATATGAAAAAATGTTCAACATCTTTAATCATCAGGGAACTGCAAGTCAAAACTGCAATGAGATATCAGTTATCTCCAGTCAGAAAGGCTTTCATCAAAAAGTCTCTAAACAATAAATGTTGGCATGGATGCGGAGAGATAGAAACACTCCTGCACTGCTGGTGGGACTGCAAACTAGTTCAATCTCTGTGGAAATCAATATGGAGATACCATAAAGCGATACAAGTATATCTACCATTTGATCCAGCAATCCCACTACTGGGCATCTACCCAAAAGCACAAAAGACACTCTGTAAAAAAGACACCTGCACTTGAATGTTTATAGCAGCACAATTCACAATTGCAAAGTTGTGGAAACAACCCAAGTGCCCATAAATACATGCATGGATTAATAAAATGTGGTATATGTATACCATGGAGTACTATTCAGCTATAAGAAGAAATGGTGATATAGCAAGTCTTGTATATTCCTGGATAGAGCTGGAACCCATTCTACTAAGTGAAGTATCCCAAGAATGGAAAAACAAGCACCACATGTACTCCCCAGAAAATTGGTATTAACTGATCAACACCTAAGTGGACATATAGGAATAACATTTATCAGATGTCAGGCAGGTGGGGAGGAAGATGGGATGGGTATATACATACATAATGAGTATGAGGTGCACTTTCTGGCGGATAGTCATGCTTAAAGCTGTGACTTGAGGGGAGAGCAATGGCAATATACACAACTTTAACATATGTGCCCCCATAGTATGCTGAAATAAAAAAAAAAGAAATGATAGCAAAAAAATATTTCCAAATATAGGAAAAAAATATAAATCTCTAGGTACAGTAAGGTCAAAGTTCTGCAATAAGTTTCAAACCAAACAAGACTAGAGGAAGACATATTATAAACAAACTGTCAAAAATAAAAGACATAGAGAGGATTCTGAAAGCAGCAAAGGAAAATAAAAAGGCAAATAACATATAAGGGAATTTCAAAAAGTTTGGCAACACATTTCTCAACAGAAATCTTGCAGGACAGGAGAGAGTAGGATTATGGATTCAAGGTGCTGAGGAAAAAAAAAATGTCAGCCAAGAATACTTTACTCAGAAAATCTGTCCTTCAGAAATGAGTAGAGATAGACTTTCCAGACAAACAAAGCCAGAGAAAGTTCATCACCACCAGGCCTATATTGCAAGATGTGCTAAAGGGAGTTATTCAAGCTCAAAGAAAGAATGCTCATTAGGAAAACAAAAATATGTAAATGTGGAAAACTCACTGGTAAAAGTAAATAGTGTAAAATTCAAAATACTTTAATATTGTAATGATGATGTGAAAAAATAATGTATATCTTTAGTATTGAGCTTAAAAGACAAAACTATTAAAAATAATATCCCAAAATGATGTTAACAAGATTGTGGAAGAGGAATTCTCTGGCTCTCCTCTCCTCTACCGAAATCCAACTAGCAACTATCCACAGGCAAAATTATCTCCATGAATATCCAGAACTCAGTATTGATGCTTAGAGACACCCCCCTAGACTGCTGAACTGAGAAAAGCCACATTTGAAGGTTCTTCCTTTCTGTTCTGTCCCTATTCCCAAGCCAATGAGTGCTACACAGAGGATTCTCTTGGATTCACAGATTTTGTAGTGGGAAAGGTGAGTTGAGGTGGAAATCAGCTCCTCTACCATTTTGGGACCCTTGGTAAGAGGCTCCTCCTGTCTCACCGCATTGTAAACTGGGAGTACTGGCAGAGTTAGACCACCTGTGGTCAGTTTGAAACAAATAACTTACAGAAACCAGCACACAGACCTTGGCTGTTGCTCTACATTTTGTGCAACAAAGGCACCCCACCAGAGAGAATAGGCAACATCATTGTGCTGCAAATAGCACAGCTCACAGGTGTGCCAGTCTAAAATCCATAACCAGTTTCCCTACACAGACCTGATGATCTCATCCTGCAGTTTTCTGCAGGATGAAAGGCAACTGTAGATAAACAATTGCCAAAAAAGAGAGCACCTGGCCCTACCCAACCCTAGAACCAAGAGATATTTCAAATAACCCCTGGTGCTTAAATTAAGTCTTCTCCAGGCCAGAAGGTAAGTATAGATCAGCAATTATCCATACTCAGGGCATCTGGCTTTGCCCAAACCAAACATGCAAGAGGTGATACAATAAGCCCCAGTGTTAATACTAAGTTGTCTCCAGACAAGGAAGCAAGTGAAGATCAGTGATTATCTGAGGTCGAATTGTATGCCCATGCCCAACCACGGCAGCCAACAGATGATTCAACTAATTCCAAGTGATCTCCTTAAGTCTTCCCCAGGCCAGAGGGCAACTGCACATCAATAATTACCTGCAGAGAAAACATCTGGCCCTATTCAACCCCAGAGGAAAAGAGGTGATCCCACTAAATCTCAGTGTTCTCATTAAGTCTTCCCAAACCCAGGGGGCAACTGAGTCAGTGATTACTGACAGAGGGAGCATTTGGTCTCACCCAATCCCATCAGCTGAGCAACAACTCTACCCAGCCATTATGCTCTTTTGAAGCCTATCATATACCAGGAAACAAGCTCAAGTCAACACATACAAGGGGAGCATAAGCTGTAGGCTTGTCTAATCCATGTGGCTGAGCAGTAAACCCAGAGACTTCATCAAGGCTTGGAGCCCAGCACATGGCTCTAGACAACTAAAGATTCCAAACAATAGTACTTCCCAGATACAGAAAACAATCTATAATCTTGCCCCATCAGAGTTAATTGCAGAGCTTAGCCAGCAGCTCTGCCTAAAAGCAGAGTCCAGCCAGTGGACTGAGTACCATTTGACATCAGAGCACATAAGGCAACCATCTGAACTACAGAACCTGACACTGGAGTCTACCAACCTGCAATTGCTATGAGCCAGTCCATTCAGAATTCCAGGATAGAATAAATAGTAAGTTCTATCTCCACCAAAGAATGCCTTCAAAGGCCAGAATAGGTGCCAATATTCTCAAATCCTCAGGCATCAGTGTAAGTACACAAGGATTATATAAATTAGATGAATAAGACTCCACCAAAACAAATAATAAAACTTCAGGCATGGATCCAGAAACAATGGAGATCTATAAAATGAGTGAGGAAAAATAGAGAATAATCCTTTTAAGGAAGCTTAGAGTTCTCCAAAAAAATACAGATAGAAAATTAAAATTCGAAAAAAAATTCATGAACAAAATGAAAAGTTTGACAAAGAAATAGAAACAATAATGAAACAAATACAAATTCTGAGATAAACAATACAGTAACTGAATAAAAAACAATGGAAAGATTCAACAGCAGGCATAATCAAGCTGAAAAAGAAATCAATGAGCTCAAAGATAGAACATTGGAAATTATGCAATATTAAAAAAAAAATAAAGAAGGTCTACACAAATGATGGGACACCTTAATGGTGTCTTTAATGTAAACCAACATTGCAAAATAAAAGACCTAGAAACAAAAGAAAGAGAAAAATGCCTAAAAGGATATTTAAGAAAACCATTCACCATCACATAGAGGACAAGGGTTAAAAAGATAATAATAAAAATAAAACAATGACTAAAAATTTCCAAAATCTTAGAAAAGATGACAACATTCAAATATATGGAGCTCAGAGATTATCAATAAAATTTAACCAAAAAAGGAGTTAACCAAGGCAGATAATAATCAAATTATCACCAAAGACAAAAATGCATACCGAGAAAAACAAAATATAAGAAACATATCACATTCAAGTTATCCTCAACACAGGTTTCAGTAGATTTCTCAACAGAAACCCTGCAGGCAAGGTGAGAGTAGAATGATCTATTGAAAGTTTTGAAAAACCACAATGAGATATCACTTAACTCCAGTGAGAATGGCCTTTATCAAAAAGTCCCAAAACAACAAATGCTGGCATGGATGCGGAGAGAGAGGAACACTCCTACACTGCTGGTGGGACTGCAAACTAGTTCAACCTCTGTGGAAAGCAATATGGAGATACCTTAAAGCGATACAAGTGAATCTACCATTTGATCCAGCAATCCCATTGCTTGGCATCTACCCAAATGATCCAGTGACACTCTACAAAAAAGATACCTGCACTCGAATGTTTATAGCAGCACAATTCATAATTGCAAGGCTGTGGAAACAGCCCAAGTGCCCATCAATCCAAGAATGGATTAATAAAATGTAGTATATGTATACCATGGAGTACTATTCAGCTCTAAGAAACAATGGTGATATAGCACCTCTTATATTTTCCTGGTTAGAGCTGGAACCCATACTACTAAGTGAAGTATCCCAAGAATGGAAAAACAAGCACCAGATATATTCTCCAGCAAACTGGTATTAACTGAGTAGCACCTAAGTGGACACATAGGTGCTACAGTAATAGGGTATTGGGCAGGTGGGAGGGGGGCGGGTATATACATACATAATGAGTGAGATGTGCACCATGTGGGGGATGGTCATGATGGAGACTCAGACTTTTGGGGGGAGGGGGGGAAATGGGCATTTATTGAAACCTTAAAATCTGTACCCCCATAATATGCCAAAATAAAAAAAATTAAAAAAAAAAAAAATTCACCATAACCAAGTGAGCTTCATCCCAGAGATGCAAGGATGGTTCAACATATGTAAATCAATAGATGTGATTGACTACATAAACAGAAGCAAAAAAAGATTATACGATCTTCTCAATAAATGAGGGGAAGACATTCAACAAAATCCAGCCCTCTTTCATGATAAAAACCCTCAGCAAGCTAGACACAGAAGGAATTCACCTAAAAATGATTAGAGCCACATATATGACAAACCCACAGCCCACATCATACTTAATGATAAAAAGTTGAAAGCATTCCCCCTAAGAACTGGGATAAAACTAGGGTTATCATTGTCATCACCTCTAATTAATGTAATACTGGAAGTCATAGCCAGAACAATCAGTCAAGAGAAATAATGAAATATTTCCAAATCAGGAAACAGGAGGCCAAAATCTCACTTTTCACTGATGATATAATTTTGTATCTAAAACATCCCAAAGACTCCACCAAGAGGGTCCTGGAATTGACAAATTTAATTCAGCAAAATCTTAGGTTACAAAATCAAGGCACACAAATCAGTAGCAATTCTATATACCAATTACAGTAAAGCTGAGAATCAAATCAAAGGCTAAATACCATTCACAATAGCTACAATGTGAACAAAATACTTATGAATATATTTAACCAAGGAGGTGAAAGTTCTCTACAAGAAGAACTACAAAACATAGAGGGAAGAAATCAAGGATGACACAAAGGATACTAATGATATGAAGGACAACTTACAGCCCTGATTAAAGCATTATAAAAGCTATCCATGTAACAAAAACATGTGGACCTATTTAATATTTTGAAATGAAACAAATAATGAAAATTTAATTCCCAAGGACAAAGCTCAGGAAAAGTAGGTTGACATTGAGTGTAAGCCCATGAAGTGGAAAATATGTCACTCTGGGAGTATTTCAAATGACTACAGGAATACCATGAAAACATTACATGTTAGTTTCCAGATTGCAACAATAAAGCTATAATATCACTATAAAGTTAATGTTGCAATAAAGCAAGACACACAATTTTTATTTAATTTTCTGTATATATAAAAGTTACATTTACACTATTCAGTAATTATAAAGTGTGCAATAGCATTATGTCTAAAAATATGCATACCTTAATTAAAAACACTTTATTGCTAAAAAATACTAATGATCACATGAGCCATCAATGAGTTGAAATCTTTTTGCTGGTAGAGGGTCTTGCCTTGATGTTTGTGGCTGCTGACTAACTGATCAGAGTGATGGATGCTGAAGGTTGTGGTGGCTGTGGAAAATTCTTAAAATAAGACAACAATAAAGTTTGTTGCATCTATTAATTCTTCCTTTCACAAAAGATTTTTCTGTATCTTGCAATGATGTTTGACAGCATTTTACACACAATAGAACTTCTTTCCAAAAAAAAACTGGTGTCACTCCTATCAAACCATGCCACTGCTTTATCAACTAAGTTTTGTAATATTCTACAGGTTTTGTTGTCATTTCAACAATATTCACAGCATCTTCAAGAGGAGGAGATTCCCTCTGAAGAAAATTTTCACATGCTACACATCCGATAAGGGGCTGATAACCAGATATATTTAGAACTCAGGAACATCAGCAAGAAAAAAAATCAAACAACCCTATAAAAAAGTGGACAAAGGACATGAACAGACACTTCTCAAAAGAAGACAGAATAATGGCCAACAAACATATGAAAAAAGGCTCAACATCTCTAATCATCAGGGAAATACAAATCAAAGCCACAATGAGATATCACTTATCTCCAGTAAGAATGGCCTTTATCAAAAAGTCCCAAAACAATAAATGGTGGTGTCAAGGCAGAGAGATGGGAACACTCCTATACTGCTGGTGGGATTGCAAACTAGTGCAACCTCTGTGGAAAGCAATATGGAGATACCTTAAAGAGATACATGTAGAGCTACTATTTGATGCAGCAATCCCATTACTGGGCATCTACCCAAAAGAACAATAGACATTCTGTGAAAAAGACATCTGCACTCAAATGTTTATAGCAGCACAATTCACAATTGCAAAGATGTAGAAACAACCAAAGTGCCCATCAATACATGAGTGGATTAATAAAATGTGGTATGTGTATGCCATGGAACACTATTCAGCTATAAATAACAATGATGATATAGCATCTCTTTTGTTTCCTTAGATAGAACTGGAACCCATTCTACTAAGTGAAGTATCCCAAGAACGAAAAAATAAGCACCATATGTTCTCACCAGCAAATTGGTTTCACTGATCAACACCTAAGTGTATATAGAAGAATAATATTTATTGGGTGTATGGCAGATGGGAGGGGGAGGAGGGGATGGGTATATACATACATAATGATTGTGACGCACACTATCTGGGGATGGACAATCTTGAAACTCTGACTCGAGTGGGGACGGGGGCAAGGGCAATACATATAACCTAAATGTTTGTACCCCCCTTAATATTCTGAAGGAAAAAGAAAAATATGTTTCATAAGGCCATCATTGTCATAAGTTGTGATCCCTCCTGAAGGATATGGACAAAGTAAATTGAAAACCTTCTGGAAAGGATTCAACATTCTAGACACCATTAAGAACATTCACAATTTGTGGGAAGAGATCAAAATAGTGGCATTAACAAGAGTTTGCAAGAAGTTGATTCAAACCCTAATGGATAAGTTTGCAGTTTTCAAGACCCAGTGGTGAAAGTAGCTGCAGATGAAGTGGAAATAGCAAGAGAACTAAAATTAGGAGTGGAGTGTTAAGATGTGACTGAATTTCTGCATTCTCACAATATAACTTCAAGAATGAGGTTTTGTTTCTTATGGATGATCATAGAAAGCGATTTCTTGAAACAGAATCTACTCCTCATAAAGATACTGTGAACATTGTTGAAATTACAACAAAGAATAAAGAACATTAGAAAACTTAGTTGATAAAGCAGTGGCAGAGTTTGAGAGGATTGACTCCATTTTTTAGAAAAAGAAGTTTTGTGTGTAAAATCCTATCAAACAACATTACATGACACAGGGAAAACGTCTTTGAAAGGAATAATTAATAGATGCAGCACACTTTAGTGTTGTCTCATTTCAAGAAATTTCCATAGCCACCCCAACCTTCAGCAGCCACAACCCTGACCAGTTCATTATTAGTAGCCACCAACATCAAGGCAAAACACTCTACCAGCAAAAAGATTACACTAATTGAAGGCTCAGATAACTGTTAGCATTTGTTAACAATAAAGTATTCTTAATTAAGGCGTGTACATTTTTAGACATAATTCTACTGCATACTTAATAGCCATATAGTGTAAACATAACTTTTGCGCATGCTGGGAAAGCAAAAACATTCAGCAATATATCCAAAGTATGCCTGTATTTGAGGAACAAAATGTCAATTTTATATTTCTCCACTAGAGGTCACTGCAGCCTTAAGTTTTTTTATGCAACTGTGGTTTCAATGTAACAATTTCATTTTCGTGTACAAATATACTATGTGTACAGTTTTAGATGTACAAGGATTCTTGGAAACCACAGAAAAAATAGTCATAATTTAACATATTCTATTGAGCAATCACCACTGTAACATGCACTGAGAGGCAGCTTGCTTTATATTTAAAACTGTGTACCCTGTCCATGGCCCCGGAATTCCATGAAATGTCTAGATTACACTTCTTACTTGTAGCTTATCTCATTTCAAAAAAGTCCTCAGTGTTTATTAAAGTAACATATTCTTGTAAGTTTATTTCAGTAGATACTTCACATACTCAGACTATATATTAAGCATATTTTACAAAATGAAAATATATACCACAGCACATAAACTGAATACCTTCTGTTTCATGGTATCATCAATTTTATTAACATTTTAAAATCACTTCTTATCCACATTTATTTTTTCTTTTTTAATTTAATCATATTATGGGGATACAAATGTTTAGGTTATGTATATTGCCCTTGCCCTCGCCTCTCCCAGAGTCAGAGCTTCAAACATGTCCATCCCCCGGAGAGTGCTCCTCACACTCATTATGTATGTATATACCCATTCTCTCCTCCCTCCTCCCATCTCCTCGATGACCGATCAATGTTCTTCCTATATGTGCACTTAGGTGTTGATCAGTGAAACCAATTTGCTGGTGAATACATGTGGTGCTTATTTTTTCGTTCTTGGAATACTTCACTTAGTAGAATGGGTTCCAGGTCTATCCAGGAAAACACTAGAGGTGCTATATCACCATTATTCCATATAGCTGAGTAGTACTCCATGGCATACATATACCACACTTTATTAATCCACTCATGTATTGATGGGCACTTTGGTTGTTTCCACAACTTTGCAATTGTGAATTGTGCTGCTATAAACATTTGAGTGCAGATGTCATTTTTACAGAATGTCTTTTGTTCTTTTGGGTAGATGCCCAGTAATGGGATTGCTGCATTAAATAGTAGCTCTACATGTATCTCTTTAAGGTATCTCCATATTGCTTTCCATAGAGGTTGCACTAGTTTGCAGTCCCACCAGCAGTATAGGGGTGTTCCTATCTCTCCACCTTGACACCACCATTTATTGTTTTGGGACTTTTTGATAAAGGCCATTCTTACTGGAGATAAGTGATATCTCATTGTGGCTTTGATTTGCATTTCCCTGATGATTAGAGATGTTGAGCCTTTTTTCATATGTTTGTTGGCCATTATTCTGTCTTCTTTTGAGAAGTGTCTGTTCATGTCCTTTGTCCACTTTTTTATAGGGTTGTTTTATTTTTTTCTTGCTGATGTTTCTGAGTTCTAAATAGATTCTTGTTACCAGCCCTTTATGAGATGTGTAGCATGAAAATATCTTCTCCCATTCTGTAGGTTGTCTGTTTGCTTTCATGACTGTTTCTTTGGCTGTGCAGAAGCTTTTTAATTTGATCAGGTTCCATTTATTTATTTTTGTTGTTGCTGTGATTGCCTTTGGGATCTTCTTCATAAATTCTTTGCCTAGGCCAATGTCTAGAAGAGTATTTCCAATGTTTTCCTATAGAATTCTAGTAGTTTCATGCCTTATGTTTAAGTTTGTTATCCATTGTGGGGCCTTGGCGCAGATCAATAGTTTACAGCCCAGTGAATTTCCTCATCAGACCAATTTAGGTCATCCAGTAAGATCATAACTCGCCATTTATTTTTAAAGAATATTTTTCCATTCTCTAATTCATTTTTTTTCTTTAAAAAGAGTTTCTTTGGAAGGTTTAAGCCTGGATGCTGATGATGAAATCAACCTCTTTATAATAAAATAGCACTACATATCAGTAAAGAAAATTAGTATCAATAAAACAATAGAAATTTGATTTGTCATTATTCAAATGTTAAGACTGTCTTCAAATGTATGCCTCAGTTCTACCAGGCCTACCAGTTCTACCAGGCCATCATATCAGCATGTCAAACAGCACCACTGTTTTAAAAGTAGAATCCAATGCTTTTCCTATAATAGGCCCTTGTAAACAACTGTGCTTTGTCCAAGAACAGCCTTAGACATCCTAAAGGATGACATAATTGAATCCTGATCACCAAACTCCTTTGGACACTTTGTGTCTATATCTGCTTATGGACCTTTTCCCTTTCCATTTTCATGGTTCCAAACTGGTGATGGTGAATGCAGTATATATGATTCTGATTAATTGGTCCATTTGCCTTTACCAAGGGCTTATTTCAGCAATATGGACAACAGAAATTGCTTGATCTCTGACCCTGCTCTCAGGTTGTATCCCAGTTCTGGAAAAGCTATTTAAAGCCCTTCACATTCTGGTTTATCTATATGGCATTCCAAAGTAACAGGCCAATGACAAGATAAAGAAAGTTAATTGAATTCTAGAGGACTAATGCTTTCATTGTTATACACCCTGTAAACTACAGAAAAGATTCACCTACCACACCACCACAAACTATGTGTTTTACAACATTTCCTAAAGCGTATTCCATGGAACACCAATCCATAAATTATATTATTGTATTTTCCTCTGATTTGCTCTTAAAGTCTCTTTCTGGATAATAGCTATTAAACATAAACTCTAACCCTGTCCTGATGGGTCTCCAGGAGAAACAGTTGTGTATGTTTATAGTGTGTCTTTTACAAGATACATCATTATTCTAGCAGACAACCTAATGTCTAAGTGTCTGTGTCTGACTTGTGGCCAAGTGTCCTTCTCACAGGAAACTTGTTTATACAGCAGATGCCCTTGTGGTTCTTCTTTGACCCCTGTCCATTTTATTCCTATAGAGATAGCCAATCCCTAGGAGATTCCTCACTGGAAAGGGAGTTAGATTCAGGCATATCAGTCAAGTGAGATGCAGAGGAGGCAGCACACACAGAAATAAAACACATAAACTAATAGAAGCAATATGTTACCTACAGATCCTAGAGAGAAGAGGGCAACATTACCCACAGTGCCAATGGGAATGAGGGACCCATGCAGCACACATATTCAACCCATGGACGGGGAGCAAGAGAAAGAAAGAAGAACCTCTTAAAGCTTCAGTTGGGGTCCCGGGTATTAACTAAGCGGGTTCCCCTTGGGATCCAGGGTGTTAACCAAGCAGGAGTTTTAATTGGCAAGCAGGCATAGGTTCTGTGGAATCATGCTGTGACTGAGAGGTTGTCACTGGGGCCTATCTGCAATCCTTCATGGGAGTGGGTATCAGTGGTACAAGTTAAGTAGGTTGTATATAGCTATCCCATAGGGAGGTGGTCATTAGGAGGTGGTTGTGTAAAGCAGATATCTAGATCTACCTACCTCCTTGTGGAACCGGGAGGAGATGGAGAACTGGCAACTGTCAGAGGTGAATAAACCCTGCTTATGATATAAGAATGGCAAGCGTATATTCAGAACAGATGCTGAGGCATTCTAAAATTATAGGAATTCATTACATATATCCAAATGGTTACTATTATAACCAAATCCTCTTTGATGTCTAATAGGCATGTCAAATTTTGTATGTTCAAATGGAGTTCTTAATTTCTAATCAGCTATTATAAAACAAAAAAAAAAACAAATTTTTCCTCCAGCGAGTCCTATCTTATTTAATGGCAGCACTGAAAACCACCCAGTCACTCAGTTCATTTATTCTGACTAGCTGGGTAATAATTGTTCATATGCAAAGATCTGTCCTGTATTCCATAAAGGTATATTATGAGAATTAAATGAGACAATGTATATAATGAATAACAGAAATTCAATAAAAGAAAGGCATTCAAATGATTATCATTATTTGAAACATTCTCAAGAGAAGCAACTTATTTCTGTGTCTGATCTTCTGGTCTACATCTTACCACAACAAACGTTAGAGTAGGCTGTGATAATAATTAAAGTCTGGCATTTCCTCCCATATATGCTCAGCAACTGACTGATATTTTAGAGGCTGGAAATGATGATATAGGATGGGGAGTAGAGACTTATGAGATAGGGAGTGACAGGAAATAAGGTGAATTATGGTAAATGTATGTAAGATGCATTCTTTGAGTTTTTAGTGCATCTTCTTGGCTTCTTTTACTAAATAGCTTGGATCTCTATGGCATAAGACTTACCATGATCTTTGATTGTCCTTAGGATGTCCTATGAATTTCCTGCATTTCTCATACATTTCTAAGTGCTAAACAGTGGTCTATGAGGTGTCACAGTGTTCAGTGGTATGGGGTTGTGAACTAAGTAGGTCAGTAGTGGGTTTGGGACACTGGGGAATGGAATTAGAGAAGGGAGTCTCAGTGAAAAGAATAAAATTTGGGGGAGGATCAAGATGGCGGACGAGAAACACCACCAGACAGAGTGTCTCTGCAAAAATGACAGATTCTAGCAGAAATTAGAAAAAAGAAGCAAGAAGACAAACATAGAGTGGATGAGGGCCAGAAAGAGGGGTACCACGGGAGGAGACTGCGGAGGAGAACTGGAAGCTGAGACCACCAGAGTAGCCCAGAGACCAGCGGCAAGGGTAGGTGGATAATTCACCTTTCCCCGCCTCTACATTTGGGACTGCTGGTGGGCTCCCCAGCAGGTGGAGAAACCTGTGGACACCAGCCCAGAAATGGCCACTGGCAGCTAGCGGTGAGCCTGTAGCGGACGCAGCACTAGGCTCCCAACTCCCTCCTGGCACCTCCGTGTGCACAGACCCAAGCCACGTGGCAGGTGCAATATTGCCTCCATCTGCCCTCCGCCGACCCTACCCGGAATGCCCAGAGAGACAATACAGCCACCAGCCAGAGGCACCTACAGGGAACAGGACCTTCCCTTTTGGGACACTACAGCTGACTAAGGGGAACTCAGACTGTGAGCTTCCTACCCGCCAGCCCTTCCAGGTGCTGCTGGCACGGTGTTCCCAGTAGAATGGTGCAGACTCAGAGGCTGAGAGACATAGACCCAGCTTGGGCTCCCTGTGGGTGAATTGGGACGAAAATTCATATCCCTGGTGGGGATACAGTTTGAACTCTGGGACCCAGAGGTTGGACCTGCAGACAAGATCCCATGCACCGAGGTCTAGCATTGCCCGGGGCACAGAAGGGATATACGTGAACAGCCTACTGAGGTGTGTGTGTCTTCAGGGGCAGATCAGCGTCCTAGAGGGCAACCCTCCTCCCAAAAGGAGGCCATACACCCAACCCAGGTGGCGTTTCTGCGCAGGGAACCTCTCCCCCAGCATCACAATCCGGGGAGGCCTGGTGGTGTGTGGTCTGGCCTGCTGGCAGAGGCCCAGGAATAGCTGTGGAGTTGGGGAGGGTGGAAAGAAGCGAGGCCCGCTCTAGACTGCGGGTCTCAGACAGCCCCAAACCCACAAGCAGACTTTCTGGCTGAGCAGAGCCATTCCAGCCCTGCCCTGAAAGCTTTTCCTGGAAGCAGAGACAGAACTTTGACCTCTGTTAAAGGCATTGGTGGTGCCTGAGGGCAGGCTTACCCAACCCAGCTCTGCCCAGAACAAGAGCTGATAACAGAACACACAAAAAATCAGCATAGCCTGTTCCTCCAAGCAAGCACCCCCTACTGACAGGGAAGGCATCCAGCACAGCCTTTTCATGGCACCTACTGACTCATTATACAGGGAGTGGTCGAATCTCACCCACAGACACCACCTAACGGCTCAGAAACTAAACAAGGCGTGTGAATACCCAAACAAAAACCTGAAGGAAAGAAAGAACAACTGATTAACATGGGAAGAAATCACCAAAGGACCTCAGGAAATATGAAGAACCAAACGGAAAACACACGCCCAAAGAGGAGCACCAGCCCCCTAGAAACGGACACCAACCCAAATAAGGAAACCAATATGACAGAAGAGGAATTTCATATGTGGATCATAAGAACACTCACCGACCTGCAACAACAACTCAATAACCAACACAAAGAAATCACAAAAAGCCTGTAGGACTTGAAGAAAAGTTCACTAAAGAAACAGACACAATAGAGAAAAGTTTAATTGAACTCCTGGAAATGAAGAATCAATTCGGGGAATTACAAAATACAGTGGCAAGTCTCAAAAACAGGTTAGATCAAACAGAAGAAAGAATCTCAGAGCTTGAATATAACACCTTCCAACTAAATAAAACTGTCACAGAGATAGAGCACAGAAACAAGAGAAAAGAGCAAAGCCTACAAGAGCTATGAGATTATGTGAAGAAACCTCATGTGAGGGTCATAGGCTTACCAGAAGGAGAAGAAGACAACACTCAAGGGTTGGACAAGCTGTTTGAAGATATAATAGAGGAAAATTTCCCAGGCCTTGCTCAAAATCTTGATATACAAGTTCAAGAACCTCAGAGGACCCCTGGGAGATTCAATGCAAACAGGAAGACGTCACGACATGCAGTCATCAGACTGACCAAAGTATCAACTAAAGAGGCCCTTCTAAGAGCTGTAAGACAAAAGAAGCAAGTAACATACAAGGGAAACCCAATTCGAATAACATCAGACTTCTCTAATGAGACTTTACAAGCAAGGAGATACTGGGGCCCCATTCTCACTTTTCTGAAACAAAACAATGCCCACCCTAGAATTTTATTCCCTGCAAAACTTAGCTTCGTATATGAAGGAGAAATAAAAACATTCTCAGACAAGCAAAGGCTCAGAGAATTAACCAAGACAAGACCAGCCCTACAAGAAGTACTTAAAACAGCATTATGCACGGACCATCATAATAATAACCCACGAATATAAAAACAACCAAAACCCAGAGATATTAAAGGTCAGATATTACAATGGCTCAAGACAGAAATCATAGCAACAGCATCCAACCCAACAGAATGATCAGTAATCTACCTTACCTATCAGTTCTCTCAATAAATGTGAATGGCTTAAACAATCCACTCAAGAGACATAGGCTGGCTGAATGGGTAAGAAAATACAGGCTAAGTATATGCTGTCTTCAGGAAACACATCTAACCTGCAAGGATGCATATAGACTAAAAATAAAAGGTGGAGATCAATATTCCAAGCAAATAGAAGCCAAAAGAAGGCTGGTGTGGCAGTTCTAATTTAAGACGATTTAGTTTTTAAACCAACAAAAGTAGTGAAAGACAAAGAGGGTCATTTTATAATGGTGAAAGGCACAGTTCAACAAGAAGAGATAACAATTTTAAATATATATGCACCCAACATAGGTGCACCCAGATTCATAAAGCAAACCTTACTGGATCTAAGCAAATGGATTAATAGCAACTACATAATCACCGGAGATTTCAACACCCCACTGACGGCTCAAGACAGATCATCCAAACAGAAAATTAATAAAGAAATAATGGACTTAAACAAAACTCTAGAACAATTGGGTCTGACTGACATTTAAAGAACATTCTACCCCAAATCCACTGAATATACATTCTTCTCATCAGCTCACTGGACATTCTCTAAGATTGACCATATCCTAGGACACAAAGTAAATCTCAAGAAAGTTAAAAAAATAGAAATCATACCATGTACCTTCTCAGATCACAGTGGAATAAAAGTAGAAATCAACCCTAACAGAAACTCACATTTCTACACAAAAAGGTGGAAATGAAACAGCCTCCTACTAAATGATTACTTCATAAACGAAGAAATCAAGACGGAAATAAAAAAATTCTATAAAGAAAACGACAATGGAGAGGCAAGTTATCAACTCCTCTGGGACACAGCTAAAGCAGCTCTGAGAGGAAAGTTTATCTCCATAAATGCCTATAACCAAAAGACAGGAAGATCACAAATAGACAATCTAATGAAATGACCCAAAGAGCTGGAAAAAGAAGAGCAGACCAACCCCAAACCCAGCAGAAGAAGTGAAATCAACCAGATCAAATCAGAAATAAATGAAATTGAAAACACGGAAGCTATTCAGGAGATTAATAAAACAAAAAGTTGGTTCTTTGAAAAAATAAACAAAATTGACACACCATTGGCTAAGCTAACAAAAAGCAGAAAAGAGAAATCTCTAATAAGCTCCATCAGGAACAAAAAAGGAGATATCACAACTGATCCCAAAGAGATACAAGATACAATTTATGAATACTACAAAAATCTTTATGCACACAAACTAGAAAATGTGGAGGAAATGGACAAATGTCTAGAAACACACAGCCTCACTTGGCTCAACCAGGAAGAAATAGACTCCCTGAACAGACCGATCTCAATAGCTGAAATAGAAACAGCAATTAAAAATCTCCGTAAAAAGAAAAGTCTCAGTCCAGATGGCTTCACACCTAAATTTTATCACACGTACAAAGAAGAACTAGAACCTATCTTGCAGAAACTATTCCACAACATCGAGAAGAATGGAAACCTCCCCGACACCTTTTATGAAGCGAATATTACTCTGATACCAAAACCAGGAAAGGATGCAACAAAAAAAGAAAACTACAGACCAATATCGCTAATGAATATAGATGCAAAAATTTTCAACAAAATCTTAGCTAACGGAATCCAGACACTTATCAAAAAAATAATCCACCACGACCAAGTGGGTTTCATCCCAGGGATGCAGGGATGGCTCAACGTATGTAAATCTATAAATGCAATTCACCACATAAACAGATGCAAAAACAAAGACCACATGATTCTTTCAATAGATGCAGAAAAAGCTTTTGACAAAATTCAACACCCTTTCATGATACGAAGACTTAAGAAAATAGGCATAGAAGGGACATACCTAAAAATGATACAAGCCATATATGACAGACCAATAGCCAACCTCATACTGAATGGGGAAAGATTGAAATCATTCCCACTTAGAACTGGAACCAGACAAGGCTGCCCACTATCTCCACTTCTGTTCAACATAGTGCTTGAAGTCTTGGCTACGGCAATCAGACAGGAAAATGGAATCAAAGGTATTCAAATAGGGGCAGAAGAGATCAAACTTTCACTGTTTGCTGATGATATGATATTGTATCTAGAAAACCCCAAATATTCAACCAAGAAACTACTGATACTGATCAATGAATTTACTAATGTCTCCGGATACAAAATCAATACACAGAAATCAGAGGCATCCATATACGCCAACAACAATCTAATTGGGAACCAATTCAAAACTCAATTCCCTTCACAATAGCAACAAAGAAATTCAAGTACCTATGAATATACTTGACCAAGGGTGTAAAAGACCTCTACAGGGAGAACTATGAAACATTGAGGAAGGAAATAGCAGAGGATGTAAACAGATGGAAATCCATACCATGCTCATGGATCCGCAGACTCAACATCATCAAAATGTCTATACTACCCAGATTATCTACAGATTCAATGCAATACCTATTAAAATCCCATCAGCATTCTTCACAGATATAGAAAAAATAATTTTATGCTTCGTATGGAACCAAAGAAGATCCCGAATATCAAAAGCAATTCTAGGCAACAAAAACAAAATGGGAGGCATTAATATGCCAGATATCAAACTATACTACAAAGCTGTAGTAATTAAATCAATATGGTATTAGCACAAAAATAGGAATATGGACCAGTGGAACAGATGTGAGAATCCTGATATAAAACCATCCTCATATAGCCATCTCATCTTTGACAAAGCAGACAAAAACATACGCTGGGGAAAAGAATCCCTTTTCAATAAATGGTGCTTGGAAAACTGGATAGCCACCTGTAGAAGGCTAAAACAGGACCCACACCTTTCACCTCTCACAAAAATCAGCTCACGCTGGATAACAGACTTAAACCTAAGGTATAAAACTATTAGAACTCTAGAGGAAAAACTTGGAAACACTCTCCTAGACATCGGCCTGGGCAAAGAGTTTATGAAGAATTCCCCAAAGGCAATCAAAGCAGCAACATAAATAAATAAATGGGACATGATCAAACTACAAAGCTTCTGCAGAGCCAAAGAAATAGTCATGACAGTAAACAGACAACCTACAGAATGGGGGAAAATTTTTGCATCCTATGCATCTGATAAAGGACTGATAACTGGAATATACTTAGAACTCACGAAAATCAGTAAGGAAAAATCAAATAACCTCATTAATAAGTGGGCAAAGGACTTGAACAGAAACTGTTTTAAAGAAGACAGATGAATGACCAACAAACATATGAAAAAATGCTCATCATCTCTAATCATCAGGGAAATGCAAATCAAAACCACAATGAGATATCACTTAACCTCAGTGAGAATGGCCTTCATCAAAAAGTCTCCAAACAATAAATGCTGGCATGGTTGCGGAGAGAGAGGAACATTCCTACACTGCTGGTGGGACTGTAAACTAGTTCAACCTCTGTGGAAAGCAATATGGAGATACCTAAAGCGATAAAAGTGAATCTACCATTTGATCCAGCAATCCCATTGCTGGGCATCTACCCAAATGTTCCAATGACACTCTACAAAAAGGACACCTGCACTCGAATGTTTATAGCAGCACAATTCATAATTGCAAGGCTGTGGAAACAACCCAAGTGCCCATCAATCCAAGAATGGATTAATAAAATGTGGTATATGTATACCATGGAGTACTATTCAGCTCTAAGAAACAATGGTGATATAGCACATCTTATATTTTCCTGGTTAGAGCTGGAACCCATACTACTAAGTGAAGTATCCCAAGAATGGAAAAACAAGCACCAGATATATTCTCCAGCAAACTGGTATTAACTGAGTAGCACCTAAGTGGACACATAGGTACTACAGTAATAGGGTATTGGGCAGGTGGGAGGGGGAAGGGGTCAGGGATATACATACACAATGAGTGAGATGTGCACTATCTGGGGGATGTTCATGATGGAGACTCAGACTTTTGGGGAAAGGGGGGGAAATGGGCATTTATTGAAACCTTAAAATCTGTATCCCCATAATATGCTGAAATAAAAAAAAAAAAAGAAATAATGAACTTAAACAAAACTCTACAACAATTGGGTCTGACTGACATTTACAGAACATTCTACCCCAAATCCACTGAATATACGTTCTTCTCATCAGCTCACGGGACATTCTCTAAGATTGACCATATCCTAGGACACAAAGTAAATCTCAAGAAATTTAAAAAAAATAGAAATCATAACATGTACCTTCTCACATCACAGTGTAATAAAAGTAGAAATCAACCCTAACAGAAACTCACATTTCTACACAAAAACGTGGAAATTAAATAACCTCCTACAAAATGATTACTTCATAAATAAAGAAATCAAGACGGAAATAAAAAAATTCTATGAAGAAAACGACAATGGAGAGACAAGTTATCAACTCCTCTGGGACACAGCTAAAGGAGCTCTGAGAGGAAAGTTTATCTCCATAAATGCTTATAACCAAAAGACAAAAAGATCACATAGACAATCTCATGAAACGCCTCAAAGAGCTGGAAAAAGAAGAACAGACCAGCCCCAAACCCAGCAGAAGAGGTGAAATCAACAAGATGAAATCAGAACTAAACGAAATTGAAAACAGGGAAGATATTTAGGAGATTAATAAAACAAAAAGTTGGTTCTTCGCAAAAATAAACAAAATTGGCACACCATTTGCTAAGCTAACAAAAAGCAGGAAACAGAAATCTCTAATAAGCTCCAACAGGAACAATAAAGGAGACATCACAACTGATCCCAAGGAGATACAAGATATAATTTATGAATACTACAAAAATCTTTATGCACATAAACTGGAAAATGTGGAGGAAATGGACAAATTTCTAGAAACACACAGCCTCCCTAGGCTCAGCCAGGAAGAAATAGTTTCCCTGAGCAGACCAATCTGAAGAGCTGAAATAGAAACAGCAATTAAAAACCTCCATAAAAACAAAAGTCCGGGTTCAGATGGTTTCACAACTGAATTTTTCCACACTTACAAAGAAGAACTAGTACCTATCTTGCAGAAACTTTTCCACAACATTGAGAAGAACAGAAACCTACCCGACACCTTTTATGAAGCGAATATTACTCTGATACCAAAATCAGGAAAGGATGCAACAAAAAAAGAAAACTACAGACCAATATCGCTAATGAATATAGATGAAAAAATTTGCAACAAAACCTTAGCTAACCGAATCCAGACACTTATCAAAAAAATAATCCACCACGACCAAGTGGGCTTCATCCCAGGGATGCAGGGATGGTTCAACATACATAAATCTATAAATGCAATTCACCACAAAACAGAAGCAAAAACAAAGACCACATGATTCTTTCAATAGATGCAGAAAAAGCTTTTGACAAAATTCAACACCCTTTCATGATACGAACACTTAAGTAAATAGGCATAGAAGCGAAATACCTAAAAATGATACGAGCCATATATGACAAACCCATAGCCAACATCATACTGAATGGGGAAAAATTGAAATCATTCCCACTTAAACTGGAACCAGAAAAGGCTGCCCACTATCTCCACTTCTGTTCAATATATAGCTGGAAGTCTTGGCTACAGCAATCAGAAAGGAAAATGGCATTAAGGATATGCAAATAGGGGCAGAAGAGATCAAACTTTTACTGTTTGCTGATGATATGATATTATATTTAAAAAACCCCAAATATTCAACCAAGAAACTACTGGAATTGATCAATGAATTTAGTAAAGTCTCAGGATACAAAATCAATACACAGAAATCAGAGGCATTCATATACACCAACAACAATCAAATTGAGAACCAAATCAAAGACTCAATTCCCTTCACAATAGCAACAAAGAAATTCAAGTACCTATGAATATACTTTGCCAAGGAGGTAAAAGACTTCTACAGGGAGAACTATGAAACACTGAGGAAGGAAATAGCAGAGGATGTAAATAGATGGAAATCCATACCTTGCTCGTGGATCGGCAGACTCAACATCATCAAAATGTCTATACTACCCAAACTGATCTACAGATTCAATGCAATACCCATTAAAATCCCATCAGCACTCTTTACAGATATAAAAAAAATAATTTTATGCTTCGTATGGAACCAAAGAAGACCCTGAATATCAAAAGCAAATCTAGGCAACAAAAACAAAATGGGAGGCATTAATCTGCCAGATATCAAACTATACTACAAAGCTGTAGTAATTAAATCAATATGGTATTGGCACAAAAATAGGAATATTGACCAGTGGAGCAGAGGAGAGAATCCTGATATAAAACCATCCTCATACATCCATCTAATCTTTGACAAAGCAGACAAAAACATACGCTGCGGAAAAGAATCCCTTTTCAATAAATGGTGCTTGGAAAACTGGATAGCCACCTGTAGAAGGCTAAAACAGGACCCACACCTTTCACCTCTCACAAAAATCAACTCACGCTGCATAACAGACTTAAACCTAAGGTATGAAACTATTAGAACTCTAGAGGAAAAAGTTGGAAACACTCTCCTAGACATCGGCCTAGGCAATGAGTTTATGAAGAAGTCCCCAAAGGCAATCACAGCAGCAACAAAAATAAATAAATGGGATATGATCAAACTACAAAGCTTCTGCAGAGCCAAAGAAATAGTCATGACAGTAAACAGACAACCTACAGAATGGAAAAAAATTTTTGCATCCTATGCATCCGATAAGGGACTGATAACTAGAATATACTTAGAACTCACAAAAATCAGTAAGAAAAAATCAAATAACCCCATTAAAAAGTGGGCAAAGGACTTGAACAGAAACTTTTCTAAAGAAGACAGAAGAATGGCCAACAAACATATTAAAAAATGCTCAACATCTCTAATCATCAGGGAAATGCAAATCAAAACCACAATGAGATATCACTTAACCCCAGTGAGAATGGCCTTTATCAAAAAGTCTCCAAACAATAAATGCTGGCGTGGTTGCGGAGAGAGAGGAACACTCCTACACTGCTGGTGGGACTGCAAACTAGTTCAACCTCTGTGGAAAGCAATATGGAGATACCTAAAGCGATACACGTGAATCTACCATTTGATCCAGCAATCCCATGGCTGGGCATCTACCCAAATGATCCAGTGACACTCTACAAAAAAGACACCTGTACTCGAATGTTTATAGCAGCACAATTCATAATTGCAAGGCTGTGGAAACAGCCCAAGTGCCCATCAATCCAAGAATGGATTAATAAAATGTGGTATATGTATACCATGGAGTACTATTCAGCTCTAAGAAACAATGGTAATATAGCACATCTTATATTTTCCTGGTTAGAGCTGGAACCCATACTACTAAGTGAAGTATCCCAAGAATGGAAAAACAAGCACCAGATATATTCTCCAGCAAACTGGTATTAAGTGAGTAGCACCTAAGTGGACACATAGGTACTACAGTAATAGGGTATTGGGCAGGTGGGAGGGGGGAGGGGAGCGGGTATATACATACACAATGAGTGAGATGTGCACCATCTGGGGGATGGTCATGCTGGAGACTCAGACTTGTGGGGGGAGGGGGGTACATGGGCATTTATTCAAACCTTAAAATCTGTACCCCCAGAATATGCTGAAATAAAAATAATATAAAAGAAAAAAAAGAATAAAATTTGCATGTTATAATTACTACCTTTCCCTTGTTAGGGAAATGTCCCTTTTAAAATCCATTGTGAGGTTTCCAGATCACCAAGAAGCATAAGGAGTCAAAAGTGGGTACAATAATATATTGGGACTAAAATACATACTATTGGCCTTGATGCATATTTCATGATTTGCAGTGTGCTAGAAGTCTTTGTGCCTGGTTGTCATCCTCAAGAAGTCCCAAGGTGTCATATAAAATGTATTTAATAGTCATAGTGATCTGTCAGGGTAGTATAAGGGAAGAAGTACAGGACATATGAGTAGGTTTCTAGAATTATGTTATATGATGCATATACCTCTCTATATTTAGCCCCTTTAGGAACACTTGAGTGACTCTGAATTTTGAACAAGCGCTACTCTGGTTGGGCATCAATGCATTTATTACTCTTGCACTGGGGGTCAAGTCATATAAATAATAATTAGTCCACAAATACAAATGGCAGTCATGTGGTTATAATGGAATAGCAAGCCTAGAGTTAGGAACCAGGCTGGATTGAAACTAAAATAGTTGGAAAGTAAAGTGAAGGCACTCTCAAAGAGTTTTGTTGTTAATAAATCCCATGGTGTGTGAGTTGATGAGGGTATAGTGTGAAAATAATTACCTCTGCCCCTGGAAGTCTGTTTGGAGGTCCACTTGAAGCTACTATTTTTGTAGTCATCCATTTCATTTGTTAGCTACTGGTCCTGATACAATCTAACTTAAGATTCAAGCCTTCATGATGATGTGTAATTATCAAACCAGTGTCTTTCACTTGGGTTTACTGCCAACATCACTGTGTCTGTGGACAGAGCAGAAAGACATTTGACTCTCCCTCATAAAAATTATATGCATCCCTCAGTGAGGTATTATCAAAGAGTAAGCTGAGGTGTTGTTTCCCAAAACAATCTTACTGGGCAAGTACTTCTAGGCTTAGGGCCAAGATTCAAGCCAAGTAAGCACAATTCCTCCTGGAACTGAAACCTGGACCCTAACAATATCCATCTCCCTGTGCACTCTAAGGTGCTCTGGATGCTGTTGTAAAAGCAAAAGCAGCTGATAGATCTGTCACAATTACCCTGACAGTCTATGAGGATCATGTGGTACCATTTCTCACTTACCAATATCCTGACCTACTGTATATATCCCATGGGCCTCCAAATTTCACAAAGCCAGTTTTCTCAGGTACAATTTCATATCACATTTGATGGTTGGCTCCAAAGCTTGGCAGTGACTGTTCAAATATTGACTCATATTTTTCAGCCTTTGCAATGAATAGCATCTACTTGGCCTCCTAGGCTAGAAAGTAGTTTTACATCTAGATGATATAGTAATATATTCCATATATATATTATTGTATAAACCTCTAATAGGACAGTCCAAAGCAAACAGCATAGCCACCATCTCCATGTAAATCCAGTGAAGTGGGTACTTGGTCAGATTTTTGTGAGTATAACTTTTTATTTTCCACATAAGTCTGATTTTATTTAACAATTCATTTTTTAATGATTGACACATAATAATTGTATATATTTATAGGGCACAACATGATGTTGCAATATTTATATGCATTGTGTAATGATTAAATCACATGGACAAACCTAGAGGACAATATGTTAAATGAAATAAGCCAGGGACAGAAATGCAAATACTGCACAATCTCACTCATATGTGTAACCTAAAAAGTTAAGCTCACAGAAGTAGAGTTGAATAGTGGTTACCAGAGAATAAGGAGGGAATAGAGTAAGGGAAGTGGTCTGGATATAACTTTTTACCAAGAAATCTGGGTGATTATGGTAAGATACCACCTTACTTTCACTAATGCAAGAGCCACAACATATATTCCAAATGTCCTAGTCTTTGAAATTTACTCAGTGTTATGTCAGCTTGAAAGAACATAGACCAACCTCCTAATAGAAGGTCATAGATTAATTTTTTGGATTTGGTTATGGCTGAGGCATTTGAAATGTCAAAGGTGATCTTCACTGTATATCATTTGATACTATAACTAACATTCATTGAACATTTACTATGCATCAAATTTTATGTTTCAGACTTTAAATGGATTATCTGATTTAATCCCCAAAACAACCCAATAAAGGGTATTATTATTATCTCCATTGTACAAGTGAAGAAACCAAGATTTGGAAAACTTTGGTAATTTTCCTAAGGTCAAAAAGCTAGAAAGTGATAAATCAGACTTTGAAATTTGACAGTCTAACTTCAAAGTCTACATTTTTAATTACTGTGCTACAAACCCTACCTGCAATCTAAATTACAGCATCTATTCACAGCACAAATTGAAGCCACTAGTGAACCTGTTGGTCTGAAGAAGAACCTTGAACCAAGGCAAGATACTTTTGAAGTTATTCCTTCACATTAATCTTAGCCAAAATGAACAGAAAAACTTGGAAAATAAAATACAATTAAGGTGACCTTTGAAAAGTGGACCTGTGGGAATAAGCAGATTCATTGTACATAACAAATTAAACTCCTGTAACTTAGATGATTTCATATGGTGGCTTTTTCTAAGAGAAACTTTTAAAATCCTGGAAATATAAAAAATGTTTCAATATTTACATGTGGGTGAGTACAGTAAAATAAGTAAATAAATAAGTTTGTATAGGTCAAACTAAACCTGTATGGGAGTACTTTTCAGAATGCAGACCATTGCTTTGCAATCTACAACCAATATGTTCATGTTTTAAATGAATTTTCTCATTTAATCCTCAAAAATGACCCAAAAAGTGTGTTATTATCTACATTTTATAAAGTAAATCACTAAGATTCTGCGAAGTTTAGCAGTTTGCCAAAATTGCCAAAGCTAGCAGAGGATATGCTTTTTGTATATGTTTGATTACTTATTTTATGTCCTACCAAAGCCATGACACTATCTTCAATCTGGTGGACACACTGCCTAAGGTATCCCAATAAGTGTTTGATCATCATCAAACATGGGTGGTACAGTCTGGATTATAACTGATGTCTTCCAGCTTCACAAACAGACCAAGTATAATGATTAAGACTGGAGCTCTAAAATATATCTTAATTTTCAGGAACCTTGTTTAGGTCATTGTGAATGTTTTCTTGTTTTGTTTTGTTTTCCTTTTAGCATATTTTTATATTTTTCATTTTTTAATTTAAAATTTTTTTATTTCAGCATATTATGGGGTTATAAATGTTTAGGCTATGTATATTAGCTTTGCCCAAACTGAGTCAGAGCTTCAAGTATGTCCATATCCCAGACAGTGTACACTGATCCATTAGGTGTGTACACCCATCTCCTCTACCCCCCCCCATCTGCCAATACCCAATGAATGTTATTACTATAAGTGTACTTAAGTGTTGATAAATTAATAGCAATTTGATGGTGAGTACATGTGGTGCTTGTTTTTCCATTCTTGGGATACTTCACTTAGTAGAATGGGTTCCAGATCTATTCAAGTTAATATAAGAAGTGCTGTATCAACATATCTTTGGGGGGCTGAGAAGAACTCCATGGTATACATATACCACATTTTATTAATCCACTGATGTATTGATGGGCAATTGGTTGTTTCAACATCTATGCAATTGTGAATTGTGCTGCTATAAACATTTGAGTGCAGATGTCTTTTTTACAGAATGTCTTTTCTTCATTTACAATTGTAAATCCACATTTTCATTGTACATTAATCTCAAATGAACAATTAGATGTGGTGATAAATTGTGTCATGTAGGAAGACACATATGTGCTTCATTCATTCATTCTTTCTTTCATTCATTCATTCACATGAACACATTAAATGTCAAGCACTGTGCTGGGCAATAGCTTAAAAAACATGATCCAAATATATACTGTTTGCAAGAAACTTACCTTATCCATAAACACATATATAGATTGAAAATAAAGGGGTGTTTAGACATGAGGGTCTTGTGTAAAAAAAAAAAAAAAAAGAAAAAGAAAATAAAGGGGTGGAAAAAGATATTCCATACAAATGGGGGGAAAAGTGAGGAGAATTAGTTATATTTATGTCAGATAAAATGGACTTTATATCAAAAACAGTAATAAAAAAAGAAAATAAGGTCATTATATAATGATAAAGGATTGACTCAGCAAGGGGATATAACAATCCTAAATATATATGCACCCAGAATGGGGGACTTCAAGATTCCACTTACAGTACTAGAGAGATCATTGAGATAGAAAATCAACAGACTAACATTAGTCTCAAATTGGATTTCAGACCCAGTGGACTTAACAGATATTTACATAAAATTTCCCCCAAAACTACAAAATACACATTCTTTTTTTTATGTCAGCATATTATGGAGGTACAAATGTTTAGGTTATGTATATTGCCCTTGCCCAAACTAAGTCAGAGCTTCAGGCTTGCCCATCCCCCAGACAGTGTGCACCACACCCATTAGGTGTGTATATGCCCATTTCCTCCCCCCATCTCCCTGACACCAGATGAATGTTACTACTATATATGCACTTAAGTGTTGATCAATTAAAACCAGTTTGATGGTGAGTACCTGTGGTGCTTGTTTTTACATTAATAGGATACTTCACTTAGTAGAATGGGTTCCAGCTCTATCCAGGATAATACAAGAGGTGCTAGATTACCATTGGTTTTGTGGCTGAATAGAACTGATGGTATACATACACCACATTTTATTAATCCACCCATGTATTGATGGTCACTTGGGTTGTTTCAACTTCAATACAATTGTGAATTGTGTTGCTGTAAATATTTGCGTACAGATGTCTTTTTTATAGAATGTCTTTGGCTCTTTTGCATAGATGTCCAGTAATGGGATTACTGGATCAAATGGTATTTCTGCTTTTAGCTCTTTGAGGTATTTCCATATTGCTTTCTACAGAGGTTGTACTAGTTTGCAATCGCACGAGCAGTGCATGAGTGTTCCTATCTCTCTGCAAACACACCAAAATTTATTGTTTTGCGATTTTTTGGAAAAGGCCATTTTCACTGGAAATAATATCTCATTGTGGTTTTTATTTGCATTTCCCTGATGATTAGAGATGTTCAGCATTTTTTCATATGTTTGTTGGCCATTATTCTGTATTCTTTTGAAAAGTTTCTGTTCATGTCCTTTGCCCACTTTTTTATAGTTTTTTTTCTTGCTGATGTTCCTGAGTTCTATATTCTATATAGATTCTAATTATTATTATAGATTCTAATTATTAGCCCTTTATTGAAAGTGTACCATCTGAATATTTTCTCTGATTCTGTGGGCTGTCTGTTTGCTCTAGTGATAGTTGCTTTGGCTGTACAGAGGAAGTTTTTCATTTGATCAGATCCCATTTATTTATTTTTCTTGTTGCTGTGATTGTCTTTAGTGTCTTCTTCATAAATTCTTTGCCTAGGCAAATGTCCATAAGAGTTTTTCCAACATTTTCTTCTAGAATTTTTACCGTTTCGTACCTTATGTTTAAGTCTGTTATTCACCATGAGTTGATTTTTGTGAATGGTGAAAGGTTTGGATACTGTTCCAGTCTTCTACATGTGACTATTCGGTTTTCCCAGAAACAATTATTTAATAAGTACTCTTTTTCCCAGTGTATGTTTTATCTGCTTTGTCAAAGATTAGGTGGCTATATGAGGCTGTTTTATATCTGGGTTCCCTGTTCTGGTCCATTGGTCTATGTCTCTGTTCTTGTGCCAGTCCATGCTGTTTTACTTACTATAGCCTTGTAGTATAACTTAGTATAATGATGCCTCCCAATTTGTTCTTTTTCCTTAAGGTTAATTTTGTTATATAGGTTCTTCTCTGGTTCCATATGAAGTGTAGAATTATTTTTTCTAGATCTGTGAAAAATGATGTTGGTATTTTAATAAGGATTGCACTGAATCTTGTAGATCACTTTGGGTAGCATAGACATTTTTTTTTTATTTCAGAGTATTATGAAAATAAAATCATTTTGGTTACATTTTATGTCTTTGCCTCTCCATAACAAGGGTTAGAGGCATGTGCTTCCGCTCTACAATGCTTCACCGTGTCCTTTAGTTGTGAGTTTATACCCCCCAAACCCCTAATCCCTGGAGAATAGACATTTGAACAATGTTGATTCTGCTGACCCACGAGCGTGGTATGGTTTTCCATCTGTTTACGTCCTCTGCTATTTCCTTCCTCAGTGTTTCACAGTTGTCCCTGTAGAGGTCTTTTACCTCCTTAGTTAAATATTTTCCTAGGTACTTTATAATTTTTGTTGCTATTTTGAAGGGTATTGAGTCTTTGATTTGGTTCTCAATTTGACTGTTGTTGGCATATAGAAATGCTACTGATTTCTGTACATTGATTTTGTAACCTGAGACTTTGCTAAATGGGTTTATCCATTACAATAATCTCATGGCATTATCTTGGGGATTTTCTGGATATAAAATCATATCATCATTTTATTTAGGATTTTTGCATCTATATTCATGAGGGATATTGGTCTGTAATTTTCTTTTTTTGTTGTGTCCTTTCCTGGCTTTGGTATCAAAGTGATATTGGCTTCGTAGAATGAATTTGGAAGGATACCATCCTTCTCAATGGTGTGGAATAGTTTCTGTAGTATAGGTATGATTTCATCTTTGTATGTTTGGTAGAACTCTGAAGCATAGCCGTCTGGCTCGGGACTTTTCTGTTTGTGGAGGTTTTTGATTACTGCTTCAATTTCTAAGCTTGAGATTGGTCTGTTCAAGAATTCTGATACCTCCTGGGTGAACTTAGGGAGGTTGTATGAGTCCAGGAATCTGTCCATTTCATCTTCATTCTGTAGTTTTGGGGCATATAGATTTCTATAGTAGTCAAACATAATGTGTTGTATTTCTATGGAGTCTGTTGTGATCTCTCCTTTTTCATTTCTTACTAAGTTTATTATAGTCCTTTCCCTTTGAGATCTGATCAGCCTAACCAGAGGACCGTCAATTTTGTTGATCTTTTAAAAAAAAACAGCTTCTGGTTTTGTTAATCTTCCATATAATTCTCTTGTTCTCCATTTCATTTACTTGAGCTTTGATCTTAGATATTTATTTTATTCTGTTAGGATTGGAATTGGTTTGCTCTTCTTTTTCCAATTCCTTGAGTCTATTCATTAGGTTGTTGGTGTCTAATCTTTCTGTTTCTTGGATGTGAGCATTTATTGCTATTAGTTTTCCTTTCAGATATGCTTTTTCTGTATCCCACAGATTTTGGTACGATGTGGCTCCATTGTAATTTTGTTCAAAGAAACTCTTGATTTCCCTCTGAATTTCTTCCATGACCCAATAGTTACTCAACAGTAGATTGTTTAGTTTCCATGACTTAGTGACCTGGTGTGTATTTATGTTAGAATTGAACTCTAATTTTTTTTTATTTCGGCATATTATGGGGGTACAGATTTTAATGTTTCAATAAATGCCCTTCCCTCCATCCCCCCACAAGTCTGAGTCTCCAGCGTGACCATCCCTCAGATGGTGCGCCTTTCGCTCGTTATGTATGTATATACCATCCCCCCACCCCCCTCCCCAATACCCTATTACTGTAGTACCTATGTGTCCACTTAGGTGCTACTCAGTTAATACCAGTTTGCTGGAGAATATATCTGGTGCTTGTTTTTAGATTCTTGAGATACTTCAGTTAGTAATATGGGTTCCAGCTCTAACCAGGAAAATATAAGATGTGCTATATCACCATTGATTCTTAGAGCAGAATAGTACTCCATGGTATACATATACCACATTTTATTAATCCATTCTTGAATTGATGGGCACTTGGGCTGTTTCCACAGCCTTGCAATTATAAATTGTGCTGCTATGAACATTCGAGTGCAGGTGTCTTTTTTGTAGAGTGTCATTGGATCATTTGGGTAGATGCCCAGCAATGGGATTGCTGGATCAAATGGTAGATTCACTTGTATCGCTTTAAGGTATCTCCATATTGCTTTCCACAGAGGTTGAACTAGTTTGCAGTCCCACCAGCAGTGTAGGAGTGTTCCTCTCTCTCCACATTCACGCCAGCATTTGTTATTTGCAGACTTTTTGATAAAGGCCATTCTCACTGGAGTTAAGTGATATCTCATTGTAGTTTTGATTTGCATTTCCCTGATGATTAGGGATGTTGAGCATTTTTTCATATGTTTGTTGGCCATTCTTCTGTCTTCTTTAGAAAAGTTTCTGTTCAAGTCCTTTGCCCACTTTTTAATAGGGTTATTTGATTTTTTCTTGCTGATTTTCGTGAGTTCTAAGTATATTCTAGTTATCAGTCCTTTATCAGATGCATAGGATGCAAAAATTTTCTCCCATTCTGTAGGTTGTCTGTTTACTTTCATGACTGTTTCTTTGGCTGTGCAGAAGCTTTGTAGTTTGATCATGTCCCATTTATTTATTTTTGTTGCTGCTTTGATTGCCTTTGGGGATTTCTTCATAAACTCTTTGTCTAGGCCGATGGCTAGGAGAGTCTTTCCAACATTTTCCTCTAGAATTCTAATGGTTTCATACCTGGGATTTAAGTCTGTTATCCAGCGTGAGTTGATTTTTGTGAGAGGTGAAAGGTGTGGGTCCTGTTTTAACCTTCTACAAGTGGCTATCCAGTTTTCTCAGCACCATTTATTGAAAAAGGATTCTTTTCCCCAGTGTATGTTTTTGTCTGCTTTGTCAAAGATTAGATGGCTATATGAGGATGGTTTTATAACAGGATTCTCACATCTGTTCCACTGGTCAATAATCTTATTTTTGTGCCAATACCAGATTGTTTTAATTACAACAGCTTTGTAGTATAGTTTGATATCTGGCATATTAATGCCTCCCAATTTGTTTTTGTTGCCTAAAATTGCTCTTGATATTCGGGGTCTTCTTTGGTTCCATACGAAGAGTAAAATTATTTTTTCTATATCTGTGAAGAATGCTGATGGGATTTTAATAGGTATTGCATTGAATCTGTAGATCAGTTTGGGTAGTATAGACATTTTAATGATGTTGAGTCTGCCGATCCACGAGCATGGAATGGATTTCCATCTGTTTATATCCTGTGCTATTTCCTTCCTCAGTGTTTCATAGTTCTCTCTATAGAGGTCTTTTACCTCCTTGGATAAGTATACTCCTAGGTACTTTAATTTCTTTGTTGCTATTGTGAAGGGTATTGAGTCTTTAATTTGGTTCTCGATTTGATTGTTGTTGGCATATACGAATGCCTCTGATTTCTGTGTATTGATTTTGTATCCTGAGACTTTGCTAAATTCATTGATCAGTTCCAGGAGTTTCCTGGTTGAATCTTTGGGGTTTTCTAGATATAATATCATATCATCCGCAAACAGTGAAAGTTTGATCTCTTCTGCCCCTATTTGGATACCTTTATTTCCACTTTCCTGTCTGATTGCTTTAGCCAGGACTTCCAGTACTATGTTGAATAGAAGTGGAGATAGTGGGCAGCCTTGTCTGGTTCCAGTTCTAAGTGGGAATGCTTTCAGTTTTTCCCCATTCAGTATGATGTTGGCTATGGGTCTGTCATAAATGGCTTGTATCATTTTTAGGTATGTCCCTTCTATGCCTATTTTCTTCAGTGTTCGTATCATGAAAGGGTGTTGAATTTTGTCAAAAGCCTTTTCTGCATCTATTGAGAGAATCATGTGGTCTTTGTTTTTGCTTCTGTTTATGTGGTGAATTGCATTTATAGATTTGCATATGTTGAACCATCCCTGCATTCCTGAGATGAAGCCCACTTGGTCATGATGAATTATTTTTTTGATAAGCGTCTGGATTCGGTTAGCTAAGATTTTCTTGAAAATTTTTGCACCTATATTCATTAGGGATATTGGTCTGTAGTTTTCTTTTATTTGTTGGATTCTTTCCTGGTTTTGGTATCAGAGTAATATTCACTTCATAAAAGGTGTCAGGGAGGTTACCATTCTTCTCAATGTTGTGGAATAGTTTCTGCAAGATAGGTATTAGTTCTTCTTTGTAAGTGTGGTAAAATTCGGGTGTGAAGCCATCTAGACCGGGACTTTTCTTTTTAGGGAGATTTTTAATTGTTGTTTCTATTTCACCTGTTGAGATTGGTCTGTTCAGGGAATCTATTTCTTCCTGGTTGAGCCTAGGGAGGCTGTGTGTTTCTAGAAATTTGTCCATTTCCTCCACATTTTCCAGTTTGTGTGCATAAAGATTTTTGTAGTATTCATAAATTGTATCTTGTATCTCTTTGGGATCAGTTGTGATGTCTCCTTTTTTATTCCTGATGGAGCTTATTAAAGATTTCTCTTTCCTCTTTTCGTTAGCTTAGCCAGTGGCGTGTCAATTTTGTTTATTTTTTCAAAGAACCAACTTTTTGTTTTGTTAATCTCCTGAATAGCTTTCCTGTTTTCAATTTCATTTAGTTCTGATTTGATCTTGTTGATTTCACTCCTTCTGCTGGGTTTGGGGCTGGTCTGTTCTTCTTTTTCCAGCTCTTTGAGTCGTTTCATTAGATTGTCTATTTGTGATCTTTTTGACTTTTGGTTATAGGCATTTATGGAGATAAACTTTCCTCTCAGAACTGCTTTAGCTGTGTCCCAGAGGAGTTGATAACTTGTCTCTCCATTGTCGTTTTCTTCATAGAATTTTTTTATTTCTGTCTTGATTTCTTCATTTATGAAGTAATCATTTAGTAGAAGGTTGTTTAATTTCTACGTTTTTGTGTAGAAATGTGAGTTTCTGTTAGGGTTGATTTCTACCCTTATTCCATTGTGATCTGAGAAGATACATGGTATGATTTCTATTTTTTAAAAATTTCTTGAGGTTTACTTTGTGTCCTAGTATACGGTCAATCTTAGAGAATGTCCCGTGAGCTGATGAGAAGAACGTATATTCAGTGGCTTTGGGGTAAAATGTCCTGTAGATGTCAGTCAGACCCAATTGTTCTAGAGTTTTGTTTAAGTCCATTATTTCTTTATTAATTTTCTCTTTGGAGGATCTGTCTTGAGCCGTCAGTGGGGTGCTGAAATCTCCGGTGATTATGGAGCTGCTATTAATCCATTTGCTTAGATCCAGTAAGGTTTGCTTTATGAATCTGGGTGCACCTAAGTTGGGTGCATATATATTTAAAATTGTTGTCTCTTCTTGTTGAACTGTGCCCTTCACCATTATGTAATGACCCTCTTTGTCTTTCACTACCTTTGTTGGTTTAAAAACTAAATCATCTGAGATTAGAACTGCCACACCAGCCTTCTTTTGGCTTCCACTTGCCTGGAATACTGATCTCCACCCTCTTACTTTTAGTCTATATGCATCCTTGCAGGTTAGATGTGTTTCCTGAAGACAGCATAGACTTGGCCTGTATTTTCTTATCCATTCAGCCAGCCTATGTCTCTTGAGTGGAGAGTTTAAGCCATTCACATTTATTGAGAGAACTGATAGGTAAGGTAGATTACTGATCATTCTGTTGGGTTGGATGTTGTTGCTTTGATTTCTCTCTTGAGCCAAAGAGATATCTGGCCTTTAATCTTTGGGTGTTTTTTTTTAATTTTTTTTTATTTATTTATTTATTTTTTTATATTCGTGAGTTTCTATTATGGTGTTCCATGTGTAACACTCTTTTGAGAACTTCTTGTAGGGCTGGTCTTGTCTTGGTGAATTCTCTGAGGCTTTGCTTGTCTGGGAATGTCTTTATTTTCCTTCATATATGAAGCTTAGCTTTGCAGGGAATAATATTCTAGGCTGGGCATTGTTTTGTTTCAGAAGAGTGAGAATGGGGCCCCAGTCTCTCCTTGCTTGTAAAGTCTCATTAGAGAAGTCTGATGTTATTCGAATTGGCTTTCCCTTGTATGTCACTTGCTTCTTTTGTCTTACAGCTCTTAGAAGGGCCTCTTTAGTTGATACTTTGGTCAGTCTGATGACTGCATGATGTGACGTCTTCCTGTTTGCAGTGAATCTCCCAGGGGTCCTCTGGGCTTCTTGAACTTGTATATCGAGATTTTGAGCAAGGCCTGGGAAATTTTCCTCTATTATGTCTTCAAAAACTTGTCCAGCCCTTGAGTGTTGTCTTCCTCCCCTTTGGCTAACCCTATGACCCTCACGTTAGGTTTTTTCACATAATCCCACAGCTCTGGTAGGCTTTGGTCTTTTCTCTTGTTTCTCTGCTGTATTTCTGTGACTGTTTTATTTAATTGGAAGGTGTTACCTTCAATCTCTGAGATTCTTTCTTCTGCTTGATCTACCCTGTTCTTGAGACTTTCCACAGTGTTTTGTAGTTCCCTGAGTTGATTCTTCATCTCCAGGACTTCGGTTAAAGTTTTCTTCACTGTGTCAATCTCTTTGTTGAACCTTTGTTCCATTTCCTGGAGGCTTTTTGTGGTTTCTTGGTGTTGGGTATTGAGTTGTTGTTGCAGGTCAGTGAGTGTTCTTATGATCCACATTCGAAATTCCTCTTCTGTCATTTTAGTTGCTAGGTTTTGGTTGTTGTCTCTTTCTAAGGGGCAGGTGCTCCTCTTTGGGGCTGTGTTTTCCATTTGTTTCTTCATATTTCCAGAGTTCCTTCGCTGATTTCTTCCCATTTTGCTCGGTTGTTGTTTGTTTCCTTTAGGTTTTCGTTTGGGTATTCACACGTCTTGTTTAGTTTCTGAGCCAGTAGATGGAGTTGCTCTCTGTCAGCAGCCTTCGCTGGGGTGGTGTCTGCAGGTCTCTCAACCCGCTGGGGAGCCAGCAGTCCGAGGTGTAGCTCTGGGGAGCCAGCAATCCGAGGTGTAGTGGGGGGGAAACAGCTAATTACCCTACCCTTCCTGCTGGTCTCCTTAATTACACAGGTGGAAATAGATGGCAGGAACCGGAGCAGTTCCTCTCTCAACTCCATCCCCAAGGCGGGGCTAGAGACTTTGGAGTCACCAGAGTGTGTGGGTTGTAATGTCTCTCTGTCTAGTATTCACCAAGGGCTGCTTCCTACAAGGCTCGGCTGTGCCCAGGCAAACTCCAGGGCCTGGACACCGAGCGCAGAAGACCTGTGCAGACAGAGATTGGCCTGAAGCCAGCAGGCCCGTAGCCAAACCCAGGGAACCCCGTCTTCTGTCTCTTTAATTGCACAGGTGGAGGTAAGCGGTAGGAATGGGAACAGTTCCTATCTCAGCTTTGCCCCCAAGGAGGGGACAGAAACTTTGGAGCCAAGGCTCAGCCACAAGAAACAGGATGGTGGTAGACGTAAAGACTCTCTGCCTTATAGCAGCTAAGGGCAGCTTCTTTCATGGGTATCTTCTGCCAGATGGGCTCTGCACTCTGGACACAGAGCGCGAGAGACCTGTGCAGTGAGAGATTGTCCTGAAGCCAGACCCACCAGGTCTCTTGTTCTGTCTCTTTAATTCCATAGGTGGAGATAAGCGGCAGGAAAGGGAGCAGTTTCTATCTCGGCTCCACCCCCAAGGCGGGGATACAAACTTTGGAGCCAAAAGCCTAGCCCCAAATCCCCGGATGTGGGGGTCGTAAAATATCTCTGCCTTATAACCACTGACAGCTGCCTCCTGCAAGGCCCAGCGCTCCACACTCTGGGCACAGCGTATGCGCCGGAGACCTGTGCAGGGTGAGACTGACCAAAAGTTGGCAGGCAGTCAATGGGACCCACCTGTCCCTGCCTTTTGTCTCTTGAATTACCCAGGTGGAGATAAGCGGCAGGAATGAGAACAGTTTCTATCTCAGCTCCGCCCCCAAGGCTGGGGCAGAGACTTTGGAGCCCAGGGCAGGGCTCCGGGTCACAGGAGAGTGTGGAAGGCACCCTTTCTCTGCCTTAAATTCGCCAAGGGCAATCAATCTCCCCTGTAGCTCTGCCCCGTCCAGGCAGGGTCCACTCTCTGAGCACAGAGTCAGTGCCGCTTGTGCAGCAAGTGACGGTCCAATATCAAATTGGTGGAGCAGCGGCGCGTACTAGCGGTTTCTCTGCGCCTCCTCTCCAAACCCCCAGCGCAAGTCAGCGCTGGAATGCTGAGTCAGCGCCGGAAAGCAGGGGCGGAGCGGTGCCGGAGGGGCAGAGGGAGGGGGGGGTCCTAATGGATCAAGGAGTCTAACTTTGCGCACTCTGACCTCTCAGTGCTATCCCAAACCTCCTCCAAATCCAAAGTCAAAGCCTCCTGCTGTGTAAACTCCCCTTACCCTTGACCTGGGAGTGTTCGGTAGGGAAATGCCCGAGCGGGCTCTGGTTTCTGATGCGTGGAGAGTGGTTGCTGCGCGTGAAGACCCTCCCCCGCCTTAAACCGCGGCCGCTGTGTGCTCTGGCGAACTCAGCTCGTTCCCTACCCTAGTCTCTTCTCCACACAGCTTAATCCCGCGCTGCCACTTCTCACCAACTTCAGGCACCTCCCAGCCTACGTGGGAGTGGAGCTCGGTGTAGGAAGGGGTGTTTCTCAGCGCCAGTTAGGGCTGGTGCCACTGCCCGCCGGCAATGGCTTAATCTGCGCCTCGCTCCCTCCCTGATGTGTGCCTCCGAATCCCCGAGTTTTGCGGAAGAATGATCGGTTCACCTTTGCTTTAGGCTGTAAATGGTCTTATCCCTCCATTTCCTGTTGGATATTCTGCAGGCTTGCAAAGCTGGTCTCGTGGAAGTGTAGATCGCTGGAGTGTGGCTATCCGCTTTCTTCACTATTTGCTCTGGGAGCAGAGAGCCAGGAGGGCACCTCTACTCCGCCATTTTCTCCGACCTCTGAACTCTAATTTTATACCACTATGGTCAGAGAAGACACATGGTATTATTTCTATTTTCTTGAATTTTTTGAGATCTGCTTTGCGGCCTAGTATGTGATCAATTTTGGAGAAGGATACATAGGCTGCTGAGAAGGATGCAAATTCAACTTTATTGGGGTGGAATGTTCTGTGGAGATCTGTCAAACATTTTGGTCAAGAGCTTTGTTTAAGTCCCTTATTTCTTTACTTAATTTCTGTTTGAAGGATCTATTCAGTTCGTTTAGTGGTGTGTTGAAGTCTCCTGCTACTATGGCAGTATTGTTTAAAGTGGTATTTAGTTCAGGTAAGGTTTGCTGTATGCCATTGGGTGCTTCTGCATTGGGTGCATAAATATTAATAATTGTTACATTTTCTTGTTGGATCTTCCCTTTTGACATTATAAACTGGCCATCTTTAATTCACCATGACCAAATGGGCTTTATTCCCAGGATGCAAAGCTGGTTAAACATACACAATTCTATAAATGCAATTCACTTTATAAATAAAATCAAGAACAAAGATCATATGATTATGTCAATAGATGCAGAAAAAGCATTTGACAAAGTCCAACATACCTTTATGATAAAAACTCTTAACAAAATAGGCATAGATGATCCATACCTTAAATTTATCAAATCCATTTATGACAAACCAACTGATAATATCATTCTAAATGGGGAAAAATTGAAATTATTCCTTCTTCGAACCAGAACTAGACAAGGATGCCCACTATCTCCCTTCCTATTCAACATAGTGCTCGAAGTTCTAGCTATAGCAATCAGGCAAGAGAGGGGTATCAAGGGCATCCAAATTGGGGCAGATGAGATCAAACACTCACTCTTTGCCGATGATATGATCTTATACCTAGAAAACCCCATGGATTCATCAAAGAGACTCCTAGAATTGATAGCTGAATTTGGTAAAGTTTCAGGTTATAATTTCAATATACACAAATCAGAAGCATTCATATATGCCAAGAGCCATCAAGCAGAAACTCAAATAAAAAATGCAATATCCTTTACTATATCCCCAAAGAAAATTAAATACCTAGGAGTATACTTAACAAAAGATACGAAAGATTGATACAAGGAGAACTATGAAACACCAAAAAAAAAAAATTGCAGATGATTTAAACAGATGGAAAAATCTACCATGCTCATGGCTTGGTAGAATCAATATTGTTAAAATGTTAATATTACCTAATTTGATGTATAGAATCAATGCAATCCCCATCAAAATGCCATCAGCATTCTTTACAGATCTAGAAAAAAATAATTCTTCTCTTTGTATGGAACCAAAGAAAATCATGTATAGCCAAAGCAATCTTAAGTAAAAAGAACAAACTGGGAGGCATCCATCTTCCTGACTTCAAACTGTACTATAAAGCAATAATAGTTTAATCTGCCTGGACTGGCACAATAACAGAAGCATCAATATCTGGAATAGATCTGAGATACCAGAGATGAAACCATCAATATATGGTAACCTAATCTTGGATAAAGCAGACAAAATTATACTATAGGGAAAAGATTCTCTCTTCAATAAATGGTGCTGGGAAAACTGGTTAGCAACATGCAGAAGAGTGAATCAGAATCCCAACCTCTCACCTCTCACAAAAATTTACTCAAGACGGATAACAGACCTAAACCTAAGGCATGAAACCTTAAGAATCCTAGAAGAAGATGTTGGGAAAAACCTATCAGATATTGGCCTAGGCAAAGAATTTTTGAGGAAGACCCCCAAAACAATCGCCACCGCATCAAAAATAAACAAATGGGATCTGATCGAATTAAAGTTTCTGCACAGCCAAGGGAACTATCATTAGAGCAAATAGACAACCCACATAGTGGGAGAAAATATTCACTCTTTACACTTCTGATAAAGGTCTAATAACAAAAAAATCTATCTAGAACTTAAAAGAATAAACAAGAAAAAATCAAACAACCCCATCAAGAAATTGGCAATGGAAATGAATAGAAACTTCTCCAAAGAAGACAGAAATGGCCAGCAAACATATAAAAAAATGTTCAATATCTCTAATCATTAGAGAAATGCAAATCAAAACCACAATGAGATACCACCTAACTCCAGTAAGAATGGCCTGTATCAGGAAAACCCAAAACAACTAATGCTGGTGAGGATGTGGAGAGACAGGAACACTCTTACACTGTTGGTGGGACTGCAAATTAGTACAACCTTTATGGAAAAGAATTTGGAGATGGCTCAAACAGCTAGAAAAAGAAATACCATTCGACTCAGCAATACCATTGTTGGACATCTACCCAAAAGAACATAAGTCACTCTATTATAAAGACATCTGTACCCGAATGTTTATGGCAGCATAATTCACTGTTGCACGGTCATGGAAACAACCCAAGTGCCTGTCAATTCATGAGTGGATAACTAAAATGTGGTATATGCTCACAATGGAATACTACTCAATTATAAGAAACGACAGCTAGCACCGTTTATGCTAGTTTAAGCCCATTATACAAAGTGAGGCAATAGAAGTTCTTGAAAATGGGCTACCCATCTACTCGCTATCAAATTGGTACTGACTGATTAAAACTACCGTGCTCAAAAGATGGTAGTGTCCACCAGGGATTGGGGGGGCAGACCCACATCTTACGGATGTGGCAAGCATTGTGGGGGGGAAGGGATTACCTCTAATCCTTTTTAGGGAGAGGCAAAGATATACATTGTAACCAAAATGTCTAAAAAGAAACCTGTTATCGGGAGGTGGGCAGGCAGAAGGGGGGAGTAGGGGAAGGTTGTGTACTTACATAATGGTTGTGGTGCGCACCACCTGGGGGTTGGACACGCTTGAAGCTCTGGCATGGCAGGGTGGCGGAGGGGCAGCAGGGGCAATATATGTAACCCTAACAATATTTGTACCCCCATAATATGAGGAAATAAAAGAAAATTTATTTAAAAAATCATATCATCAGCAAAGAACGATGGTTTCACCTCCTCTGCCCCCATTTGGAAGCTTTTGATTTGTGTATCTTTTCTGATTGCTCTGGCTAGAGCTTCCAGCACTATGTTGAATGGAAGCCATGATAGAGGGCAAACTTGAGTGGTTCCAGTTCTAAGCGGGAATGCTTTCAGCCTTTCTCCATTCAGTGTGATGTTGGCTGTGGGTTTGTCATATGTAGCTTGTATCATTTTAAAAAAAATATATTTTTTTCCTTTTATTTCCTCATATTATGGGAGTACAAATATTGTTAGGGTCACATATATTGCCCCTGCCACCCCTCCCCCACCCTGCCATGCCAGAGCTTCAAGTATGTCCAACCCCAGGTGGTGTGCACCTCACCCATTATGTAAGTATACTCCCTTCCCTTCCTCCCCCCTCCAACCTGCCCAACTCCCGATAACAGGTTTTTTTTTAGACATTTTGGTTACATTGTATATCTTTGCCTCTCCCTAAAAAAGGTTAGAGGTAATCCCTTCCTGTATCAAGAAAGGACAAATGCTGGCAAGGATGTGTAGAGACAGGAACACTCTTACACTGCTGGTGGGACTGCAAATTAGTGCAACCTTTGTGGAAAAGAATTTGGATATACCTCAAACAGCTAGAAATAGAAATACCATTTGACCCAGCAATAGCATTGCTTGTATCATTTTTAGATATGACCCATCTATGCTTAGTTTGTTAAGCATTCTTAACATAAAAGAGTGTTGAATTTTGTGGAATGCTTTTTCTGTCTATTGATAGGATCATATGGTCTTTGTTTTTGCTTCTATTTATGTGGTGAATTAAATTCATAGATTTGCATATGGTGAAACATCCCTGCATCTCTGGGATGAAGCTCACTGTGTCATGATGGATTATTGTTTCAATAAGCATGTAAATTCTCTTTACTAGGATTATGTTCAGAATTTTTGCATCTATATTCATAAGGGATATTGGTCTATAGTTCTATTTTTTGGCTATGTCCTTTCTGGGTTTTGGTATCAGGGTGATGTTGGCTTCATATAATGTGTTTAGGAAGATTCCGTCATTCTCAATGTTATGGAATAATTTCTGCAGGATAGGTACCAGCTATTTTTTGCAGTTCTGGTAATATTTGGGTGTGAAACCATCCAGACCAGGACTATTCCTTTCAGGAAGGTTTTTTATTGCTGTATCAATTTCAGTACTTGATATTGGTTTGTTCAGGAATTCTATTTCTTCCTGATTGAGTCTAGGGAGTCTGTTTGTTTCTAAGAATTTGTCCATTTTCTTCAAGTATTCCAGTTTATGTGCATAGATTTTTTTTACAGTATTCATATATGTTACTTTGTATTTCTGTGGCATAAGTTGTAATTTCTCATTTTTCATTCTTGAGCTCATTAGACTTCTTTCTTTTCTGCTTTTCATTGATCTAGCCAGAGGCATGTCAATTTTGTTTGTTTTTTCCAAGAACCAACTTTTGTTTTATTAATCTTATGTATAGTTTTCTGTTATCAATTTCATTTAGTTCTGCTCAGATCTTGGTTATTTTATTTCTGCTGGGTTTGGGGTCAGTTTACTCATCCTTTCCAGTTCTTTGAGATGATTCACTAGATTGTTTATTTGTGATCCTTCGGTCTTTGGGGTGTAGGCATTCATAGATATAAATTTGACTCTCAGGACTGCTTTAACAGAGTCCCACAGATTTGGATAACTTTTGTCTCTTTTCTCATTTATTTCAAAGAATCTTTTTTATTTCTATCCAGATTTCCTTCTTAATAAAATAATTGTTTAGCATAAGCTTCTTTAGTTTCCATGACTTTGTTTAGAGATGGGACTTTCTGTTGGAGTTGATTTCTAATTTTATTCCAGTGTGGTCTGAGAAGATGCATGGCATAATTTCTGTTTTTTAAAAACTTTTTGAGACATACTTTGTGAACTAAAATATGATATGATTAATCTTAGAGAATACTCCTTTAGCTGATTAGTAAAATGTATATTCGGTGGTTTTGGGGTAGAATGTTCTGTAAATGTAAGCAGGCTGAATTGTTCTAGGGTTCTGTTTAAATACATTGTTTATTTGTTAATTTTCTGTTTTGAGGATCTCTCCTGTGCTTTCAGAGGGGTCTTGAACTCCCTGGCTCTTATGGTGTTCCTGTTTATCATTGTCTTTAGATCAAGTAGGATTTGCTTTATGAATCTGGGTTCATCTGAGTTAGATGAATAAATATTTATAATTGTTATGTCTTCTTGTTGAAATATACCTTTCACCATGATATAGTGACCTTCTTTGTTTTTCATTACTTTTGTTTTGAAGACTAGTTCATCTGAAATCAGAACCAACATGCCGAATTTCTTTTGCCTTCCGTTTGCTTGAAATATTGTTTTGTCCATGTCTTTACCTTGAGTCTGAGTCATCCTTGTGGGTTAGATGTGTTTTCTGAAGAATGCAGATACTTTTCTTGTGTATATTTAACCATTTCACTAGCCTATGTCTCTTGAGTGGACAGTTCAACTCATTCACATTTATTGAAATAACTGATAAATGGGGCACATTTCTGTCATCCTGTTGAGTTGAACTTTACTGCTTTTTTTTTTTATTTCAGCGTATTATGGGGGTACAGATTTTAAGGTTTCAATAAATGCCCCAACCTCTTCACAAGTCTGAGTTTCCAGCATGACCATCCTCCAGATGGTGCACATCTCACTCATTATGTATATACACGCCCCGTCCCCCTCCCCCCTGCCCAATACCCTATTAATGTAGTACCTATGTGTCCACTTAGGTGCTACTCCGTTAATATCAGTTTGCTGGTGAATATATGTGGTGCTTGTTATTCCATTCTTGGAATACTTCACTTAGTAGTATGGGTTCCAGCTCTAACCAGGAAAATATAAGATGTGTTATATCACCATTGTTTCTTAGAGCTGAACAGTACTCCATGGTATACATATACCACATTTTATTAATCCATTCTTGGATTGATGGGCACCTGGACTGTTTCCACAGCCTTGCAATTATGAATTCTGCTGCTATAAACATTCGAGTGCAGATGTCTTTTTTGTAGAATGTCATTGGACCTTTTAGGCAGATGCCCAGCAAAGGGATTGCTGGATCAAATGGTAGATTCACCTGTATCGCTTTAAGATATCTCCATATTGCTTTCCACAGAGGTTGAACTACTTTGTAGTCCCACCAGCAGTGTAGGAGTGTTGTCTCTCTCCGCATCAACGTCAGCATTTGTTATTTGCAGACTTTTTGATAAAGGCCATTATCACTGGAGCGAAGTGATATCTCATTGTAGTTTTGATTTGCATTTCCCTGATGATTAGAGATGATGAGCATTTTTTCATATGTTTGTTGGCCATTCTTCTGTCTTCTTTAGAAAAGTTTCTGTTCAAGTCCTTTGCCCACTTTTTAATAGGGTTATTTGATTTTTTCTTGCTGATTTTCGTGAGTTCTAAGTATATTCTAGTTATCAACCCTTTATCAGATACGTAGGATGCAAAAATTTTCTCCCATTCTGTAGGTTGTCGGTTTACTTTCATGACTGTTTCTTTGGCAGTGCAGAAGATTTTTAGTTTCATCATGTCCCATTTATTTATCTTTGTGGCTGCTTTGATTGCCTTTGGGGACTTCTTCATAAACTCTTTGCCTAGGCCGATGACTAGGAGAGTGTTTCCAACATTTTCCTCTAGAATTCTAACAGTTTCATACCTTAGGTTTAAGTCTGTTATCCACCATGAGTTGATTTTTGTGAGGGGTGAAAGGTGTGGGTCCTGCTTTAGCCTTCTACAAGTGGCTATCCAGTTTTCCCAGCACCATTTATTGAAAAGGGATTCTTTTCTCCAGCGTATGTTATTGTCTGCTTTGTCAAAGATTAGATGGATGTATGAGGATGGTTTTATATCAGGATTCTCTCCTCTGCTCCACTGGTCAATATTCCTATTTTTGTGCCAATACCAGATTGTTTTAATCACTACAGCTTTGTAGTATAGTTTGATATCTGGCATATTAATGCCTCCCATTTTGTTTTTGATGTCTAGAATTCCTCTTGACATTCAGGGTCTTCTTTGGTTCCATACAAAGAGTAAAATTATTTTTTCTATATCTGTGAAGAATGCTGATGGGATTTTAATAGGCATTGCATTGAATCTGTAGATCAGTTTGAGTAGTATAGACATTTTAATGATGTTGAGTCTGCTGATCCACGAGTATGGATTGGTTTTCCATCTGTTTACATCCTCTGCTATTTCCTTCCTCAGTGTTTCATAGTTCTCCCTGTAGAGGTCTTTTACCTCCTTGGTTAAGTATACTCCTAGGTACTTTAATTTCTTTGTTGCTATTGTGAAGGGTATTGAGTCTTTGATTTGGTTCTCAATTTAATTGTTGTTGGCATATACGAATGCCTCTGATTTCTGTGTATTGATTTTGTATCCTGAGACTTTACTAAATTCATTGATCTGTTCCAGGAGTTTCTTGGTTGAATCTTTAGGATTTTCTAGATACAATATCATATCATCAGCAAACAGTGAAAGTTTGATCTCTTCTGCCCCTATTTGGATACCTTTAATTCCACTTTCCTGTCTGATTGCTGTAGCCAGGACTTCCAGCACTATGTTGAATAGAAGTGGAGATAGTGGGCAGCCTTGTCTGGTTCCAGTTCTAATTGGGAATGCTTTCAATTTTCCCCCATTCAGTATGATGTTGGCTATGGGTCTGTCATAAATGGCTTGTATCATTTTTAGGTATGTCAATTCTATGCCTATTTTCTTAAGTGTTCATATCATGAAAGGGTGTTGACTTTTGTCAAAAGCTTTTTCTGCATCTATTTATTGAAAGAATCATGTGGTCTTTGTTTTTGCTTCTGTTTATTTGGTGAATTGCATCTATAGATTTATGTATGTTGAACCATCCCTGCATCCCTGGGATGAAGCCTACTTGGTCGTGATGGATTATTTTTTTGATAAGCGTCTGGATTCATTTAGCTAAGATTTTGTTTAAAATTTTTGCATCTATATTCATTAGGGATATTGATCTGTAGTTTTCTTTTTTTGTTGCATCCTTTCCTGGTTTTGGTATCAGAGTAATATTCGCTTCATAAAAGGTGTTGGGGAGGTTTCCGTTCTTCTCGATTTTGTGGAATATTTTTTGCAAGATAGGTACTAGTAATTCTTTGTAAGTGTGGTAAAATTCGGGTGTGAAGCCATGTGGACCGGGACTTTTGTTTTTAGGGAGATTTTTAGATGCTGTTTCTATTTCAACTGTAGAGATTGGTCTGTTCAAGGAATCTATTTCTTACTGATTGAGCCTAGGGAGGCTGTGTGTTTCTAGAAATTTGTCAATTTCCTCCATAGTTTCCAATTTGTGTTCGTAAAGATTTTTGTAGTACTCATAAATTATATCTTATATCTCTTTGGTATCAGTTGTGATATCTCCTTTTTTGTTCCTGATGGAGCTTATTATAGATTTCTCTTTTCTGCTTTTCATTAGCTTAGCCAGTGGTGTGTCAGCTTTGTTTATTTTTTCAAAGAACCTACTTTTTGTTTTGTTAATCTCCTAAATAGCTTCCCTGTTTTCTATTTCGTTTAGTTCTGATTTGATCTTGTTTATTTCACTTCAACTGCTGGGTTTGGGTCTGGTCTGTTCTTCTTTATCCAGCTCTTTGAGTCGTTTCCTTAGATTGTCTATTTGTGATCTTTTTGTCTTTTGGTTGTAGGCATTTATGGAGATAAACTTTCCTCTCAGAACTGCTTTAGCTGTGTCCCAGAAGATTTGATAACTTGTCTCTCCATTGTCAATTTCTTCATAGAATTTTTTTATTTCCATCTTGATTTCTTCATTTATGAAGTAATCATTTAGTAGGAGGTTGCTTAATTTCTACGTTTTTGTGTAGAAATGTGAGTTTCTGTTAGGGTTGATTTCTAATTTTATTCCACTGTGATCTGAGAAGATACATGACATGATTTCTATATTTTTAAATTTCTTGAGGGTTACTTTGTGTCCTAGGATATGGTCGATCTTAGAGAATGTCCCGTGAGCTGATGAGAAGATCTTATATTCAGTGGATTTTGGGTAGAATGTCCTGTAGATGTCAGTCAGACCCAGTTGTTCTAGGGTTTTGTTTAAGTTCATTATTTCTTTATTAATTTTCTGTTTGGAGAATATGTCTTGTGCCATCAGTGGGGTGCTGAAATCTCTGGTGATTATGGAGTTGCTATTAATCCATTTGCCTAGATCCAGTAAGGTTTGCTTTGTGAATCTGGGTGCACCTAAGTTGGGTGCATATAGATTTAAAATTGTTATCTCTTCTTGTTGAAGTGTGCCCTTCACCATTATATAATGACCCTGTTTGTCTTTCACTACTTTTGTTGGTTTAAAAACTAAATCATCTGAAATTAGAACTGCCACGCAAGCCTTCTTTTGGCTTCCACTTGACTGGAATACTGATCTCCACCCTCTTACTTTTAGTCTATATGCATCCTTGCAGGTTCGATGTGCTTCCTGAAGACAGTGTATACTTGGCCTATATTTTCTTATCCATTCAGCCAGCCTATGTCTCTTGAGTGGAGAGTGTAAGCCATTCACATTTATTGAGAGAACTGATAGGTAAGGTAGATTAGTGTTCATTCTGTTGGGTTGGATGTTGTTGCTATGATTTCTGTCTTGAGCCATTATAATATATGGCCTTTAATCTCTAGGTTTTCGTTGTTTTTATATTCGTAGGTTATTATTATGATGTTCGACGTAATGCTGCTTTGAGTACTTCTTTTAAGGCTGGTCTTGTCTTGGTGAATTCTCTGAACCTTTGCTTGTCTGAGAATGTCTTTATTTCTCCTTCATATACAAAGCTTAGTTTTGTAGGGAATAAGATTCTAGGCTGGGCATTGTTTTGCTTCAAGAGTGAGAATGGGGCCCCAGTTTCTCCTTGCTTGTAAAGTCTCATTAGAGTAGTCTGGTGTTATTCGAATTGGGTTTCCCTTGTATGTTACTTGCTTCTTTCATCTTACAGCTCTTAGAAGGGCCTCTTTAGTTGATATTTTGGTCAGTCTAATGAGTGCATGTCGTAATGTCTTCGTGTTTGCATTAATTCTCCAGGGGGTCCTCTGAGCTTCTTGAACCTGTATATCGAGATTTTGAGCAAGGCCTGGGAAATTTTCCTCTATTATATCTTCAAACAGCTTGTCCAACTCTTGATTGTTGTCTTCTTCCTCTTCTGGTAACCCTATGACCCTCACATTAGGTTTCTTCACATAATCCCACAGCTCTTGTAGGCTTTGCTCTTTTTTCTTGTTTCTCTGCTCTATTTCTGTGACTGATTCATTTAATTGGAGGGTGTTATCTTCAATCTCTGAGATTCTTTCTTCTGTTTGATCTACCCTGGTCTTGAGACTTTCCACTGTATTTCATAATTCCCTGAATTGATTCTTCATTTCCAGGAGTTCGGTTAAACTTTTCTTCATTGTGTCTATTTCTTTAGTGAATTTTTTTCCAGATCCTGGATGCTTTTTGTGGTTTCTTTGTGTTGGTTATTGATTTGTTCTTGCAGGTTGGTGAGTGTTCTTATGATTCACATATGAAATTCCCTTCTGTCATTTTGGCTAGCTGATTTTGATTGGTGCCCGTTTCTAGGGGGCTGAGGCTCCTCTTTGGGGGTATGTTTTCCGTTTGGTTCTTCATATTTCCTGAGTTCCTTCGCTGATTTCTTCCCATGTTGATCCATTGTTGTTTCTTTTCTTTAGGTTTTTGTTTGGGTATTCACACACCTTGTTTAGTTTCTGAGCCGATAGGTGGTGTCTGTGGGTGAGATTCGACCACTCCCTGTATAATGAGTCAGTAGGTGTCGTGAAAAGGGTGTGCAGGATGCTCTCCCTGTCAGTAGGTGGCCCTTGCTTGGAGGAACAGGCTATGCTGTTATTTTTATGTCCTGTCATCAGCTCTTGTTCCTGTAGAGAGAACTCTTTTGCCTCAGGTGGTGGGTGGGGCCCTGGGACTTCCAGGTGTGTCCTTTTCTACCCTTCAGTGAGGACTGTTCTAGGAGAGAGTCTGGGTGGAGCTGGGTTGGGTAAGCCTGCCCACAGGCACCACAAATGTCATTAGCAGGGGTTAAATTTCTGTTCTCTGCTTCCAGGCAAAGCTGACAAAGAGGGGCTGGAATGGCCCAGCTAAATAAGAGAGTTTGCGTGGTCGGGGGCGGCTGTTTTAGACTCGCAGTCGGGAGCAGGCCTGGCTTCTTTCCACCGTCCCCAACTCTGCAGCTACTCCTGGGCCTCTGCTAGCAGGCCAGACCACACACCACCAGGCCTCCCCTGGCTGTGATGCCGGCGGGGAGGTTCCCTGTGCAGGAACGCCACCTAAGCTGGGCGCACGGCCTCCCTTTGGGGGGAGGGTTGCCCTCTAGCTTTTGCTTGAATATCTCTAGTATTGGAATACTCACCTTAGGTGACTTCTCTATGATATTATATGTCAGGTCTAAGTTGTATATCTATAAAGAAAAGATCAAGAGGAAAAAAACAACAGATAATAATAATAGTAATAAATATGTGGATTATGATCAAAGGAAAACCCCAAGTTATAGTAATACACTAGAGCATAGCCAACCTAACCATAGGTACTGGTGTTGCTTTCCCATGATTACAACTATAGATACACAGGAAAGATTTAGTCCTGACAGAGAAGGTCATCCCCTCTCACAAAGTCTTCAAACATGAAGTCTCAGTTTGATAAGAAAAGTGCTCCTAAAAAATGTCTTTACTTGCCCTGCTCAAAATTTCATCTTTCAGAAGACAGAAAAACACAAGAAAACTGACACTCTAAATTAAAATTTGAAATACAGGAAAAGATCACCACTGATATTAAGTGATAGAGGCAGAGGACCAAAATGACTAACTATAGAAGCAGCCCACACACTGCTCAGTAGGAGAGGATGAAAAACTGCGAGTGAATGCCCACCTATGGATGGATCCTGTTGGAGAGAGCATTGTAAATCATAGAGAACTGAGAGGAGACACACTCAGAGTGAAGGAGACAGGAATGGGGCTATTCACTCACCAAGATCAGGTACCTGGGCGATCCCCTTACATGTGGGGAAGTGATAAAGGAGAGAACCCCAGGTTTCCACACTCCCCACATGGGAACTACAACTCGAGCTATAAGGGCCACCTTGCACTACTACCATGGGCCTTTGTACTGATCAGGTAACTGCTTGGAGATAGTAAAGTGAAGTTGCATCAGAGAACAGGCTCAGCAGTGACCTGCTGGCCTTGGTTCCCAGGTTGTCACAGCCGACAGCACTCTGAGAACTTGTGTCTAGAGCACTCAGTCTACACCAGGATCAGTTTCACTGCAAAATGCCCCCTTTCTGGGGATGAGAGGGAGCAGGTAGAGCTTATACTCTCACACTCCCTTCTCTAGAAGCTAGGTGTCTCCACAACAAGGAGCTCAAACTGCCATGGTAGCAGCCTCAGCTGGACATGTGTGACAAGAAAGCCCCAGCCCTCCAGCAGCATAGCTCCCAGGACCCCATGTTCTGATCAATGAAGCAGGCACATCAGCCACATGCACCAAGATCCATGCTATCACAGATCCTGATGCCCTCATGCCCCCCTGTACCCATATGCCAAGCAGAGGCCCATATCCCTCACTCTGCATGCCAGTGGGCAGGCCACAGCCCTTCAGACACATATGCTGGGTGGGGGACCAACTCCCCAGGGTTTATGTGCCAGCTGGCAGGCCATACCCCACGGCCCTGCATGCCTCAAAGCAGGCCATGCTCCCTGGCTTTGTACTCCAGCTGGCAATCCATGCCCTCATGGCCCTGAGCACCAACTAGCAGAACAAGCCCCTTACCCTGCATGCTAGCTGGTCAGTGAAACAGGCACCTAAGCCCCATGCACCACTGCACCAAGACCCATGCCTTCACAGACTATGATGCCCAGCACAGGTCAATGCCACAACATATCCATGTGGCCATGCCCCCACAACTATGAAATGCCATGCCTGTGATCCAGCATTCCACCATACACCCACTAGCCATAAGCTGCCCTCTGCCACATATTGCCATTACACCTAGGCCTGGATAAAGTGAATGCTTGTAGCCCTAATACCTGTGGCCACTGCCTATATAGCATTACCAAACAGCCACTGCCCCCACCACTGGTGACCCAGGCAGGACAATTTCCTGTAAAAACCACCTCAGTGGAGACAGACTCACCCAGCCCCCTTCCCAAGCTTCCAAAATTGGCCAATGGACCAAATCATCACTGCACACAAAGACCCCTCAGCAGTGGCCCAGGTCTCATGACCCACCCAGGTACTTGGTGAGGTCAAGTGATATATCTAGGCACCTGCTAAGGTCCCACAACCAACCTCCATGGATAAGGATTTATGCAGCCTTTTGCTTGAGTTTCCAACAGTGGCCTAGGGACCATCTCATCAATCTGAACAAATATCCCCCACCACCAGATTAGACTGTGACAACTAGAGAGGATCAAGATGATGTAGGAGAACAGCGATGTTACAGACTCACAGTGTATCTGCTCCTCTCACACCAGGTCAATCCTCCAGAGTAGGACACAAAAGCATTATCTAGGGATCTCTCCTCATTTTCACTGAATAGGAGAGTTCCCAGCAAAGAACAGGTGTGCTGTAAACCTATCATGCCAGAACTGAGAGAAAAGGTATCAGATGAGAAGAAACCAGCATAAAAATCCTTTCAAAATGATAAAACAAGCTAGTTTGACACCCCCAAAGTTTCAAAATAGATCCACAGTAATAGACCCCCAACCATAAGGAAATTATAGAAATGTCAGAAATGGAATTCAGAATATGGATGGCAAACAAGATGAATGGAATTGAAGAGAAAGTTGAAAACCAACACAAACAAACCAAAAAATATTTCAGTATATGTATGAAAAATATGAAAAACTTGCTAAACAGAAAAACAGCATAAGAAAAGACATAACAGAACTTAGAGAAATGAAAAAATCATTTAGAGAACAAAATACAGCAGAAAGCTTCAACAACAGGCTAGACATAACAGAAGAATTACTGAGCTTGAAGACAAGGCTTTTGAACTAACCCAGACAGTCAATGATGCGGATAAAGAATAAAGAAGAATAAACAATCACTCAGAGAAATAATGGCACTACATGGAAAGAGCCAATATACAAATCATAGGTATCCCAGAGAGAAAAGAAGAAAAGCAAAAAGCATGGAAAATCTATCCAAGGGATGAGGAGAACTTCTTTGGTATGGCCAGAGATTCAGATATCCAGATAAAGATCATCACTGAACACGAGGAAGATTCATAGCACATTGGACATAGCCAAGACACACAGTCATCAATCTTGACAAAGTCAAAATGAAGGAAAAAATTCTATTTCATTTTAGTTTCTGCAAAACGAAAGCAACAACTAAACTACAAGGGAAAACCCATCAGGCTAATAGCAAATGTCTCAGCAGAGATCTTACAATCAAAAAGTGACTGGGACTCCATTTATACTCTTCTCAAACAGAATAATTGTCAGCAAAAAACTGTGTATCTTGCCAAACTAAGATTCGTAAATGATGGAGAAATAAAGACTTTTCAGATAAGTAAACACTAAGGGAATTGGTCACTACTTGACCTGCCCTTAAGGAAATGCTCAAAAGTGCATTATACATGCAAAAGACAAAAAGATATCCACCAGTGTAAAAGCACCCAAAAGTTATAGCTCAAACTCATGTAAAAGAATAGCAGAAGATGGAAAAGAAAACAAGAAGATATCATCCAACCTCATGAGCAGAAGAGGATCCCACATATTGATACTAATACTCAACATGAACAGTCTTAATGCCCTACTGAAAAGACATAGACTGGCTGAATGGATTAAAAACACAACACAAGTATTACCTAGCTCCAAGAAACACATCTAAACCACAAGGACTTACCCAGACTCAAGGTTACAGGGTGTAAAATGTTTTAGGCAAATGGAAAACAGAAAGAAAGAAAGAAAGAAGAAGAAAGAAAGAAAGAAAGAAAGAAAGAAAGAAAGAAAGAAAGAAAGAAAGAAAGAAAGGAAGGAAGGAAGGAAGGAAGGAAGGAAGGAAGGAAGGAAGGAAGGAAGGAAGGAAGGAAGGAAGGAAGGAAGGAAGGAAGGAAGGAAGGTTATTCTTACATCAGAGAAAATTTACTTTAAATGAACAATGGTAATAAAAGACAAAGATTGTAAAGAAAGCAATTCAACAAGAAGAAATAACAATCCTAAGTATATATGCACCTAACACAGGAGTTCCCAGTTTCATAAAGGGAATGCTTCTAGATCTAATGAAAGAAATAAACAGTAGCATCTTAATTGTTGGGGACTTCAACACTCAAAGACAGAACTGGACATTTAATTAAAGCAGAAAATAATGAAACAGTATACTTAAACAGGACTCTAGAATAAACGGACCTAACACATATTTACAGAACATTCTGCCCCAAAACTACTGAATATGCATTCTTCTCATCACCATATGGGACATGTTCCAGGATTGATTATATCTTAGGCCACAAAGCAAGTCTCAGAAAAATTAAAAAAAACAAAAAATAAGTCATACCATGTATCTTCTAAGACCACCATGGAATTAAACCAGGAATCAATTCCAAAAGAAACTCTTTAATCTACACAAAGTCATTGAAATTAAAGAACATGCTGCTGAATGATCATTGAGCCAAGGATGAAATTAAGATGGAAGCCAAAAGATTCCTTGAACTGAATGAAGAAGGTGACACAAACTTTCAAAATCCATGGGATAAGCCAAAGGCAGTCCTAAGGCAAAGTTCATAGCCTTAATTTATTGAAACCAGAAAAAAAAAAAAAAACAACACTAGAAAGGAGCAATGAAAAAAAGAGTTAGTTCTTTGAAAAGATAAACAACATTGATGGACCACTAGCCAGATTAACCAGAAATAGAAGAGAAAGACATGAGTAAGCTCAATCAGAAATGAAAAAAAGGATATTACTACTGATGCATCAGAAATGCAACATTACATCTGTGAATACAACAAAAATCTCTATGCACAAAAACTAGAAAACATACAAGAAATGCATACATTTCTGGAAACACACACTTATCAAGCCTGAATCAGGAAGAAACAGAAATCCTGAACACACCAATAACTAGCAGTTAAATTGTATCAGTAAAAAAAATCTGAGCAACAACAACAAAAAAACTCAGAACAGATTCACAACAAAAGTCTATTGGACCTACAAAGAAGAACTGGCCCCTATCCTACACAAATTGTTTCATAATATTAAGAAGGTGGGAATCCTCCCTAATTCATTCTACAAAGATAATATCACCTTGATACCAAAGACAGGAAACAATTCAACCAAAAAAGAAAACTACAGACTAATATCCCTTATCAACATAGATGCAAAAATTGTCAAGAAAATACTAGCAAACCAAATCATCAAGTGAGTTTCATACCAGGGAAGCAGGAATGGTTCAACATATGCAAATCAATGAATGTATTCACTACATAAACAGAAACAAAAACAAAGATCATATGATTATCTCAATAGATGCAGAAAAAAGCATTCAATGAAATCCAGCACTCTTTCATGATAAAAACCCTCAACAAATTAGGCATAAAAAGAACATACCTAAAAATGATAAAAAGCCATATATGACAAACCCACAGATAATATCACACTGAATGAGGATAAGTTGGAAGCATTCTCCCTAAGAAGACAAGGGTGTATATTGTCACCACATCTATTCAACATAGTATGGTAAGTCCTACACAGAGCAATAAGGCAAGATGAAAGAAATAAAGGGCACCCAAATCACAAAGGAGGAGATCAATCTATTTGTGACTGTTGATGATATGATCTTTAATATAGAAAACCCTAAAGCTACCACAAAAATAATCTTGGAATTGAAAAATAGATTCAGGAAAGTCTCAGGTTACAACATCTATGTATACAAATCAGTAGCATTTCTATATACTAATAACACTCAAGATGAGAATCAACTCAAGGACACAATATCATTCACACGGGGTACAAAGAAAATAAAATACCTAGAAATATACTCAAAAAAGGTGGTGAAAGATCTTTACAAGGAGAACTACAAAACAATGATGAAAGAAATTGCAGATGACACAAACAAATGGAAAAATATCCCTTGTTCATGGATTGGTAAAATCCACATAGTTAAAATGTCCATATTGCCCAAAGTGATTTACAGATTCAATATAGTACCCATCAAAATACCAATATCATGTTTCAAAGATCTAGAAAAAATAATACTAAGTTCCATTTGGAACCATAAAATAGCCAAAGCAATCTTAAACAAAAATAACAAATCTGGTGGCATCGCATTACCTAACTTCAAATTATACTACAAGGCAAAAGTAACCAAAACTGCATGGTACTAGTATAAATTTAGAGACATTGACCAATGGAACAGAATAGAGAACCCAGATATAAAACTATCTACAACCACAGGATCTTCGACAAAGCAGACAACAACATTCACTGGGGAAAATAAGCCCTATTCAGTAAAGGTTCTTTGAAAATTGGATAGGCATATGCAGAAGCATGAAACAGGGCCCATATCTCTCACCATATACAAAAATGAATTCAAGATTGATAAGAGACTTAAATTCAAGGCATGAAACCATAAAAGTTCATTGTGAAAATATGGAAAAAAAAAAAACTCTTTATAGACATCAGCCTAGGCAAGGAATTTATGACTAAGACCTCAAAGGCAAATCCACCACCAACAAGAATAAATAAATGGGATTTAATTAAATCAAAAAGCTTCATGGCCAGGCATGGTGGCTCACACCTGTAATCTTAGCACTCTGGGAGGCTGAGACGGGTGTATCATTTGAACTTAGGAGTTTTAGATCAGCCTGAGCAAGAGCAAGACTCCAGCTCTCAAAAAAAAAAAAAAAGAAAAGAAAAGAAAAGAAAGAAAGAAAGAAAGAAAGAAAGAAAGAAAGAAAGAAAGAAAGAAAGAAAGAAAGAAAGAAAGAAAGAAAAAAGGAAAAATTAGGTGGACAACTAAAAATATATATAGAAAAAATTAGCTGGGCATGGTGGCGCATGCCTGTAGTCCCAGATACTCAGGAGCCTGAGGCAGAAGGATAGCTTGAGCCCAGGTGTCTGAGATTGCTGTGAGCAAGGCTGATGCCACGGCACCCTAGCCCAGGCAACAGAATGAGACTCTGTCACAAACACACACACACACACACACACACACACACACACACACACACACACACACACACAAACACGGAGAAGATAAAGAAAAAAAAAAGCATAGCAAAGGAAATAATCAAGAGAGTGAATAGACAACTTACAGAATGGGAGAAAACATTCATAAACTATTCATCCAGCAAAGGACTGATCTCCAGTAACTAGAAATAACTCAAATAAATCACCAAGAATAAAACAAACAATCCCACCAAAAGGTGGGCAAAAGACATTAACAGAAGTTTTGAAAGAAGATAGACAAACAAATGTCCAACAACCATATGAAAAAATGCTAAACATCACTAATCATCAGGGAAATTCAAATTAAAATTACAACGAGATACCACCTTACTCCTATCAGAATTGCCATTATTAAAATATCAAAAAATAGATACTGTTGTGGATACAGAGATAAAGGAACATTAATACAATGTTGGTGGGACTGCAAATTCGTACCTCTATTGAAAACAGTATGGAGATTCCTCAAAGAGCTAAAATTAAACCAACCATTCGATCTAATATTCCCACTGATGGATATCTATCCAAAAAAAAAAAAGTATGTCTTGTTAAAAAGACACCTGCAGTCTAATGTTTATTATAACACAGTTCACAATTGCAAAGATGTGGAATCAATCTTAGTCTCCATCTATTCATAATTGAATAAAAAATGTGAGATACACACACACACACACACACACACACACACACATTTCAGTAATGGAAAACCTAACAGTGTATGTTCTCACTAAGTGAGAGCTAAACAATGGCTACATATTGGCACAAAGCGATACGAAGAACATAAGAAACCAAAAAGGGGTGAGGGTTGGTGGGTGAGGGATAAAATCTTACCTATTGGGTACAATGAACACTATTTTGGTGATGGACACAACAAAAGCCCTAACTTTAGCAATATAGAAGGTAACCATGTAACAAAAACACATGTATCTCCTTAATATTTTGAAATTTAAACAAAGTAATAAAAAGAAAGTGATAGGAACCTTGACCAAAAGGGATTATTATCATGTTAAGTTTGTGATAGCAAATTAAGAGAATACTGGGGATAGTCATGCACATAACTCCAGATTAAAGGAGAGTCAACTTGGAAAATTTCACAAATCAGATATTTGTAATCCAAAGCTTATAACAGGAAAATAATTCAATACATACAATTCAATCAATAACATAGGCTAGATTCATCCAAAATAATACAAAATAAAAAGGGATTTGATTGCTGAGAGGGAGCTTCTGGAAGAGCTTAAATATAAACAAAATGACAAACTGAATTTTTAAAAAATAATAAAATGTTAATTATTTCTGTGGTATCAATAACTAGAGATATTATCTACTCAGGCTAAAATGAACCAAAGTTTATAAAAATGCTAAAACAACAAAGGGAATCTTCTTTTGTTTTCCAGTAGATGTTAATAGAAAAATAGGAAAGGGACAGAAACATTTTTTTATTACCTCATATTATGAGGGTACAAATATTGTTAGGGTTACATATCTTGCCCCTGTCCTCCCTCCCCACCCCGCTATGCAAGAGATTCAAGCGTGCCCAGCCTCCAAGTGGTGCGCACCGCACCCACCTTGTAAGTGCATACTCTTCCCCTCCTCTCCCCTCCCACCTGCACACTTCCCGATTATAGATTTTTTTTTCAGACATTTTGGTTACAATGTATATCTTTACCTCTCCCTACAAAGGGGTAGAGGTAATCCCTTCCCCCACACAATGCTCGCCACTTCCTTAGGGCCCCCCCCCAAAAAAATCCCCGTTGAACACTACCATTTTTTGAGCACCATAGTTTTAGTCTGTCAGTACCAATTTGATGGTGAGTAGATGTGTAGCACATTTTCCAGGTCTTGTGTTGTCTCGCTTTGTATTATGGGCTTAAGCTTAATCCAGGATAGCATAAACGGTGCTAGCTCACTATCATTTATTAGGATTGAGTAATATTCCATTGTGAGCATATACCACATTTTAGTTATCCACTCATGAACTGATGGAAACTTGGGTAGTTTCCATGACCATACCATGCAATAGTGAATTGTGCTGCCATAAACATTCAGGTGCAGATGTCTTTATAATAGAGTGACTTATGTTCTTTTGGGTAGATGCCCAACAATGCTATTGCTGGGTGGAATGGTATTTCTATTTCTAGTTGTTTGAGCTATCTTCAAATTCTTTTCCATAAAGGTTGCACTAATTTGCAGTCCCACCACCAGTGTAAGAGTGTTCCTGTCTCTCCACATCCTCGCCAGCATTTGTTCTTTTGGGATTTCTTGATACAGGCCATTCTCGCTGGGGTTAGGTGGTATCTCATTGTGGCTTTGATTTGCATTTCTCTAATGATTAGAGATGGTGAGCATTTTTTATATATTTGCAGGCCATTATTCTGTCTTCTTTGGAGAAGTTTCTGTTCATTTCCATTGCCCATTTCTTGATGGGGTTAATTTTTTCTTGTTTATTCTTTTAAGTTCTAGATAGATTCTTGTTATTAGACCTTTATCTGAAGTGTAGAGAGCAAATATTTTCTCCCATTCTGTGGGTTGTCTATTTGATCTAATGATTGTTTCCTTGACAGTGCAGAAACTTTTTAATTTGATCAGATCTCATTTGTTTATTTTTGATGTGGTGGTGATTGCCTTGGGGCTCTTCCTCATAAATTCTTTCCCTAGACCAATATCTGATAGGGTTTTCCCAACATCTTCTTCTAGGATTCTTAAGGTTTCATGCCTTAGGTTTAGGTCTGTTATCCATCTTGAGTGAATTTTTGTGAGAGGTGAGAGGTTGGGATCCTGATTCGCTCTTCTGCGTGTTGCTAACCAGTTTTCCCAGCACCATTTATTGAAGAGAGAATCTTTTCCCCATAGTATATTTTTGTCTGCTTTATCCAAGATTAGGTTACCATATACAGATGGTTTGATCTCTGTAATCTCAGATCTATTCCAGGTATCGATGTTTCTGTTCTTGTGCCAGTCCAGGCAGATTTTATTATTGTCTTATAGTACAGCTTGAAGTCAGGAAGACTGATCCCTCCCAGTTTATTCTTTTTACTTAAGATTGCTTTGGCTATACGTGGTTTTCTCTGGTTCCATACAAAGCGAAGAATTATTTTTTCTAGATCTGTAAAGAATGGTAGTGGTATTTTGATGGGGATTGCATTGATTCTGTAGATCACCTTAGGTAATATTGACATTGTAACAATATTCATTCTACCAAGCCATGAGCATGGTAGATTTTTCCATCTGTTTAAATCATCTGCAATTTTTTTTTTTTTTTAGTGTTTCATAGTTCTCCTTGTATCAATCTTTCGTATCTCTTGTTAAGTATACTCCTAGGTATTTAATTTTCTTTGGGGCTATAGTAAAGGGTATTGAATTTTTTATTTGAGTTTCTGCTTGATGGTTCTTGGCATATATAAATGCTTCTGATGTGTATATTGATTTTATATCCTGAAACTTTACCAAATTCATTTATCAAATCTAGGAGTCTCTTGGATAAGTCCATGGGGTTTTCTAGATATAATGTCATATCATCAGCGAAGAGTGAGAGTTTGATCTTATCTGCCCTGACTTGGATGCCCTTAATACCCCCTTATGCCTGATTGCTATAGGAAAGACTTCAAGCACTATGGTGAATAGGAGAGGGAAAAGTGGGCATCCTTGTCTGGTTCCAGTTTGAAGGGGTAATGATTTCAATTTTTCCCCATTTAGAATGATGTTAGCCATTGGTTTGTCATAAATGATTTTGATAAATTTAAGGTGTGGGCCCTCTATGCATATTTTGTTAATAGTTTTTATCATAAAGGTATGTTGGACTTTATCAAATGCTTTTTCTGCATCTATTGACAGAAACATATGGTCTTTGTTATTGTCTTTATTTATAAAGTGGATTGTATTTATAGACTTGCGTATGTTGAACCAGCCTTGCATGCCAAGAATAAATCCCACTTGGTCACGGTGAATTATTTTTTTGATGTGCTGCTGAATTCTATTTGCTAAAATTTGTTTAGGATTTTTGCATCTATGTTCATGATGGATATTGGTCTGTAATTTTCTTTTTTGTTGCATCCTTACCTCGCTTTGGTATCAAGGTGATATTGGCTTCGTAAAATGAGTTAGGAAGAATACCATCCTTCTCAATGGTGTGGAAGTTTCTGTAGTATAGGTATGAGTTCATATTTGAATGTTTGGTAGAACTCTGGAGTGTAGCCATCTGGCCCAGGACTTTTCCATTTGGGGAGGTTTTTAATTACTGCTTCAATTTCTGAACTTGTGATTGGTCTGTTCAAGAACTCAGTTTCCTCCTGGGTGAACTTAGGGAGGTTGTGTGATTCCAGGAATCTGTCCATTTCATCTTCATTTGGGACAGAAACATTTTTAAAGGAAGATTACATGATTTTAAGAAATGATGGTGAGAAAACAGAATTTATTAACTCATATTACTTATATTTTGTCCACCAGAGAAAATAAGCTTCAGTTTAGGAACCTGAAGTTAATTACAGTTTAGGAGACATAAAAATAACAATAAAAGAAGTAAAAATTACTCCCAGGCTGTATTGTATGTTGTATGTTCTAGTCATAATTCTAAGATTATGACTTATCAAAGTCTCTAGGTTTGATTCTAATTCTAGGTGTTCAGCAAATGAAAATAAGCAAAAATAATGTTAAACTTTTAAAGGTGCTATTTTGTCAGAGAATCCCCGAACCAGGTAAATAACTTGTGCTTAATCAACCCCTAAAATAATAGTTCTCAAATTTGAACATGCCTGCAAATCACCTGAAGAATCGCCTTGTTAAACTACAGATTTTTTTTGGTCCCAGTATTAGTTTCTGATTCAGTAGATCTAAAGAGGGCCCCAGAATCTGCATTTCTAATAAGTTCTCCAATGACATGGATGCTGTTGATCCAGGAGCCAGAATTTGAGAAACACTGACCCAAGTGTCTCTCTCTTTTGCCTAGGGACACTGAGAGAAAGTAAGCTGCTAATGAGAACACTTCATTAAGGTCTTCTAAATACTGGAAATTATGTGTCAAAGGATAGGAGTTTGGTTGAATAAACTATAACACAAATACACAATTACCTACTATATAGCTGTAAAAAGGAATATGGAGAATATGAATCAATATGAATTTACAAAATATATTAATTAAAAAAGCAAAGTGTAAGAGAACACATAGAGTATGCTACCTTTTGCATAAGATAAAGGGGAAAATAAGAAAGAATACATATATACATTTACCTTTACATAAAGAATCACAGAAAGTATAAACCAGAAAACAATGAAGTTGGTTAACTACAAGGGATGTGGAAAAATGGGGTGAAGTATTTCCATATATTTTGGACTTTTGAAAACATGTTAATATTCTACATATTTAAAAAATAAAATTAAATCAGTAAGAATAGGAGAATAAACTTGAAAGCAAGTTGAAACAAATAAGCCTAACTAACTTTCAAATGAAAGACATAATAATATTGAAGAGAAACAACAACAAAAACTTAGCTATAAGTCATCCATCATCCTTCCCTGAGGCAATTGTACATCATGTAGAGATTTTGGTCATGAAGATACATTACAGAAGTGGAGGAGACCTCAGGTATTCTCTGTTTGGGGAAGGGTAATATATTCATTTTATGTAGGCATAGGCATTTTAAAAAGTGTATTATAAGGAGGATATTGGGTAGCCAGAAGGAAAATAGGAAACATAATTTGCTACCCACCATCTATTTGCTCTTATCTGGGTTACAATATATTACTTTTCATCAGAATGATTACTTCTCTTCCCACTTTCAAGTCAAGAATTTCTTATGGAGTTGACTCTACCCCCAGGAGCTAGATATAAGAGAGGATGTAAGGTTTGGACTTGTTACTGCCATCTTGCCATTGTAGAACCTGAGAAAGGGCCAGCATTGAAAAGATATCCGAGAGAGAAGAAAATGTCTCTATGACACTAAGACATGAATGTAGCCAACAAATTCCCTTTGGGTAAGCCAGTTTGGCTTAGGTACTAGCATTTGCAATTAACAAGGTCCTAATTGATTTGCTGCAAAACCAAATACATCCAGTTCACTACCCCTTGTATAAGTACCTTCTGTTAAATATTTTGTTTTAAATTTTAGTATCAGCAACAAAGTATCTCTTGAAGAATTAGCATGCTTTCTGCCACATAATTATTATGTAAACTGATGAGTTTCTCTTCTTGCCTGTTGTGTCAAGAAGCTCAGAGCTAAATTTAATGTTCAAGTAAATTACCTGTTAACCCTGGATGTTGGCATATTTTTTTAAATAATTTTCATGATTTTATTTTTATATTTCAATTTTAACATCCTTTTTATATGCATGCATGTTACCACAAACAATCTTGACTCTCTTTTAAAAGAATAAAATCAGTGTCTGGCACAACACTGCACTCATTTATTGAGTAAAAACATGCATGTATTAATGAAGAGAAAATGTTTTTGTCAGAAACTGTATAACAGATGATGTCAAATACAGTAGCTTACTTTAAAATACTTTCTGTAAAAAATTAAAAAATCAAGAATACTGTACCTACATTCAGAAAATATACTAAATATATCTGAGAGTCTTGAAGCAGAAGGAGAGAAATGGCAAGGCCTGCGTCCTAACCTGTGCTTAGGCAGGGAGGTGGGGCAGAGGGCAGCATTTTCAGTTAATTTATTTCTTCAAGTAAAGAGGACACTGGAGATTATCATGGAAGACACAAATTGTAGTCTTGATTCTTCTATCCCTCATGCTACCCTTAAAGTCACTCAAAGAAGATTAAGGCATGTTTAGCTTTGTAAACCTAAATTATTTCAGGGCCACACTGATCAAAAAATGCATTCCCTATTTTGAGAGATAATGCTTAAAAGACACCAGCAGAATGAGGTATCAATACTTTAGTGAGAATAAGTTTCTTAAAGTATTATAATGTATAAATGGTGATAAGATATTTTATTAAGGGGTTGGAAGATAGGAGGTATGAAAGAAGCAGAAGCAGAAGAGAGATTAAAAAGAGATGGACAGTGGGAAAGTAGTTTCTGCAAACTTTCCAAAGTTAGCCTAGGGTCTGTCTGTCCTATTTACCTTTAAAAAGCTGATTGAGAAAAACAGAAAAAGTACATGGAGATTTTGATCTCCAGGCTCCAAATGCATTTCTGAACTTCACATGAAATCAAGTTCCTATGTGTGTATGTATAGCCATTATAAATTAACATGGCCTACACATGTGTGGCTTCTTTTTGGCTAAATTTGTTATTCTACTTGATTCTATGCTTAAAACAATTTTGCCAATCCTCAGAGACTAAAGTTTTAATTTGTTTTTAATGCAGAAAGGGTTGTCACTTTAATTTGCAGACAAATGCATTTTCCTGGAATGTCCTAAAAATATTGTAAGTTTTTAAACTCATTTTATTGAATTTCCTTGCCTTATAAGAACAATAGAAATCAAAGTGAGAAAAATATTACAGTTCATAAAATTATCAAAGTATATGCATAAACAATATCCTGAAATGCTTGTTAAATCTGGCTCCTGAACAACGTTTATCATTTCCAGTGAATTCTGCAATTAGCTGTACATGTTCAATAAAAGCAGACACAAAGATTTATATCCATAAATGATCAAGCAAGGTCAACTGTAAAATGTTAGAAAGTTGCAGACTTTTTATTTAGTATCCAGAGAATGCTAGTCATTTAAAATGATATCTTGATAATTGTTGCTCACAGAGTTTTAACAAGAACAAAAATAAATATAATTTCTATGTAATCTTTGGCATGTTGTAAATTCAAAATGATAGCCATTTCCTTAGCAGCACTGTGAGGGGAAAAGCACTGCAAAATACACTACTGGATTTGGTCTTACATGATGAAAAATTTTAGTACAATGAATGAAAACTTTAATGTCAAAAGGAAGAATGCTTTAAAGAAAACATTTATAAAATAAATGATGGTATAAAATCCATAATATAGTCAGAAAAATATAGTTATCAGAACACTGGGACCTTTTCTTTCAATTGCATCTTTTAAGTACATGTGAATCAAATTTACATACAACTGCTATTTAGCGCCATTTCAGACTTGAGAAATGCAATGAAATGCCAGTAAATATATTTTCTATATTCAAAAATAAGTTTAGGAATTCAAAAGTGCTTGGAAAGTGTTGGCAATCCAACTGTTTACAAAGGTGGCTATAGCAAAGTATACTCTCTCTGCATAAACCCTATGTAATTCACAACTACCAACACTACTTCCTATTTAAAATAAAATCAAACACAGAAAAATACATTATCCTATTTTTTTGTACTATGGAATGCAAGATGAATTCTCATTTCCAAATCATGCTGGTATTTGGATATTTAATTAAGATTTATGTATAACTTTTAAAATGGCTGTTTCTTGCTAGACTGCTTTTCAGCTGTTAAAAATCATTTTATCATACTGAAAAACTTACATTATTTTTTTGCTATAAGTGGTATCAATTTCAGAGGGAATGAATTTTAAAAGGGAAATCAAATGTGACCTGAGCAATATTAGTTGATAGTAAAGGTAAAAGCAAATAATCTAATTGGTCACATTATGACAACTTACTATGAAACTAATATACTTAGTACATTCTCTAGAACTGTCCACATAAAATTAGTGCTTAATAAATACCTTTTGAAGAGTAGTTTCCACAATTAAACAACTAGAATGAAAGCAAAATAGTCATCCAAGGAAGCTCTATTGTTCAGGGTTTAGAAATGTGAATACAAATCAAACCTTAAGTTGGAAATTACCTACATATTTATTTCTAAGCATTTAAGCTAAAGTTTCTTGCTGATCAATAATTGAAATTTGCTAATATAATGTAAGTAAGCTTGGATTTTTGTACTCTAAAAATACTTTTCCTTTATATTTTTCTTCATATTTCAAAGAAACTCATGCCTATTATTAAGAAGTTACTATATCTTCAAATATAATTTCCTCATGTCTTAGCAACCAAATAGAATTTTAAGTGATCAAGCATTATCATTTTATTCAAATTATATGATGGACTTCATTATAAGACTAAAATCAGGAACAGTGCATTCATGAGTATAATCTATGTTGTGAATAATCACTACTAATGCCACTACATTCCTGCATAGGAAGGCAAATAGCACACTATTGATTCATTCTAATATCAGAAATCATTGATCTTGAGATACACGCCAAAAATGCCTGAATAAGCTTTAAAATGTACAGCACTGTTCTAAAGAATTTTAATTGCAATGGCCAATTTATACTTAATATGGCTTGCGTTCTTGTTGAAATAACATTGTGATAAATAGGATCTCTAGGTCTTGAAATCTAGACAGAGGATCTGGACACTTGACTCCATGAATTGTTTACATTCAACTTTTCTGTGCTTTTCTCTATCAATACAGTAGGAACAGGGGCAGAGGGAATAAAACTCCTTATGTTACATAGGTCATGTACTGTGAGAAACAAGAATGCAGATAAATATGGGCTTAACAACATCTATGGAAACAATTGCCAATCTCTGCCTCCCTTTACACCATTTCATCACAGAAGTTAAATGTGATTAAAAAGTTTGCAAGTTTTTAAGAGAAAATGTAGATTAAGAAGTAGAAAGGAAGGAACTGTGCAAAGCGTTTTAGATAATCTGACCTTGGGACATACTGTGTAAATTCATTCCCCTTAAAATACTTTCCCTGATAATAACTGAATTTAAAATTATTCTCATTTGGTCAGATCGCTGGAAGCTCCAGCAACTAGAAATTTGATTGATTAATGGACATCTTCCTTGAAAAAATGCCAACTATCTATTAGACACTGACAGAAAAATGTGAATTAATTTAATGTGATAGCCTTCCTTTTACCTTTTACATGAAAAGAGCTGCTCTGAAGGATGGATATTCTGATATGGGGAACAGGAAGGGAAAGGTAGTAAGGCCCTTTTGATGTATAGAATCCTCTGGGGATAGCATAAACCTTAATGATGGAGTACTGCTAGGAGGTGCTCAAGTAGGATAGATAGCATGAGGGGGCTGGAAAGCCAGGAGAAAGATAATGTAGAGAATGCCAAAGATAAACTTTGCTCGGTTTAAAGCCTAAGTTTTCCAGTGGGTCTTAGGGCCAAGGTAAGCATTTCTTTTCCTTCTTTATACATGAAGGGCCTCTTACTGTCTGGAAAATACTATTAAATCTCCATGAATAAATTTCTGTGGGCAATACTATTTTAATACGTTGTTTCAATGGGGAGACATTATAAACACCAAACATCTGTTCTTAAGTTTGTGGGTTGCCTAAACATATGGAATCCCTTTGAGCTAACCAGAGGTGCTATAAAAAATGTTTTATTATGTTTAATTACCAATGGTATTAATAAATTATAAAAATCAATGTTTAGGCATTCTTGTGTCTAACAAAATAGGCTTAAGTTTGATCTTCATGAAAGGACTTAAACCATTGCTTTTCCCTACAAAATCACTTTTGCCCAGCACTGCATTCTAATTTTCTTCCAAATAGTCTGAGTTTATTCATGGTAATATGTGCTTTAGGAAAATAGATTGTTAGTCTATTTGAGCAAACCTGGTTTTTTTTTCTCTTTGAGAAAAATAAGTTCAATATCATCTCACTTCCAGAACAATAATATCCTCAAACTGTGCTATCATTAAATACTACACAAAACCATGAACTAGAGAGAAAAACAATGCAAATAAATGTTCATGAATCTATGAAAAATCATGGTATTCTAAAGTCTTATCGAAAGGATTTTTTTTTTACTGGTTAAGCATTTATAGAAGCCCCATCAAAAAATATGTTCCACTCAAATTTGCATTTGTGGCTAATAGAGTTCTAGGCAAAATTGACATGATTGGGCATCCGTACCTGGGGTCCTTCTACAAAATGGTGGCATAGTTTAAAGCTTTCCCTTATAAAAAAGTTGCCCTCTACTACTATTATGCTAGCATATTTGAATTTTTCAGCAGAAAACGCTCACACAATTATTGAGTACATCTACTAGCATACCTGTGTCTGTTACACACTGTCAATCCTCATTGGTTGATAAGGAGTCATACTGTTTATTGTTTTATTCTTATAGTGTTCCTTTCATGATAGGACTGTATGACATGATCCTTCTGAGCATGCTAAATGAAAATTAAGACTGTCTACTTTTTAAAGCTATTGATTATTGAAACCCTAAAGATTATTTTGTGATTATTTTAATTTTCCAATTTAACTTCCCCTAATTTTACTACTTAAAAGCATACATGGATATAGTATCTCTGTCCTGAAAAGCTCAACACCTCAGAGTTTGACATATCAATTCTGATAGGAAGAAGGTATAATAGCTAAACAAGATAATGACAGGAGGAAAATAAGTCATAATATATGGACACACATTTTTACATGCAAATGCTTATAGTAATAAAGCAAAATGAGGAAAAGAAAATGCCAATTTGGAACATAGAAAGCCATAAGACATGATACCAGTCTATTTCTAAGTATTTTTTTACATGTGGCATTAGATGTTCTTTAAGCTCTTTCAACTATATCAAAAAGACATCTCAAAATAAGAATACATACTTTATGTATCACATCCAAGAAACAGATCTTTGTGCATGGGGTATAGATCACTTACATTATAAAGAGAATATATATAGCTTCTTTTATTAAATACCAAAGTTACAAGTCTCCTAGCCTAAATTGTATACTTCAGCACTCAGTAATCAATTCTCTCTCTCTGAACTAAGGAAAATAAAACACACAGCAAACAGTACACCTAGCACTCACAAGTAGTTCACGAATATTGACTAAACAAAAATTGTGATATCCTCAGGTTTACATTCATGAATTCTGTCAGTAGTAGCAGTAGTAGTAATAGCATTTTCTTCAACAACACAAAACAATTCTTTAAAATTTCATCATTTAGAGAAAACAATACATATTACACAGTGGTTCTGAAATCATAAATTTAATAAGACCAATTTGGTCAGATCTTTTTTATAAATATGGTTTTAAAATATGCTCAAATTTTACGTAGACCATGTATATTATTCCTATTTAAAATGTTAATCTTCTTGAAGTATAACTATCATGTAGCATTGTCTAAAGTTCACTGTAATACATTATACTATATCCTGTGTGCTAAGTGCACAAGTCTACTATAGTAACATTTCAACTATATTACCATAAGACTGAAGGTAGATTAATATGCTACACTGTAACTCAAAGCACATGGAAGTCATAAAAATAGTGTAATTCATTTATAAAGGGGACAGATAATAATTAAATCCAATTGGTTAACCTGAAATTCAGCTTACATAACATCAAGATAGTGTCAACACCATGTACTTTATTTTCAAAGGCTTAACTATGAACTATTTAGAATATTACACCTCCAATGTAAAGCCGTTGGCTAAAAAATTCTTCACCTGTACCACAATTTAATTAGATGTAAAATGTACAGAAGCCATATGGAAACCTGTATTTCTAGATGAGGCCATATATGGGTCACATACAGGTCTGTCTATACACATTATGTGTGATTTAATTCTTCTCTAAAAACTTTGGCACCAACCATAACAGAAATTAATATATTAGCACAAATGTATTTTGTTCTGGCACCAAAGTACTATGTCTACATTTTAGTAACTACAGACACTCAAATAAATGGAGTCCTTTGGTTGTGCACAACAAGCTTCTACAATACTTTTTTTGTTTTTGTTTGGAAAAAAAGAGAGCTTACTCTTCAGGATCTGAAATTTAAAAAAAAAAATACTGATATTGTTTGTCATTATATCGTCATATATGCATCTTGATTGTTGGTAATTTTTCCCAAAACCATTATTATATGAAACAAGAAATACTTTTAAAGTAACTTTATTTGAAATAAACTTAGAAGTTAGTGTGCAGAGTTGTTATGACCTTGTGGACACCAATTATATGCTTAAATGAACACTTGGACACTACTGCAAAACAACATAGTATGAATATTGTGAACTTGTGTATGTTTTTTTTTTTTTTTTTTTGAAAATCTCATTCCCCCTAAAAATGGGGACTTAAACAGAATATTCAAGTAATGTAGCAGAAAAAAGATGCCTTTGATATAAGATTAGGCAGAAAACCACACATTTAATTTTATCTTCATCCAGTTTGGTTGAGGAACACTACAAATCTTACAGGCCAGTTGATGTTCGCTTTTTCATGCTTCGTCGCTGAGCTAAGCTTGAAGCAGCAACAGGCTCTAGGAGTGGTGGAAAGGTCTTGTGAGTCAGGGCAGAATATGTGGCAACCACTGCTCCCTAAAATAATAAGAAAATGTCAAAAATTGAGTAACAATCTGTGGAGATAAGAAAAGAAAAAGTTCACATTATATCATAAGACATTTAACTAGAACAAAACTTTTCTGCTGGATAATAAGTCAATATACTTGATCTGTACATTGATGTTCCCTTGATGAATTAATATCTGGTTAATTATATATTTCTCATTTCAATAACTATTCTTCTTATAAAATTTGTTAAAACTTTAACATTTAAAATCTAGGTTCAATATCTGTGAATATAAGGAACTGGTATGAATGATTATAATTTAGAAACTAAGAGAAATCTTTTGTTTCCACATGACAATTGCATTTAGTCCACTCCTACCCCAGTTTCTCTCAAGAGCAAGACAAGTACAATCAAGAAATTTTTATTTTAGAGAGGTAGTAGGAAAGAAAGTTTAAAAAGAGTACATGGTTGTTATTAAAACAAAACAAAACAAAACAAAAATCTATCTTTAAAAATCTATCTTTAATCAGTGAACGGCATACGATGGCTTTACTAGGTATCAAATATTTAGAACACAGGTAAAAGGTTTCTTTTACCTTAACAACATGCACTGCATCATTTCTCTTTGGCTGATCATTTGGCAACTGGTCTCTGTGGATTATCCATGCGTGCTTTAATACTTGTTCAGTGGTGTACCTCTGATGTGGGTCCATATGAAGCATATGGGAAAGCAAATCCTAAATTAAAATGAAATGTGTGTGTATATGAAACATTTCATTTCACATTTTCTCAAAATATGAAATCATCAGTAGTTTCTCAATTTTTTTATTTGGCATACACTTAGGGGAAAAAAAACAACCTATAACCTGCACAGTTAACTGTCAAAAGAGAATCTTGAAATGTCTAGGGGATGGACACGCTTGAAGCTCTGACTTGGGGGTGGGGGGCAAGGGAAATATACGTAACCTAAACATTTATACCCCTATTATATGCTGAAAGAAAAATTTAAAAAGTATAAAATATACAGTAAATCCTTACTTGTCACTTTTAAATTGGGGATGCCAAATCTGTGGAACTCTCTCCTACTGAGGGAGAAGGAAATGTAAGTGGCAGGAGTTATCCTGGAATGTGCTAAATAGTCAGGAGGAGAAAGGATCTATTGAATTTTGCTACTAAGCTGGGCTCTAAAGTATAAGGTTATGTGTATACAGACATAACATAGAAGAGAGGGTTCCATGTTGTTAATCCACTCAACTGGGGGCTTGCTGTGTAACATACCAAAGAGAGCAAGACATAAATCCAACATTAGAAACTGGATTCTAGGATAGTCAGGTCAGAGCATCATAAGTTTTTCATCAGTGTAACTATGATATGCTTATTTTATCTCTGTTATAATAAAAAGTTGTGAATTTAACATAATCTCACAATAAAACACTATTTTAAATATATTAAATGATGTAATACATTTAAATAAGCTCTCTCTACCAAGTACCTTTTAGAGAAAGGAGAAGTAACTCTCCTTAACAATCATTTTCTAATGTAGAAACAAAATCACCATTTGTAAACTTTTCATCAATAGCAGCAGCAGTGAAATTAAAGACTCTAAGTAGTACTATCAGATTCTGAGGAATAACATAATTGGTTGAAACTATGCAAAGGAGCAGGGCAGCCATTCAAAAAATCTGGGAAAACAGTATATGTATGAAAATAAATGAAAAATATTAAAAAAAATATAACAATGAATTATTTTGATACAACAAACCTAAATAGTAATTATAAAAATGATAAAGTTTCAACAGTCCAAGTATTTCTGTTTCTGGTCAAGATGGAATAAGAGAAACTAGATTTACCTGCCTACCTGAAAAAGCAAGAAAAACAAACAAAAACCATAAGTTACATGAAACAATAATTTTTAGGAGATCATATGTTAAGCAATGAAGGAGAGTGATTCGTAAGAGATGGGAAATGGTAAGCCTAGCATTATGATTGTTTCAGCTTACCACCTTGATAAAGTTTTCAGGCTGTTGTGCAGGTAAAGGAACCCAGGCAGAGCCTGGTGAATTTAAACTGAGGAGACAGAACTGAGAGTCACGGTAGACAAAGGCAGTTAGAGATGGCAGGGCAGAGTACCAAAGGGATAAAAGGAGCAGAGAGAATTACAAAAATTTGTAAAGAGTCTCCCTCAAGTATTTAGCAGATTACTACTAATAAACACATGTGTGAGGAAACAACTGAAGGCCTGAGAAGAACTATCTGGAAGAATTGGAGGGAAATAAAAACTCATGCAGGGTGGGGAATATTGCCTGTTATGACCAGACAAAAAGGGGAAAACCTCATAATTCATGAAGTATTAGATAGAGTACTTAGTAGCATCTTTCTTCAATAGTGAGTAGTCTAAATACGTCTCTGGTCCCCCCCTAGCAAATCTTAAAAGGAAGACCCAAAAGTATCAAACTGTTTCCAGTAACTCAACTATTGCTAAGAATAAAAAGATCAAGAATGTTTAAAGCAGGGGTACCCTACATATGGTACGATGTATAACTATTTCATTATATATTACAATGTAATAATAATAGAAATAAAATACACAATAAATGTAATGCGCTTGAATCATCCAGAAACAATCCCCCCACACACGGTCTGTGGAAAAACCATCTTCCATTAAAATGGTCCCTGGTGCCAAAAAGGCTGGGGACAACCGGTTTAAATGAAAAACAAGAAGAAACTTAAGAAGAACAGGTGCCTATTCTGCAAAATTACTTCACAATATCCATCATGACAAACTGGGCTTCATCACAGAGATGAGGGGATGGTTCAACATACGCAAATCTATAAGTCTAATTCAAGACATAAATAGAAACAAAAACAAAGACCGTAAGATCCTCTCAATAGATGCAGAAAAAACATTCGACAAAATTCAGCACCCTTTTATGATAAGATGCATAACAAAATAGGCATAGGCAGGACTTACCTAAAAATCATACAAGGCATATATGACAAACCAACAGCCAACATCATACTGAACTGGGAAAAATTGAAAGCATTTACACTTAGAACTGCAACCAGACAAGGTTGCCCTCTATCACCACTTCTAGTCAACATAGTGCTGGGTGTCCTAGCCATAGCAATCAGACAAAAGAAGAAAAGCAAAAGGCATCCATATGGGGCAGAAAAGGTCAAACCATCGCTCTTTGCTGACTATATGATCGTATATCTAGAAAACCCCAAAGATTCTGCCATGAAACTACTGGAATTGATAAACAAATTCAGCAAAGTCTCAGGTTACAAAATCAAAGTACAGAAATTAGTAGCATTCCTATACACCAGGCATCCTCAAACTATGGCCTGCAGGCCACATGCGGCCCGCCAAGGACATTTATCAGGCCCACCGGGTATTTTTGCCACCTGCCTGTCCTGCTTAGCAGCCAACTCGTCCCAGGCTCACAGTGCACATGTGTGGAATGTGTGCCGCACTCTCCAATGGCCCTCCAACAGTCTCAGGGACAGTGAACTGGCCCCCTGTTTAAAAAGTTTGAGGACCCCTGCTATACGCCAACAACTATCAAAGTGGTAACCAAATCAAAAACTCAATACCCTTCACAATAGCAACACAGAAAATAAAATACCTGATAATATATTAACTAAGGAGGAGAAAGACCTCTACAAGGAAAACTATGAAAAACTGAGGAAGGAAATGGCATAGGATTTAAACAGGTGGAAAACCATATCATGCTGATGGGTTGGCAGAATCAACATTGTTAAAATGTCTATACTATCCAAAGTGATCTACAGATTCAATGCAATTCCTATTAAAATACCAACATAATTTTTGACAGATTTTGAAAAAATAATTCTATGCTTTGTATGGAACCAGAGAAGATGCCTTATAGCAAAAGCAGTCTTAGGTGAAAAGAAGAAATTGGGAGGTATCAATTTACCAGATTTCAAGCTATCCTACAAAGCTATAGTTACTAAAACAACATTGTACTGACACAAGAACAGAACCACAGAACAATGGAACAGAACTGAGAACCCAGATATAAAACCATCCTCATATAGCCATCTAACCTTTGACAAAGCAGACAAAAACATACACTGGGGAAAAGAATCCTTATTCAATATATGGTGCTGGGAAAGCTGGATAGCCACATTTGGACGACTGAAACAGGATCCACACCTCTCACAAAAATCAATTCATGGTGGATGATAGACTTAAATCTAAGGCACAAAATCATAAGAATTCTACAAGAAAATGTTGGAAAAACTCTTTTAGACGTTGGCTAAGGCAAAGAATTTATGAAGAAGACCCCAAAGGCAATCACAGCAACAACTAAAATAAATAAATGGGATCTGATCAAATGAAAAACCTTCTCTACAGTCAAGGAAACTATCATGAGAGCAATCAGACAACCTACAGAATGGGAGAAAATATTTGCATGCTACACATCTGAGAAAGGGCTGATAACTATAATCTATATAGAACTCAGGAAAATCAGCAAGAAAAATTCAAACAACCCTATCAAAATGTGGGTAAAGGACATGAACAGAAAATTTTCAAAAGAAGATAGACTAACGGCCAACAAACATATGAAAAACTGCTCAACATCTCTAATTGTCAGGGAAAGGCAAATCAAAACCACAATGGGATATCATCACTCATCTCTAGCGAGAATGGCCTTTATCCAAAATTCCCCAAACAATAAATGTTGGCATGGATGCGGAGAGATAAGAACACTCATATACTGCTGGTGGGACTGAAAACTAGTACAACATCTGTAGAATGTACTATGGAGATATCTCAAAGAGCTAAAAGTAGAAATATCATTTGAACCAGCAATCCCATTACTGGGCATCTACTGAAAGGAAAAAATAAGACATTCTAAAAAAAAGACATCTCCACTAGAATGTTTATAGCAGCACAATTCACTATTGCAAAGATGTGGAAACAACCCAAGTGTCCATCAATACATGAGTGTGGATTGATAAAATGTGGTATATGTATACCATGGAGTTCTACACAGCCACAAGAAACAATGGTGATCTAGCACCTCTTGTATTACCCTGGATTGAGCTGGAGCATATTCTACTAAGTATCACAAGAATGGAAAAACAAGCACCACATGTACTCACCATCAAATTGGTATGAACAGACTAAATTGACCAACACTTAAGTGCACATATAGTAGTAACATTCATAGAGTTTTGGGCAGGTGGGGGTGGCGGAGAAGGGGATGGGTATATTCACACCTAATGGGAGCAGTGTGCACCATCTGGGGGATGGACATGCTTGAAGCTCTGACTCATGTGGGGCAAAGGCAACATATGTAACCTAAACATTTGTACCCCCATAATATGCTGAAAGAAAAACAAATAATAAATAAATAAGAACTCAATGTAAAATTAGTAGAAAATAAATATCAGAGAAGAAATAAAGAAAATAAAGACTAAAAAATAAAAAAAGATCAATGAAATAAAGAGTTGGTTTTCTTGAAGATGAAATTGACAATGTATAACTAGACTAAGAAAAAAAGAGAAAACACAGATAAATAAAATCCAATGAAAATGAAGACATTACAACTAATACCACTGAAATATAAAGAATCATAAGAGACTATTAGGAACAACTATATGGCAACAAATCGGAAAACTTGGAAGAAATGAATAAATTCATGGACATATAAAAATACTAAAATTGAGTCATAAAGAAACAGAAAATCTAAAAGGATAAATAATAAGTCAGAAGACTAAAGCAGTAATAAAAATTCCTGTATTAAAGGAACGCCTATGACCTGATGTCTTCACTGCTAAATTCTAAAGAGCTAACACTCATCCTTTCCAAACCATATCAAAAAAAAAAAAAACAAATGAAGAGGAGCAAATTCTTCCAAACGAATTCTACAAAGCCAGCATCACTCTAATGCTCAAACCAGATAAGAACACAACAACAACAACAAAAAGAAAACTAAAAGCAAATATCCCCAATGAACACAGACACAAAAATCATCAATAAAATGTGAGCAAACTGAGTTTAACAAAAAATTTTAAAAGATCATTTACAATGACCAAGTGGGGTTAATCCCAGGAATGCAAAGATGGTTCAACATATGCAAATCAATAAACAGGATATATCACATAAGCAGAATCGAAGACAAAACCATATAATTATTTCAATTGATGCAGAAAAAGCATTGGATAATATTTAACATCTATTCATAATAACAACTTTCAACAAATTAGGCATAGAAGTAACATACCTTAACACATCAAAAGTTATATATGACAAACACAGAGCTGAAATTATAATGAATGTGGAAAAGTCAAAAAGCTTTTCCTCCATGATCTGGAACAAGACAAAGATGTCCACTTTTACCACTTTTACTGGATAAAGTACTGGAAGTTCTAGCCAGAGCAATCAGGCAAAAGAAAACATAAAGGGCATCCAAATCAGAAAAGAGGAAGTAAAATTATCACTGTTTGCAGGCAACACGATGTTATATATAGAGAACCCAACGACTTCACCAAAGAAGATTAAAACTAATAAACTAAATTCAGTAAAGTTGCAGGATATAAAACCAACATACAAAAATCACTAACGTTTCTATATGCCACCGTGAACTATGTGAAAAAGATATCAAGAAGGCAATTCCATTTACAAGAATACAAAAAGACCAAAATGGTTACTGATAAATTTAACCAAGGAGGTAAAAGATCTCTACAATGAAAACTGTAAAACACAACTGGATAAAACTGAAGAAGATACAAATTCAAAGATACTCCATGTTCATGAATTGGGAGAATTAATATTGTTACTCAAGGTGTTCTACAGATTCAATGCAATCCCTATGAAAATATCAATGACATTCTTCACAGAAATGGAAAAAAAATCCTAACATTCATATAGAATCACAAAAGACCCTTAATAGCCAAAGTAATTTTAAGCAAAAAGAACAAAGCTGGAGGCATCACACCACCTAACTACAAAATATACTAAAAAGCTATAGTAACCAAAACAGCATGGTATTGGCATAAAAATAGGCACATAGACCCAACGGACAGAATAGAGAAAACAGAAATAAATATAACCACTTACTGCCAACTGATTTTCAAAAAAGGTGCCAAGAACACATGCTGGGGAAAGGACAGTATATTTAATAAATGTTGCTGAGAAAACTGGATATCCATATGAAGAACAAAACTAGAGCCCTATCTTTCATCATGTACAAAAAAATCAACTCAAAATGGATTAAAGACTTAAATGTAAGACCTCAAACTATAAAACTACTAGAAGACAACATGGGGAAAATGCTTCATGTCATTGGTCTGGGTAAAGATGTTTCGGATAAGAATTGAAAAATCCAGGGAACAAAAGCAAACATAGAGAAATAGAATTACATAAAACTAAAAAGCTTCTGTACAACAAAGGAAACAATCAACACAGGGAAGAGACAGCCTACAAAGTGGGAGAAAATATTTGCATGTTATTCATCTGATAAAGGGCTGATAACTGGAATCTAAAGAGCTCAGGCAAACCAGAAAGAAAAAATCAAACAACCCCATTAAAAAGTAGACAAACAATATGAACAGAAACTTTTCAAAATATTTTCAAAATAATGGCCAACAAAAATATGAAAAAATGCTCAACATCTTTAATCATCAGGGAAATATAAATCAAAACCACAATGAGATATCACTTAATTCCAGTGACAATGACTTTTATCAAAAAGTCCCAAAACGATAAATGTTGGCATGGATGCAGAGAGATAGGAACACTCATACACTGCTGGTGGTACTGCAAACTAGTACAACCTTTAGAGAAAGTATGAGGATACCTCAACAAACTTAAATTGGAACTACCATTTGATCCAGCAATCCTACTGCCGGGTATTTCACCAAATGAAACAAAAAAAGACATTCTATAAAAAGATATCTGCACTCAAATGTTTACAGGGGCACAACTCACAATTGCAAAGATGTGGAAACAACCCAAGTTACCATCAATACATGAGTGGATTAATAAAATGTGTTATATGTATACCATGGAGTACTATTCATCCATAACAATGGTGAACTAACACCTCTTTTATTATCTAAGATGGAACTTGAGCCCATTCTTTTAAGTGGGGTATCACAAGAATGGAAAAACAAACACCATATGTACTCATCATTAAATTGGTACTAATGGGTCAACATTTATGTGCACATATGGAAGTAACATTCATCGGGGATCAGGCATGTGGGGGTGGAGGGGATGGAATTCACACCTAATGGATGCTATGCACACTTTCTAGGAGATGGGCCCGCTTGTAGCTTTGATGTGGGTGATGCAAGAGAAATTTATGTGACCAAAGCATTTGCACCCCTGTAATATTCTGAAATAAAACATAATTAAAGTAAAAAATAGAAAAAAAGATATACAAATGGCCAATAGGTACATAAAAAAGTGTTCAATAGCACTCATCAGGTAAATACAAATCAAAGCTACAGTGAGCTATCACCTCACCCCAATTAGAATGGCACTTATCAAAAAGACAAAAAACAGTAATTGCTGACCAGGATGTGATGAAATAGGAACCCTTATACACTGTTGGTGGGAATATAAATTAATACAGCCACTAGAGAAAACAGCATGAAGGTTTATCTAAAATTAAAGATAGAACATATGATCCAGCAATCCTGCTACTGGGTATTTACCCCAATGGAATGAAATCAGTAAGTCAAAGAGTATCTGCATCTCCATGTTTACTGCAGCAATATTTATAATAGCTGAGACAAGGAATCAACCTAAGTGTCCTTCAATGGATGAATAAATAAAGAAAATGTGGTATATCTACAGATGTGGTATATATACATATTATTCAGCCATAAAAATAAAATTATTTCATTTGTACCAACATGGTTGAACCTGGAAGACACTATACTAAGTGAAATAAGCCAGGGAGAAAAAAATGACAAATACCAGATGATCAAACTCACTTGCATAATTTTAAAAATCTGATCTTATAGAAGTACAGTGCAGAATAGAAGTTACCAGAGGCTGGGGAGGTTAGTGGGGAAGAGAAAATGGGTAGATATTGGTCAATGGATGCAAAATTACAGGTAGGAGGAATAAGGTCCAGTGTTCTATTGCACAGTAGGGTGAATATAGTTAACAATATTTTATTGCATATTTCAAAATAAGTAGAAGAGAGGATTTTGCATGTTCCTCCCACCAAGAAATGATAAATGTTAGAAGAGATGGATAAACTAATTACCCTGATTTGATCATTACATAAAGTGTACATGTATCAAAACATCACAGTGTACCCTATAGATATATACATTATGTGTTAGATTAAAATAAAATAAAACTTAAACAACAAAGATGACATTTTATAAAATATATACATACAGGAATACAAAAGTATGTAGCAATTACCAAAGTAAAATTCACTATGTCTGGTATCTTATCAAAAATTAACAGGCAAAAACATAGGAAAATAAAATAAAGAGAATAAAGGCAATCAATCGAAACTAACCCAGAACTGACACATATGTTAGAATAAGTAGAGAAGTACATTAAACAGCCATAATAACTGTATTCCTGATGTTAAAAAGCTAAGTAGAGACACAGAAGTTATAAAAAGACTGAAATCATACTTGAAGATATGAAGATTAAAATGAGAGATAAAAAATAAACTGAATGAGATTAACAGTAAATCTGGCCTAAAAAGCAGATTGGTGAAGACAGAGAAATAGACACTAAAAAGAAACAGAGGGCATAAAACCATTAGCAAAAGATTAGAGCATCGTTGAGCTGTGGAACAACTTCACATTGCTCAATACATATGTGCAACTGGAGTCCCAGAAGGAAATGGGAACAGATAAGAAATATTTGAATAAAAATGTCCCCCAAATTTTCCAAATTTGAAGAATACCATAAATCTACAAATCCAAGAATCTCAATGAACCCCAAGTACAAGGAAAATCAATAAAATTACCTCAAGGCACATCAAAACCAAATTGCTCAAAACCCAAGATACAAAGAAAACCTTAAAAGCAGTTAGGGTAAAAAAAAAAAAATTATATATATATAATGAAATAAAGACAATTACAAATTTCTTGTAGGAAAAAAAATCAAAGGAGAATACTGCAGAGCAGTATATTTAAAGTATATTTAAAGTACTGAAAGAAAAGAATTATATACCTAGAATTTTATAATGAATTTTATAATGAATGCACATATCTTAAAGCTGGGGATAAAGAAGGTCATTTCATAAATGATAAAGGGGACAGTTAAGTAAAATGACAAACTTACAAACATTTATTCATGTAAAAACAGAGCTTCAAAATACATGAAGAAAAAATGTTTTAACTGTAAAGAGAAATAAACAAATCCATAATTATAGTTGAAATGAGAAAGTAGACAACACTACAGAGTCTATAGACACTAACTATATAAGAAAATATTATGAAAAATTTTATGCCAATATAGATGCCCAAGACAAATCCCTTGAAATAAAAAAAAAATGCCAGTGCTCACTCAAGAAGAAACAGGTGACCTGAACAACCATATACCTATTTAGGAAATTGAATTTATAGTTTTAAACCCCCAACAACATCAACAACAACAACAAAAAACTGTAGGCCAAGATGGCTTCATTGGTGAATTGTAACAAACATTTAAGAATAAGTAACTCCAATTCTAAATAACTATTGTAGAAATTGAAGAGGAAGTTATGTTTCTCAACTTACTTAAGGCCAGTATTACCCAATACCAAAATCAGATAAAAATATTACAAGAAAATAAAACAAGATCCCTCATCAACACAGATGCAAAAATTATCAACAAAAATTTAACAAATCAAATTCAGCTATGTATAAAGTATAATCTATCGTGATCAATTGATATTCATCCTGGGAATAGAAGGTTGGCTTAACACTTGAAAATCAGTATAATTCAGATGTATATCAATGTAACCAAAAAAGAAAAACCATGTGATTACCTAAATAGACAAATAAAAGCCTTTGATGGAATCCAACATTCATCTCTAATAAAAATTTTCATAACACCAGGAACAGAATGAAATTCCCTCAACTAATTAAAAGCATGTATGTAAAGCCTACAGCTAACATTATCCTTAATGGTGAAAAATAAATGCCATATATTCCATAAATATCAGAAACAAAACAAAAATGTCTACTCTCCACTTCTATAGCACTCTACTGGGAGTTCCAGGCATTGAAATAAAGACAGACATTCATATCACAAATAAAGAAGTAAAACTATCTTTATTACAAATGATATATTATCATCTATGTAGAAAAACTGATGGAAGAATCAGAAAAGGTTTTTATTGAATGTATAATTGGTAACACACCATCATAAAGTCAAAAAATCATAAGTTGAATCATAATAACTTAGGCACCACAAAAAGCTACTTGAATTAATAAGTTTAAAACATACTATCGACAAAAATTGGAAAATGAATTTTAAACAATGCCATTTACAATAGTATCAAACACAGAAAAAACTTTTGGAAAATATGCAATAAAATATGTGTGTACCCTGAAACCTGTAAAACTTTGGTGATAGAATTTAAAGAAGACTTAAGTAATTGGAGAGAGATAACTGTCTTTATAGATGAGAAATTTAACATTGTTAAAATGCCAATTATCCAAAAATTAATCTATAGATCCAGCACCATCTCATTCAAAATCCTACCAGGCTTTGTTTTTTTGGTAGAAATTGACAAGCTGATTCTAAATTTCATATGGAAATGCAAAGGACAGGGAATAGCTAAAAACCAAGCAATGAACCAACTGACCAATCAGAAACCCCACAAAATTCTGAAAAAAATAAAACAGTTGTAAGACTAACAATACCTGATTTCAAAACTTAATTATAAAGCAACAGTAATGAAGACAGTGTTTAAACACAGATAAGTATATCAATAGAACAGAACAGACAGCATAGAAATAGAAACATGAATATTTGGACAGTTGATTTTTGATAAAGGTAGAAATGCAATTCAATGAAGAAAGGATAGTATTTTCAACAAGGAGTATTGTAACAATTAGATATTCACATGGAAAAATGAACTTTGACCATATCTTGTCCCATATACAAATGTTAAACTGAAATGGATAATAGACCTAAAGGTAAAACCTAAAACTATAAAAACTTCTAGAAGAAAACACAGGAGAAAATCTAGATGCTTGACTTATGAGGAGGTTACATCCCAATAAATCATAAGTTGAATATATTGTGAGTGGAAAATACGGAGTATCAGTTGTATACCCTTGCAGTCACAGGAATGACTGGGAGCTGAGGCTGGCTGCTGCTCCCAGCATCACCAAAGAATATTGTACTGCATATCAGTACCCTAGGAAAAGATCAACATTCAAAACTTAAAGTTTCCATTGAATACATATTGGTTTCAAAACATAAAGTCAAAAAATGATAAGTTGAACAATCATAAGTTGGGGAACACCTATATTTGAAATCATGTGAAAAGAAAAATATTTCTTAGCTATCACACACAATACATAGAGGAAGAAAAAAATGACCTTTATCAAATTAGAAACATCTGCCCTTCAAAACACACTTAGAGAATTAAAAGACAATCCACAGATGGAAAGAAAATACCAGCAAAGCATACATCTGACTGTGGACTTGCATCCTAAATATTTTATGAATTCTCAAAACTCAATAAAAAGAAAACAAACCAATAAAAGGGGGAGGGCAAAATATAAATGGATGGCAAATAAGCACATGAAATATGCAGAACATAATAGTTACTAGGGAAATGCAAATTAAAACCACTATGAAATAGTATTACATACTTTTTAAATAGGTAAAATTTAACAAGAATGGCAATATGAAGAGGTCATTGGCAAGGATTTGGAAGAACTAAACTCTCATACACTGCTGGTGGGAATGTAAAATGATGCAGGCAATTTGAAAAACAAATGGGTCTTTTCTTAAAACACTAAACATATAATCCAATTATTCTGCTCCACAGATGAAAGATATACATCAATACAAATAACTGTACATGAATATTCACAGCAGCTTTACTGGTAATATCAGAAAACTTCAAACAACTCAAATGTCCATTAGCAGATGAATGGATGAACTGTGGTGTATAAATACAAAGAAATACTATTCAGCAATGAAAAGGAATAAACTATTGATATATTCCAACAACATGAATGAACCTCAAAAATAATTATGATGTGTGAAAGGGATAAAAAAAGAGTACAACTATATGAATCTACTTATAAATATTTCTAAAAAATTAAAAACTAACTTATAGGGTTACATAGCAGGTCCATGGTTGCCAGGGAATGAGGGGGGCAAGACATTATAAATTGGGGATGTAGGGCAGTAGGGAAGGATTACGTAGGACTACATGGGAAACTTTTAGGGGTGATGGATATGTTCATTATCTTGATTTTCATGATGGTTTCATGGGTGTGTACACATGTCATTATATACTATAAATCCATGTATTTCATTGTATAACAATTACATCCCATTACAGTTTTTTTAAAAAAATAAATTGTCTAGCTCATAAGAATAGGTCCCTCTACTCCCACTCATCAAAGTATGTTTCAGCATATAAATCATCAATACGTACTAAAAGTTCATAAGGAAAAAATCATACTTTGCTCATGACTAAACCTTATATGATCTTTTCTGAGTGATTATTGAAAGGTACAGATAATGATAAAGGTGAGAGAATAAAGAGGAATTTAGGAGACAGGCCTCTACAAGTATTGAAATATACTTTTATGTCTTACATTTTATACCTGAGGGTCTCTACTACTAATAGGAAGTCCAAAAATAACATGTGATTGTTTGTCAGGGTGCTTTATGCATTCTTAATAATATCATCTAACACTTACTGAACACTTACTATGTGCCATATAATCTTTTTTTATACATACACACATACTTATATAACACAAATAAGCTGTTTAATCTTTCTAAAGACTCTGAGAGGTAGGTACTATTACTATCTTCACTTTACAGATGTGGAAACTGAGGCACAAAATGGTTAAAGAACATTCCCAAGGCACAAAAAGGTTAAGCAATATCCCCAAGGCATGAAAAATTTGAGCAACACACAGAAGCCTGACTAAAAAGTAACAGAGCCAGGCTGTGCATTTAGGCAGCCTCACACATAAGTCATGATCTTAAGTGCTACACTATATTCCCTCTCATTCTTCCCCCTTTAAACTCAAATGTGATGCCTGGGAAGATGGCTGACTAGAGACACAGCTTGACCAACCATCCTGGCAAAAGAGTTGAGGGTTGGATTGAGGAGAATGGAGAGTGATCACTGCTTGGAAGCAGACCACAGGGACAACAGTGGATTCCAGGGACACCACCAGGAAAAACTGTGCAGCTGAGAGAGGGGAGGACAGAAGAGAGAAATCAGTAGTGTGAACCAAATCCAGGGAGTTCTGGAGCCCAGGGAAAGGGTAAGGGTCTTTCTTTTCTCCACTCTGGTGTCTCAAGCCAGCAATGGGACACAGGACTCTCATTCCACAGGGGAGTGCTGGGAGGGACCAAAGAGCTGTCATCCCTGCATCTGGATGCCTCCTCCTCTGCACCTCCTCCACTCCTGGCATCCCAGAAAGTAACTTTGGCTCAAGCAGGCTCGGAATGATGTGGTCGCACACTCCATATAGCAACTTCCAAAGTGCATTGCGCTGAGAGAGACGGTTCCCCACAACCTGGGTGGATTTCTAGCCAAACCTGCCTTGGAGAGGAGGGAAGGACCTGGTACCCCAGGGACAGGAGAGTGGTGCAGTGAGACCACAGCCCCTGTCCCTACCATAGCAGCTGATAGAGTTCCTGTGCTGAGTGACTGGCTTTCACCACTGGGGGTACGTTTGTGCCTAAGCCAGTGGGACAGCTGCAGTTTGCAATCTCCCTGCTCACAGGAGTTTAGTGTGTTCACCTACTGACAGCACAGACAGTGGGGTAGAGAGGGATAGGGAATAGGTATTGGTTCTAGGGTCAGATGGCAAGAGAGAGCTCTTACCCATCAGAAGGGTGTGGAGGAGCACAGGAGAACAAGGGGATGTAAGCATGCCCCATCTCCCACCACCCCCTGCTGTAGAACCTTCATACGGTATTAGGCTGAGGCAAAGAGACTGAATTTGCATAAGTACTGATTCCCATGGAAATAAAAAAATCCTCAGGCACCACAGACTGAATCAGAGTAGCTGCCCCTCTCAACACCACTGATTTCAACAGGGCGGACGGCTTGATCCAAGAGTTTCCTGAGCTGCCACTATGTCCCTGGAAGAAGGGTCCCCCTGGTGCAGACTTCTGTGGATAGAGAGGTCCTCCTGTCTCACCTTGAGGTCTAGTGGCGGAAAAGGGGTGCATAATTGGAGGTTCCACTAGCCACCAGCATCACGTGGAGATGCAACCAAGCAGGTCAGACACACAAAATGTGGGGAAGCTCAAGAGCCTACCTTGGGCAGAGAGAGGAAACACAAGTGCACCAATCAGAGGGGGAAATGTCCGGGCTTGTGGACAGGCACATATAAAGTCTGACTAGGGGCCTCAGTAATCACACTATTAGACTCCTCTCATTAGGAGGAGCCCTCCAGGTTTAGAACCACAGCCAAGAACTCCATATGGGAAGCTCCTCCTAGCGTCCAGATAACCAACTTCTAAGCTCCACAGAGGCTCAGCAAAGCCCCACACCCAGGCTCTCACACTCCAGCTATGATCATTTTTGTTCCTACCCTCCACCTAAGTGGGGATCAGGGTCCAGGCAACCCCTAGGAGCTACAAGGACCCTCCCAAATCTTGGGGTCTTTGTATACCCCAAATGGGGTACCAGAGCCTATCACAGGCACAACAGATTATGTCAGTAACTGGCTCCTCCAGGCAAACTCCAATCAATGACAGTGGGAACAACCCCATAGCTTAACATACTGCCTACCATCTCAAGCTATTAGAGAGCAATAGATTTATTCCCATGAGTAAAAGCCACCAGCTCAGAGCTTAACCTGGGGGACCAAACTCACTAAACTCCAGTGGGAAGAGATGAAGACGACAGGTCAGAGGTAACCCAAGAGGTTCAATAAACCTGTTAAAAACACCACAAAGGCAATTCATGACCAGTACCCTCTCCCCTGCATGGTCAGAGATAAATCTTTGGGGACTCAGAGACAGGGCCATAAACCGGCCCTAACACCACCAGCTCTTGACCAAGAGGCCACAAGAGAAGGAATCAGTGAAAAAATTCTGGAAGCATGAAAAATCAGAGTGAAAATTTGCCTCCAAAAGAAATCAATGGCTCCCGAGCAATGGATACCAAACTAAATGAAATTGTTAAAATGACAGATGAAGAATTTCAAATATAGATTGTAAGAAAGCTCAATGAAACACAAGTGAAAATAGGAATACAACACAAAGAAGCCACAATAACAATGTGAGAAATGCATAAAATAGTCTCTAAAGAAATCAAAGCATTAAGGATAAAACAAACAAAAATTCCAGAAATGAAAAATATATTAAAGGAATTATAAAACACAGTGGAAAGACTTAAGAATAGGCTGGATCACACAGATGAAAGAATCTCAGGGCTTATAGATAACAACTATGAGCTAAACAAATCAGTCAAGGAGAAAGAACACAGAAACAAGAGGTTTGAACAAAGCATACAAGAAATGTGAAATTATGTAAAGAGTCCAGACATAAGAATCATAAGCATCCCTGAGAGTGAAGAAGAAAATACACAAGAGATGGATACTATACTTCCCTGGCCTTGCTAGAAATATATATATATATATATATATATATATATATATATATATATATATCTCCAAGTATAAGAAGCACACAGGACTCCTGGGAGATTCAATGAGAAAAGGCAATCACCAGATCATATAGTTATTAGGCTGGCCAAAGTAAACACTAAAGAGGCACTTCTATGAGCAATAAGGCAAAAACAGTAGGTGACCGACAAAGGAAAACCTATCAGACTAACTGCAGAATTCTCAATGGAAGCCTTCCAACCCAAAGGGACTGGGGACTCATCCTCAGTCTTCTAAAACATAATAATGGCCAACCTAGAATTCTGTATCCTACAAAACTAAGTTTCTTATATGATGGAGAGATGAAGAGTTTCCCAGACAAGAAAGCACTGAGGAAATTTGCAAACAACAGACCTGCCCTGCAGGAAGTTTTAGACCTACATTATACACTGACCAGCACAACAGACACCCACCAGTGTAAAATCACCTAAAAACTAAAGTACAGAACCCAGATTACATAATGGCTCAGGAGAAAAATAAGACATTAACAGTCTACCCAAAAGGATGACCAGAAATCTCCCTCTAATATCAATTCTCTCAATAAATGTGAATGGCTGGAACTGCTTAGTGAAGAGACATAGGATGTCTGAATGGATAAAAAGAAAAACAAAACAAAATAATACAAAAAACAAGCAAAGAAGCTACTGTCTCCAGGAAACACATCAAGGACTCATTCAGACTCAAGGTGAAGGGATGGAAAACAATATTCCAGGCAAACTGAAACCAAAAGAAAGCTCGTATGGCCATTCTCATATCAGCTAACATAAACTTAAATCAACAAAACTAAAGAAAAACAAAGATGGTCACTATATACTGGTGGAGGGAAAAATTCAACAAGAAGACTTAACAATCCCAAATAGTTATGCACCTAAGACAGACGTGCCCAGATACATAAAACAAATACTGTTTAATGTAAACAAAATTATAAACGGTAATGCAATAATAGCCAGAGAACTGAGCAACCCACTGACAGAAAGGGACAGATATTCCAAACAGAAAATAAGCAAAAAACAATGGACTTAAATTGAACTTTAGAACAAGTGGGCCTAATATCTACAGAACATTCCACCCAAATAACACTGAATATACATTCTTCTCTTTAGCTCATGGAACTTTCTCTAAAATTGATAACATCCCTAGTAACAAAACAGATCTCAAAAAACAGAAATTATACCATGTATCTTATCAGCCAACAGTGGAATAAAATTGGAAATCAATTAAACTAGACACTCATCTCTACACAAAGTTACAGAAGCTAAAGAACTTGTTGCTGAATGATTATTGGTTCAAACAGGAAATTCAGATGTAAATCCAAAGATTCTTTGAACTAAATGATAATGGGGACCCAAGTTATCCAAATCTGTGGGTTACAACAAAACCAGTCCTGATAGGAAAACTCATAGCCTAAATGACCACATCTAAAACACAGACTACAAATCAACAATGTAATGAATTATCACAAGGAACTCGAAAAGGAAGAGCAAACCAATCCCAAATCCACCAGAAGAAAAGAAAATAACCAAGATCAATCAGAACTAAATGAAATTGATAACAAAAGAACTAAACAGAAGATTAATGAAACAAAAAGTTGGTCCTTTGAAAATATAAACAAAACTGATAGGCCTCTTGCTAGATTGAGAAGAAGCAGAAAGGAAGGGACTATAATAAGCTCAAATACAAATGAAAAAAAGAAGTCGCAACTGATATAATGGAAATACAAAATATGACCTTTGAATATTATAAAACTCTCTATCCCCAAAAACTTGAAGACAAAGAGAAAATGGAACAATTCTTTAAAAAAAAAACACAACCTTCTTAGGCTCAATCAGTAAGAAATAAAATTCCTGAAAATACCACAATATCAATCACTGGAATTGAATCAGCAATAAAATGTCTTCCAAAAAGAAATACTTCTGAACTAGACAGGTTCACACCTAAAGTTTACCAAACCTATAAAGAAGAACTGGTAACTATACTACAAAAATTATTCCACAACATTGAGAAGGAAAGAATCTTCCCCAACTCATTTTACGAAGCCAATATCACCTTGATACAATAGCCTGGAAAGGACACACACACAAAAAAAGAAACCTAGAGACCAATATCCCTTATACATGGAAAATTTTCAATAAAATCTTACCAAACCAAATTTAACTGCATATCCTCAAAATAATTATTCATCACCAGATGGCCTTCCTCCCAGGGATGCAAGGATGGTTCATTATATAAAAATCTACACATGCAATTCACCATCTAAGTAAACGTAAAATCGAAGATTATATGATTCTCTCAATGGACACGGAAAAGGCACTGACAAAATTCAGCACCCTTTTATGATAAGAACTAGTAATAAAACAGGCATAGATGACACATACCTCAAAATTATTAAAGATGTGTATGATAAACCCACAGTCAACACCACACTGAATGGGGAAAAATTGAGAGCATACTTGCTTAGAACTGGAACCAGACAAGGTTTCCCACTATCACCACTTCCATTAGTATTGGTAGTCCCTGCCAGATCAAACAGGCAAGAGAAGGAAACCAAGGTTATCCAAATGGGAAAACAAGAGGTCAAACTATCACTCTTTCCTGATGATATGCTGTTATATATAGAAAAGCCCAAAGATTCAACCAAGAAACTCCTGGAATTGATAAAGGAATTCAGCAAATTCTCAGGCTATAAAGTCAATGTACAGATATCAGTAGCTTTCATATATGTGAATAAAAGTTAAGTGGCAAATAAAATCAAAGATGCAATGCCTTTCAAAATAGTATAAAAATACTTAGGAATATATTTAACTAAGGAGGTGAGAGAACTATATAGGGAAAACTGCAAAACACTGAGGAAAGAAATTGCAGAGGATATAAACAGATAGAAAAACATACCATATTCATGGATTGGCAGAATCGATATTGTTAAAATATCTATACTACCCAAAGTAATCTACAGATTCAATGAAATCATACTAAAACACCAATATCATTATTTGAAGTTCTAGAAAATATAATTCTATGCTTCAGATGGAACCAGAGAAGACCCATATAGTCGATGCAACCTTAAGCAAAAGGAATAAATTGGGATGCATCAATCTATCAGACATTAAGTTCTATACAAGTCTGTAATAACCAAAACAGCATGATACATGCACAAGAACAGAGACACAGAACAATGGATCAGAACAGAGAACCCAGATATAAAACCATCCTCTTACTGTCATCTGATCTTTCAAAAAGCAAACAAAAACATACAGTGGGAAGAGAAACCCTATTCAATAAATGGTGCTAGAAAAATTGGATAGCGACAGGTAGAAGACTGAAACAGGATCCACACCTCTCACCTCTCACCAAAATTAATTCACAATGGATAACAGACTTAAACCTAAGGCATGAAGCTATAAGAATTGGACAAGAAAATGTTGGAAAAAAAACTCTTATAGATATCAGCCTAGGCAAAGAATTTATGAAGACCACAAAGGCAATCACAGAAACAAGATAATTAAATAAATGGGACCTTATAAAGTTAAAAAGTTTCTGCACAGCCAATGACAAAATCAATAGAGCAAATAAACACCCTACATGATGGAAGAAAATAATTTACATGCTATAAAGCTGATAAAGGGCTGATAACCAAAATCTACAGAGAACTCAAGCAAATCAGCAAAGAAAAAAACCAAACAACACAATTAAAAAGTGAGAAAAAGACATGAAGATAAACTTTTCAAATGAAGATAAGACTAATGGCCAAAAAACACATGAAAAAATGCTCGCCATTAATCATCAGGGAAATGCACATCAAAACTACAATGAGATATCACATAAATCCAATGAGAATGGCTTTTATCAAAAAGTTCCAAAACAACAGATGTTGGTATGGATGTACAGAGGGAGAAAAACTTATACACTGTTTGTGGGACTGCAAACTAGTACAATCTCTATGGAGAGTAGTATGGAGCTTCCTCAAAGAACTAAAAGTAGACTTACCATTTGATTCAGCAATCCGACTAGTGGGTATTTTCCCAAAGGCAAAAAAAAAAAAAAAAAAAAAAAAAAGAAAAGGATATTTTATGAAAAAAGACACTTGTACTGGAATATTAATAGCAGCATAGTTCAAAATCACTAAGATGAAGAAACAACCCAAGTACCCATCAATACATGAGTGGATTAATAAAATGTGGTATAGAGAGAAAAAAATGACAGAATAAAAGGTAACACCATGAATTCCTGTACCCAGAGAAGGAGACACAGATCTTGGTCTCCTACATGCAAGTGTAACTCCCACGTACAAGGAAAGCATTGAGAATCTGCAGAGGTTCAGCACGGATTCTCAAAAAAGGAAAAAAAAAAAGCAAGGTTATCAGGAAATAAGATCGCATTCTCTGGAGAGAAACAAACCAGAGAGCATAGAGGATGGGAGGGTGCCAGCCTGCAAGGCCAGGGGGTTAAGTGGTAGCAGACCCACAGGAGAACTCCTTGCTTCCCCATTGAAGCACCCACACCCACCCAGCCAGGGACCTGTCTAAAGTTGGTGTGAAATCACAGCAGGAGAAGAGGGTGCTGGAGAGTTGGTCATTAGAGCCCTGTGAACTCCCTGGAGCCTCGTGCTAGGACAGCTCCAAGAGGGGAGGAAACCGGACTGAGCTGATGAGGGGGCAGTTAGATATCTTGCCTCTGATAACCAGCGGGGCCAGTCCTACAGAGCTGTTCACTAAGTCAGGGACTCTAAGCTGGAACTGCCTCAGGCGAACAGGCATGCACAGGGTGGGTCAGTAAGAGTGAGAACTATGGCTGAACAGGCGTGAGTCAATGGGAAGGTGGCACAGAGGGGGCAATGGGGCGTCCTGATGACCCAGAGCCCTAACCTGGCACCTGCCACTCTCACCCTGACCTAGGGTGAATCCACTGGGCCTGTGCACAGATTGAAAGCGGGCAGCCAAAGGACATTGCTTTCCAGAACAGTTTAGGTCAGCCAGTTGATAAAAACCCTGGGGCTGGATGTCCTCCTCCTGTCAGTGGCCAACAGTCAGAGCCTTGGTCAAGGAACAAATCCTCCACAAGTGGCCACAATAGACTCCACAATTAACCCCTCGCATCAGATGTACCTTCCAAGTGTGGTGGAAGATCAAGAGACCACACATGAGAGGAACCCTGGGCAACATAGGAAAAATACATCAGCTGATCCAGATGGGTAAGGCTCAGTGAAAGAATTCTGGAACTTCGAAGTATCAAACTAAAAACACTCCCCCAAAGAGATACACTAGCTCTCAAGAAATGGAGACTGACCACACCCAAAACACTAAAATGACAGAAGTATTCCAAAATTGGATTGTAAGAAAGCTCTATGATATGCAAGAAAAAAATGGATAACCAACACAAAGAAACCACAAAGAAAATTCAGGAATTGGAACAAAAATTCACTAAGGAAATTGAGATCTTAAAGAAAAATCAATCCGAACTCCTAGAAATGAAGAATTTCTTAAGGTAAATAAAAAATACAGTGGAAAGCCTCAAAAATAGGGTGGACCAAACAGAAGAAAGAATCTCAGAGACTGAAGATAACACCTTCAAATTAAATAAGTTAATCACTGAGATAGAGCAGAAAAATAGGAGACATGAACAAAGCTTATGAGAATTGTGGGATTATATGAAGAAAAATAACCTGCAGCTCCACTGGATTCTGGAGAAAGAGAAGAAAACACCCAAGGGTTGGATACATTATTTGAAGAAATAATTGAGGAAAATTTCCCAGGTCTGGTCAATAACTAAGAATTAGAAATACAAGAGGTCCAAAGTACTCCTGAGAGATACAATGCAAACATAAAAACATCACGACACACAGTCATCAGACTGACCAAAATATCAACAAAAAGGAACCTCCTAGAAGTTGTAAGGTAAAAAAAGCAAGTTATATATACAAAGGAAAACCAATGCGAATAACGCCAGATTTCTCAACTGAAACATTAAAAGCAAGGAGAGACTGGGGCCCCATTCTCACTCTTTTGACACAAAATAATGCCCACCCTAGAATCTTGTACCCTGCAAAACTAAACTTTATATATAAAGGAGAAATTAAGACATTCTCCTATATATCTGAGGGAATTTATCAAGATAAGACCAGCCCTACAAGAAGTACTCAAAACAGTGTTACACATGGAACAGCAAAATAAATACTCACAAACATAAAAAAAAAACAAATATAAAGATTAAAGGTCAGATATTACAGTGGCTCAAGAGAGAAAACAAAGCAACAGTACTGAACTCAAAAGAATGAACAGTAATCTGCATCACCTGTCAGTTCTCTCAATAAATGTGAATGGATTAAACTCCCCACTCAAGAGACATAGGCTGGATGAATGGATAAGAAAATACAAGCAAGTATCTGCTGTCTTCAGGAAACACATCTAAACTGCAAGGATGCATATAGACTAAAAGTAAAGGGTTTAAGATCAGTATTTCAAGAAAGTGGAAGCCAAAAGAAGGCTGGAATGGCAGTTATGATCTCAGATCATTTAGTTTTTAAACCAACAAAAGCAGTGAAAGACAAAGAGGGTCATTATATAATGGTGAGGGGTACGGTTCAATAAGAAGATATAACAATTTTAAATATATGTGCATACAAATTAGGTACACCCAGATTCATAAAGCAAACCTTACTGGATCTAAGTAAATTGATAAAGAGCACCCCCATAATAACCAGAGATTTCAACACCCCACTGACTGTACAGGATGGATCCTCCAAACAGAAAATTAATAAAGAAATAATGGACTTAAACAAAACTCTAGAACAATTGGGTCTGATTGACATTTACAGGACATTCTACCCAAAATACACTGAATATACTTTCTTCTCATCAGCTCATGGGACATTCTCTAAGGCTTACCATACCATAGGACACAAAGAAAGTCCCAAAAAATTAAAAAAAATAGAAATCGTACCATGTATCATCTCAGATCACAGTGGAATAAAAGTAAAAATCAACCCTAACGGAAACTCACATTTCTACACAAAAATGTGGAAATTAAACACCCTTCTACTAAACGATTATTTCATAAATGAAGAAATCAAGATAGAAATATAAAAATTATTTGAACATAATGACAACAGAGAGACAAGTTATTAAATCCTCTGGGACACAGCTAAGGCAGTACTGAGAGGAAAGTTTATTTCCATAAATGCCTATAAGCAAAAGTCAAAAAGATCACAAATAGACAATCTAATGAATCCACTCAAAGAGCTAGAAAAAGAAGAATAGAACAACCCCAAGCCCAGCAGAAGAAGGGAAATTAACAAGATCGAATCAGAACTAAATGAAATTGACAACAGGGAAGCTATACAGAAGATTAATGAAACAAAAAGTTGGTTCTTCAAAAAAATAAACAAAATTGACATACTTTTGGCTAGACTAATGAAAAGCAGAAAAGAGAAATCTCTAATAACCTCCATCAGGAACAAAAAAAGGAGATATCATAACTGATCCCAAGGAAATACAACATATAATTTACGAATACTACAAAAACCTTTATGCACACAAACTGGAAAATGTGGAGGAAATGGACACATTTCTAGAAACACACAGCCTCCCTAGACTCAACCAGGAAGAAATAGAATTCCTGAACAGACCAATATCAAGAGCTGAAATAGAAACAGCAATTAAAAATCTTCCTAAAAACAAAAGTCCCAGCCCAGATGGTTTGACACCCAAATTTTACCACACCTCCAAAGAAGAATTGGTAGCTATACTGCAGAAATTATTCCACAACATCAAGAAGAATGGGAACCTCCCCAACACCTTTTATGAAGTGAACATAACCCTGATACCAAAACCAGGAAAGGATGCAACAAAAAAAGAAAACTACGGACCAATATCCCTTATGAATATAGATGCAAAACTTTTCAACAAAATCCTAGCTAACCAAATCCAGATGCTTATCAAGAAAATAATCCATCACGACCAAGTGGGCTTCATCCCGGGGATGCAGTAATGGTGCAACACATGCAAATCTATAAATGTAATTCACCACATAAACAGAAGCAAAAACAAAGACCATATATATGATTCTTTCAATAGATGCAGAAAAAGCTTTTGACAAAATTCAACACCCTTTCATGATATGAAAACTTAATAAAATAAGCATAGAAGGGACATACCTAAAAATGATAAAAGCTATATATGACAGACCCATAGCCAACATCATACTGAATGGAGAAAAATTGAAAGCATTCCCACTTGGAACTGGATCCAGGCAAGGTTGTCCACTATCTCCACTTCTATTCAACATAGTGCTGGAAGTCCTGGCTATAGCAATCAGACTGAAAGAGGAGTTAAAGGTACCCAAATTGGGGCAGAAGAGATCAAACTTTCACTGTTTGCTGATGATATAATATTATATTTAGAAAACCCCAAGTTCAACCAAGAGACTCCTGTAATTGATAAAAAATAGATATTAAAAAGAAAAAAAAAGATCCAAACACAATCCTTTCATTTCTTTAATATTTAAAAGGTTTATTTATTCTGATAATGATCAAGATATTACACTTACTTCGAAATATACTCTACAGATTGGCTAATGTTCTTGAGATAATTAGCATTTTTTATCATTAGCATGTATAATAACTATGAGAAGTTACTTTTGCCTTTAAAATTTATTATAATTTAAATCATAGCTTAAAAGCTTCAGGGCATAGAAAGCTATATGCTGATAATCTTTGGATTTTTCATTTTAAAACTTCAGATTTAAAAATTACTAGTTTAAGAAATTATTATTCAAGCCTTGATTATTTTTTCCCTAAATTAAATAAGGTCAGTTACTCTGAAACTGCCTTAATTTGGCAGTCACTAGCCACATGGCTATTAAAATGTACACAGTTCCATTCACATGACATGTATTTGTAAATTACACACCATATTTTGAAGACTCAGTAAGAAAATAGGATATAAAATATCTCACTAATATTTTTACATTGGTTAGATGTTGAATGGATATTTTGGATGTAGTAGATGAAATAACATATTAAAATTAATTTTACTTTTTTAGTTTTTAATGTAGCTACTAGAAAGTTTAAAATTACATATCTGGCTCACATTATATTAGACTATTATATATTGGACATTATCTTGCACCTATTGGACTGCTCTAAGACATCAATAATAAATGTCTAGGTGCTACTGATAAATAGTCCATATATATTCTTTAAGAATATCATTATAAAAATTACCTACACACTCATTTATTTCTGTGCTAAACAGAAAAATTTCTGTATAAAAATACACTACATGTAGACAAAAACTTTAGTTGCCTTTAAATATGTATTGTTACATTTTTGGTGTTGGTTAATACAGAAACTAGTTTATACTCCCCACACATATATACACAGACAAGAAAGAACGGTGGCCCAGAAAAATGGCAGAAGCAAAAGTCAGTCTTTGCCTTGATCAATCCACACACAGATATTGACTTAATTAAAAACAAATACTGACATATGACACCATCAGATATTTGGCAAAGAAACATCAGGCTATAACTTAAAGATTTTAGCAATTTCACATGAATGCAACAGAACAAAGCATATTTACAATTTATACCTTCGCTCCATCTGAAATATTGTCCCAATTTCCACCACTCAAAGAGAACTTTCCATTGCCTATACGCAGCAGTATCTCTTCAGGAGTATCATTGGGGCCATTAGCAAATGGAGTATAGCTATTAATAAAATAGATTTTTAACAGATATGAGAGGCTAACATACATATAATTAAAAGTGATGAATATAAGACTACATGAAACATTTACTACAGCAAATTAAGAATAGCATCTAACATTTCCCCTCATTGTTAATAGCAAATTTTATATTTCAAACGATGAATTTAATCTTAACAAATTATTTGATAAAATGGAAAATCTTGCCTACATCAATTCTTTCTTTTGTCTTTGATCCATGTAAAATAAAATAAAGGTGGGTTTTCATGTAAAGCTACAGTCTTAGAACCAGTCCAGAATAAAACATACAAATTTTATATTGTCCTACACATAAGTTAGCAAATAAATATAACTACTAAGGAGAAAATGTTAATTTTATATATTTATAATGTATTTATTGTATTGGTTTGATTTATTCATTAATATTTTATGAATAGTATCAGTATAAACAGGTTAATAATACTTTTAATTAATATCTATGAAAGTGGGTTGGTTAAATATGTATATTAAAAAATTCCATAGCCACTGAAATTATATAGATTAACATTCATGGCTGAGAAGATGAATACATAAAGTTAAACAGTTTTTAAAAATTAATTATAGAAAGACAAAAAATATTCATTTTTGTACCATTTTTAACAGATGGAACTGAAATTGCTATTCAAATTTGGGAATGAGAAGACTGATTATGGTTAAAAGTATGAGGAACATATCTTAATGTGTTAATGTCTTAATCTCCTTATGTAACAATTAAAGTGAAATAACACTAAACACACATTTATACATATATAATCACTTTTTGTTTCATCATAAAGTAAATATTTGAAAGTAACAAGGGAAATCGTATCCCATGGTTTAAAACCAATAATGTTAATTGCACTTGGAATGCAAACTTTAGCTACCATTAATTTCAGCACTTGCTGTGGTCTATAACTAAATATTCTGCATACGTTTGTATTATCTAAAAGTGCATGAACTATACTGACATATGTAATTATCACCAAGCCAATAAATAATTTAGAGTCACCATTTTTATAACATAAAGCTTTTGGTATGCCAAACATACTAAAATTATACTAAATGCGCTCTTTAAAACATTACACCTGGGTACATTATAAATACTTGCTAAACCTGGCCTTTTTCTCTATTACAATTCTCTTAGAATAATGTCTACAGTCATAAGTTTTCACTTCTAAATATAATAAAAGTGCTACTCATTACTAAGACTAAGATAGTACTTGTATTATTTGTAAATTACCAACATTAACAAAGTCTAATTGTTATTACATTTGGAGCTTTTCTTTATCCTTTTAAGGGACAGCAGCTGTGTGAGTTTCTGCAGTTTATCATTGTTATTACTCATATTTGTACAATCTTACTAAATCTCTATTCCCAAGAGAGCCAGCATTCAAGTACTTTAAAAAAAAAATTAACTCAATATCAACGAATTCAGTGAGCAAGTTCCTGGTGAAACATGCAATTATTTTATGACTGAGTAAACATTTTCTAGAAATAATGCACTCAATGTAAAAAATCAAAATAAAAATGCATGCTTTAGTTTTAAAGTTTTAGTTCTAGTTGAAAACAGCCTTTTAATTACTATATCTTAAAAGTGCCTCATTATGTATCTTACTTTATGTTTTTTAATAAGTAAAAATATATATTTTAAAATGTTAGCAAAGCATTTCTCTTCAAGTTATTTTAATCTGTCCACTTTCTAGATGAAGGTATACAGGTGAAATTCAAATAACGATATGAACACGTTTATAAGCTTCTTACCCAGCCAACATTGTGTAAAAAAGGACTCCTAAACTCCAAATATCACAAGCAGCATCATATCCCTGTTGCATAAGAACCTAAGAAAGAAACAGTCATTATGTGGTATTACTCAATATAAAATCAATTTTCTCATGTAAAAGAAAGTTGTTTTGCTTCTAATAATTTAACAAATGTTCACAATATAACAACTAACATTATTTTATTTACTTAATGTTAAAAGTAAAGCCTTCTGCAATTAGCAAGCATTGAATAAATGGGTATTATTATGAGGTGATTAACTTGAGCCATGCCAAAAAACAACCTTGTAAGACATGATCTCTGACCTCAATGCATCTTTCATTCCTTCTCTTAGGAAACCAGCTATACAGATATGTACAGAGAGCTTAATATATATTATAAACAGTAATAAGGCTTTCAATTCTGACACTGACTCTGTAAGGTAGAGATTATTATTCTAATTTTGAAGATGATAAAACTGACATGAATGTTAAGTAACTGGCCCAACATCACAAAACTAGTAATAGAGCAGGCATTTTTACTCTAGAGGCCATATTTTGAATATTTATGATAATTGCCTCCTTACTACAAAAGAGATAGTAAGATAATATATGATTTTACCAAAGCAGTATGAATTTATATTTTACATACAAGGCTGATGTCCTGAAAAGAGCAGTGTATTTTTGGACCACAGACACATATTTCATAAATTCTAAATGACTCCATTAATTTTTCATACAATAATTTAGGTAGCTGTTTTTAGTTCTTGAGGCCAGTCTTAATAAAAATCAAATGATATAATTTTATTATATATTCACATAATATTATGAAGTTAATAGTTTGTTAGAAAAATAAAGAGATGAAATGAGGCCTTTTGTCATTTAGAAAAACAAGCCAACTGCTAAAGCCTCTAGGCATAGAAACAAAATAGAAACATTATTAATGTCTTAACACTGGGGAACTGCATAATCACCAGCATGGACTGTTCATCTGTAAAAGGCCCAAAATATTAATGTTTGGCTTTGACAATTGTCAGGCATAAATAATGAATCTGTAACTAAAGATTTGAGATATGATGCTTTTTCCTAATCAAAGTGTATTTATAAAAACACCATGTGCACAAGATTGAGAAGCTAAAGAGGATATCAAATACATATATTCATTGGTGGTCCCTAACATTTTTTTTACCATGGATCAGTTTCATGGAAGATAATTTTTCCACATACTGGGGGCGGGGGATGGTTTTAGGATGATTAAAGTGCATTGTAATTATTGTGCAGTCAAACCTCACCTATCTGCTAATGATAATGTGTATTTTCTGCTGCTTCCCAGCGCTAGCATCAGCACCTCAGCTCCACCTCAGATCATCAGGCATTAGATTCTCTTAAGGAGTGTGCAACCTAGATCCCTCACATGCACAGTTTACAATACAGTTTGTGCTCCTATGAGAATCTAATGCCACTGCTGATCTGACAGGAGATGGAGCTTATGTAGTGACATGAGCAACGGTGAGCGACTGTAAATACAGATGAAGCTTTGCTTACTTGCCTGCCACTAACATCCTGCTGTGTGGCCCAGTTTCTAAAAGGCCACAGACCACTATAGGTCTGTGGCCCAGGGACTAGGGAGCACAGATATATATAATTGGCTTATGTAAATAATACCAGTAGAGACTACAAAAGGACCTAATAAATAACAAAGTACAGCTAAAGCAAAACTGTACTGTAAAGTAATACTGTAGTAAAACACAAACTTCTACTATTTTATTCCCCTATCCTTTTCTCATCACCTCTTACACTTCTGGGCATCACCATGTTTTCTCTGGTTCCCTTAGTAAGCATTTATTATTATTATTATTTCAGGGTACTATGAGGGTACAAACATTTTGGTTACATTTTATGTCTTTGCCTCACCCAAGCAAGGATTAGAGGCATGCCCTTCCCCTCTACAATGCTCACCATGTCCTTTAGTTGTGAGTTTACCCCCACAACCCCCTAATCCCTGGAGAATATTACTACCATGTGAGCACCATAGTGTTAATCAGTCAGTGCCAATTTGATGATGAGTACAAGTGGAGCCTATTCTTCCGATCTTGTGATACCTCACTTCGGATAATGGGACTCAAATTCAATCCAGGAAAATATAAGAGGTGCTAGATCACTGTCGTTTCTTATAATTGATTAATATCCCATTGTATACATATACCAAATTTTAATAATCCACTCATGAATTGACAGGTACTTGGATTGTTTCCACATCCTTGCAATAGTGAATTATGCTGCCATAAACATTCAGGTAAAGATGTCTTTTTTATAGAATATCTTTTGTTCTTTAGGGTAAATGCCTAATAGTGCTAAAGCTGGATTGAATGGTATTTCTACTTTTAGCTCATTGAGGTATCTCCAAATTCTCTTCCACAGAGGTTACACTAATTTGTCTCACCAGCAGTGTAAGAGTGTTCCTGTCTCTCCACATACTTGCCAGCATTCGTTGTGGGATTTTTTGATAGAGGCCAATCTCACTGGGGTTAGGTGATATTTCATTGTGGTTTTGATTTGCATTTCTCTAATAATTAGAGAATGTTGAACATTTTTTATATGTTTACTGGCCATTATTCTGTCTTATTTTGAAAAGTTTCTGTTCATTTCCTTTGCCCATTTATTGATGGGGTTGTTAGATTTTTTTCTTGTCGATTTTTTAAAGTTCTAGATAGATTCTTGTTATCAGCCCTTTATTGGATATGTAGAGAGAAAATATTTTCTCCCATTCTGTAGGTTGTCTGTTTGCTCTCATGATAGTTTCCTTAGCTGTGCAGAAGCTTTTTAATTTGATTAGGTCCCATTTATTTATTTTTGTTGCTGCAGTGATTGCTTTAGGGGTCCTTTTTCAAAAATTCTTTGCCTAGGCTGATGTCTGAAAGGGTCTTCCCAGTATCTTCTAGAATTCTTAAGGTTTCATGCCTTAGGTATGTCTGTTGTCCATCTTGAATTGATTTTTGTGAGAGGTGAGAGGTGGGGGTTCAGGTTCATTCTTCTGCATGTAGCTATCCAGTTTTCCCAGCACCATTTATGGAAAAGAGATTATTTTCCCTAGTGTGTATTTTTGTCTGCTTTGTCAGAGATTAGGTTACCATATGCAGATGGTTTTATCTCTGGATTCTCAGTCTTGTTCCAAAGGTCTATGTCTCTGTTCTTGTGTCATTGTCATGCTGTTTTAGTTATTATAGCCTTGTAGTACAGCTTGAAGTCTGGTAAACTGATATCTCTCAGCTTGTTCTTTTTACTTAAGACTGCTTTGGCTATACGAGTCAGCTGTAGATATTTTATATTCCCATAATCTTCCTAGTTATGAGAAGGACAAAGTTTCACAGGAAGTATTACATTGCTTATATGGTTGACCATGAAAAAAATTGTTTTAGATTTACCACATACTTAAACATATTTTGTATGGGTGAAGAAGAGGCAGTCCACTTTTGTTATAGATCTAGTCTCAACACCCTATAATATGAGAACAGTTGTCGGAATTTTCCTAACACAAAGTAGTGAAAAATTGTTGAGGTGATGGATATCTCAATTGCTCTGATTTGATTATTATGCACTGTATGCTTGTATCCAAATATCACATGTGCCCCATTAATATGTACAATATGTATCCATAATAATTAAAAAAAACATCAAAAATATAAAAATGGGAGTGGGTTAGTTATCACAAGAGTAGAATTGCTATAAAAGTGAGTCTGGCCTCGTCTTGTTCTCTTGTGTACTCTCTCTTGCCATGTGATGCTTTTTACAATGGGATGATGTAGCAACAAGGCCCTCACCAGACATGGTCACTTGATCTGACCTTGGATTTCCCAGCCTCCAGAACCATGAGCCAAATAAATTTCTATTGTTTATAAATTATTTAAAATTAAAAAAATAAAGAAATAAGTCAGGGTGGTGGGATGAGTGAAAGAGCACAGAGGGAATGGTTCACACCTTTTTACTTGCATCACGTTAAATACAAAGATAGAGGTCATAATTAAAGTAGTCAATACCATAATATCTTTTACATTTGGCTCCCCAAATCAGCAGAAAGTAACATACACAGAGATTCTCATTCTCTTTGCTCAAAAGTTCAAATTAATTCATATTACTTGTGGCAAAATATATGATAGACCACAGCAAGAGCAAAGAAAGGTAACTTCAAAATCACTTTATCAAGAGCTGCAGACAAAGCATCCTTTAACTTTACTATAAACTCCACTAATTCAGAAACATTCTTAGAATTAAGTAGGTACTAAATATCTATTGAATAATAAAACAATGGTACAATGGAATACTACTCAATTATAAAAAAAGATAGTGATCTAGCACCTCTTATATTTTCCTGGATGGAGCTTCAGCCCATCCTCCGAAGTGAGGTATCACAAGAATGGAAGAATAGGCACCACATGTACTCGCCATCAAATTGGCCCTGATTGATCAATACTAAGGTGCTCACACAGTAGTAATATTCGTTAAGGGTAGGGGATTGGGCGTGGGTAAACTTACAACTAACGGATGCAGTGAGAGATGTGGGGTGGGGGAGACCACGTCTCAAATCATGGTGGGGATGTGGCAAAGTCATAACATGTAACTAAAATGCTTAAACTCCCATAATTTTCTGAAATAAAAAAAATAAAAATAACAATAAAATTGCCTTTATAAAAAATAAAACATTTTAGAGATATAGTACCTTTTACAACACACGTATAGTAGAAAAACACATCTACTAAGTAAACCTTAATAGGTTGATTGAACTGATGCATATCCTAAAAAGTGAATGAATATTCTCTCCTTATTGCTAAGCTAAAATTTCAATAATCTGTTGATCTTTTAAATCACCAACCTTACTTTCACTACTATGAAGTTGATACTGTCAAAGTGCCCATTCCCATGGTCAGAACTGACTGCTGTAGCTTCCCAGATGTGAAATCTGTACCTCTGAGCCCCTCCGTCTCACCTTTCCTGGCTCTTCCTCCTAAGATATATGTATAAATATTATTTGCCAAGGAAAGTCCCTAATGCTGATAAAAAAAGAAAAGAAAAATCAGTGAGGGTATTTTCTCCAGTAATTAGAAGATCCTAAAAACAACAGGGGATGGCACTGCCCCATATGTTGTTATGTTTAATGCTAACTGATATAAATTATCTCCTGTTCAGCACAAACTAAAACATCTGATACTCTATCCTAGCTTTGTTATTAAGTGAATGCTGAGTCTTGAATAAGCCATTTAAGTAATTTGAACCTTAGTTTCCTCCTACAGAATATGTAATATATTGAAGTTGTGGCTGTCTTTACCCTACTTTCCAGTTCTAAAATGGTCATGTTCTCTAAATAACTCAATAGAAAAATAATAGTCTGATTATTACATTCAGGCTGGTTTTAGATGCCAGTTACTAGTCTGCATATTTATATTAGGTGTTACTAGAATTCACTGATTTAAAGAGCTTTATAGTTGGGAAAGGACAAGATAACTCAGCTTTTACCTACCTACTATAACATATACATGGTATCATATACATTCAACTAAAGGAAAAGACTGAAAGAAAATATTGACGTTTTAAAGAATACCTCAGGTGCTACAAAGTTTGCAGTATAACATGGAGTTAAGAGAAGTCCATTTTCTCCTCGAAGTTGTTTTGCGAACCCAAAGTCACAGATCCTAATTGAATCTGCATTGGCCAATTCATCCATATATAAAATATTACTAGGTTTAAGATCACGATGAACAACCTTGAACATAAAAGAAAAAAAAACATTAAATTTCCATAACTAAATATTTACAAAATAAAACATTTTAAATATATTTTCCAGAAAAGAAACTTTCCTAATAAGATTTTGAAAATTACATTTTATCCAATCTTAACAGCCAAAAATGTACACAGGAAATTACCTCTATCAGATTGACACTCTAATTTCTATTAAGATACCAGTTTTATTAACCACTTCCAATCTCAAAAGTCTCCAAACTCAATTCTCAGATCCACTTTTGGATATAATAGACTAAGACTCTACCCAATACCCACTTCCCTGCAGCAAACAATTATAAAACCTGGATATATAATTTAAAAAATCAACTACCTGAAGGTACTGGAGAATGAACAGAAGCAGAGAGACTCTGGTGAGAAGTACATATTTGGTTGAAAGAGGGAATACAGGGAGCTATACAAGTAGGTTCCCATATATGTGGCTTTTGGCCTGAGGTTAAGTGCATTTCCTATGGTACACAGTGGTGGTAAAGACACTTGTGGAAAAACCCAGAGTTTTTCTGGCCTGGAGGACCACAAAAGAGATACTGCAAAATTGTGAATGATGAATGGGTGAAAAATATTGCAAAGGAAAGAGCCAGAACTGATCCTTGTATCAAAAATGTGTGGAAAAGGGTCAAAACAGTTCATATAAAGACAAATGATATGAACAATGATCAGAGCTCTGCCCCCAAAAAGAATCAAGCCAAGAAAATTAGCAACTTAAACAAAACAAACAATAACCATTGGAGAAAATTAACAGAATGCAAAAATCTCCATAATTTACTATTATAATGTTAAAAATGTAATCCAAAATTATCTGATATACAAACAGCCAAGAAAACAGAAGTCTAAAAAAAATCAATAAATTCTGACTCTAAGATGAACCATGCTGGAACTAACAGACAAGGATTTTAAAGTAGCTATTACAACTATCCCCAATAAAGTAAAACCAAACATGCTTTCACTGCACAACATTCTCAGCAAAATTGGGAAGTCTCAGCAAAAAATAGAAATAATGAAAAATAACCAATTGAGGCTGGGTGTGGTGGTGGATCACGCCTGTAATCCTAGCACTTTGGGAGGCTAAGGCAGGAGGATCACTTGAGGCCAGGAGTTTCAGACCAGCCTGAGCAATATAGTAAGGCCCCATCTCTACAAAAGATAGAAAATTAGCTGGGCATGATGGCACGCCTGTAGTCCCAGCTACTGGAGAGACTGATGTAGGAGGATAGCTTGACCCAGGAGTTTGAGCTTGCCACTGAACTGCAGCCCAGGCAACAGAGCAAGATTTTGTCTCAAAAAAAGAAAAGAAAAGAAAAGAAAAAAAGATGTAGAACCAGAAAAAATTCTGAAATTCCCTATGTGATGATTTTCCTGCTACAACTACCCACTTCATTTAATTTAGCCTTACCTTTAATCAGAGTTTACTACTCTGAAAACACTTTAAGGACAAGAACCAAGTCTTACTCATATTTGATTCTGTAACACCTTTTACAATGGTTGGCATGTAGAAATGCTCAATATATGACTGCTGTTAATTGATGTAAGAACTGGAAGATTTACAAAATAATATAGAAGATATGCTTATTACTTTCCTCCTTTCAAAAATTTTGGTCTTGCTTTACTTTACAGAGTGTTGCTAGAGACAACCAAGAAATTAAATTATAATAGAACTACTCCTTTAGCACTACATAATTCATTTCAAAATACTGAAAATGTACTCCATGAAACCACACACAAAACTGAATACCAGCTGATTTTTATTAATTATAAAAGAGGCCCATGTAGACTTTTCTGTTTCAATTCTGAATTGTCATTTTTTAATTGTTTACTGTTAAGTGGGCACTATCCACTATTATGACTGATTCAAATTTTAAAATTTTTAAATTATTTGCTACATTGTTTCCTTTTACAACTATATATAATAAAAGTTTACTTTTTTATTTCACCATATTACAGGGGTACAAATGTTTATGTTACATATATTGCTTTTGCCATACTTTAGTCAGAACTTAAAGCATGTCCATCTCCCAGACGATGTGTACCACACCTACTAGGTGTCAATATACCCATCCTCTTCTCCCCATTCCCACCTGCCCGACACTTGATGAATGTTACTACTATATGTGCACATAATACCAATATGATGGTAAGGACATATGGTGCTTGTTTTTCCATTCTTGTGACACTTCACTTAGTAGAATGGGCTCCAGCTCTGTCTAGAATATACAAAAGGTGCTATGTCACCATTGATTTTTGTGGCTGAGTAGAACTCCATAGTGTAGGTGTATGTATGTGTATGTGTATATGTGTGTGTGCATATCACATTTTACTAATCCACTCATGTTGATGGGCTCTTGGGTTGTTTCCACATCTTTACAACTGTGAATTGTGGCGCTATAATCATTCTAATGCAGATATCTTTTTTATAGAATGCTTTTTTTTTTCCTTTGGGTAGATGCCCAGTAACAGGATTGCTCAATCAAATGGCAGTTCTACTTTTCTCTCTTTCAGGTATCTCCATGTTACTTTCCACAAAGGTTGTATTCATTTGCAGTCCCACCAGCAGTGTATGAGCATTTCCGTCCCTCCACATCCACACCAACATTTATTATTTTGGGACTTTTTGGTAAAAGCCATTCTCACTGGAGTAAAGTGATATCTCATTGTGGTTTTTATTTGCATTTTCCTGATGATTACAGGTATTAAGCATGTTTTCATATGTTTGTTGGCCATTAGTCTGTCTTCTTTTGAAACGTGGAGGAAATGGACAAATTCTTAGAAACAAACACACAGTCTTCCTAGGCACAATCAGGAAGAAACTGAATTCCTAAACAGACCAATATCAAGGACCGAAATTGGGGCAGCAATAAAAATTCTCCCTAAAAAGAAAAGTCCCAGGCCAGATGGCCTCACACTCAAATTTTACCAGACGTAAAAGAGGAATTGGTGCCTATCCTGAGAAATCCTCCACAACATTGAGAAGGAAGGGATCTTTCCCAACAGGTTTTATGAAGCCAATATCACCCTGATATACCCAAACCAGGAAAATATGCAACAAAAAAGAAAACTACAGACCAGTATCTCTTATGAATATAGGTGCAAAAATTCTCAACAAAATCCTAGCAAACCGAATTCAGGTGCTTATCAAAAAATAATCCATCACGACCAAGGGGCTTCATCCCAGAGATGCAAGGATGGTTCAACATATACAAACTGTAAATGTAATTCAATACATAAATAGAAGTAAAGATAAAGACCATATGATCCTCTCAATAGACTCAGAAAAAGCATTTAACAAATTTCAACAACCTTTTATGATAAGTACGCTAAACAAAATAGGCACAGAAAGAAGTTACCCAATAATGATACAAGGCACATATGACCAACCCACAGCCAACATCATACTGAACTGGGAAAAACTGAAAGCATTCTAGAACTGGAACCAGAAAAGGTTGCCCTCTATCACCACTTCTATTTAACATAGCGCTGGAAGTCCTAGACAGAGCAATCAAACAAGAGAAGGAAATCAAGGACATCCAAATGGGGGCAGAAGAGGTCAAACTATCACTCTTTGCTGAAAGTATGATCTTATATCTAGAAAATGCCAAAGATTCCTCTATGAGACTACTGGAATTGATAAGCAAATTCAACAAATCTCAGATTACAAAATCAATGTACAGAAATCAGTAGCATTCCTATATACCAACAACAGTCAAACTGAGAACCAAACCAAAGACTCAATACCCTTCACAATAACAACAAAGAAAATAAAATACCTGGGAATATATTTAACTAAGGAGGTGAAAGACCTTTACAGGGAGAACCATAAAACACTGAGGAAGGGAATAGCAGAAAACGCAAACTGGTGAGAAATCATATCCTGCTCATTGGTCGGCAGAGTCAACATTGTTTAAATGTCTATACTACTCAAAGTGATCTACAGATTCAAAGCAATCCCTATTAAATTACCAACATCATTTTTCTCAGACCTAGAAAAAATAATTCTACGTTTTGTATGGAAGCAGAGAAGACCCAATATAGCAAAAGCAGTCTTATCAAAAAGAACAAATTGGGAGGCATCTATTTTCCAGACTTTATATTATACTACAAGGCTACGGTAACTCAAAGAGCATTAAATTGGCATAAGAACAGAGACAGACCAATGGAACAGAACAGAGAACCCAGATATAAAACCATCCTCATATATATAGCCATCTAATCTTTGACAAAGTAGACAAAGACATACACTGAGGAAAAGAATTCTTATTCAGTAAATGGTGCTGGTAAATTGGATAGCCACATGTGGAAGATTGAAATAGGATCCACTCCTCTCACCTCTCACAAGAAACAACTCATGGTGGATAACAGACTTAAACTTAAGGCGTGAAGTCATAAGAATTCTAGAAGAAAATGTTGGAAAAACTCTCACAGACATTGGCCTAGGCATAGAATTTATGAAGAAGACCCCAAAGGCAATCACAGCAACAACAAAAATAAATAAATGAGACCCGATCAAATTAAAAAGCACAGCCAAGGAAACTATCAAAAGAGCAACAGACAACCTATAGAATGGGAGGAAATACTTGCATGGTGCACATCAGATAAAGGGCTGACAACTGTAATCTATATAGAACTCAGGAAAATCAGCAAGAAAAAAATCAAACAACCCCATTACAAAGTGGGGAAAGGACATGAACAGAAAAGTTGACTTGTATATAACTCGATTTATTTGCCTTCTTTATCAAGAGACAGGAAGCAACATAACAAGCCTGCCTCTCCACAATAAAATTTAATGTATTAATACATCAAATGCTTAGAATATAAATTTCTTATTGTATTTAGGGGAAGAGTTGGCAAGGATCAGGATATACAGTTCCGCTTCTGGCAGAATTTTATATGTTAGGTATTGTACAATTTGAATAATATTCACAATATCTTTGGTTAATTCTTTATGTCTCACTTTTAAGTTTCATTAAGTTTAATAATTTCAAAGTCAAGGTTAGTTACATTTATAAAATTCACATAAGTTTTAATATTTATATGCTATAAAATCAGGGCCAACAGGCAGAAAGAGGAGAATTAATAAAGCATTAGCCAATTTCCTAAATCCATAACCTTTGCTACATTATGAGTTTTATTAGGATAGTTTCTGTAAAAATTTATGTGACAGAGAAAGAAGTTCATTTTAGGTACCATCATGTCCTATATATAATTTTATAAAGATGTAGGTCCCAGAATTACAAGGAACAATATAACTACAACTTACTCCTTGACAATGAAGATAGTCAACTGTCTTAGTTACTACATACAACACATCACTAGCCTCCCGTTCTGAGAAACATTTTTGTTTGAGAATACGATCAAGTAGTTCTCCTCCTTTCATCAAATCTGTAACAAGGTAAATGTATCTACCGTCATCAAAGACCTAAAAAAAGAATGCAGATTTAAAATGTTATTATTTATAATTATAATTCTAAAATGTTTAAATTGTATTTGCTTTTCTACTAAATCTCTAGTATTAAAAAAAAGACATTAATCCTTTATGGTTAACATAGTACAGGCTGTACTGAAGGTTGAGTCAGCTAAACAACCTCCTACACAGTCCTGTGAGACCATGTTAAACATATAATTTTATTAACTTTTCAAGTTGTAGGTTACAGGTCACCAAAGAATGTAAATGAAAAAAAAAACAGCACTCTGTGCCTCTTAAATGATATATATCTAATTTTTTACTGCACAATAGCTACTTCTCTAACAGTAATCTTCCAAGAGTAAATATATTATTTGTTTTTATACCCTCAGTCCATTATCTTAAATAGTGTCTTAAATGTTTGTTGAATTAAAATAGTATATACAGGAGAATAAATAAAAATATGTATACCCTTTTCACTCAGGGCATGTGAGATATACATTATATATACAAATCTAAACTATTGTTTAAAGATTACAAATCAAAATGCATATCATATCATCTGAAAAAAACTGATCAAGATGATGACTGATTTTTCTGCCTTCTCTAAAGAGAAAAGAACATTATCTTCTTATGTGAAAAGTCAGCATCCATGTACATCTATTACTAGGAATTATATATTCATTTTATAAAAATGATAGACTAATATCATTTAACTCAAAGAATAATCCCTAATATTATAGTCAACTACTGTACAGTAAAGAAAGTAAAATCTTCAAGAATCTGGCAGATTCCTAATCTCCTGTATCTTCTATATTTATAGTACTACAGAATAATAAATGGTAAATGATGCTAGTTACAATGTTAACAAGCCAGTCAGAATATATTAAACTAATCAGGACACTCTTATTTAGCAACCATCCTAGTTCATTTTTGATATTCTGTAAGAAGAGTGTAGAATCATAAGAAAAAACTATGAAAGTGGCAAATATAAGGATTTTGGAATTTTGTGGCATGAATTAAATATATCAGATACACAAAATTTCAATAAGAAAGATAAAGTTCCAGGTCATAACTTCATCAGCTTAGCTGACACCTTGATTTTAAAATACCTACATCTTTTAAAGTGATAATATTGGGGTGTTGTCCATAGCGCATCAAAATTTCAATTTCTTCTGAGGGGTCACGCTTACTTTTGTCAATGATCTAAGAAATAACAGAAAAATCTCAGAGGAAAATAAATTACTTTGTCTAAAAATAAATGAAATATTTTCAATTTGGTTACATTTTTAAACAAATACTTCTTTTAACATTTAAAAATTTTCTATAACTAAAACTTAATAGAAAAAAAAATAAGCCAATGTACTTTCTTTAACATTATATCCCATTTCACTGAAACTATACTAAATGATAATGTGATTCAAATGTGATTGTAATTATCACAATTGTTCAATCTTCACATACTAGATTAAAATAAAATTATTCAAATACAAAAAGTCATTAAATATGTGATTCCTCTAAAATAAAGCCTTTAAAAAACTCAAAGTGAAAATATTAAGTCTTAGAGCTCTCTCTCATCATCTTTCTTATCTTCATTTGTTCCACTGACAATGTCTGTCACTGAACTTATAATTTAAATTACATGCATAAAATAAACAAAAGTCACCCTCAGAGACAATACCTTCACAGCAAATTCCATGTTGGTAGTTGCATGTATGCATCGCTTGCAAACAGAATAGGAGCCAACGCCAATATCCTCTTTCAATTCATATACTTCACTAAATTGTGCTGCATTTCCATTTATCTGTTTTTTTAAAAAAGTAAAATACTAAGGAGAATGAAACATTTTCACATTTTCTCTTTTGTCCTAAATATACATTCCTCTTAAATCTTAAAAGAAATCAAGAATAACTCATTTTAGAGAAGTTTTATCAATATTTATAAATGGCTTAAACATATTCTGAACCAATCCTAAATTGTAGGCTTTCTGCATCCCCAAGGCCAATACAATAAATCAATTAGCTTATACATCTCATTTACATTTTCTTCACAACAGACCACATAATGTATTTAAAGGTCACTACTGTCTGATCTTTTCCAAATTATATAGAGACATCTTTAACTCATGATTATGCCAAGAGACAAAAAAAAAAAAGGAGTTAAAAATCACTTTTTAAAAAACTATTAAAAATCCAGTGGCTGGGTACAGCGGCTCACACCTATAATCCCAGCACTTTGGGAGGCCAAGGTGGGAGGATCACTTGAGGTCAAGAGTTTGAGAACAGCCTAGGCAACATAGTGAGACCTCATCTATACAAAAATAATAATAATAATAATAATTAGCCAGACGTGGTGGCATGTGGCCACAGTCCCAGCTACTGGTGAGGCTGAGGCAGGAGGATCACTTGAGCCCAGGAGTTTCACTCTAGCCCAGGTTACAAAGTGAGATCCTGTCTCTAAAAAATAAAGAAAATGAAAATCCATTAGCAATAACTAATAGAAATAATTATCCCCAAAGTGATATATCTCTAAACAGAATAATGTGATTAAGTGGAATTTACCTGAACAATTGGTAATACATTTGCACTTGTGATAGGAGTGATTTTATATTCTTCTGCAATAGAAGCTGCAACAAAGCTGAATCCTTTGAAGAGTTGATGAGCATTTGCACTGGCTGGCAAACCAGGAGAATCTAATGTTCAAATAATTAAATTTAATTAGAACTACACAGAATTCTATGATATAAGATGTCATAATTTTTTAAATATAAAGAAAACCATTAAATGTCACCATCTGACATATTATATGTTTGATTTATTATATATTTTCTGTCTCCCACCACTCATATATATGTTTCATGTAGTCAGTAATTTTTATCTGTTCTGTTCATTGCTGTATCCTCATTGCTTACTATGGAGTAGGCATTCAATATTTGTCGAATACATGCACAAAACAGATGACACTAAAAGTAAACCACATTAAATTCTAAACTGTAAGAGTCAGAGTAATATATTTCATCTTCAATCTCTTATCCCCTACTCTGTAAATCATTAGCGTGTCAAAGAACTTATAAAAGAAGAAGAAGAAAAAAAAAAACCTGCCACATTTTTCCCTAGTCCTTGCTCTTCTGGTAAATATTTACCATGTAAACCCTCTACTTGACAGGTGCTCATATAATGTTGTACATAGAATCCATACTTCCAGAAGGGCACCAATGCTCTGCAAACTTATCATTCTTTTAGTTTTTGAACTAAGACGGTTTATTTTTTATCTACCTCCTGGAATAAAAGCCCTGATTTTACACATAAACATGCATTACCTTTAGGTGTTTTTGCAGTAAATTCAGGATCAAAACAAAAAGTATCATCTGGTTTTCCAGAAGCAGGCTTAAAAGGAGGTTGAACTTCTCTTTTATATAATTTCTAGAAGAAACAACAGGATAATAGAAAAAGATATTAAGATTTTAAAAAAATTATTATACTTTGTAAGGTAAAGCAGAATATTCACAGTCCTTAGTAAAAGACTCATAATTCCATAAAAGAAATTTCAACAGACTTCAAATATCTGTTAATAAAATTATAAAATTTTGAGAGATAATGTCCAAAATCTATTAAGGCCACTAAACACAGCAGCAACGTCACAAGTTGCATTCACAAAAGATAATGATGTTCAATTTTGAGTATCAAAAACTGATTTGAATTCTCACTGATAATATAACCATACAGAATATATTACAATGTTACCATACAGAAGTAACTAATAATGCTCAAAACAAATAGACTATTTTCAAGAAATATATTTCAACTAAAATATTTTGTTTTCATATAAAATATACATTGAATGTACTGTTTAGGGCTCCTATCATAGAGTGTAAAAAATTAATCTTGTCTAACAATCTAACTTGCTGAATTGATATTTTTTTGAAAGACAGAGAATATCTTATATGAAAGTCTTCTTTGTTGGGAAACCCACTTTTTGAAAAGTTCATGGTCCTACAGTGGGGAAAAACAAATCAGGAATTACATTAAAGCAATTTTCATTCACTTAAATACGTAAACATTCCACTGACTTGTTATTTAAATTAAAAACAATGAACATATTTACTCATCAGTTTTTTACTCATATTAATATAAAGTTATTCAATGACAAACTATATACTCAACTTACATTCCAGTCAATATTTGCAAAAAAAAGATGTCTTTTGATTTCTTCAACACCTTCTGACCCTATAAAAATGGAAATAATTTTTTATTGGTATGATTTCTTTTAATCTTGCTTCCTGGCTTTCAAGCTAGCTGTAACCAAAAGTATATATATTTCAAAGATTCCTTGAAGTGAACAGTCTATGATTTCTTATATGGCATTTTATTAATTTATCCTTTCACTTTGCTATGATAAAATATGATGTTCGTTTTTAACTACAAAGGGTATCATGAAATACTAAAGTATCTCCCAAATGAAATCAAAATAATGTTGAACATAACATTAACATTTAGGATATTTTCTTTTATTTATAACTTATATAATTACCTCATATTTATATGCCAAATTAGAAAGTACAAAGGAATAAAGTGACATTGAAATGTTAACATAAGGACATAAATAGGATAATAGGATCATATCTGAACCCAGGGAAAGGGTACCAGAAAGTGGTCAAAAACCAAGCAGTTATAGAAACATAATATTTAGTTTAAAGACTATTGGGATAGACAAAATAATTATATTCAAATATCTAAAAAGATTACCCATACAAGGGAAAGTTCTGTGAATTATTTAAAAATAGGTGATCCATATTATACACATAATAATATATGTTAAACAAAAATTTTAATTAACTAGACTACTTAATTTTTAAATCATGGATATAACAGAGTTTACTGCTTCTGGAATGCAAACACAAAATGAAAAATTCCAGGTATAAACATATAGCAGCAGTAATCAACTTAAATTAAACCATAATATATAAAGATATAATTATTCTCTCAAAACATGTAGTATACTGATATAAAAGCTAAGAAAATAAATACCCAATCTATTTGCTGGATTCCTTTTGAATAACATCCTTAGAAGACTTTGTGCTTCAGGACTAAGAAACTGAGGCATTCCAAGTTTTGCTCTGGAAAAGAAAAGTTTAGAAAATTTCACTTAAATCTAGCCACATTTCTAACAATGGCAAGCTATTTCATGTCTTGTCATGTCATGTCTTCCCTTGTCATATCAAGGGAAAGAGTGTAAAAAATGTTCTTTTGTGTCAATTTAAAATAATAATAAATTTCTCAAAATAAAAAGCAAAAGATTTTTTCCCAAAAGAAAAAGATAGCACTTATACTTACTTTAATATCATATTCATGGTCTCATTTCTGTCTTTACCTTGAAATGGCAGAGTACCAGTAAGCATTTCAAACTATAACAAACAAAATTAACACATAGTCAATTTAGCATAAAACTTAGAAAATATAATAAAATTATTTAGAAAAATACATGAGACTTGTACTGCATGATCATCAAATCATGCAGGATCTACACGATTAACAGTGAGTCAAAATGGAACCAGAAAACTCGGTCACTTCAGGACATATACTTCTGGTACTCCCACTATATACATAGCTCAACTGATAGATGACCTGTAGCAGATGAAACCAATTTATTTCAGTTCTAATTTGGCTAAATTCCCAAAGCCAAAGTAATTTGAAAATACACACAAGACATTTTGTTTTAAAACAAAGATATACTTTTAAAGCAAATGTCTAATAATAAAGGAAAAGGAAAAATAAGCACAAAACCCTTTTAAATGTATACATGCTCAAGAAAGATTTAACCATTTTCATTCTCCCTATTCCTCAAAAAATAGGAACTAAAAAAAGAGCAGCAAAAGAAGCAGAACACACACACATTTGCCAATACCTTCAAAAAAGAAAAATATTGAGACAGTTGTACATAGCAGAAGGAAAACATTTTCCCAATGAGATCTGACTGCAATGCAGATAACTAGAACATTAAATGATGGTATAAAAATAGGTCTAAAAATAAAGATCATAATAGCTCATTAAAGATAATTTTTCATATTTCTCATATTTAAGTCTCCAACTCAGTCTCAAAAAGGCTTTGGACTCAATCCTTTACTCATATATCTGAATTCACAACCTAAGTTAGCTTATCCATTCAATTCTCTCCTGTATCTTGATGACTCCCAAATCTGCTGCTCAAGCATTAATCTCTCTCAAGCTCCAGTTTTCCTTCCAGAATCTTTAGTAATGGTACGCCACCAGAGACTAGAGGGGTAGAGGTAACAGTGGCAGGGAGAGAAAGAAGAGAAGGAGAGTGTATCGTAATCACACTTTCCCTCAAAGAAACTAAAAGTTGAGTACATATAGCAATATGGTCGTCAAATGATTCTGATTCTCTCTCCACTGCCCCTGCTAATTTATCACCACCCAGGATTTAGCCACTAACCTATAGTAACCTATGCTAACTGTTAAAAATAAATTATTTCCCGCTTCCAGAACCAGCTGTCCTCAGCTCTCTCTTTACTATTAACCTGCCATTGTTTCAATAACCTAAAGTTTATAAAATTTTAGAAGTATCTTAATTTTTGACCCTTCCCCTCTGTTTCACCTGTGTCATATAATCTGTTACTAAGGTTAGTCACTTCTTCTTTTTAATGTCTTTAAAGTTTCCTCTTTTTTTTACTCTTAATATTACGACTGTTTTATAAGAAGACATTTTCGTTCTTCCTGCTTCTAGTTTCTTCTATTTTCAATCCATTTATATAATGCTGCCAAGGCTAATCTTTCTAAACTACAATGTTTTTAATCGCCATCCTGTTTAAGAATCTACAATAGCTTCATAATAGCCAGAGAATTACATGCAAATGCTTATAGGTTTATAGGTTCACTTCCTCCACCTTTACCCTCATTCTCCACTACTCTAGACAAACTGGTTCTCCAAGCCTTTGCTAATATAATCACAATACTCTCCTTCTTGACATGAAACTATTTAAATTTTATCTATCCTTCAGGGCTTAATTTAAGTTCTGACTCCTCCAGTTTTCCTACATCAACTTATACATTAAGTCTTCTCCGAAGTCCTAAGCTGCTTCTTGACAGTTTATTAAGCTACACCAATTGCTTCCCCACCAGACTGTATACTTTCTTGGGTCTTGGAAAATGCCAAATACTGTACTTTGAATCAGTTCCCATCCCACAGCCCTCCACAAATGCCAGGCTTATAATAGGAACTTAATATACTGATGTGTCATACAGTGTGCCATTCAGTGATAAATGGGCAAAATGAATCAGACCTCCCGTACCACTAGGGAATTGGACACGCTTGAATCTCTGGCATATCGGGGGGCGAGGGGAGGAAGGGAGGCAGGAGGAGGGGTAATATTTGTAACCCTATCGATATTTGTACCCCCATAATATGATGAAATAAAAGGAAGAAAAAAAAATGAATCAGACCTCAAAAGCAAATTACGTCTGATTCAATAGCTATTCATGTATCATCCTACTGACTATTGCAAATGCTACACTGTAATTTCATACCAAATTAGTCAGTCTGTATTAAGCATCTATTATATGCTCACTATGCTAGGTAATGTGGGAAATGAAAAGTAGTATAAAACATGATTCCTTTCCTCAGGAGGATTATAATCTTTCTAGGGCATGTTTGAAACTATCTGACAATAAGACATTATCTAGTAAGATGCTAAATTATGTGGTAGCTAATTAAAATGTCATATAACTGCTAAACTCAGCATTCTGAAACCTAAAATCTGACAGACCTTTTTCTAAGGTTCAAATATGAATATTTTATATAACAATGCTGGAATTTACATTTTCACTACCAAATTTAAAATAAATCAGAACACCACAACCCTAATTCTCATTGTACAGCAGCTATCCAATCACAAGTTTTTAAATGTTAATCATGAATTTTCAGAACCCATTTCTTACCTAACTCATTCCCAAATTTAAATTAAAATAAAATTCTAAGTAATAGGATTAGTCATATCATATATTGGCATAAAGAAGAAAAATAATGCTACTTACCATAAGTACACCATATGACCACCAGTCAGCACTCTGAGAATGGCCTCTCCTATTTACTACTTCAGGAGCCATATATTCCACTGTACCACAAAATGAGTAGGCCTTCTTTTCTTGATCTACTGACTCCTTGCTGAGTCCAAAATCTATAACAGTATCACAAAAAAATATATCTGAAAAACTTCAGAAAATAGAAAACATACAAAAACCCCAAAATGATATATTAAAAATTAAAACTATTTATGGATGGCCTACAATTATTCTTAAGAAAATCCCTGTGAGACCAATAATGGAAAGCAGTCTGTATATCATAATGATACTCTTTAAGAGCATTTAAAGGTTGCTCAGTTAAATCTTATCCTCCAAATACATGCTTTCAGGTCTGTATTAGGATATCATGCAACAATTTTGATAGAACAACAATTAAATCAAAGTTGTAATATTGATCTAAGTTTTAAAATAGACTGAAAAATCAAAGCTAGAACCTTATAATTTTAAAATATTAAAAAAGCAAATTTTGCTTTGGTTTTGGTGAGCGTCCATTTTTGTTCAAAGCCTTCAAAGAGCTAAAAGTATCAATATATATAAATCAATCTTATTTCTATATAGTAGCAATGAACTAAAAGATGAAATTTAAAAAGTAAATTTATAATACCACCAAAAAAACCAAAACATGAGATCCATATTTATAAATATATAATCACAAGTATAAATATACAAAATGTATGTAAGACTTATATGTTGAAAACTAGAAATGCTGATGAAAGAAATCAAAGTAGATCTAAATAAAAGGAGAAATATACTGTGTTCATGGACTGGACGATTCAATGTTGTTAAGATGTCAATTCTCCCAAAACTGATATATAGATTCAATGAAACTTCAATAAAAATCCCAGCAAGATTTTTTTAATAAAAATCAACAAGCTGATTCTAAAAATTGTATGAAAAGGAAAAGAAAATAGAATAACCAAAACAATTTTGAAAAAGAAGAAAAAAAGTTGAAGGACTTACACCTGACTTCAAGACTTACTATAAAGCTATAATAATCAAGGCAGTAGGGTACTGGAGAAAGGCTAGACATATGTATCGATGGTACAGAACAGTATCCAATAATAAATAGACTAACATATATAGTTATTTATTCTATAATGCTTATTTTGAAAATGTAAATTTGTTCCAATGCAATCATTATATAAGCAAACAATTTGAACAAAACACAAATTTCATGTTGGCTTATATGCAATTTTATCTGCAAGAAACAGGCAGTGAACACAGAAAACTGCACCTGAGCTTAGTCAAGTAGAAATAAATATAAAGCACACATGCACATACCTCAAACATCTACCAGCTACTTCAGTTCATTGTGTTTGTTACTAGCCATTCCTGTCCACCTCCATTGTTACAACTTTACTTCCAATTTCAGATAATCTACCTTCCACTACTTCATTATAATTTACAAACTGCAACTTTTCTGACACCCACTTCAACAAGCAAACTTCAGGTCTTTTTCAAGGTAAAGTACCATAATTATTGGAGTCTTTATATATTTATCATTTATAACATGTAAAACAGGGCTATCATTTTTACTAGCTTTCTTTTTTAGTGTTTCACTTACTAAACATTTTGATGTTACACCATTACCCCACCTTTCAGATATGCCCTGTGCTTTTTAACTATGATATTTTGTATAGTGCAGTGATTAAAATCATATATGTCACATTATAACATAACTGGCTGTGTACTGTCAATTGATTTGTGACAAAAGTACAAAAGCAATTCCATGAAAGGACAGTTTTTTCAACAAATGGTGCCAGAACAAATAAGGTATCTATATGGAAAAGTCTATCCTCATGCCATAAGCAAGTATTAACTCAAAATGGATCACAAACCAACATGTAAAATCTAAAACTAAGAAAAACATAGGAGAAAAGAAAATACAGGAGAAAATCTTTTCAGGTAGGGATTTCTTAGGTATATCAAAAGTATAATCCATAAAAGAAAAGAGTTGATAAACTGGACTGCATCAAAATAAAAAAAAAAAAGTTCTTCAAACAATATTGTTTAGAAGATTCAAAAAAAGATACAGACTGGAAGAAAATCTATGCAAATCACATATCTGATACAGGACTTTTATTCAGAGTATATTAAAAAACTCAAAATACAATAAGAGTATGAACAATCCAATTTTTAAAAAGGGGCAAAAGATCTGAACAGATACTTCTCCAAAGAAATAAACATGAAAAGATGCTCAGTGTCATTAGTTATTGGGAAAATACAAATCAAAACAATGATGAGATCCACTTCATGCCTATTAGAATAGCTAAAATAACAACTACTGACAATATCAAGTATTGATGAGGATTCAGAGCAAATGGAGCTCGCATACATTACTGGTGGGTATGCAAAATGGTACAACCACATTGGAAAAGAGTTCGCAGGTTTCTCATTAACTTAAACACACTTACCATATGACCAAGTAACCCCAATCCTTAGGTATTTATTCAAGTTAAATAAAAATTTATGTTCACATAAAAACCTGTACATGAATGTTTATAATGGCTTTATTCATCATCGCCAAAACCAGGAATCTGTGGTACCACCATTAAATGGAATACTACTTAGCAATTTAAAAATGAATCATTGATATACACACAATGATATGGACGAATCTCAAATGTACTATGCTTAGTAAATGAAGCCAGACTCAAAAGGCTATATATTGAATGCCTCTGTTTATATTACATTATGGAAAAGAAAAAAAATATATAGGGTCAGAAGGTAGAGTGGTGGTTGGTTTGGGGTAAAGAGAATACTAACTTTTAATGGGAAAACTTTGGGGTTAGGGAACTGTTCTATATTTTTATTTTGGTGGTACTTACAAGACTCAGCATTTGTGAAACCTTGTAGAACTACACACAAAAATGTTTTTTTAAATTAAACTTTATATTTTGAGGTAATTGAAGATTCACATGCAATTACAGCAAATACTATAGAGACCCCATTTACTCTTTACTCAGTTTCTCCCATGGTAACATCTTACAAAACTGTAGTATGATAACACAGCCAGGATACTGATGTTGAGGTGGTCAAGATACAGAATAGTTCCACCACCAAAGGGTATCAGAAGGATGAATTTTACTGTATGTAAATTATACCTTAATTTTGAAAATAAAAAAGTTGTAAGCCCTATTTTGCTCTTTTGCAATAAAATACCACCATTAGCACTTAATTTTAGGGCCCCTCAAAACTTAATTTCTAACCATGCTCAATATTTTCATTTTAAAAATAACTTATCCTTGTATAATAGCTTAATGCATTATAACTTTCAGTATAAATTTTAAAAATCTTTTCAATGTGCCACTATGTGTTTTTCTCCATATTTTGAGACTTCTACCTCTATACATTTCATTTAGCAAGTTAAATGTAGGAAGAGCTAGGCTTCAAGATCAGTGCAGCTGAACATAATATAGTTTGTAGAGAAGAATACTGGCTTCTCTGACCATTCTAGAGAGAAAGGAGAAAAGATAATTTTCTTATCCTTCCGTTACCTTTCAGAGATTTATGCCAATCCATAGAGTTTCTTTACTGTACTATTTATGACAAAACTGATATTTTAACCTTAGGATTTGCTCAGCAATCAATTCAGAAATATTTTACAATTATAGAACTAGCTACAAGATTAAATAAGACATATGTTACACCAAACAACTAATTTAAAAATAAAATAAAATGTAGTTAAACAGAAACTTTTCTAAAGAAGACAGAAGAATGGCCAACAAACATATGAAAAAATGCTCAACATCCCTAATCATCAGGGAAATGCAAATCAAAACTACAATGAGATATCACTTAACTCCAGTGAGAATGGCCTTTATCAAAAAGTCTCCAAATAACAAATGCTGGCATGGATGTGGAGAGAGAGGAACACTCCTACACTGCTGGTGGGACTGCAAACTAGTTCAACCTCTGTGGAAAGCAATATGGAGATACCTTAAAGCGATACAAGTGAATCTACCATTTGATCCAGCAATCCCATTGCTGGGCATCTACCCAAATGATCCAATGACACTCTACAAAAAAGACACCTGCACTCGAATGTTCATAGCAGCACAATTCATAATCGCAAGGCTGTGGAAACAGCCCAAGTGCCCATCAATTCAAGAATGGATTAATAAAATGTGGTATATGTATACCATGGAGTACTATTCAGCTCTAAGAAACAATGGTGATATAGCGCATCTTATATTTTCCTGGTTAGAGCTGGAACCCATATTACTAAGTGAAGTATCCCAAGAATGGAAAAACAAGCACCAGATATATTCTCCAGCAAACTGGTATTAACTGAGTAGCACCTAAGTGGACACATAGGTACTACAGTAATAGAGTATTGGGGAGGGGGGGGTATATACATACATAACGAGTGATAGGCGCACCATCTGAGGGATGGTCATGCTGGAGACTCAGACTTGTGGGGGGAGGGGGGAAGGGCATTTATTGAAACTTTAAAATCTGTACCCCCATAATATGCCGAAATAAAAAAAAAATAAAAAATAAATAAAATGTAGGATTCAACTATATATAGGAAAGGGTTTCTTTGGGGAGAGGGGTGAGGGGTGGTATTTTTATATCTTTGTAATCTTAAGTAACTATTTTATAAGGCTTTAAATTTTAAAAGCACACCCAGAACACAATAATTTGATGAGTATTTACTATAAGTAATCTCAGTGATTAATTTGTAAGTAGTCATAAAGACTACTTAAAATTTTTTTGTTGTGTACATATTTTCATCTTAAATACTCAGTTCAAGTATGGTTTGATTTACATTTCTGACCACTGTACATTTGTTTCTTCCCTCTATTTACAGACATTACCCCTGAATTATATCCCTCAGAGAACACACTATAGCAACCATGGACAGTTCAAATCAATTCTGTTTTCAAGTTATAGTTTTTAACAAAATATTAAATATCTTTTATAAACAGGCAAGTCATATTATATAGATTTTATATAGACTATGGGAGGGATGAAGAGTTCAGGAAAAATTAACTATTAAGGACATTATAAATAACATATTAGCAAATATGCAGATACTTAGAGGTATCCACTCATTCTACTGACCTTTTGCTATACAATCATAATCTCAGTATGAGGCCAATCAGGCTCAAAACACAGTTATAGCAGGAACCTTCCTATAGCCCATTGCCAATCAAGAGTAGCCTGCTAAACATTAGATCCATTCCTTATGTCTGGAGGATTTCTAAATTGGACAGGTGAAAAAAAATAGTATTGCCATTTCCCTAAGATTATTCTGAGAAAACACAGGATGCTGGGGAAGACCCTGCCTATATGAGAGATTCCTAAATCACTGCGGCCCATACACAGCCTACTAGTATCAATGACAAATAGAGATCAGTCTGGTACTTTTGACTATAATATTAAAAATGGAAGGAAGGAGATAAGAAGAGAAGGATAGGAGGGAGAAAAGATACAAAGAAGTTAATAATGGAAGAAAAATGAAAGAGAAAAAGAGGAAAATAATAGAAAATAAAGGAAACAATGAAAAAGAATGAAAATGAAAAAAGTTTTATAATACTTTCTGTGAATGGTTATACTTCAACCAATCTCACTGGAATACTGTAAGGTTAAATCCAAAAGTTTACTTACTTATTCTAAAACCTTGAATTAGGTTATAACCATACTGTAAGTTACCTAATATTTACTATTGTTTACTTTGTACCATTGTAAGTAAAATCGATTGAATTGTTTTATATATATATATATATGAAGCACATTTTCTTCTTGTTGCATGCCTTGTGGCTTGTTCAGCATAACACCCTTGAGATCCATCCAAGTTGTCTAGCATATAAAAATTCTTCCCTTTTTATTGCTGAGTAGTATTCTATTGTATGGAGGTATCACAGTTTGGTTATCCATACACCCTTTGCAGGACATCTGGGTCATTTCCAGTCTTTGAACATTCAAGTATAGGTTTTTGTGTGAACACAGATTTTTATTTCTCTGGGATAAATGCTCAGGAGTGTGACTACTGTATGGTTCTATTTACATAACACTCTCAAGATAACAAAATTATAGAGATGTAAAACATACAAGTGGTTGCTAGGAGTTAAGAAAGGGGAAGATAGGGTGGCACTATGTTTCAAACATGATGACTACTTATCATAAATCTTTCCATCTAGACTAAAAGTAAGATGATATATTTCTATCTAGAAAACTAAATGCCATTTCTTAATTAGGATACATACCTCCATTGTATACTTTTTAATATTATAATTACAATGTATTGATAGCTATATAACATTTAAATTAACTTTAGTCCACTAAAGAAACAAATATTAATAAAATACAAATCAAATCAAGAAAGAGAAAAAAGAAAACAGGCTTAAACGTGTGTGTGTGTGTGTGTGTGTGTGTGTGTGTGTGTGTGTGTGTGTATTGAAAAACACAAAACGATTGGCTTAGGGAATAATAAGAAAATGTGCATACCTGTTAACTTGATATGTCCTATTTCATCAAGCAAAATGCTGTAAATCAAAATTCACATTCAACAAGATGGAATAAAATATTTTGTACAAAATATTTACATAAAAATAATAAACTTAGATATATTAGGAAAATTTAAAATGATTAACTTAAAATCAATGCATGTCTTACAAAGAATAGTTTTTACAAATAAGTATCATTTAATTAATACAAAATTTCATATAATATTTAAAAGACTTAATGAAGTATGCCAAAAAGTACTTCTAGAAATCCAGACAACAGGAATACAGAAGGAGAATATAGCTTTACTTTTCAGGCTTCAGGTCTCTATACACAATTCCTAATCGGTGCAGATGATCCAAAGCGAGGGCCAGTTCTGCAAGGTAGAATTTCACGTCTTCCTCTGTAAACAGAACCTAGAATAAAATAATGATTTCACATTTGGTCTCTCTTCCAATATTGAGTATATTTAAAATCTATTTCTTTAAAAACCAGTAGACATATAAATCTAGGCAAATAAAAAGACAAAGAGCATAGCAAATTCTTATTTGACTGGCATGATTATTGGGAAGTAACATTTCTATACAGATGAAACTAATCTCTTTAAGAATACTTTTCTTCACACTTACAAGGAAGAACTAGTACCTATCTTGCAGAAACTATTCCACAACATCGAGAAGAACGGAAACCTTCCCGACACCTTTTATGAAGCGAATATTACTCTGATACCCAAACCAGGAAAGGATGCAACAAAAAAAGAAGACTATAGACCAATATCCCTAATGAATATAGATGCAATAATTCTCAACAAAATCTTAGCTAACCGAATCCAGACGCTTATCAAAAAATTAATCCATCACGACCAAGTGGGCTTCATCCCAGGGATGCAGGGATGGTTCAACATACGTAAATCTATAAATGCAATTCATCACATAAAGAGAAACAAAAACAAAGACCACATGGTTCTTTCAATAGATGCAGAAAAAGCTTTTGACAAAATTCAACACCTTTTCATGATACAAACACTTAATAAAATAGGCATAGAAGGAACATACCTAAAACTGATACAAACCATATATGACAGACCCATAGCCAACATCATACTGAATGGGGAAAAATTGAAAGCATTCCCAATTAGAACTGGAACCAGACAAGGCTGCCCACTATCTCCACTTCTATTCAACATAGTACTGGAAGTCCTAGCTACAGCAATCAGACAGGAAAGTGGAATTAAAAGTATCCAAATAGGGGCAGAAGAGATCAAACTTTCACTATTTGCTGATAATATGATATTGTATCTAGAAAATCCTAAAGATTCAACCAAGAAACTCCTGGAACTGATCAATGAATTTAGTAAAGTCTCGGGATACAAAATCAATACGCAGAAATCAGAGGCATTCATATACGCCAACAACAATCAAAACGAGAACCAAATCAAAGACTCAATTCCCTTCACAATAGCAACAAAGAAATTAAAGTACCTAGGAATATACTTAACCAAGGGGGTAAAAGACCTCAACAGGAAGAACTATGAAACACTAAGGAAGGAAATAGCAGAAGATGTAAACAGATGGAAATCCATACCATGCTCGTGGATTGGCAGACTCAACATCATTAAAATGTCTATACTACCCAAACTGATCTACAGATTCAATGCAATACCTATTAAAATCCCATCAGCATTCTTTACAGATATAGAAAAAAATAATTTTACACTTCATATGGAACCAAAGAAGACCCCAAATATCAAAAGCAATTCTGGGCAACAAAAACAAAATGGGAGGTATTAATATGCCAGATATCAAACTATACTACAAAGCTGTAGTGATTAAAACAATCTGGTATTGGCATAAAAATAGGAACATTGACCAATGGAACAGAACTGAGAATCCTGATATAAAACCATCCTCATATAGTCAACTAATCTTTGACAAAACAGACAAAAACATACGCTGGGGAAAAGAATCCTTTTCAATAAATGGTGCTGGGAAAACTGGATAGCCACTTGTAGAAGGCTAAAGCAGGACCGACACCTTTCACCTGTCACAAAAATCAACTCATGCTGGATAACAGACTTAAACCTAAGGTACGAAACTATTAGAATTCTAGAGGAAAATGTTGGAAACACTCTCCTAGACATCGGCCTAGGCAAAGAGTTTATGAAGAAGTCCCCAAAGGCAATCACAGCAGCAACAAAAATAAATAAATGGGACATGATGAAACTAAAAAGCTTCTGCACAGCCAAAGAAACCGTCATGAGAGTAAACAAACAACCTACAGAGTGGGAGAAAATTTTTGCATCCTATGCATCCGATAAGGGGTTAACTAGAATATACTTAGAACTCACGAAAATCAGCAAGAGAAAGTCAAATAACCCTATTAAAAAATGGGCAAAGAACTTGAACAGAAATTTTTCTAAAGAAGACAGAAGAATGGCCAACAAACATATGAAAAAATGCTCAACATCTCTAATCATCAGAGAAATGCAAATCAAAACCACAATGAGCTATCACTTCACTCCAGTGATAATGGCCTTTATCAAAATTACCCCAAACAACAAATGCTGGCGTGGATGTGGAGAGAGAGGAACACTCCTACACTGCTGGTGGGACTGCAAACTAGTTCAACCTCTGTGTAAAGCAATTTGGAGATACCTTAAAGCGATACAAGTGAATCTACCATTTGATCCAGCAATCCCATTCCTGGGCATCTACCCAAAAGATCCAATGACACTCTACAAAAAAGACACCTGCACTCGAATGTTTGTAGCAGCACAATTCATAATTGCAAGACTGTGGAAGCAGCCCAAGTGCCCATCAATCTAAGAATGGATTAATAAAATGTGGTATATGTATACCATGGAGTACTATTCAGCTCTAAGAAACAACAGTGATATAGCACATCTTATATTTTCCTGGTTAGAGCTGGAACCCATACTACTAAGTTAAGTATCCCAAGAATGGAAAAACAAGAATCACATACATTCACCAGCAAACTGGTATTAACTGAGCAGCACCTAAGTGGACACATAGGTACTACAGTAATATGGTATTGGGCAGGGGGGCAGGCGGTGGGTATATACATACATAATGAGTGAGATGTGCACCGTCTGGGGGATGGTCATGCTGGAGACTCAGACTTGTTGGGGGAGAGGGGAAAGGGCATTTATTGAAACCTTAAAATCTGTACCCCCTTCATATGCCAACATAAAAAAAAGAAAAAAAAAAGATTACTTTTCTTCAATGTTAACCAATTTAATATAAATCTTTATAAAATATATTGTGTTGTTTGTATACGTTCTTACACTAAATGCACGGCACAAGATTCACCTTTATTTAATGACTTGGTGTCATAATACCAATATAAATTTTAGTACTCTGCTACAATACAGTGATGCCCTTACGAAATTTGAAATATATAGAATATTTCATTTTAGCACTGGTAATTCCACTATTTCTACTATTCTTTCTTTTGCAGTCTACTATTACTTCTCAGGAATTTCACTTTTAGCAGCTCTATCAACCTAAAGCTTCTAATACAGCACTCCAAGTTGTTAAATTAGTAACCCTTATACTACACACAATTGTAACCTCATCTGTGATCTAAAGGTTAGCCTAAAGCCTCTTCTGTTAGTAATGTATATGAGTTTAATAGCACTATATCCTTCAATCCTTTTGTGCCTGAAAATAGATCTGTTATGATGAAGTGAAAACAGTATTGGACTTGACATCAGAATTGGCAGTGTAACATCAGAAATGTCACTTAGGGTTCTGGACTTTAGTTTCTAAATCTATAAAATAGAATAATAATATCTACTATATTCTATATAATAAGGTTGTTATAAGAATAAAATTAATTAATGTGGAAAAAAGTGTTTTAAACCATAAAAAGTTATTTGCACAATTATAAGGTATCCGCATTATAGGTTTATGTCTATATTCATAAGTGAGTGTTAATTTACACAGAGAATTGGGTACTACTCAACCATTAGATGTAACTTTTAAGGTTTACCAAGGGCTTCAGATGGGCAAAACCAAATATTTTTTTCTATAAATGTTTATTTTTGTCATCAAAGAAACCTCTGGATTACTAAGAAGACTCATATTGAATAAAATATGTGTCATAAAATCTTATAGCTGGCTTGCCCATTTAAAATTATGGCTACTACATTTCACAATGCAGATTCAGGCTACCTGTAAAAATGGAGAGAATGAGTAGTTAAAGATAACTTTGGATACCCCATCCTTTGAAAAATTATCAGTAGAAAAACAGAGATTATTCATTAAGTTTTGGGAGCATTAATTTGAATATCATAATGGTAAAAGTATAAGAACATCATTTCCACTTAACTTTTCATTAAGAATAATACTTCTAACTTATTCAACTTCTAGGTAAGGACAACCAAACTGTTCATTGAAGCCTAAAACATAAGAAAATACAAAATAAAATATTTTAAAACTCTTGAAAAATTAAGAAGGAAATTTTTGCCTAGGTTACAGTTTATGGCAAACCTATCACTTTGTCCTGAAGTTGTCTTTGGATGGATGGAAATAATAAACTTACTAAGTAGTAATTGTGTGACAGGCACTGAATATTCATATAATCTTCCAAACAACTCTAGGAGGCAGGCATTATCAACAACTTGCATATAGAGAAAGGGATTTGGAGTAATTAAGTAACTTGCCAAAGTAACATAACTAGTGAGAAGGAGGCCCAGAATTTTAACTCAGGAATACTTGTCCCTACAAATGGCCTATTCCCCAGAAGCTACTTCTGTGGCTTGCTATAAATTTTTTGTTAAGTTTTAGGTTCACTAACAATAATGCTCTCCTATTTACTAATCATCCTACTTATAAACTTCCCCCACAAATGAAAATCATCCCAAACTCCAGTAACCTGAGATAAGCACTCTTAATCTTTTATTGTATACTTTTAAACCATCTGTGCATGTATATGTGTGTGAACGTGCATTTGAGTGTATGTGTGTATGTTTTAACATAGTTGAAATCATACCACTGTACATAATACTATTTAGTGGCCTCATTTATCCCCACTTAATATTATATCATAAGCATTCTCTGACATATTTAAAATTTATTTGTAAACAGTTTTCAACAGTTGTACAGTATCAACCAATTTACCATGATTTACCTAAACATTCTCCTTCTGGGTGTTTCTATTACTTTCAGTTTTTCACTATTTTAAATAACTCTGCAATATGCATATTTATTTAATCTATCTTTATTGATATTCATGATTATTTCCCCAAATAGATTCCTAAGAAATAAAATAGGAAATACCAGGTCATGGGGCATAAATAATCCAAGACTCCTGACATGAACAACGGAATTATTTTCCAAAAAGGTTACAGTAATTTCCACTCCCATCAGCAGTTTGTAAAAGTATTTGTTTTATACCACATTCATAATAGCACTGAATGCATCCTTTAAAAAGATCTTTTCAAACTCAATATACAAAAATGGCATCAATTTTGTTTTAAAGTTTGATTCTTAGGTTGAACATATTTTTCATGTTTAGTGCCTTTTCTATTTTTTTCATAAATTATTAACAATGTTTTATCTATTTTCCACTATTGACTTACTATTTGTGAATTGGTATAAATCCTTTAAATATTAAAAATGTCAGATCAGAATTAGAATGCTCCTAACACAAAAATATTATAAATGCTTGAAGTGATGGATATCTCAATTACCCTGAATTTCATCAGTACATGTTGTATGCTTGTATCAAGATTTTAAATGTACTCCCTAAATATATACAAGTATCATATATCCATAATTAAAAATAGAAAATTAAAAAATAAAATGTCAGTTCTCCATCATAATTATTTTCAAATATTTTCCAACATTGTACTGGTTTTTGATGTTCAGTAATTCTTAAATTTCTGTAGTCAAATTTATATATCATTTCTTTATGATTTTTCTTCATTATTGTAACGCTTAAGGAGACCTTTTCCATTCAATGGTCAACTAAATATTAAACTATATTTTATTTTAGGATAAGTCTTTTTTCCAGATTTAGCTTTTTAATATAAGTAACATTTATTTTTGTACATCGTAGAGACTGTATTTTTAAATGATTTCTTTGAAATATCTAAATAATTTCTCAAATACCATTTACTGAACAATCAATCTCTTTGTCACTAATTTGTGATTCTTCTTTTATCATAATAATGTATGGTAAGACTTACATAACGGGATATTCTTGGGCTATTCAGTATGTTTCTAGTCTTGTGCTGATACTCTAATATGAAATATTTTTCTCATAGAAGCTTTATAATGCTTTAAACAAGAGGTAGAACAAGAAAAAGGTGCTCTTTATTTTCAAAATGTATCAGCTCTTTTCATTTGTTTACATTTCTATATATACTGTAAAATAATTATGTCAATTTCAACCAAACAAAAATTTCTATTGTGACTTTGTCTGGAATTTTGTTAAGTCAATAAATTAATTTTGTAAGAATTGACATCTTTATAATAATCAGCCATCCATCCCACTGTATTTTCTTGATACTAGCAAAGTAGGAAATGGTTTAGAGTTTTGTGTGTTTATATGTGTATTTTTGTGTTTAAGTGTGTGTGCATTTGGAGGAGAAAACTTGGGGGAGCTACATTTCTCTTTAAAATATAAATGGAATACATTAGAAAATTCTTAAACACACACAAAAATGTACTTTAAGAAGTCTTTTTCTAAGGCATAAAAAATAAGTCCTCATTTTGGATTATTGAACAGTTTTTTGTACATGCAAGTGAAGCAAAACCAACAAACAACTACTTATTAATAAACTGCCTATAAAGTAATCATTGAATCATTTTTAAAAGCCTGTTCAATGAATGCGCTAATTTATTATCTTTTGGGAAATTCACTTAAAATGCTTGCTCTTACCTAATATTCCACACTTAGGAATCAAAACTTACTGACTGCTTCTCTGTGCTAGTATGGGTTTAGATAGTCCCACATCGAGAATGGAAGTCTGAAGAGTTTAAAAGAAAATTAGAAATGACTACAAGAAGTTCTCAAACACATGTGACAATTCTGCAATCTAACACAAGAAATCATGAATATTGGAGCCTTATTAAACTGTTGGCCTTCTATGCCTTGGGGCCAGCTTTAATAAGCCCCTTTAAAGGCCCTTCTTGGACGGGGGTCTTAAACAGATCCTACCACATTCCGTTCTATAGTGAATAATATATCAAGAACACACTCTGCTCATGCATGACACATTCTGCACTGGAGGTAGACAGATATACGCGAAAGAGCTTAGCCACTTAAGCACTGGCTAACATCCCAGAAACACAGTGTACCCCTTTCAGAGCAAGTTCCAGAGCTCTGGGAACCAACAGTAGCTCTGCCACACTCAACACTGTAAATTCTGGAAGTAAAATCTTGAACCACTAGCACCCAATTAAAATACTACTCTCAGACTACCACATCAAGACAAAATGAAATAGATGACAGGGTTTGATATCCTGCCTGAAACATCTAAAACATAGGACAAAATATATGAAATGATCCTTTTCAAGACACTGAACATCAGGGAACTAACGACAACGAATACTGAGAGATGGGGAACAAATAAGGTATGCCCTACAACTGCCCTAGCTTACTCAATTGGGAAGATAGTAAAGGGAGGACTAAGTCAGGTGGAGCCCGAAAGACTTACTGAGTTGATGAGTCGAAACTATGTGTCTAGGAGAAGCAAGAGGATAGAATTCACAGGATCAAGTACTGGAGAAGAGAGGATTACACAGAGAGAACTCTAGAGATAAGTAGTTCAGACTCCCTCAGATATTCAGCAGAGAAATGTTCAGCACATATGAGTGAGGCTACTATCCCTGAACCAGGAAAACAACCAAGGATTTGAGGGACCAATATATGGAATTCACACTGGGCTTGAAATATTTCCTGTTATCTCCAGCCAGAGCAGAAAACCTCATAATTCACAGGGTATCCGATAAGGTAAGCACAAGGGCTTTGCTTCAGTAGTGGAGCAAAATTAACCCCTGACTAAATGCCGTCTGGTCTAGTCTAACCAACTTTAAAGGTTAGACCTGAAAAGACTGAATTAATTTTACATCCCCGAACAAGGCTCAATAACATTTATAGAAATACAAAAATATCCATCACCTTAGGTAAATTTCATAGTATCAGCCATCCAATAAAAAATTGCTAATCATGGATCTGAGGAAATTAGCTGAGCTCAGGAAAAGAAAATCCCTAAAGGATTAAACGGATCCACTGAGCTCATAAAGGACCAGGATAGCTCCTATTTCCAACAGTGAGAATGAAAATCCTCATAATTCAATGGGTGCATGTTAGAATACCAAGAGCCATGCTTAAATATTGGGGAACAATGAGCCCTTAACTAAATACTGCCCTGGTACCATATGACAAAGCTTAAAAGCAAGACCCAAAATGATGAAAGTGTTTCCAAAGAAATTAACTGCATTCGAAATCAAAGCTAAATACTATTTATAGGAAAACAAAAGTATCTAGCATCCAAGAAAATTAAGTTCACATGTCTGCCATCCAATAAAAATGACCATGCAAATGTTCGGCCATTGAAGTGTGAAAGAAATCATAGACAATGCTTAAACAAATGAGTATGGCTGCATTCCAATGAACCAGTTTCAAAGACAAGAAACTGGCCAAATTGAGCCTAGAGACCATAACTTCCTAACCCCTGAGTTAAAGATTTTTACTAAAAACCCTAAAGCAACTACAAAAATAATGCGACAAAGTGTTATAGATAATACTGGCAAACTAACAGCAGAGATAAAAATGAAATTGTAAAAAAAAATTAATAAGGCAGAAAAAGAGAGAAAAGAGAACACAGAACAGATGACACAAAAAAAATAGCAAGATAGCTGATTTAAATACAACCATATCAATAATCATATTAAATATAAAAGTCGAACATCCCTATTAAAAGACATAAACTTTCAGATTGAATCTAAAGCAAGGAGATCATATGATTCCTTAAGTAACACATATTAAATATAAAGACACATAGGTTAAAGTTAAAATATGACAAAAGATATACCAAGCTAACACAAATTTATTAACAAAAAAAACCAGCTGGAGTGACTATATTAATATCAAAGTGGATTTCAAAGCAAAGAACATTATTAGGGGTAAAGTAAGTCATCTCATCATGACAAATGGGCCAATACATCAAGAAGGAATAATAATTCTAAAGGTTTATATACCTAATAACAGAACTTTGAAATACATGAAGCAAAAATTAACAGAAATTCAAGAAGAAATATACAAATTCATAATTATATTCAAAGGTTTCAATCTGTCTTAAACTTTTATAGAGCAAGTAGGCAGAAAATTAGGAAGAATATAGTAGAGTTAATAGCACTATCAACCAACTTGAGCTAATTGACCTTTATAGACACTTCCACCACCCAACAACTGCAGAGTACATATTCTTCTCAAGTGCACATGGGACATTTACCAAAATATATCATATTCTGAAGCATAAAGCAATTGTAAATAAATTTAAGAGAATTCAATTCATAGAAAGTATGCTTTATGATCATAATGATATAAAATTAGAAGTTAATAGGAAGATATCTCAAAATCCTAATATTCATAAATTAAATAATATACTTCTAAATATCAAATGAATCAATGAAATAAAAAAGGAAATTATAAAGTATGTTAAATGGAGAGAAAATAAAAATACCACATATTAAAATTTGTGGGACAGCACTAAAGCAGTATTTAGAGGGGAATTTATAACATTAAATACCTACATTAGAAAAGAGAGGCCTCAAATCAATAATGTTAGCTTCCATCTTAAACAACAGAAAAAAAAAAAAGCCAGTAAAACACAAAGCAAGCAGCAATAAAGATTAAAACAGAAAACAGTGTAATAGAATACAGAAATAGAATAAAGAAAAATCAATGAAACCAAAAGGTGGTTTCTGAGAAGAACAATAAAATTGATAAACTAGTGAGGCTAAGCAGGACAAAAACAGAGAAGATATAGATTACCAACATTAGGAATGAGAACAGTGACATCATTAACAATTCCCCAGCTATAAAAAAGACAATAAGTGAATGTGATGCACTTTATGCCAATAAATTTGATAACTTTGATTAAATGGACAAATTCTTTAAAAGACAGAAGCTAGCATATCTCACTCAAAAAGAAAAATAACCTGAATAGCCCTAAGCCTATTGTATAAATTGAATTTGTAGTTAAACACTTTATTGTAAAGAAAACTTCAGACTTGGATAGCTTCACTGTTGAATTCTATCAATCATTTAAGAACAACTTAGCATTGAAACTATATAAACATTTCTAGAAAGTTGAAAAGGAAAATATTCTGCTCAACACATTCTATGAATCCAGAATTACTCTTATAGCAAAAACAGAGAAAAATACAAGAAAACTACAAATATCCCTCATGAAAAAGATGTGAGAATTCTTAACAAACTTTCAGTAAATATTATCCAACAATATACAAAAAGAATAACAAATCCATATTAAGTAGGGTTCATCCACAAATGCAAGGTCGGTTCAAATTTGACAATCAAACAATGTAACTCACCATATTGAAAGACTAAAGAATAAAAAAAAATATATGATGATCTCAATAAATGTAGAAAAAGCATTTCACAAAATCAAACATTTATTTGTGATTTAAAAAAACTCTCTAAAAATAGTAACAGAAGGCAACTTTCTCAACCCAATAAAGAATATCTGAAAATACCTATACTTAACTTTATAATTTATATGGAAATTATTCTTTTCCCTAAGATCAGAAATAAGGCAAGAATGCCTGCTCCCACTAATTATAGTCAACACTGAAGTGGAGGTTTAAGCCAATGTAACAAAGACAAATTAAAAAATAAATAATATCTATAATAGGAAAGAAGAAGGAAAGCTCCTTATTCACAGGTAACAAACAGAAAATTCTTTGAAATCTACAAAAAAGATGCTAGAATAAGTAAATTTACCTGAATTGTAGGATATAAGCTCAATATATGAACAATTAATTGTATTTCTAAGCAATTTAAAACTGAGATTAAGAAATCAATTCTATTTACAATAGCATCAAAAATAGGAACAATTTAGAGATAAATCTGACAAAAGATGTTCAAGATCTACACTCTTAAAACAAGACGTTGTTGAGAAAAATGAAAGAAGATACGTAAACAGAGAAAGATATCATGTTCATGTATTGAAAGATTCAATATTGTTAAAATGTCAATTATCTGCAAATTGATTCAATGCAATTTCAATCAAAAATCCTACAGTCTTTTTGTAGAAAGTAAAAAGCTGATTTTAAAATTAATAAGAAAATTCAATGGACCTAGAAGAGCCAAAATAACTTCAAAAACACAAGCAAAGTTCAAGAGAATTTACACTGCCTAATTTTAAGACATATTATTAACATAAAGGTACAGTAATCAGAACAGTGTGATATTGTTATAAAGACAAATGGATCAATTAACAGAATAGAACATCCAAAAATAGACCGTTCATATAAATGATCAATCGACTTTCAACAAAATGCAAGGTAATTCAGTGAAGAAAGGATAGTCTTCTTCCAATGATAATGCTAGAACAACTGGATATCTATATGCAAATAAAAGAACTTCAACACATACCTATAACATATACTAAAATGAACTCAAAATGGATCATATACCTAGATGTAAAACCTAAACTACAAACTCTCTAGAAAACATAGGAAAAAATCTTTACCTGAGATTATACAAATATTCTTTAAAGAGAACACTAAAAACACAATTAATAGAAGGAAAAAAAAGTATAAATCAGACTTCATCAAAATTAACAACTTCTCCTTCTCAACACTGTTAGGAGAATCAAAAGACAAACTGTAGTCCAGAAGAAAATATTTGCAAATAACACATGATCGAAAAAGCAAAACAAAACAAAAATACAAAAATAAAAACAAAAAACAAAACAAAACAAAATAACATAAGATCAAAGACTCACACCCAAAGTATATGAAAAACTCTTAAAAATCTATAAGAAAATAAACAATCCAATAAAATATGGTAAAAATATTTAAACAGACATTTTACCAAGAAGATAGATAAAGGGCAAATAAGTACATGAAAAGATGCTCAGCATCATTTGTCATTAGCATGATCTAATCGAAAACTACAATGAGATACCACTGCATACTTATCACATGTCCAACATTTTAAAAGACTACACCAAGTGTTGGCAAGGGTGTAGAGCAACTGAAAGTATCATATGCTGCTGGTGGGAATGTAAAAATTATATAACCGCTTTGGAAAACAGTTTGGTAATATCTTTAAATGTTAAAACAAACACCTACCATGACCCAGTCATTATACTCCTAGGTATTTACCCATGAGAAATGAAAACATATGTCCATACAATCACTTGTACATGAACCTTTATAGCAGCTTTATTGGTAATATACAAAAACTGCAAGAATGCAAACATCCATCAACAGGTAAATGGATAAACAATCATGATGTATCCATACGATCAGTAATACTACCCAGCAGTAAAACTAGATGAACTATTAATACATACAACAACATGAGTGAATCTCAAAATAATTATGCTGATTTAAATAAGCCAGACAAAAAAAAAGAGAATATATACTGTATGATTCCATTCATATAAACTCCTAGAAAATGCAAACTAAATAGTAACAGAGAGTAGATTCAGGGGGTTAGGGCAAGAGGAAGACATTACAAAGGGATACAAGAAAACTTTTGGGAATGATGGCTATGCTAATTATTTTTATTGTAATGACTGTTTCACAGGCATATACAGACGTCAAAATTTATCAAATTGTATACTTTAGTATGTGAAGTTTATTGTATGTCAATTATACCTCTATAAATCTATTTTTTAAATGAATAAATTAAACACTACAGTAGTATTTAGGTAGCTTGAGTAGCTAAAGCCATAGGCTTGCCCCTATCTACTTCATCCAGTTATTGATACTGTTCTTGTGCCTAAGAGAATAATGAGTTGCACAAATACCAAGCAGACAGAAAATACCATTAACTCCTACATTACTAAATACGACCCAATAAAAAAAATAATTAACATTTAAAATTTCTATAAGAAAATGTAATTAACAAAAGAACAAAAATGATTTTCTTAGTTTTGTTTCAATAAAATATAATAAAAATTTACAGATAATCACCTCTTTGGATAATCTTGTGAAGACGTCTCCTCCCCTGAGAAAATCCAATATTAAATACAGCTTCCCTTCTGTCTGAAAGGCTGAGTAGAAATTAGAATGTAGTAATAGAACAATCTTAAAGGCTTAAAAAGCTTAATATATTTGTTATTTAGTATATTTGTTTAGAATTTTATCTCTAAACCCCATAAAGCAATTAAGTATTTACTCACATGGTCGACTATTAGATAACAGTATCTCAAAATTAAATCCAGTGTTTAATCCAGCATTGAAATAGCTATAAACCCCTTCCCAGAATATAATCAACCTTGCATGTGGCTTTACAGAGAAACTTCTACCACTATTTTCCTAATTTATGAGGCATGTTCTATTGCAATTCCCTAAACTTTGCTCTCAATCATCTATTGAAAATCTACTAATCCTATAAAGTCCTAAAATCCTAAAATCTACTAATCCTATAAAGCTCAACAAAAAAGCTACCTCCTCTAATAAGCTTTCCAGAATTTCTCCCTTTTTTCATTTCCCTGTAGCATCCATACCCTCTTCCCCATCAGAATTACTTGCTACTACTTTTGAGATCTCATATTATATCTCCCTCATGGTACTTATTCCATTTTGATTTCTAAAATTAATTTATTTGCACGTCTGTATTCCCTATAGGTTATAAATTTCACAAGGTCAGAAATTTTTCCATTTCTACATCCCAGTGAATTTAATATAGTATTTTATATACAATAGGTGTTTACTGATTGATATAATGGAGATTCAAAAAGGTCATTACATACTACTACTTTTATCCATTAGGATAACAGGGAGTGAAAGAATAATGGGTGAGAACTCCATTGAGTACATATTTTAATGCATTATTTGTTAAAATTACACTAAGAATAAAAGCAATAGCTGCTACTCTTTTAAATCTAGAACATTGAAAGTGATGTAGTAGACTGTATCAGTGATTTAAAGACAGATATTATTTATTTCCCAGAGAAGCCATACTACATAATCTCATCCATATATTCAATTAGCAATGGAGCCACTATTCAAATTCAGAAATGTGACTCCAAAGCTCATGTTCTTTCCATTGTATCTACTGCTTCTTACTGGCACTCCTCTCTCTCTAAGTATATAAAAAAAAAAAAAACTCAAATAGACTAATATGATGACTAATAGACATGGTCTTCTTGAACAGACCCGTGGAGTAAGATCAATATAGTCATTATGAACATACAGTTGAATGTTTTACATAAATTACCACAATAGTTTATAGCCTAAGATCACTAAGGGTAGCTGATAGAGTACAGAAATACTATAACACAAGTAAGTAGAAGATACTCTCTTGTTACCTTAGTCAAGTTAACCAACTTAGACAAATGAAGGAAATATGACCAAAAGTTGAATATTGATACTTATTTCAGATAAATTAATTTTGCATAGTTGAATATATTAAATAAGTCTGAATTATGTATTTTATGTTATAGTACTGTCTTAAAGAAAATCTTAATTCTCTAATTACATAAATAAAAGAAATATTACATACCATAGTGCAATTTGACAATAAATGGATGATTTACTTCTACCAGTATATCCCTTTCCATCTTTGTTCGAACTCTGTCTCGAACTAAAAATTACATAAGGGTAGAATATATTACTCTTATGTAAAATTTCAGTAAAGATATATTCAATAATTTGTCAAACAAAAACATAAAAGTATAAAATATAATTTCCTAAGTGTCTAAATTTTTAGTCTACATTTCCTAGATAATAATGATCATATTCTCAGAAAGCCAATAAATTCAGTTTAGATTTAGAGATGGTTTTAAGTGGCTTAAATAGGTATTTGGCTAATATTCATTTATTATATATGTGTATTTAATTGTTCAAATGGATTTCTTAATTAAAACTGAGTACAGTGGTATTTTTATCACAGCCTAGAAAACTGTATATATAAGTATATGCAGGTGGTTGTACTTTCTCAATATACAATATTGACACAGACAGAACAGAAAAAAAAACCAAGAGTCTTGAAAGAAATGAGCAGAGATTAATCAAATTAATACATTTACTTTAAAGTAAATAACATATGTTACTTTTTCTAGCATCAAATTTTTAGCATGGTACACTCAGTAAATTAAGGCATATGCTAATATCAAATCTAGAAATATCTCTTACGGGCTAGAAAACTGTAACAAATATGAATGTTATAAAGAAAATACATCTACTCACCTTATATAAGCAACATATTTCTTAAAATAAGCATTGCCAAATTCTATTTTAATAAACTTTCTAATTTTCTACCTTTTAAAGAAGCTTTTTTTAACACCTTCATTGCATAGAGCTGCCCAGCATCAGGACCGGTCTTCTTTCTAACGAGAAAAACCTAATAGGGGAATAAAAAAATTAAAATGCATAGTTTAGTTATTATTGCTCTATGCATGCACACACCTGTATCGTTGCATTTTCTCTAATTTTATGTATACCTTTCCTATAATTATACCATCCCTTGATCTTTTATAAAGATATACCTCACCCTATAAATCACACAATAATTTATATTCTTAATATTTTCTCACTTTCCTTCATTTAGTAAATTATACTATGCATACATACGATTATAGAAAAGAAAATTTTAAAAATAGGTGACATGGTCCTAGACTTTAAGAAGTTTGTGATGTAAAACAGTGGTCCCAAACCTTCCTGATAGAGGAGATGGGTTTCCTGTAAAATAGTCTTTCCATGGATTGGGGGGGTGGGGGGTAGAAGGGGGTGTACCCATCTCAGCTCCACCTCAGACCATCAGTTATTGGATTCTCCTGGGGAGTGCATGCCAAACTGGATCGCCCCCATGTGCAGTTTGCAGTGTGGTTCCAGCTCCAATGAGGGTCTCATGCCCCTGCTGATCTGATTGAGGGAGGAGGGTAGGGCTCAGACAGTGATAGGAGCTATGGGGAGCAGCTGTGGGTACAGGCAGCGCTTCACTTCCCTCCTTAGCCACTTGCTTCCTGCTGTGCCACCCAGTTCCTGGCAGTCCAGGGGTTAGGGAATTCAGATATAAGAGACAAATAGCGTAACAAAACACTAAAATATATGACATAGTATTTGTAGCAATTAACAGATTCACCTATTAAAGGATCAGTGACTCACCTACCTATATTCTTATACTGCATGGGATGTCTGTTTTCTTCTATCCTGAAAGTAAAGCTTTAGATCAGACCTAAAGTAAAGGACCATTTCAGGCTTAGAGTTTTCACATTTATCCAGTGCAGTGCTTCTTACACTTTGTGTAGAAGAATCAATATTTCTTTTTCCCTTTCCTCCAATCCACTGCAAATCATACTTTTATAAAATATAATCAAAATGAATCTTTTAGAAAATGAAATTAAAAAGTCATACAAAATATGACCCTTTTTAATACTAATAGATTTCACAGGTATAAAATTACTCTGTCAAATTATTATTAAGGTTTCTAAATGCTTGCTTTCAGTTTTTGAACATTTCTCATAGTGAATTAGCAACAGTTTATACCTCACTTGGAGTATCCTAATCAAGAGAGTGCACATATTAATAAATGGTTTTTTTTCACTATATAAAACTATCTTTGGCAAAAAGAATAGAGGTTGAATTAAATCATCATCTTACAGATCACCACAAATATTGCTGTACTGAAAGGGCCAGCAGATTAAAACTATTACCCTATGTCACTTTTTTGTCTCAGTTCTAGTTTGAATTCTAAACAGATTTCCCCAAACAATACAGAATCCTGAGAAAGTGTGAGTATTACTATGTAAGATTTCAATGGTTTTATTCCATGGAGTTATTTTTACTGGATTTTTAACTTGGAAAGGAAGTTCATAAAAGTCCATGAATTTTCACTAATGAAAATGGTATGCATTTGAACAAAGGGTGTCAAATTTAAATATACAAATAATCTATCCTCAGTGTCCTTTATAATGGAAGTATTAGAAAACAAAATTGACATTTTATACCTTAACAGTACAAAATCAGGCTTTTTATTCATAGAAGTATATCATACAAGCTGGGTTAGATAGAACACACACACAAACTGGATTATCATGGGTCCTAAATGTCATATAATACCTATTAATTAAGCTATAGAAGCTACAACTCCAGATGCATATTTACTCAAGTGTTGGTTTTTTTTTTCAAGTTTTCAGGAGTTGGCAAAAAGATAGGCTTGTATGTGTTTGCACAGCTGATATAAGAGGCAGTGTTTAACCACTTTATAAAGTAGTAGATTAAATGAATTGTTACAATACACACACAAACACACACACATACACACATGCACACACACACACACACACACACAAAGACAAAACTAAGCAAATGGTATTAACCATAAGCACCAGGCTCAAAGTCTCCACTCAATTTTACTGACAATACCAAATAAATACAGGTAACCAGTTTCCTTTTTCTTACTCAAAATCATGGAATCAGGTGACAACAACAAAGGAGACAAGTCATTTTACTAGTGATCACTTCACCACCAGTATGAGGACTTTCTTGATCAGTATTTTCCAGAAAAGCAGTTCTAAATATTTTTGGTCTCAGGAATCATCTACAATCTTAAAAATTATGAAAGACCCCCAAGAGTTTTTGTATACTTGGGTTGGATCTCTTGATATTTACCATATTAGAAATTAGGACAGAAAAATTAAATATGCAAACATTTTTAAACAACCCTATTAAATTTGGGGCAAAGGACATGAACAGAAACTTTTCAAAAGATGACAGACTAACGGCCAACAAACATATAAAAAAATTCTGAACATCTCTAACCATCAGGGAAATACAAAGAAAAACCATAATGAGGTATCACTTAACTCCAGTAAGTATGTTTTTTTTATCAAAAAGTCCCAAAACAATAAATGTTGGCATGCATGCTGAGAGACAGAAACACTCATATACTGCTGGTGGGACTGCAAACTAGCACAACCTCTATGGAAAGTAATATGGAGATACCTCAAAGAGCTACAAGTAGAACTAATTACCATTTGATCCAGGAATCCCACTACTGGGCATCTACCCAAAGAAATAAAAGACATTCTATAAAAAAGATATCTGCATGTGAATGTTTATAGAAGCACAATTCACAATTGCACAAATGTGTAAACAATCCAAGTGTCCATCAATACATGTGTGGATTAATAAAATGTGCTATATGTATACCATGGAGTTCTACACAGTCACAACAAACAATGGTGATCTAGCACTTCTTGTATTACCCTGGATAGAGCTGGAGCCCATTCTACTGAGTGAAGTATCACAAGAATGGAAAAACAAGCACCACATGTACTCACCAGCAAATTGGTATTAATTGATCAACACTTATGTGCACATATAGTAGTAATATTTATTGAGTGTCCAACAGGTGGGAGTGGGGATGGGTAGATTCACACCTAATGGGTGCAGTGCACACCATCTGGGGGACAGACATGTTTGAAGCTCTGACTCAGCCAGGGCAAAGGCAATATACGTAACCTAAACATATATACCCCCACAATATGCTAAAAATAAATAAATAAATAAGCATTAATTTTTAAAACCTACTACATGTGAACATAAATATTTTATAAAGATAATTATATTTTCCAAAATAAAATAAAATAATGAAACACTTATTTACCTTTCTGCAAATTTCTAACATCTGCCTTAACAGAAGACAGTTGGATTCTCACACTGCTTGTTCATTCAATCTGTTACATTTGTTTTGCTTGAAGTATAGGTGGAAAATTAGGCCTTATAAGATATGATTTGGAAAAGGGAGGAGTATTTTAATAGCCTTCTCATCTAACTGTGGATACTGACCTTTGATGCAACAACAGAACCTAACAATGGCAGCTTCTTAAATGTGTGTTGCAATGGAAAATCTGAAACCATATGAATTAACTGTCCATATTCTGATACACAAAAATCCATTGGTCTACTTTGCATTTTGAATGGATTTTTGTACCTGTATCTGATTTGTTAATATCATGTGTTGGTCAACTGAAAAATATTGATTCACTTAGTCAGGCAGATCTTCCAAATGGTAACACAGCAATGTCATCAAAAAAGTCTTTACAATACTGGCATACCGTGGATATATTATGAGTTTTGTTCCAGATCACTGCAAAAAAAGCGAATATGGCAATAAAGTGAGTCACAAAAATTTACTGGTTTCCCACTACACATAAAGGTTATGTTTCCACTATACCATAGTCTATTGGGTGAGCAATACCATTATGTTTCAAAAAATGATCATACCTTAATTAAAATATACTTTATTGCTAAATAAATGCTAATGATAATCTGAGCCTTCAGCAAGTTGCAATCTTTATCCTGGTGGAAGGTCTGGCCTCAGTGTTGATGGCTGATGACTGATCAGCATGGTGGTTGATGAAGGCTGGGGTGGCTTTGACAATTTCTTAAAGTAAGACAACAGTGAAGTTTGCCACATTGATTGACTCTTCTTTTCAGGAAGGGTTTCTCTGTAGCATACAGTACTGTTTGATAGTATTTTACACAAGTAGAACTTCTTTCAAAATTGCAGTCAATCCTCTCAAACCCTGCCATCAACTAAGTTCATATAATATTCTGAATCCTTTGCTGTCATTTCAGTGATGTTCACAACATCTTCACCAGGAGTAGATTTCATCTCAGAAAACTAGTTTCTTTGCTCATCCATAATGAAGCAATTTTCCATTCATTCAAGTTTTATCATGAGATTCCAGCAATTCAGCCACATCTTCAGACTACATTTCTAATTCTAGTTCTCTTGTTATTTCTACCACTTCTGCAACTAATTCCTTGACTGAAGTTTTGAATCCCTCAAAGTCATCCATGAGGGTTGGAGTCAACTTCTTCCAAATGCCTGTTAAAGTTGATATTTTGATTTCCTCCCATGAATTTCAAATGTTCTTACTGACATCCAGAATGGTGAATCCTTTTCAGAGGTTTTCAATTTACTTTTTCTAGATACATCAGAGGAATCACTATTTATGGTATCTATAGCCTTACAAAATATATTTCTTAAATAATAAGACTTGAAAGTCAAAATTACTCCTTGATCCATGGGCTTCGGAATGGATGTTGTGATAGCAGGCATGAAAACAACATTAATGTCATTGGACATCTACATCAGAGTTCTTGAGTGATTAAGCACACTTTCACTCAGGCAGTAATGGTTTGAAAGGAATCTTTTTTTCTGAGCAGTAGATCTCAACAGTGGACTTAAAATATTCAGTAAACCATGCTATCAACATATGTGACGTCATCCAGGCTTTTTTGTTCCATTTATAGAGCACAGGTACAGTAGATTTAACAAAATTCTTAAGGCCCCTATGATTTTCAGGATGGTAAGTGAGCAGTGACTTCAACTTAAAATCACCAGGATCACTAGCCCCTGATAAGAGAGTCAGCCTGTCCTTCAAAGCTTTGAAGCCAGGAATCGACTTTTTCTGTCCAGATATAAAAGTCCTAGATGGCAACTTCTTCCAATAGAAGGCAGTTTCATCTGCATTGAAAATCTGCTGTTTAGTGTAGCCACTTCCATCAATTATCTTAGGTAGATCTGGATAACTTGCTGTAGCTTCTACATCAAGCACTGGCTGCATCATCTTGTACTTTTAAGCTATGGAGACGGCTTCTTTCCTTAAACCTCATTCTGCTACCATCAAACTTTTCTCCTGCAACTTACCCACCTCTTTTAGCCTTCACAGAATTGAAGACGGCTTTGGCTTAAGGGAATATTATGGCTGGTTTGTTCTTCTACTCAGACCACTCAAACTTTCTCCAATAAGGCTGTTTTTCTTCCACATCATTCATGTGTTCACTAGAGTAGCACTTTTAATTTCCTTCAAGAACTATTCCTTTGTACTCACAACTTGGTTAACTGGCACAAGAGGCTGACTTTTCTGCCTGTCTTGGTTTTTGGCATTCCTTCCTTAATAAGCTTAATCGTTTCAAGCTTTTGATTTAAAGTGAGAGATGTGAAACTCTTCCTTTAATTTGAACACTTATAGACCATTGTAGGGTTATTAGTTGGCCTAATTTCAATATTGCTGTGTCTCAGGAAATAGGAAGGCCAGAGGAGAGGGAGAGGAGAGGGAGTGAGGTGGGGGATCAGATAGTTGGTGGAGCAGTCAGAACACACATACCCTTTATTAAGTTTGCCATGTTACACAGACACAGTTTGTGGCACCCCAAAACAATGGTGATAGTAACATCAAAGATTACTGATCAGAGATTATCAGAACAGACATAATAATAAAATATGAAATACTATGAGAATTATCAAGATATGACACAGAGACTCAAAATGAGCATATGCTGTTGGAAAAATGGCTCCCACAAACTTACTAGATACAGGGTTGCTATAAACTTTCAATTTGTAAAAAACACAGTATCTGCTAAGCATAATAAAATGAAATGCAATAAAAAGAGGTATGCCCTATTAAGAAGATGACAAGGCCGGGCGCTGTGGCTCACGCCTGTAATCCTAGCTCTTGGGAGGCCGAGGCGGGCGGATTGCTCAAGGTCAGGAGTTCAAAACCAGCCTGAGCAAGAGCGAGACCCCGTCTCTACTATAAATAGAAAGAAATTAATTGGCCAACTGATATATATATAAAAAAAAAATTAGCCGGGCATGGTGGCGCATGCTTGTAGTCCCAGCTACTCGGGAGGCTGAGGCAGGAGGATCGCTTGAGCCCAGGAGTTTGAGGTTGCTGTGAGCTAGGCTGACGCCACGGCACTCACTCTAGCCTGGACAACAAAGTGAGACTCTGTCTCAAAAAAAAAAAAAAAAAAAAAAAAAAAAAAAAAAAAAAAAAAAAAAAAGAAGATGACAAGATCAAGGTAGTAAATAAAAATTTTCCAAAATTCTTTTTTCTTGAAAGCTGAGATTTTATCACTGATAAAAATATTGTCCATATGCATACCATGCTTTTGAGAATCACTGTTCTAGAGAATAGCTCTTAGTAAGATTGAAAAGAATGGAGTATAAAGAACAAAAAGAGGCATTTTTTTAAAAAGCCATTCTAACAGGGGTAAGATAATCAACGAAGAAAAAGAAGGATAGTCCAGACTTTTAGGAGACATTGTTACACAAAGATGCCATTTTTTTCCTAGCTCTCCTAACACTCACTAGTATCCCAATATGGCATCTAATAGAAACCACAATTTACAGTTCAGAGAAGTTAATGTTTATTTTCATAGCCTGATCTGTTTTTTTTTCTTTTTTAATTTTTTTTTCGGGTTTATGGGTGAACTTTTATAGCATAAGAAATTATGATTTCTCTCTGCCCTCTTCCTACAATCAACTACAAAACTAGTTACATGCCTTCAAGCTACTGCATGTAACACCATATATGTGAAAGGATTCTTTTCAGTTACCCTAATCCAATCATGGGAAACTCTCCAGAAGAGAAATGAGTTGCAGCAATATATTTTTTTTTCTCAATCACATGACTTTTATATTTTCCAATAAGAATACTAAATAACTGTAGTGAACTGGAAAATCACATATTTTTAAATGCTGATTGAAGAAAAAGGATCAAGTATAGGAAATTTTAAGATATAAGGATATAGTTTTAAAACTATCACTTAATAGTTCATCAATTATTTAAAAGAACAAGGGTTCAGTATCTTCAAAAATTCATTTTTAATAGTATAGTTAAAGGCTTTACTAACACAAATACAAAACTATCATCTGTTTCATTATCCATGAATGTTAAAATGTGTGCTTTGTACAAATATTATTTGGCATATGATAATATACTTGATATCAGTCAAAAGGTTGAAAAGCAATGGCATATGATATATAAGAAAGGCTACTCAGACAATTTCAAACATATTTTCATGGATTTGATTAAAATAATTAATGTAAATTGTTTGGTATACATTTCAACTCATAAAGTAATGAACATTAATACATGGTATACTTAGTACAGAATTTTATATGCACCTTTCATGATAATAATGAATGTGTCCTTAAATTTTAAGCTATATTTAGTAGGGTTCCTCCCACCATTAAATAGATTATAAAGATATTTAATGTTATAAGGCTTTTATATGGGCTAAAATCCTATTTATTGCAGTTTAACAATGGAAGATTTGCAGAAAAAACTTAAATAAGATTCTTCAGCCCAAAGTTCCTTGGAATTGCTCCCACATTTATCTGATTCACAGTCTTGGAAAAATTCCTGTATAGGTTCAGCATATAACAAGTCACACCTACACAATGCCTACGCAAATGATGTAATACTGACAAGCAAGTATGTTCACATCCCAGGAAGAAAAAGAAAGAGAGAAAGAGATAAAAGAAAAGAAAAGGAAAGGAAAGAAATGGAAAGGGAAAGGGAAAAGGAAAATGGAAAAGGGAAAAGAGAAATGAAAAGAAAAAGGGAAAATTAAAGGAAAGGAAAATGAAAATAAATAAAAAGAAAAAAAAAAGAGAAAATAAAGCCACCTCTGTAATAGCTCTTGGGTTAGTGAGTTGCATAAAGATCTCTATACTATATTTTAATATTAGGAATCTTCACAAGGCTTCAATAATAACCTTGTTAAACCAAAATTCCTGCACAGACAAAGCTGAGAGTTGCCTGAATTTAAGGACTATATTAACAACTTGTCAGCATGTTCCTATTTGAGAATATGTTACTGAAGACATTTTATTATGTTATACAGTATTTTCTTTATGAAGATCCATGAGAGCAATCTCTCTGGTCTGTTTGATCTGTTTCTACCTTAAAAACACTGTCAATAATCATACACTTGAATATACCAGTTTCTTTATAAAACTGCCAGCAACTTAAGTCTTCATTTTTGGCCCCACTTCTAAAAGACAAATAGACCCTTAGGTCATGCATATGTGAACAAAGTACAACTGGCTTCATCTATTCTTTCCTGTTCTGAGTTTTCTCTGTTTCTATCATCTTCACTATATATTTTTAATTTTATTTAGTATTCATCTATGAAAGCCTTAAATCCTTTCTGGAGCAAAGCTGGAGATAAATAAGTACTTACATCAAATGACAAAATAACTAGTTTTAACGGCTTGAAATGTCTGTCTGGTGAGATTTTTACTGAAGTCAAATATTTAAGCATACATACATTTGGGATATACATGTATAAAACTTTCCTTTAAAATTAACACCATAAAACAGCTGTATAGTGCAAAATAGTCAAAAGAATATTGTACTTTCAGAAATTTAAAATAAAGGTGTGCAGAATGCAAGAGCCTACTCTACAAGTCAGTTCTAAACTGACTTGTCAGTATAAACACTTGCCACCACCACCACCACTGATCTATTAACATTTCCTTCTAGCTTTTCTCTCCCCAGCACACTGTTCAAAGTCCTATTTCCTTGTCTTATATATCTCCTGTACCAATTCACTGCCAAGACATAATCCTTTTTTTTAAAGATCTGTTGGCTTTATTTGCAATTCTAGAATTGCACAGCACCTCAGTCTATGAAATAATATGAATGTTCCAATGAGCTGAGCAAAAGAGTCTGGCTTTACAGGCAGAAAATGACTGAAGAAAGCAGAAACAGAACAAAAAGTAGATTGGTCATTTCAAAGTTAATTTCCTTATAGGGTTTCAACAGAGGGAACTTTATTATCATTCCAGCTCAGATAAACTGGGCTCCTTCTGATTGGTTGTTGTGAATTTCCTATTTATAAGGGGAACTGGCCCATTTCACAGTTCAGTTTCATTATGTGGCACTTAGCACAAGTGATTTCATTCTGGTTTGTTCTAGTCTGCTGGGACTAGTACAGGAGGCTAGTACAAAATAATGACCAATCATAAACCTTGCATAGCAGGGTTAAATTACAGTATAAAATAATAGGGAATGAAAAAAAGAAAAATGTGATGCTTTCTTCCAAAAATTGGTTTATGGGGCTTTAAAATAATTTTTTGTATTGGGTCAATGATGAATTAGGATGTGGTATGAAAGAAAATAATAGCGGTCAGAGATATTTAGAGATCTTTTGTCCATTTTTAAATCAGATTTTTTTGTGGGTTTTTAAAAATCCATTTGTTTTGTTTTTTGCTATTGAGTTGTTTGGGTTTCTTATATATTCTGGTTATTAACACATTGTTGGATGAATAGTTTGCAGATATTTTCTCCCATTCTATAGGTTATCTCTTCATTTTGTTGATTGTTTCCTTTGCTGTGCAGAAGCTTTTTAAACTTGACGTAGTCCCATTTGTCCATTGTTGCTTTTTGTTTCTTGTGCTTTTGATTGCCCAGACCAACATTCTGGAGTGTTTCTCCAATGTTTTCTTCTAATAGTTTCAAAGAGCACTTGTGATTAAACAAAGCAAATTAATCAAATCATTTTGACATAATCCTTCTTAGTTTATTCTCTTTGTGCCCTGAAATATTTCATGTTATATATTTCATGTTATATTCTATACTGCATAGATATCAGGCCACTTTAAAACAATTAATGTCTATTTTATATTCACTGATACTGATTTTATTACTGTCACACACACACTGAGTGCTTAATAATTGTCTTTCTTTTAAAATGTTCTAGAACATCAAAAATAATTGCTGCTCAATTGCCTTACTTTTCTCCTTTAAAACTAAACTTCAGCCACTCTGAAATTAGTAGTTTCTCTTTCTCCCTGTAAATTGTGGTTGTTGCTGTTTTCCTAAAGGCTATTATTTTCTGCAATAATTTTTATGTCTTAATGTTAGGTGTACAAATGTCAGGAAGCAGACCTACATGCTTCTCTTCCAAGAACCATATGCAATTAAGAACTTAATAAACAACTCTAATTATGAGTGTAAGAGTGAGTTAACCTTTCACAATTTTGCTTTTCCCATTGAAATTTAAGCTTCTTGAGTTTCACACAATCTATATATCATCTAGTACCTACTTTGTTGTACTTTACCCACCCTTATTCTATTTTCCTTTAACAGATAATAGATAAACTTATGAATTAATACATGAATTAAGACATAAATTCTGACTTCTGTTATAAAGCTAAGATATATAGATGAAATCAACAGGAAAGAGCAAGCTGTGTTCATACCAGCACGAGAACAGGGAGATAAGGAAAACCAGTTTTACAAAAATCAAACTATCTTGATTTACGCAGCTAATAAAGAACATGCTACATTTTCCCCTAGATAAACGAGTAAGCCCAGAAGAATGGAAAACCTTGATTATTACAGAGAAGTATAAAGAAATGGGAATAAAAATATAACAGAAATAAAAGGAATAAAATTAAAGAAATACCTTTGTGTACATCCTTTGAGAAGTTCAGGAATGGCACATTTGGACTTCTACTGTTTATGTGTACACTTTTTTCTAAATGTTTAGAAGAGAAACAAATGTGGAAAAAATATTCATTACCTTTCCAAATGATCCCTGACCAAGAACCTTGAGCAACTCAAACTGTGCAGGATCTGCTTTCTCATATCCTTCCTTAACATGATGAGTAATAGGGATTTCTTTAACAACTCCTTCATCCTGTAAAAAGAAATCCAAATAACATTCAAATCAGGTTCCAACATCTTATGATTAATTAGCTCCATTTAGAACCAGAAATCATGTAATACCCAACTCCCTCAATCTAGCATAGTTTTATGGGCTACAAATATCCCCATTTCCCCGTTTTGTAACACATACTGATAAACCACCTTCCCTACTGTATGCCATGTAAATAAAAGCATGTAACATAAAGTTTGTTTCAGGTTTTCCTCACAACTGGGTAGCGATATAATAAAAGCATTTACAACCAAGATTCTCAAGACCCTCACTGGAGTGTGACTTATGAGGAAGAGTCAGAAACAGTCAAGATAAAACCTTGTAAGTAGTCAGGCATGAGAAAAAATGTGAGCCACAAGAGCTCTTTTAAATAGTATTTCATTATACCCTTTTAAATATTTAAATGTTCAACAAGCCACAACCATGAAAAAGAAACTAGTATAGACAGACAAAATCTGCAGAACCCAAGCAAATGTTTCCAGGCCGTGGCCCCAATTTTACTGAAGTTTTGTATATAAATTATAAGCCAAATTCCCTAATACTTGTATCAGGCTGAAAGGAAGCCACCCAGCGAGTATTTCTGCCTCTTGATGCAGTACTCTACTCAATTGTGATGACTCAAGTGAGTTGTAATTCTAGTCCCAAACAAATCACAATAGCAAGGATGAAAAAAACCTCAGATGTATTGCATATCACAAAAAAATAGAGCTGGAAGGGATATCTTATCCAATCCTCTGACTGTATAAAAAAGAAAACTAATACCCATACAGTTTAAGTTCACATGACTAGTTAATCACAATGTCTGGAAGTCTTGGTAGCTCTCCATTATACCATATTAATTTTGGTCTGGATGGCAAGAATGTTCTCAATCAATTCACCTTTCAATTAATTGATTAATCAATGGTGACTCTCGCCAAAGTGGACAAGAGTATAGTCCGAAATATGCAAGGCTTCATGGTGGCTAAAATAATGCCCACGTCACACAAGTAGTCAGACATACACTCTGGAGAGAGAGTATCTAGGCAGAGGAATTTTAGTTAATAAAATCAATCAGAAATAAAGAATAATCAGCTCTGAAAGTATATCAGTGGATGTTTCTTATACATCAAAACAGTATTTCACCAGATCCTTTTAAATAGTCATATGTTTTTAAACATAAAACTTAAATTAAAATAAATAAATCTGCTATGAGAATGAATGTAATGAATTTTCCCGTTTGAAAGGGGCCTTTTTAAAAAAGCCAAGAACCATTTTAAATATAAATATTAATATATATGCATTGTAGTTGATATTTGGGGATCATGTTAAAGTATGGTTTATCTATATGTACCTTTGTAATATATGTATACCCAAAGCAACAAAAGATTGTATACTCTCCTTAATATTATAGTTTATGATTAACTGAGTTTTCACCATACATTATGAATGTATTATTGGTTTTCAAAGCACAAAATATAACAAAAACATAATTTTTGGAAGTTTTATACAGTGGAAAGAATACTAGAGGAAGAATAAATAGAATCTTAAAGCCAACAGACTTTAAGTTTTGTTCCTAGCTCTGCCATGCATAAGCTAAGCAGCCTTGGCCAAATCACAAACTACTCTCTACTTCGTTTTCTCACATGACAAAAGGGTTGTTATATGGGATTCTAAGGTCCCCTCAATGTCTGTGATTCTATATTTAACACAATACCCAATTTTCCTGGTTAAGAAAGCACTTCAGGTCCCAGACATGTTTAAGATCATTGTGATAAGCATGGATCATAATGACATCAGTTTTTAAAAAAAGTGTTCTGAGATAGGAAACAACTGTACTCTAGTTTCACTAAAACTAAGCAAGTCTTCTAAATAAAAATCTTTGTCCAATGTCCCTTTTTCCTTTTATTAAATTCCATACATTGCCATTCTTTTAAAATGCAATGTGTCTTTCAATTTCCAGCAGCAGAACCATAAAAAGCTCCCAACATGAAAATGCTACTAGATGAGAAAGACCACTTTTCCCACTAGACAGCCACCATATAATATTGTTACACTGTGTCCTAAAAACTCTTTCCCAATGGACTGTGAGTTTCTTGAATGCAGGTATTACCACATTCATCTCTGTATTCCTAATGCTTAGCAAAATACTTATTTGATCTTACAGGAGCAGAAAGCCAAAGAAATTCTCTCAATTGTATAAAAACAGGAAAAAAAAAATTTGAAAAACAAAGATCTTATCACAGAAAAAGGGTAATTTTGTGAGATGATGGATATGCTAATTTTCTTGACTATAGTAATCATTTCACTATATAATCAAAATATCATGCTGTACACCTTAAATATATACAATAAAAAGATTATAAAAAGTAAAATTAACTCAAAAGAAATCTCAAAATTATTTTCAAATAACTTTTAATAAAACAAAAAAATATGCTTACAGTTTTACTATATAACTTTTTTATTTCAGAGTATTATGGGGGTACAAATTCTTTGGTTACATAAATTGCCTTTGCACCGCCTAACAAGCATGCCTATCCCCCGGACACTGAGCACCCCATCTGTTAGATATGGATTTACTCATCCCCTCCTCCCTGCTCCCACCTGCCCAACACCCAATGAATGTTACTTCCCATATGTGCATATTAGTGTTGATCAATTAGTACCAATTTAATGGTGAGCACATTTGGTATTTGGTTTTCCATTCTTGTAATAGTTCACTTAGAAGAATGGACTCCAGCTCCATCCAGGATAATACAATACATAGTTCATCATTTTTTACAGCTGAGTAGTACTCCGTTGTGTGTGTGTGTGTGTATATGTGTATATATATATATATATATATATATATATACACACACACAGACCACATTTTATTCATCCACTCATGTATTGATGGTCACTTGAGTTGTTTTCACATATTTGTAATTATGAATTGTGCTGCTATAAGCATTCGAGTATAGATGTCTTTTTTATAGAATGTCTTTTTTTTTCTGTTGGGTAGATACCCAGTAGTGGGATTGCTGGATCAAATAGTATTTCTGCTTTTAGCTCTTTGAGGTATCTCCATATTACTTTCCATAGAGGTTGTACCAGTTTGAAGTCCCACCAGCAGTGTATGAGTGTTCCTAACTCTCCACATCACCGTGAACATTTGTTGTTTGGGAACTTTTTGATAAAAGTAATTCTCATTGGAGTTAAGTTGCATCTCATTGTGGTTTTGATTTGCATTTCCCTAATGATTAGAAATGTTAAATATTTTCCACCTCTCTTCAGGTTCTGCACCATTCTATTAATGAATTTTAAGAGTATCAGTAATCTAGCTTGAAATAAGGTGATAATGTACTTATCAGCAATCCATTTATTTTTTCTGAGGAGTTAATCATCTTTGAAAAAAATGTCCCTATCCTCATCTAATAAATTTGTGCTATATCACCTCATTTTCTCATATATATGTTCTTTTTAACCACTTCGGTACGGCGTTCACCAGCCGGGAAACCGTGCCCACAGCCGGCACTCATAGTCCGCATGATTGTTTGTGCTGTGCATTGACGATGAATCCGTTTTGCTCTTGTGTGATGAGGAAAGCTTTAAAGCACTGAAAGCTTGTTTTACTTTACAGGCAGCTTTACTTGTAATGTAAATCAGAATAGGTTATATATATATATATATATATATATATATATATATATATATATATATATATATATGTTTTTATTACGTCATTTTTAAATGTTCACAATCTTATTTTGATAAATGAAAAATTAGAAAAGTCAATTCAAAATTATAGACTAAAGTCAACACTCGGCTGTGCGCCTTCATATCACCGCTGTCAGCTATACTCGATGCATGGCTGTGTATGTTCATCTGTGGCTATTGACTATAGTCGATGCTTGGACTGAAGTGGTTAAATTATTTACTCACTCAACAAATCAACAACATTCATTAAGTACATATTCTGCATGAGACACTCTGCTATACACTGGGGATACAGAAATAAAATGTGAACTTCAGGATAGAGAATCTGTCAGAACCATCATAGCCTTTAAAGAAACAAAAAGATGCAAGTATGCTATGGGCTAACATTGTGTACCCCCAAAATTAATATGTTGAAGTCTTAACACCCAGTACCTCAGAATAACACCATATTCGGGGATAGGGCCTTTAAAGAATTAAGGTCATATAGGTGGGCCCCAATCCAATATAACTGGCATCCTCAAAAGAAGAAGAAATTAGAAGAACACATACACACACAGAGGAAATCTCATGTGAAGAGAAGAGAGCCATGTATAAGCTAAGGAGAGAAGCCACAGAAAAACAAACTCTGCCAACACCTTGATCTCAAATTTATAGATTATAAAATTGTGGGAAAACAAATTTCTGTCATTCAAGCCACCCGATCTGTGGTACTTTGTTAGGGTAGCTTTAGTAAACTCATAGATAGTATGTAATAGTAAGTTGATCTGTAAAAAGAAAGTTACTACTATGAAATGAACATTGAATAACTTCCAGATAGGAACCATTATTCTTTCCACATTTAAAGACAAGTCTGAATCTGAGGCAAGGATAACTATGAGTTAGGTTTTATTAATTTTTTATAACCTCATAATTGGTTATAAACAGAAAACCTATGATAGCTCAATCATAACCAGAATAGTATGCTCTGATCTCTATAATCTGTGATCATCTTTTTAATCCAGGGGGACAATGCTTTACACTGGAAAAATATACTGATAACGTACAAAATGAACTGTCAAATATATTACTGCTCCATGCATTTGAAATATGATTTGTTTAGGAGGAAGAAACCACATGACAATTGAGAAAGAACTGCTGACAACCTATTAGCAATATAGTATACTCAATTACAACAGTTTCAGAGGACTATGGAACTAACCTTCAGAAAATAAGTCTAAAGAAAAGGAGAGAATTTTTAAATCCGAAATTTATTCATTTTTATGTAATAATACAACATCCATCTGCTCAAACATTTGCTGTATTTGCTAGTAGACAGGCCAGTTTGATGAAAGATCTCCCTGAAATTCCATGAAGCATTTAGCTACAGATTCATTAAAACATATATGCAGAGACCTGGAAGAGCAGCTTGATGTACACTTGTCATGCAGTGAATAACCCAGGGTCACTAAAAACCAAGCCAAATATTAGCATACTTTGAAAGAAGGCTAACAATAACAACAATGTAAATGTTAAAATGCCACTAAGGTGAACTAAATACAACAAAATGTTGTACACATTGGAAGATAACAGCAGAATATTTAGGTTTCTGAGAGTTTGCATTGATGACTGAAAACCAAAATAGGGTGGAAACTAGTTCCCACTTGGGTCAGCTCTGTAGTCTCTCATCTGTAAGTGGTAATAATACCTGCTATATCTATTTTAGATCTCAGTTATAAGGATCAACTGAGAATACCGAAAGCCACAAAAAATCTATAAAAATTGAACTTATGGAACTTATTTATAAGATGCTCCTAGACTTACAATGGGGTTACATCCCCATAACCCCATTGTAACTTCAAAATATCTAAATTGAAAATACACATTCAACTTACAATGGGTTTATCCAGACATAAGCCCATTGTAAGTCAAGGAGCATTCTGAACCCATATCACTTTCACGTCACTATGAAGTTGAAAACTGTCAGTCAAACCATCCTAAGTTGTGGAGCATGCACTATTTAGGTCATTAAATGTGAAATGTCTGATTCTGAATCAGACATGTACTTTATTATATCTCAAACAAGAAGCAGTGCAATTAATCAAAGTATGCACTGAAACGATGGACATGGTTTTGCCATCTTAACAGTAGCTTGTGTATGCCAGTAGTAAAGAAGCCTGGAGAGTGAGTGGTGATGAAATCACGAAAGGCAATTTCCACAGCTTGTTGAAAATTGAATATTCTCCTTGCAAGAGGTGTTTCAAAACCTGGAAGAAGTGGTAGTCAGTTGGACCAAGGTCTGGTGAATACGGTGGCTGACTAAGAGTTTACAAGTCTAACTGCTGTACCTTGAGCAGCGTTGTTTATATGACATATGGTCGAGCATTGTCTTGCAAGATTGGCCTGCCTCTATTGACCAATCTAGGCTACTTAATAGCAAACATCTTTACAATTTCATCCAATTGGTTGCAGCAGACATCTGCTCTAATCGATTGACCAGGTTTCATGAAACGGTAGTTAATATGAGCACTGGACCACCAAACAGACACCATTAGCTTTTCATGATGAATATTCAGTTTTGGACTATATTTCAGTACTTAATCTGTATAGAGACATTGTATAAAATGCTTGTGATTGTCAAAAAGGATCCATTTTTCATCACACATAATAATACAGTGTAGAAATGTTTTGCCTTTATGTTGCGACAGCAAAGGAAGGTAAGCTTCAAGACAATTCCTGTGCTCTTGCTTGTTTAATTCGTAGGGGACCCATCTATTCAGCTTCTTCACCTTGCTGAGTTGTTTCAAATGGTCCAATATTGTTGGAATAGTAATGTCAAACTTTGCTGCTAATTCACATGTAGGTAGAGATGGATTTGCTTCCACTATAACTTTCAGCTCATCATTATACACCATGGTCTCAGGTCATTCACATGGCTCATTTTCAAGATTAAAATACCCAGAATAGAACTTCTCAAACTATAAATGTACTTCAGATTAATGAGCCACATTCTTCCCACTTTCTTGATATTTCAAGCTGCCTGCACTGCATTAGTTCCATGATGGAACTCATATTCCAAAATAGTAAAAATTTTTGACTTATCCATGGTTTCACAAAAATTACTCTAAAAATTATTGAAAGATAATTACGAATCAAAATGTGTTTCAAAGACTGATCATGTACTTTCACAATAAACAGTGTCAAAGTGAAATGTCAGAAATATTAACTATCAAACTTAGTACTTAAGTAAATCAGACATTATTTTTATTTCGGCATATTATGGGGGTACAGATTTTAAGGTTTAAATAAATGCCCATTTCGCCCCCCGCCCCCCAAAAGTCTGAGTCTCCATCATGACCATCCCCTAGATGGTGCACATCTCACTCATTATGTATGTATATACCCGCCCCCCTCCCACCTGCCCAATACCCTATTACTGTAGCACCTATGTGTCCACTTAGGTGCTACTCAGTTAATACCAGTTTGCTGGAGAATATATCTGGTGCTTGTTTTTCCATTCTTGGGATACTTCACTTAGTAGTATGGGTTCCAGCTCTAACCAGGAAAATATAAGATGTGCTATATCACCATTGTTTCTTAGAGCTGAATAGTACTCCATGGTATACATATACCACATTTTATTAATCCATTCTTGGATTGATGGGCACTTGGGCTGTATCCACAACCTTGCAATTATGAATTGTGCTGCTATAAACATTCAAATGCAGGTGTCTTTTTTGTAGAGTGTCATTGGATCATTTGGGTAGATGCCCAGCAATGGGATTGCTGGATCAAATGGTAGATTCACTTGTATCGCTTTAAGGTATCTCCATATTGCTTTCCACAGAGGTTGAACTAGTTTGCAGTCCCACCAGCAGTGTAGAAGTGTTCCTCTCTCTCCGCAACCACGCCAGCATTTATTGTTTGGAGATTTTTTGATAAAGGTTATTCTCACTGGGGTTAAGTGATATCTCATTGTGGTTTTGATTTGCATTTCCCTGATGATTAGAGATGTTGAGCATTTCTTCATATGTTTGTTGGCCATTCTTGTATTCTTTAGAAAAATTTCTGTTCAAGTCCTTTGCCCACATTTTAATGGGGTTATTTGATTTTTTCTTCCTAATTTTCGTGAGTTCTAAGTATATTCTAGTTATCAGTCCCTTATCGGATGCATAGGATGCAAAAATTTTCTCCCATTCTGTAGGTTGTCTGTTTACTTTCATGACTATTTCTTTGGCTGTGCAGAAGCTTTGTAGTTTGATCATGACCCATTTATTTATTTTTGTTGCTGCTTTGATTGCCTTTGGGGACTTCTTCATAAACTCTTTGCCCAGGCCAATGTCTAGGAGAGTGTTTCCAACTTTTTCCTCTAGAGTTCTAATAGTTTCATACATTAGGTTTAAGTCTGTTATCCAGTGTGAGTTGATTTTTGTGAGAGGTGAAAGTTGTTGGTCCTGTTTTAGCCTTCTACAGGTGGCTATCCAGTTTTCCCAGCACCATTTATTGAATAGGGATTCTTTTCCCCAGCGTATGTTTTTGTCTGCTTTATCAAAGATTAGATGGCTATATGAGGATGGTTTTATATCAGGATTCTCACATCTGTTCCACTGGTCCATATTCCTATTTTTGTGCCAATACCATATTGATTTAATTACTACAGCTTTGTAGTATAGTTTGATATCTGGCATATTAATGCCTCCCATTTTGTTTTTGTTGCCTAGAATTGCACTTGATATTTGGGGTCTTCTTTGGTTCCATACGAAGTGTAAAATTATTTTTTCTATATCTGTGAAGAATGCTGATGGGATTTTAATAGGTATTTCACTGAATCTGTACATCAGTTTGGGTAATATAGACATTTTGATGATATTGAGCCTGCTGATCCACGAGCATGGTATGGATTTCCATCTGTTTACATCCTCTACTATTTCCTTCCTCAATGTTTCATAGTTCTCCCTGTAGAGGTCTTTTTCGTCCTTGGTCAAGTATATTCTTAGGTACTTTAATTTCTTTGTTGCTATTGTGAAGGTAATTGAGTCTTTGATTTGGTTCTCAATTAGATTGTTGTTGGCGTATATGAATGCCTCTGATTTCTGTGTATTGATTTTGTATCCTGAGACTTTACTAAATTCATTGATCAGTTCCAGGAGTTTCTTGGTTGAATCCTTGGGGTTTTCTAGTTACAATATCATATCATCAGCAAACAGTGAAAGTTTGATCGCTTCTGCCCTTATTTGGCTACCTTTGATTCCGTTTTCCTGTCTGATTGCTGTAGCCAAGACTTCAAGTACTATGTTGAACAGAAGTGGAGATAGTGGGCAGCCTTGTCTGGTTCCAGTTCTAAGTGGGAATGATTTCAATTTTTCCCCATTCAGTATGATATTGGCTATGGGTCTGTCATATATGGCTTGTATCATTTTTAGGTATGTCCCTTCTATGCCTATTTTCTTAAGTGTTCGTATCATGAAAGGGTGTTGAATTTTGTCAAAAGCTTTCTCTGCATCTATTGAAAGAATCATGTGGACTTTGTTTTTGCTTCTGTTTATGTGGTGAATTACATTTATAGTTTACGTATGTTGAACCATCCCTGCATCCCTGGGATGAAACCCACTTGGTCGTGGTGGGTTATTTTTTTGATAAGTGTCTGGATTCGGTTAGCTAAGATTTTGTTGAAAATTTTTGCATCTATATTCATTAGGGATATTGGTCTGTAGTTTTCTTTTTTTGTTGCATCCTTTCCTGGTTTTGGTATCAGAATAATATTCGCTTCATAAAAGATGTCGGGAAGGATTCCGTTCTTCTCGATGTTGTGGAATAGTTTCTGCAAGATAGGTACTAGTTCTTCTTTGTAAGTATGGTAAAATTCAGGTGTGAAGCCATCTGGACCGGGACTTTTCTTTTTAGGGAGATATTTAATTGCTGTTTCTATTTCAGCTGTTGAGATTGGTCTGTTCAGGGAATCTATTTCTTCCTGGTTGAGCTTGGGGAGGCTGTGTGTTTCTAGAACATTGTCCATTTCCTCCACATTTTCCAGTTTGTGTGCATAAAGATTTTTGTAGTATTCATAAATTGTATCTTGTATCTCTTTGAGATCAGTTGTGATATCTCCTTTTTTATTCCTGATGGAGCTTATTAGAGATTTCTCTTTTCTGCTTTTCGTTAGCTTAGCCAATGGTGTGTCAATTTTGTTTATTTTTTCAAAGAACAAACTTTTTGTTTTATTAATCTCCTGAATAGCTTCCCTGTTTTCAATTTTGTTTAGTTCTGATTTGATCTTGTTGATTTCACTTCTTCTGCTGGGTTTGGGGTTGGTCTGTTCTTTTGTTTCAACTCTTGGAGGCGTTTCATTAGACTGTCTATTTGTGATCTTCTTGTCTTTTGGTTATAGGCATTTATGGAGATAAACTTTCCTCTCAGAACTGCTTTAGCTGTGTCCCAGAGGAGTTGATAACTTGTCTCTCCATTGTCTTTTTCTTCATAGAACTTTTTTATTTCCGTCTTGATTTCTTCATTTACGAAGTAATCATTTATTAGGAGGTTGTTTAATTTCCACGTTTTTGTGTAGAAATGTGAGTTTCTGTTAGGGTTGATTTCTACTTTTATTCCACTGTGGTCTGAGAAGGTACATGGTATGATTTCTATTTTTTTAAATTTCTTGAGATTTTCTTTGTGTCCTAGGATATGGTCAATCTTAGAGAATGTCCCGTGAGCTGATGAGAAGAATGTATATTCAGTGGATTTTGGGTAGAATGTTCTGTAGATGTCTGTCAGACCCAATTGTTCTAGAGTTTTGTTTAAGTCCATTATTTCTTTATTAATTTTCTGTTTGGAGGATCTGTCTCATGCCGTCAGTGGGGTGTTGAAATCTCCGGTGATTATGGAGTTGCTATTAATCCATTTGCTTAGCTCCAGTAAGGTTTGCTTTATGAATCTGGGTGCACCTAAGTTGGGTGCATATATATTTAAAATTGTTATCTCTTCTTGTTGGACTGTGCCCTTCACCATTATATAATGATCCTCTTTGTCTTTTACTACTTTTGTTGGTTTAAAAACTAAATCGTCTGAAATTAGAACTGCCACACCAGCCTTCTTTTGGCTTTTATTTGCTTGGAATATTGATCTCCACCCTTTTATTTTTAGTCTATATGCATCCTTGCAGGTTAGATGTGTTTCCTGAAGACAGCATAGACTTGGCCTGTATTTTCTTATCCATTCATCCTGCCTATGTCTCTTGAGTGGAGAGTTTAAGCCATTCACATTTATTGAGAGAACTGATAGGTAAGATAGATTACTGATCATTCTGTTGGGTTGGATGTTGTTGCTATGATTTCTGTCTTCAACCATTGTAATATCTCGCCTTTAATATCTTTGGGTTTTGGTTGTTTTTATATTCGTGGGTTATTATTATGATGTTCTGTGCGTAACGCTGTTTTAAGTACTTCTTGTAGGGCTGGTCTTGTCTTGGTGAATTCTCTGAGCCTTTGCTTGTCTGAGAATGTTTTTATTTCTCCTTCATATACGAAGCTTAGTTTTGCAGGGAATAATATTCTAGGCTGGGCATTGTTTTGTTTCAAAAGAGTGAGAATGGGGCCCAAGTCTCTACTTGCTTGTAAAGTCTCATTAGAGAAGTCTGATGTTATTCGAATTGGCTTTCCCTTGTATGTTACTTGCTTCTTTTGTCTTTCAGCTCTTAGAAGGGCCTCTTTAGTTGATACTTTGCTCAGTCTGATGACTGCATGTCGTGACGTCTTCCTGTTTCCATTGAATCTCCCAGGGGTCCTCTGAGCTTCTTGAACTTGTATATCGAGATTTTGAGCAAGGCCTGGGAAATTTTCCTCTATTATATCTTCAAACAGCTCTTCCAACCCTTGAATGTTGTCTTCTTCCCCTTCCTGTAACCCTATGACCCTCACATTAGGTTTTTTCACATAATCCCACAGCTCTTGTAGGCTTTGCTCTTTTCTCTTGTTTCTCTGCTCTATTTCTGTGACTGATTTATTTAATTGGAGGGTGTTATCTTCAAGCTCTGAGATTCTTTCTTCTGTTTCTTCTACCCTGCTCTTGAGACTTTCCACTGTATTTTGTAGTTCCTTGAATTGATTCTTCATTTCCCGGAGTTCGGTTACACTTTTCTTCATTGTGTCTATTTCTTTTCCCATATCCTGGAGACTTTTTGTGGTTTCTTTGTGTTGGTTACTGAGTTGTTTTTGCAGCTGGGTGAGTATTCTTATGATCCACATACGAAATTCCTCTTCTGTCATATTGGTTGCCTGATTTTGGTTGGTGTCCGTTTCTAGGGGGCTGGTACTCCTCTTTGGGGGTGTGTTTTCCGTTTGGTTCTTCATATTTCCTGAGTTCTTTCGCTGATTTCTTCCCATGTCGATCAGTTGTTGTTTCTTTCCTTAGGTTATTGTTTGGGTATTCACACACCTTGTTTAGTTTCTGAGGCATTAGGTCGTGTCTGTGGGTGAATTGTACCACTCCCTGCATATTGAGTCAGTGGGTGCCGTGGAAAGGCTGTGCAAGATGCCGTCCCTGTCAGTAGGTGGTGTTTGCTTGGAGGAACAGGCTATACTGTTGATTTTGTGCCCTGTTAACAGCTCTTGTTCTGGGCGGAGCTGGGTTGGGTAAGCCTGCCCTCAGGCCGTTAGCAGGGGTCAAAGTTCTGTTCTCTGCTTCCAGGGAAAGCTGTCAAGGCGGGGCTGGAATGGTCCCGCTCAGCCAGAAAGTCTGTGTGGGGGGGTAGGGCTGTCTGAGACCCGCAGTCTGGAATGGGCCTCGCTTCTTTCCACCCTCCCCAACTCCGCAGCTACTCCTGGGCCTCTGCCAGCAGGCCAGACCACAAGCCACTAGGCCTCCCTGGACTGTGATGCCGGCGGGGAGGTTCCCTGCACAGGAACACCACCAGGGTTGGGCGTACGGCCTCCTCCTGGGAGGAGGGTTGCCCTCTAGGACACCGATCCGTCCCTGGAGGCACACACACCTCAGTAGGCTGTTCCCGTATAACCCTTCTGTGCCCCGGGCAATGCTAGCCCTCGGTGAAGGGGATCTGGTCTGCAGGTCTGACCTCTGGGTCCCAGAGTTCAAACTGTATCCCCACCAGGTACAGGATTTCCGGTCCCAATTCACCCACAGGGAGCCCAAGCTGAGTCTATGTCTCTCAGCCTCTCAGTCAGCACCGTTCTCCTGGGAACAGAGTGCCAGCAGCACCTGGGAGGGCGGGCGGGTAGGGAGCTCACAGTCTAAGTTCCCCTGAGTCAGGTGTAGGGTCCCAAACAGGAAGGTTCTGTTTCCTGGAGGTGCCTCCGGCTGGTGGCTGTATTGTCTCTCTGGGGAGCCGTGGGTAGGGTTGGCGGAGGGGAGGAGGAGGCAATATGGCGCCTGCCGCGCGGTTCGGGTCTGTGCACATAGAGGTGCCCGGAGGAAGTTGGGAACCTGGTGCCTCGTCTGCTACAGGCTCACCGTTGGCAGGCGGCGGCGGTCTCTGGGCTGGTGTCCGCAGGTCTCTCCACCCGCTGGGGAGCCCACCAGCAGTCCCGAATGCAGGGGAGGGGAAACAGCAAATCCACCTACCCTTCCCGCTGGTCTCCGGGCTGGTCCGGTGGTCTCAGCCTCCAGTTCTCCTCCACAGCCTCCTCCCGTGGAGTCTCCCGGGGTCTCAGGTGCCCCTCCTTTCGGTCCTTGTCCGCTGTATGCTCGTCTTCTTGCTTCTTTCCTCTAATTTCTGCTAGAATCTGTCTTTTCTGCAGAGACCTCTGTCTAGCGGTGTTATCCGTCTGCCATCTTGCTCCGCCAACCCAGACATTTCATACTTAATAACTTAATACTTATCTTTGCATACTTCAAGATGTGGCACAAACTCCACATTGTACTGGCTGCCCAACAACATTTAGTTGAACAATAATTATTCACCTGAGACTTTTGCATAGCTGTAGTACAAGGGTTCTAAATTTATTTTAAAACTAAATGAATCGAAAGTGGAAGTACACACAAGTATTCCAAGGGCCAAAAATATTGAAGCAGCAAGGTTAAATATCCATCAGAATGCAAAAAAAAAAAAAAAAAAGAGGACGGAAAAATCCACCATACAGGAAGCAGGCATCCCCAGCTAAAATAGTCCTACTTATGGCTCCACATGAGTTTAACTAAGCAAAACATATTTGTGAAAAAGTATTTTTTTAAAGAAATCTTATAGGATACATATGTCAAGAATGGATTTTAAAATTAAAACTTTAGGTAATCAGAAATATACAACAGGGAGGGAGCGAGGCACGGATTGAATGGCTTCTTGTTGGCGGTGGCATCGACTCTATCTTGCCTGGGAGATGTCCCCTCCAACCCAATCTCCACACCCACACAGGCCAGGAAATGCCTGAAGTTGGTGGGAAGTGGTAGCGCTGGGCGAAGCTGTGTGGAGAGGAGACTGAAGCAGGGAACATTTTGAACTCTCCTTAGTGCTCAGCTGAGGCAGTTTCAGGTGGGGGAGGGTCCGAACCCAGTAGTTGCTCACCTGCTCAGCAGGAGCGAGAGCCCAGTCTGGCCTCTCACTGCAGGACACTTCCAGGTCCAGTTTGAGGGGAGTATAACTGAAAGGAGGCTTTGACCTTGGATATACTTGAGGTTTTGGCTGGCGCTGAGTGGACAAAGAGCGCAAAGCTGGGTTCCTTGAACCATGGAGACTCCATGAGTTGAGGGAAGTCCCTCTGTTCCTCCAACAATGCCCCTGATCTTCCTAGTCCCTCGGCTTAACTTGGACTCTGTTTGGAGGGGTGGTGGGGGAGAGTGGCGGTTCATGCGGCTGCCCCACCAGATTGATCTTGGGCAGCCTCTTGTTGCACAAGCCACCTGTGCTCTATGTCCAGAGATCAGAGCCTGTCTTGGGAAGGGCAAGGTGGAGTTGCAAAGGAGGCTGCTATCCAGATATAACCTGGAGAGACATTAACACTCATACCCTCCTGTGACTTAGGACCAGGTGCTTCACACCAAAGGGTCTGATTCCACCTCTGGGTGGAGCTGAGAAAGAGGCTGTTCCCATTCCTGCCACTTGCCTTGAATTCTATGTTTAAAGGGGCAGAAGGCACAGAGGGGCAGTTCATGCAGCTTGCCCCATCAGATTGCTATTGGGCGGTCTCTCGCTAAACAAGCCACCTGTGCTCTGTGTCCAGAGAGCAGAGCCTGTCTTGGCAAGGCGGAGTTGTGAAGGAGGCTGCTTTTCCAGATATAACCTGGGGAGACATCATCACCGACACCCTCCTATGACTTGGGTCAGGGTGCTTCACGCCAAAGAATCTGACTCTGCCTCTGGGCAGAGATCAGAAAGAAGCTGTTCAACCCGAAACCCAGGTTGCCAGACTGTCACCTCCACTTCGCTTCCACCTCCCAGCTGGCACTGGCCATGGAAAGGTGGCTCTAACAGCCTATCAGGACAGCCTATGAAGCTGATTCCCCTCTTTACCTCTTTACTGTGGCCTAATACCCGGTGCCTCCAGCCAAAGGGGAAGCCCCATTCCTAGGAATTGCAGAGGGGTGTGGGAATCTGGTGTCTGGGGTGAGATCTGCTGGGGTTGAAGAAGACCCTTGGCAGCGACCAGCCCACTGGAATTTCATGCAGAAGGGACTGACCTCACCCCAGCAGGGGCTAAGCGACATGGCAGATCTCTTTCTGGTTTGGAACTCTCAGAAGCCTCAGATAACAAAATAGAGAGTAATCACAGAGCCTATTATACTGCCTCCTACTTCAACCTAGGGGTTGAGAGTGAACTCGCTCTCATAAGAGTGATCTAACCCCAGAGTCCCTAAGCAAGGGGCCTAAATACATTAATCTCTATAGACAGAAGGTGAAGACATTAGATCAAAGATAAACAAACAGACTCAAACTCCTCTGAGACGATACAGGACCAGAGCACATATTCCCAGCCCTGTCAAAAGTCATTCCTTTGGAATCCCAGAATTTGGCTTATAACCCATTCCCAATGCCTCTGGTCCTCGGCAAAACATCCAGATGAGAAAAAACCAACAGAAGATCACAAAGAAACATGAAGGAGCAGAGAGAAAGGTCACCTCCAAAAGAAAATACTTGACCTCCATCAACCAACATCAACTTACATGATAAGATTAAACTGACGGAGGAAGAATTCTGAATATGGATTGTTAGAAAACTGAACGAAATTGAAGAGAATATAGAACCCCATCATAGAGAAACCACAAGAACAATTCAAGAAATGAATGAAAAAATCTCTAAAGAAATTGAAATTATACAGAAAAAAAACAATGAGAAATTATGGCAATGAAGGAAACAATCAAGGATCTTCATAATACAGGGGAAAGCATCAAGAACAGGATGGACCATGCAGAGGAAAGAATCTCAGAACTTGAAGATTATGCTTATGCGCTAAACAAATCAGAGGAAGAAAGGGAACACAAAAACAAGAGACAAGACCAAAGCTTACAAGAAGTGTGGGATTATGTAAAAAAGCCAAATCTCAAGGTGATCAGGATTCTGTAAGGGGAAGAGGAACAATCACAAGGGCTGGAAAACTTATTTCATGGAATACTGGAGGAAAATATGCTGGGCCAGGCCAGAAATCTTGATATCCAAATACAAGAAGTACACAAAACTCCTGGGTGACTCAACATGAAAAGGCAATCACCTCATCACATGGTCATTAGGCTGACCAAAGTAAAGGTGAAAGAAACAATCCTCCATGCAGCGAGGCAAAAACAACAATTAACCTGTAAAGGGAAACCCATCAGACTAACAGCATACTTCTCATCTGAAACCTTATAAGCCAGGAGGGATTGGGTGCCTATCCTTAATCTTCTACAACAAAACAAAGCCCAACCTAGAATTCTTTATATGGCAAAATTAAGTTTCACCTATGGGGGAGAAATAAAGTCCTTCTCAGACAAGCAATCACTGAAGGAATTTGCAAAGTCCAGACCAGTCCTACAGGAAGTTGTCAGACCCGCATTTCTAACTGAACAGGGCAATAGACACTCCTCAAAGTAAAATCTTCAAAGAATTAAAGCTTAATCTCGAACTACATGATGGCTCAAGGAGTAAGACAAAGCAACAAGACTTCACCCAACAATATGAATGGAAATCTTCCTCCAATTTCAATCCTCTCAATAAATGTAAATAGCTTAAACTCTCTTCCAAAAAGACACAGACTGGCAGTGTGGATAAAAATCAACAAGCCTAGTATCTTCTGTCTACAGAAAACACATCTAGCCCACAAAGATGCCTTCCAGCTTAAGGTCAAGGGATGGAAAACTATCATCCAGTCGAACAGAAGTCAAAAGAAAGCTGGGTTAGCTATACTATTTGCAGATAACATAAGCTTTGAAATAGCAAAAGTGAAAAAGGATAAAGATGGGCATTTTATAATGGTGAAAGGGAAAATCCAACAAGAAGATTTAACAATTCTTAATATTTATGCACCCAGTACAGGAGCACCCAATTAAATAAAGCAAACCTTTTCTAATCTAAACACCATATTACACAACACTGCCATAGTACCGGGGAACTTTAACACTCCACTGAATAATCTAGATAGATCCTCCAAACAGAAAATAAGAAAAAAAAAATAATGGACCTGAACAGAGCCCTTGATCCAAAAGGTTTGACAGATCTCTACATTCAACCCAAATAAAGTTGAATTTACATTCTTCTCAGCAGCCCATGGATCCTTCTCCAAAATTAATCACATCCTAGGCCGCAAATCAGATAACAACAAATTCAAGAAAATAGAAACTATACCTTGCATCTTTTCTGACCATAGTGGTATAAAATTACAGTTCAATTCCTATTGAAGCACTCAATGCCTCACAAAATCACGGACACTAAACAATGTATTATTGAAAAATTATTGGGTCAAGGAAGAAATTCAGAGGGAAATCAAAAGTTTATTCAAACAAAATAACGGAGACACTTGTTACCAAAACCTGTGGGATACAGCAAAAGCTTATCTGAGAGGGAAACTAATAGCAATAAATGTTCACATCCAAAAACAGAAAGCTTAGATACTGACAACCTAATGAATGGACTCAAGGAATTGGAAAAAGAAGAGAAAACCAATTCCAATCATAGCAGAAGAAAAGAAATAACGAAGATCAAAGCAGAACTAAATGAAATGGAGAACAAGATAATTATATGGAAGATCAACAAAACCAGAAGCTGGTTGTTTGAAAAGATAAACACAATTGATGGCCTTCTTGCTAGATTGACAAGGACTCAAAGGGAAAGGACTCTAATAAATTCAATAAGAAATGAAAAAGGAGAGATAACAACAAACACCACAGAAATACAAAACATTATGTTTTACTACTATAAAAAACTATATGCCCAAAAATTACATAATGAGGAGGAAATGAACAAATTCCTGGATTCATACCTCTTTAAGTTCACCCAGGAGGTAACAGAATTCCTGAATAGACCAATCTCCAGCTCAGAAATTGGAGCAGTAACTGATAACCTTCCCAAATGAAAAAGTCCTGGGACAGATGGCTACATTTCAGAGTTCTACCAAACATACAAAGATGAACTCATACCTATACTACAGAAACTATTCCACACCATTAGAAGGATGGTATCCTTCCTAACTCATTCTATGAAGCCAATGTAAACTTGATACCAAAGCCAGGAAAGAACACAACAAAAAAAAAAGAGAATTACAGACCAATATCCCTCATGAATACAGATACAAAAATCGTCAACAAAATTTTAGATAACAGAATTCAGCAGTACATCAAAAAAATAATTCACCAGGACCAGGTGGGCTTTATTCCAGGGATGCAAGTCTGGTTCAACATACGCAATTCACCTCATAATGCAATTCACCTCATAAATAAAAACAAGAACAAAGACCATATGATTCTCTTAATAGATGCAGAAAAAAACATTTGACAAAGTCCAACACAACTTTATGATAAAAACTCTTAACAAAATAGGCATAGATGGCCCATACCTTAAATTTATCAAATCCATTTATGACAAACCCACTGTCAATATCATTCTGAATGGGGAAAACGTGAAACCATTCCCTCTTTGAACCGGAACTAGACAAGGATGCCGACTATCTCCTCTTCTATTCAACATAGTGCTCAAAGTCCTAGCCATAGCAATTAGGCATGAGAGGGGTATTAAAGGAATCCAAGTGGGGGCAGATGAGATAAAACTATTGCTCTCTGCTGATGATATGATATTATACCTACAAATCCCCATGGATTCATCCAAGAGACTCCTGGATATGATAAATGAAGTCGGTTTCAGGTTTCAAAGTCAATATATACAAATCAGAAGCATTCATATATGCCAAGAATCGTCAAGCAGAAACTCAAAAGCAATACCTTTTACTATAGCCCCAAAGAAAATGAAATATCTAGGAGTATATATAACAAAAGATACAAAAGACTTACACAAGGAGAACTACAAAACACTAAAGAGGGAAATTGTAGAAGATGTAAAGAGATAGAAAAATCTACCTTATGCATGGGTTGGTAGAATCAATATTATTAAAATGTCAAAATTACCTAAAGTGATCTACAGAATTAATGCAATTCCCATCAAAGTACCACTGTCATTTTTTTACAGATCTAGAAAAAATATTTCTTCACTTTGTATGGAACCAGAAAAAACATCATATAGCCAAAGCAATCTTAAGTAAAAAGTACAAACTGGGAGGCATCAGTCTTCCTGACTTCAAGCTGTAATATGAAGCAATCATAGTTAAATCAGCCTGTTACTGGCATAAGAACAGAAGTATCAACATTTGGAACAGAACTGAGATTCCAGAGATGAAACCATCTGCATATGGTAACCTAATCTTTGATAAAGCAGACAAAAATATACAATGGGGAAAAGAATCTCTCTACAATAAATGGTGCTGGGAAAACTGGATGGCTACATGCAGAAGATTGAATCAGGATCCCTACCTCTCACCTCTCTCAAAAATCCACTCAAGATGGATAACAGATTTAAACGTAAGGTATAAAACCTTAAGAATACTAGAAGAAGATATTGGAAAAACCCTATCAGACATTGGCCTAGGCGAAGAATTCTTGAGGAAGACCTCCAAGGCAATCACCGCAGCATCAACAATAAACAAATGGGATTTGATCAAATTGAAAAGCTTCTGAACAGCCAAGAAAACTATCATTAGAGCAAATAAACAACCCACAGAATGGGAGAAAATATTTGCTCTCTACACTTCTGATAAAGGTCTAATAACAAGAATCTGTCTAGAACTCAAAAGAATTAACAAGAGAAATCAAACAACCCCACCAAGAAATGGGAAATGGAAATGAACATAAACTTCTCCAAAAAGACAGACTAATGGCCTGCAAACACATAAAAAATGTTCAATGTCTCTAATGATCAGAGAAATGCAAATCAAAACCACAATGAGATACCACCTAACCCCAGTGAGAATGGCCTGTATCAAGAAATCCCAAAAGAACAAATGCTGGTGAGGATGTGGAAAGACAGGAACACTCTTACACAGCTGGTGGGACTGAAATTAGTTCAACTTCTGTGGAAAAGAATTTGGAGATACCTCAAACAGCTAAAAATAGAAATACCATTCGACTCAGCAATAGCAGTATTAGACATCTACCCCAAAGAGCAAAATACATTCTACAATAAAGACATCTGCACCTGAATGTTTATGGCAACACAATTCACTATTGCAAGGTCATGTAAACAACCCAAGTGCCCGTCAATTCAGAAGTGCATAATTAAAATTTGGTATATGTTCAATGGATTATTACTCAATTCTAAGAAACGACAGTGAGCTAGCACTGCTTATACTATCCTGGATTAAACTTAAGCCCATTATCCAAAGTGAGGCGACACAAGATCAGGAAAACGGGCTCCACATGTACTCGCCATCAAACTGTCACTAACTGATCAGCACTATGATGCTCATACGATAGTAGTATTTTACAGGGATTGAGGGGTGTGTGTGTGGGGGTAAACTCACAACTGATGGATGTGATGAGCATTGTAGAGGGGCAGGGCATGCCACTAATCCTCGCTTCTGTGAGGCAAAGACATAAAATGTAACCAAAATGTTTGTACCCTCATAATATCCTGAAATTAAAAAAGGATTATGCAATGATACAAGGAAGAAATATGTATTTTATTTCAGAGAATAGCAAATATTACATACAACCTTTAAAAGTAAACACAAATGGATTATAAACTACCAAATATGAGACAGCTATGTGTATTTTGACAACAAATAGGAAATTAACTCATGTCAGCTATCTACTAAAAGAGAACCATAATATATTTTTTCTAACCTTGACTTTGTTAGGAAAGGTAGGGGACAGAATAGTGAAATGTGATGTCAGGTATCCTTTATCAGTGACCTGTTACTTAATACTTACTTATGAAGGTTTTCTTGAAAAAAATGGAACAATGCTTCATAAGTCTGAATATATTAAATTTATTAAATTATAGTGACAATAATCCAGCTTTGCTGGGCATATGCTAGATATTCATGGAGTGTGAGAAGCCTTTTATTTAAGTTTGCTTATTTTAACTGAAGAAAAAAGAATCAAAGGAAAGCTTAAAGCAACAATAATTGATGGAGTAGACTGTCCAAATCACTCAATTACAAAACAGCATCATGCCACAGAGGCAATTCTTACAGTTCAAAATTGAAGAACACTATTAAAAGCAATGCTCCTCAACCTATTTGGCACTGGGGACTGGTTTCCAATTTTCCCAGCACCATTTATTGAATAGGGTAATCCTTTCCCCAGTGTAAGCTTTTGTCTGTTCTGTAGAAGATCAGTAGGTCATAGCTATATGATTTTATTTACGTGTTCTCTATTCTGTTCCATTGGTCTAAGTCTCTACTTTTATACCATTTCTATGCTGTTTTTGTTACTGTAGCCTTGTAGTATAATTTGAATTCAGGTAATCTGATGCCATGAATTTGTTCTTTTTGATCAAGATTGCTTTGCCTATTCAGGCCCTTTTGTGGTTCCAAAGGAAGCATAGGACTATTTTTTTCTAGATCTGTGAAGTGCCTAGAATGTTGGTATTTTGATGAGAACTGCATTGAGTCCATAAATGGCTTTGGGTAGATGGACATTTCAACAATGTTGATTTTACCAATCCATGAGCAAGGGATGTATTTCCATTTGTTTGTGTCCTCTACTATTCTTTCATCAGAGTTGTAGTTTTCCTTGTAGAGAACTTTCACCTATCTCCCTGTTTACATATTAATATATCCCAAAGTATTTTTTTTCATGGCTATTGTAAATGATATTGAGTCCCTGCTTTGAATCTCAGCTTGACTGTTAACAGTACATAGAAATGCTACTGATTTGTGTACACTGATTTTATAATCTGAGACTTTGCTCCGGATATCAATTCCAGGAATTTTTTGGTGGAGTCTTCAGGGATTTTTAGATACAGGATCCTATCATCAGCAAACACGGATAGTACAATATCCACTTTCCCAGTTAGGATACCCTTTATTTCTTTCTCATGCTTGACTGCTCTGACTAGGATTTCCAGTACTATGTTTTACAGAAGTGGCAACAGTGGGTAGCCTTGTCTTGTTCCAGTTCTTAGGGGTAATGCTTTCAACTTTTCCCTACTCAGTATGATGTTTGCTGTGGGTCTGTCACATATGGCTGCTATAATTTTGAGGTATGCTCCTTCTATGCTTAGTTTGTTGAGGGTATTTATCATGAAAGGGTACTAGATTTTATTAAATGCTATTCCTGCATCTATTGATATGATCATATGGTCTTCATTTTTCCTTCTATATATGTGGTAAATCACATCTACTGATTTGCATATATTAAACCATTCTTGCATCCCTGGGATAAAAGCCATGTCATCATGGTGAATTATCATTTTGATGTGCTGTTGAATTTGGTTTGCTAGTATGCTGTTGAGGATTTTTGTGTCAATGTTCATAAGGGATATTTGTCTGTAGTTTTCTTTTTTTGTTTTGTTCATTCCTGGCTTTGCTATCACGGTGATACTGCCTTCCTATAATGAGTTAGGGAGAATTCCCATCATCTCAATGTTACGGAATAGTATCTGTAGGATTGGTACCAGTTCTTTGTAGATCTGCTAGCATTTGGCTGTGATCCAACTGGTCTAGGTCTTTTTGTTGTTGTTGTTAGGAGTTTTGTTTTTGTTTTGTTTGTTTGTTGTATTACTGCTTCAATCTAGCTATCAATAACTATCAAGTTATCGGTCTGTTCAAGATTTCTATTTCTTCCTGATTCAGCCTTGAGAGTTTCTATGTTTCCAGGTATTTATCCATTTCCTCTAGTTTCTCTACTTTGTGTGCATAAAGATATTTGTAGTACTGATGGATGATATTTTGTATTTTTGATGTTTCAGTTGTAATGTCTCCTTTGTCATTTCTGAAGCTTATCTGAGTCCATACTCTTCTATTTCTGGTTAATCTGGCTAGTGGTCTATTAATATTTTGATCTTTTCAAAGAACCAATGTTTTGTTCCATTGGTAATCTGTATTATTTTTTGGGTTTCCATTTCATTCAGTTCTACTCTGAGCTTTGTTATTTCTTTCCTTCTCCTAGTTTTTGGTTTGGTTTGTTCCTCTTTTTCTAGTTCTTTGAGATGTGACATCTGGTTGATAATTTATGATGTTTCTGTCTTTTTTGTTTCACAGTATTACTGGGGTACAAACATTTTGGTTACATAAATTGCCTTTGTACAGTTTGAGTCAAAGTTATAAGTGTGTCCCATTACCCAGTGTGCATTATACCCATTAGGTGTGAATAATACTCATCCCCTCCTCCTCCCTCCCACTTGCTTGATTTCTGATGAGTTTTATTTCCATATGTGCACATAAGGCTTGTTTGATTAGTTCCAATTTAATAGTGAGTACATGTGATGTTTGGAGACCATTCTTGCAGTCTTTCTGATACAAGCATTTAGGGCTGTAAATTTTCCTCTTATAGCTGCTTTTACTGTATCCTGTATATTTTGGTAGCTGTTATCCCTTTTGTCATTCAAAGTATCCTTTGGTTTCCATCTTAATTTCCTCATTGACCCAAGGATCCTTTAGCATCAGGTTGTTTAATTTCTATGACTTTGTGTGGATCTGATTGTTTCTCTTGAAATTGATTTCTAGTTTCATTCCACTGTGGTCTGAGAAGATCTCTAGCATGATTTTGATTTTTCTGAATTTGCTGAGACATGTTTTGTGACCTAGGTTATGAGAAATCTTGGAAAACGTCCCATGTGCTGCTGAGAAGAATGTATAATTCTGTAGTTTTCAGATAGAACATTCTGTAAATGTCTACTAGGTCCATTTGTTCTAGATTTTCATTTAAGTCCAGTATTTCCTTTTTAGTATTTTCTGCTTCAGTCATCTGTCCAGTTTTATTAGGTTATTAAGTATGAAGTGTCTGATTTCCTTAAGTAATACATTTCACAGTTAACACCTCTGGCATTTCACTTTGATTCTTCCTGTTCTATTTTTATTATGAAGGTACATCCTCAGTCATTCAAACTCAGGTTGTAGCATGTGATTATCTTTCAAATTTTACTTCAGAGCAATGTTTGTGAAACCAAGGATAAGTCAAAAATTCAACTTATTTTCAAATATGAGTTCCATCATAGAACTAATGCAGCATGGACAGCTAGAAAAATCAAAGAAGTGTTTTGGAAGAATGTGGCTAATGAACGCACAGTATGTCGATGATTTGAGAAGTTCCATTCTGGTGATTTTAATCTTGAAAATGACCCATGTGGGTGACCTGAGACCAAAGTGGATAATGATGAGCTGAAAGCTGTAGTGGAAGCAAATCCTTATCAACCTATGCGTGAATTAGCAGCAAGGTTCGACATTATTATTCCAACAACATTGGACCATTTGAAACAAATCAGCAAGGTAAAAAAGGTGGATAGATGGGTTCCCCACTAATTAAATGAGCATCAGAAGAGAAATTATCTCAAAGCTTGCCTTTCTTTGCCATCACAACATACAGGTGAACCATTTCTACCCCATATTTTTACAATAGATAAAAAAATGCCTTCTTTTTGATGATTACAAGTGTTCAGCACAATGGCTGGATAAAGATGAAGTGCTAAAACATAGTCCAAAACCAAATGTTCATCAAAGAAAGCTAATGGTGTCTATTTGGTGGTCCAGGGCTGGTACTATCCACTACAGCTTCGTGAAACCTGGTCAATCAATTACAGCAGATGTCTACTGCAAGCAATTGGATAAAATGGTGAGGATGCTTGTGATTAAGCAGCTGAGACTGGTCAACAGAGACAGGCTGATTCTCTTGCAAGACAATGCCTGACCACACATTGCACAAACAACACTACCCAAATTAAAGCAGCTAGACTTGGAAACTCTCTGTCATCTACCGTATTCACCAGACCTTGTACTGACTATGACTTCTTGCAAGGAAAAATATTCAATTCTCAAAAAGCTGTGGAAAACACCTTTCAGGATTTCATCACCACTCTCTCTCCAGGCTTCTTTGCTGCTGGCATACACAAGCTACCATTAAGATGGCAAAACTGTGTCAATAGTTTAGGCACATACTTTGATTAATTGTACTGCTTCTTGTTTAAGATATAATAAACTACACTTTTGATTGGATATCAGATATTTCATATTTAATGGCCTAACATCATTGGTGTGTTCAAGTCCCCAGTGATTATGATGCTACTGTTTATTTCTTTTCTTAGCTCTAGTAGAATTTGCTTTATGAACCTGGGAGCTCCTGTGTTAGATACTATATATTTAGGATTGTTATGTCTTCTTTCTGAATTGCTCCCTTTATCATTACATAATGACCATCTTTTACTTGTTTTAACATTATTGATTTAATGTCAATTTACCTGGTATGAAAATGACTATACCAGATTGGTTTTGGTTTCAATTTGCTTGAAATAATTTTTCCCATCTCTTTACCTTGAGTCTGTGTGTGTCCTTGTGTGTTACATGGGTTTTTAGAGACAACACATACTTGGGAATGATTTTGATCCATTCAGTCAGTTTATGTCTTTTAATTGGAGCAGTAAGGCCATTCACACTCACTGTTAGTACTGATATGTGGGGTACTCTTCTGTTTGCTGTTGAATGACATATTGTTGTTTTATTTCCCCTCTTGGGTTATTATTTTATAAGAGCTGTGAGCCTTAATTTTGGGATGTTTTTAAACTTGCGAGTATCTATTACGCTCTTCCATATATAGTGCACTACTGAGCATTTCCTCTATGGCAGGTCTAGTAGTGACACATTCCCTTAGTGTTTGCTTTTCTGGAAAAATCTTTATTTCTCCATCATTTATGAAACTTAGTTTAGCAGGATACAAAATTCTTAGCTGGCAGTTGTTGTGTTCAAGGAAATGAGATACCAATCCCTTTGGCTTATAAGGTCTTTGCTAAGAATTCTTCTGTTAGCCAGATGGGCTTTTCTTTGTAGGTTACTTGTTGCTTTCATCTTGTAGCTTGTAGAATTTTCTCCTTCATTTGAACTTTGGGTAGGTTTCTATGTTTCTTGGAGATGTCCTATTAGCTATAGAATCTTAACTGGTGTTTGATGATCATCCTGCATCTGGATATCTGAATCTCTGGTGATATCAGGTCAATGGGGCATGGCCTGCTGGCTAGTGCATAAAACCAGGAAGCATGGCCTACTGCACAGCATGCAGATCTTCTGGGGAGTTGCCTGCTATGCAGTACGCAGGGTTCGGGGATATAGCCTGCTGGCTGCAGCATATAACCAAGGATTGTAGCCCACCACAGAGCACCGGATTCCACAGTAGTGTTGCCCACCAGTTGGCAGGCAGGGATGTGGGGCTTGCACTCTGGTTGGTGTTTCTTGTCATTGATACAGTTTTACTAACACAAATTGAGTATTTTAACCATCACACTTCAAAAGTACATGGTTTTAAGTCCATATAACTCAGACCACAAACTCAATGAAATCTATGGAAGTGATTCTAGATCCCTTATTCTCCAAAACTTCAGGCTCCACTTGTTACCCACTGAAGTTGACTGCATAAGGTAAATTAAATTAACATCTAGCACTGTATATTTTTACTGTCTTTCCACTAAACACTGTACTTCTTGCCTCATCTATTAAAATTATATATAGGTATAGGTAAATATTTGGTATATAGGTAAATATTTGACAATCACCCTCTGTTTATGTATGTTTATGAGTTTACGTTGGCTAAACATACATATACACACACGCATGCATGCACACATAATTTTTTCCTTTCTTGTGTGATATAGGGCATGGTGTTCCTTGTTAATTTATTAATGCTAAAATATAATAAGGCAGTCTTCCCCACTGCCTTTTGTAGTTCTTTATACTCCTTGTCTTTTATAATAAAACTATCAAAATAAATATTACTATGCCTCTTAGTCCATATGATCTTTAGATAAATCTCTAGATGATTTTGATAGTTTATGTATAATTATACTCAACATTAAAATGCTATTTGTATTAAGTAAATTGCAAAAGCTAAAATAACAACAATATATCTCTCATCTTGTCAATCTGAGCTGAGAGCTTTGTTACATGGTCACGATTTGCAGAGGTAGTTACATAGAACATTTCAAAGGGATGTCTTGTACAATCCCAATTTAAATCCCTTTGCTGATTTCTATCTGAGATAAATCCACTTATGAACAAGTTTCATGGGCTGGGGGAGCCATCAGGTTGATTTCATCCACAACTAAACAGGAAAAGGATAGTGTTCTCCTCGTTTTCTATTTCTTTGGGTCTACACAATATAGCTGACCTAACAGCTTGTTAAGCTGTTGATTCTGATACTTTCTAGTTTTATCACCTAGGATAAATCACAACCACTCCAGGTTTCAGTAAACTAATCTATACAATGAAGGTATTATAGATATTATCTCGGAGGGTCCTTCCAGGTTAAAAAAAATCTATAACTCTATGAAAATACTTACCCATAAAATAACAACATAAATGGAGAGAGTTACATTATTCAGACTATCTATAAAATTTTAAGAACACTCTTCTGTAAAAGTAGATCTTGTAAAATGAGAGTCTAGTATATACGCCTTGCATCAAATGGCCTAATAGCTAAGCAGTCTTTAAAATTCTTCTGAAATAATTTAGATATAATCCTTTCTGAAATCCAGGAAATAGATTTTAAATGATTTCAAGTTATCCTTATAGTTCAATATTTCCAAGTTAGATATCCTCTCTATCCTGAAGTTGGTGACAATCTTATTTAGTTTAATTCAGTGAATTCTATATTTAAGTAATTCAGTTACTCATATACTGACAAGTGAAAATTGTACCATTACACTTAAAATGAGTGAATTTTATGGCATATAAATTATATCTCAATAAAACTGTTTAACTTTATCAGAATTTCTCACAGGAAAACTGCCCTATATTTTGAGCTGTAGGTTATTTATTAGTAATTGCATTTGCTTGTTACAAACTTGCCTGAAAAAGTTTCTTTAATTGACAAGAGCTTTTCTCCTTTCCCTTCATTCTCTTTCCTTATATGCTAAAATGTGGCTTAATAAAGAAATTAACATGAATACTTACATGGCAAGAATCTGCTTCTCCCTCTTCCATTGGCTCATCAATCATTTTAAGACCATTTACCTGAAAAACATTGTTTAAAAACTGAAATTCAGGAGTATTAAAACAGAGTAATAACTTAAAAAAAAAACCTAGGCATTTCCCTCCACAATCTAACAAGACCCATGGTTTCTGAAAAACAAAAGGACAAAAGACACATAGAAGGTACTTTGAAAAGGAATGCTATTAACATGGTTTTAAGATTGTCCTTGAGAAACCTTGATTTTCAGAGCATTATGTTTCATTTAATATTGTTTAGAGCTCTGCAATAACAGATGATGATATACTAAGCATATGATCTATGTATTTTTCTTAGGATTGTCCAACCAAATATTTATGACAGGAAAAATAAATGCCATAGATTCTACCATATAGATACATTCAAAACAAATTACAATGAGAAGAGTTTTATATAATTGCATTGCTGTGTATTCCTCTCCTTTCATTTAGTTCAATTAAACTTCATGAGATACTATACAGAATAAAGAATAAATTATCAGGGAGAGATATAAGTGGTCACAGAAACAAAAGTATTTCAACATGCAAAGCTCATTAGGTAATACTATTCATTCTTCAACCTCTACTTCAAGAAAAAGTATAGAGGACTTAGATAGAGGGTCTACAAACTATTAACATAACCCAGGGGCCAAATCTGGCCTGCTGCCTATTTCTGCATAAAATTTTACTGGAACACAGCTGCACCCATTTGTTTCCATATTACTCATGGCTGCTTTCCTCTATAACAGCAGAGTTGAGCAGTTATGACAAAGACCTGGAAAGCCTAAAAATATTTACTATATTTGCCTCTTTACTTCAGAAAAAGTCCACCAAGCACTGATATAAGATGTTTCAAGGAACTTTACCACAGCCCATCTATAAATTTAAAAAGCAAATTAAATAGAGCATTTACTAACAGCCAAAATGGAATAAGCCTGTTAAGGCTCTTTCTTCCTGATTATAAACTAAAACTCCTAGAATACAAAAAGAAACTACTCAAGGATTCTGCAAACTGAACAATATCTAGTGTATTAGGGAGGGAAATCAAAATTTGAAAAATAACTCTGAATTCCTAGGGCTTATTTTTCCACCTTTATCTGCTGAATTTTACCTTAGGAAAAAATTATTCATAGAACTCCACAGTAGACATGAACAAAAATTCTAAAAGAAATCCCATGTTCTGTATAAGAACCAGCAAAATATGCACTTTTGAGCTTGGGATCATAAAAAGAACCCAAGTCTTCTTTTGTGTCCCCAATTTTCTCTTTTTCAACTCCCAGTCCTACTGCAAGGTAAGTTCTAATCAAGAGAAAACCGATCTCTCTGGCCAGAGGAAGGAGGGAAACAGGACCCTTTCATAAGTGTGAGGGTGATACTTATTTTTTTTTTCTTTCTCTTCTTCACTTTATCTAAAGGGCAGCTCCAATAGTGTAAAGCTATGTGACAGCACGAAAAGCTAAGACTCTGAGAGAAACTCATGTTTCTGGCCAGAGTAAAAGAATAAAGGGATCTATGGGAACTGAAGAAAGTGGAAGAAATCACACAGGATAGAATAGGAGAGAAGGAGATCCCCTAATTCTGTGTATGAACCAAGACAAGTCCCGGTTTCAACAAGAAACTGCATGTGTGCAGGAAAGAACTAAAGAAGCATAGCAAAATCTTTGAGAATTGAACTTCAATATCAACTATTGCTCAAGTCTCAGACTAATCACTGAATTAGAACACAGACTGCATGGCACACACAGAGTGCTGACTCAAACACTCTGAAAATCGAATTAACATTGGAACCATTACCCAGAGAGGGTGAGACAGGACTTGGAAGTGAGAACCTAAACAAGTAGATTGCCTAATGAAATAAACAAATAAACAAACAAAATATCAACAGGTATCAATTCCAGGATGGCTCCAATGTTGAAATATCTGGCAAAGACTTTAAAGCAGTTATTATAAGTATGATAACACACCTGAATGAAATAATTAAAAGGTTTCACCAGAGAAACAGAAACTATAAAAATGAATCAAATTTAAATAATTATAGAACTAAAAATCTTAATGGCTGAACACTTTAAAAAATATTAGATAGGTTCAATAATAATGCCTAATAGGTATAATGTACACTATCTGGGTGATGGACATACTTATAACTTTGACTCAAGCAGTACAAAAGTAATCCATGTAACCAAAGCATTTGTACCCATGTAACAGTCTGAAATTAAAAATCGAGACAGCAGAGAAAACAGGAAACTCGAAGATAGATCAATATAAATCATCCAATAGGAAGAAAGAGAATGAGAATGTTTAAAAACAAATGAGCCTCAGGGACATGTAGAACAGTACCAGAAGATAACTGAAATCCATGTCATTATTATCCCGTTAAAAAACAGAGAGTAATACAGAAAAATTAAAGAAATGAAAGCAATTTCATTCATATGAAACTATTAGACAAAGAAATGTATAGAGACAGAAAGTAGTTTAGTGGTTGCTTAGGTCAAGGGTATGGGAAAATGGAAAAAATAGCTAAAAGGTGCAATGTTCCTTTTTGATTTGATGAAGAAATTCTAAAATTGACTGTGGTGATGGTTGCACATATTTGTGAATATAAGAAAAACATTAGATTGTAATTTTTTTTTTTTTTTTTTTTGAGACAGAGTCTCACTTTGTTGCCCAGGCTAGAGTGAGTGCCGTGGCGTCAGCCTAGCTCACAGCAACCTCAAACTCCTGGGCTCGAGTGATCCTTCTGCCTCAGCCTCCCAGGTAGCTGGGACTACAGGCATGCGCCACCATGCCCGGCTAATTTTTTATATATATATCAGTTGGCCAATTAATTTCTTTCTATTTATAGTAGAGACGGGGTCTCGCTCTTGCTCAGGCTGGTTTTGAACTCCTGACCTTGAGCAATCCGCCCGCCTCGGCCTCCCAAGAGCTAGGATTACAGGCGTGAGCCACAGCGCCCGGCCTAGATTGTAAATTTAAATAAGTACATTATGTGAATTACATCTCAATGAAGCTGCTTTTACAAGATAAATTACTGAAATTTTCCCAAATTTGAAAATGTACAGTTTCAAGAAGCTCAATGAACCCCAAATAGAATAAAATTAAAGAAAGCCACCCCAAGACAAATCTTAAACTACTCTGAACCAAAAGAAAAATGGGGAAAAATTCTTAAAAGAAGTGAAAGAAAACAACACATTACATAAATGGGAATGTCAGATTGAACAATTGTAGAATTCTCATAAGAAATCATGGAGGACAGAAAATAGGAACATCCACCTGAAATAAATGGAAACTTATGTTAATACACAACTCTGTACATGAATGTTTATAGTAGCTTTATTCATAATTGTTATAAATTGTAAACAATCCAAATGTCCTTCAACTAGTGAGTATATAAATAGAATATTACTCATCAATAAAAAGAGAACTATTGATACTTGTAAGAGCATGGATGAATCTTAACAGTGCTTTGCTAACTGAAGGAAGCCACACCCAAAAGACTAAATATTATATGACTCTATGCACAAGTCACTCTGAAAAAAGGCAAAATTATAGGGAAATAATTCATATCATTTATTTCCAGGGGTTAGGGGTAGAAGAAGGGGAATACCCCTGAGAAATCAAAAAGAATAATCTATTGACACATTCAACAACATAGATGAATCCCAAAGGCATTATTGTAAAGAAAAGAAACTAAATTCAAAAGGCTAATACTGTAGGGTTCCATTTATATGACATTCTGAAAAGGAAAAATTATAAGGGTTGGAGAAAGATTAGTGGTGGCCAGGGGTTAGGGCTAGGGCTAGGGGTTGACTATAAAGAGGCATCACATGGGAATTATATGTGTGTTGGGGGGGAGGGGTGGTGGAACTATTCTTTATCTTGATTGTGGTGGTGGTTACACAAGTCTATGTATAACCTCAGAGCCATATGTGATAAAAAGTGAATTTTATCATATGAAAAATGTGTTCATATGGTAGTAATACTCACTGGGTGGTGGTCAGGTTGGGGGGAGTAAACCCATAGCTAATTGAAATGGGGCACACTGTATAGGGGAAGGACATGCTTGTAGCCCTGGCTTAAGTGTGGCAAATGCATTTCATGCAACCAAAATGTTTGTACCCCCATGATATCCTGAATTTAAAAAAAATGTCTTCTAATCCAAAAAAGAAAAAAAAAAGAAAAATGTTAAATCAATTTACTAAAAAGTAAATTATTCAGCATTATTTATTCAAATAGCGTCTTTATTCTAAACAAAAAAAAAAATGGAAAACACATAAAGTTACCAATGATGTCTATTTCGCTAATAGATCAATCAGTCCTTATCTTACTTTTTCTCTTTGCAGTATATCACAGGTGACCGCTCTCCTATTTGAGTTTTTAGTTCCTGTGATATCACACTCTCATTTTATCTAACTCCAATTTCTTTTACTGTTATTTTTTAATATCCTTGATACACTATAACTCCCCAGAAATGTACTCGCCTTCTCATCTCACTCCACATTCTTTACCCAGGCAGCTAATTTATTGACATGACTCACATTTACTCAGAGACTACTGTTCTGAGATCCTGATCTATATATCCAACTGCCTACTTAAAATTTCTACTTGTTAATCTCACGTCTCTCAAAAATAGCCAGTACAAAAAGGATTTAGTGATTCCCCTAATTCTGCTCTTCCTCCCGAGTTTCCCATTTAAATAAATGGCACTACTATCTACCATCTTACCTCAACAGAAAAAAGCAGGAAAAAAAAAAAACTGTGACAGATTTATCATAAAAATAGAGAAAGGAGAATAGCAAAACAGTCCAGAAACCAATATTAAGACAGAATCCTGATAAGTAAAAGTTCAGTATAAAATGACTCTTAGAATGATCCACAGAAAAAGGATTATGCATTTAAAAGGATTTAAAAGGATTATCCATAGAAAAAGAAAAATACTGCTTTCCTCTGTTACCTTAGTTACTGGTTACTTCCTATTCATACCATCTTATGACTAATTTATCAGAAAGCCGTGGGTCTCAAAGAACTAGAAATAAAATGAATCTGAATGAGTCAAAAGGATCACTCTATCCTGGAAATTATTTCAGTCACCAGAAATGGCCTTTAAAAACAGAACACTCCGGCCGGGCGCGGTGGCTCACGCCTGTAATCCTAGCACTTTGGGAGGCCGAGGCGGGTGGATTGCTCAAGGTCAGGAGTTCGAAACCAGCCTGAGCGAGACCTCGTCTCTACCAAAAATAGAAAGAAATTAATTGACCAACTAAAAATATATATACAAAAAATTGGCCGGGCATGGTGGCGCATGCCTGTAGTCCCAGCTACTCGGGAGGCTGAGGCAGGAGGATTGCTTGAGCCCAGGAGTTTGAGGTTGCTGTGAGCGAGGCTGACGCCATGGCACTCACTCTAGCCTGGGCAACAAAGTGAGACTCTGTCTCAAAAAAAAAAAAAAAAAAAAGAACACTCCATTACTCCCACTTCATTTACTAGGTACCAAGTTTTAATATAAGAACAATATAAGAATATTTATTCCCACAGAGGACCACAGCATTCACTGATACTTACTAAAATTTAAATCATTTTTATCTATGTGAAAAAAAACATTTTTGAATTCTCTATGATAATAAACCTTTATTTCAAAAATAAAGCATAAGTTGAAAAGATAAGTGAAAAAGCTGCTTCCCCCAATTAAGTGCCAAATGTGGAAGAAATAATTTGTTATAGAGGATTCTGGAAATTTATCAACAGTAATAAAAGCAGTAATAATTTACTCAGATACTTCAAAGCCTATGTGAACAAACTCTCCTAACAGAGCCTACTGAAGAATAATTTAAATATTTTATCAGAAAATAATTCAATAAATCATTTTCAAGTATGTTAGACAGAAATACTAAAATGAATCTCAGAAAATAACATGGGGCACTTCAAATCCACAGTTTTCTTACTACTATTGAGAAAAGCAGCTCACCAAGGAAAACTGTACTGAAAAAGAAAAAAAATATTTTCTCTTTCTGATCCTTGGAATTCAAGGTGGTATGGGAAACTGAATGTACAAATACATATAGTTTTGTAAAAAAAGGCTTATTGTTATCTGGTCATAATTTTAAGATACATACACCTAGCCTCAGTGTTAAACAAAGAAGTAATTTTAGCCGGGCGCGGTGGCTCACGCCTGTAATCCTAGCTCTTGGGAGGCCGAGGCGGGCAGATTGCTCAAGGTCAGGAGTTCAAAACCAGCCTGAGCGAGACCCCGTCTCTACTATAAATAGAAAGAAATTAATTGGCCAACTGATATATATATATAAAAAAAATTAGCCGGGCATGGTGGCTCATGCCTGTAGTCCCAGCTACTCGGGAGGCTGAGGCAGAAGGATCGCTCGAGCCTAGGAGTTTGAGGTTGCTGTGAGCTAGGCTGACGCCACGGCACTCACTCTAGCCTGGACAAAAAAGTGAGACTCTGTCTCAAAAAAAAAAAAAAAAAAAAAAAAAAAAAAAAAAAAAAGAAGTAATTTAACAGCACTCATGGCTTGGTGCTGAAAGATATACTGAAGAAGAAAGTAGAAAGATACACAACTAAGGAAAAGCTAGGTAGAAAGTAATAAGAAATATGGGTAACAAAACATACATAGGACACCAGTTTCCACAACAAATTCAATAGTATACAAATTTTCAAGCAGTCTCCAGGATCCACAAAATCCACCTAGAAAAAAAAAAACAAAAAAACTAGTACTTAACATTAAAAGTATGCTTAAGAAGATGATATTCTAAAGAAAATTTATCTCTCAAATAAGCTTCATGTTTACATGTTAGTCACTGACAGCTTTTGTAAAGAAGAGTCCTTCAATTCATTTTTTTTATTTCATTTAAATAACTGAAGTAAATTATATCTAAACTTAGAGGTGGGTCCACATCTATCTGCAATAAAGGTCTATGTCCATAAATTGAACTAAGCCCATAACAAAATAAAACAAAGAAAACTACCAGTTCATCAATGTAGTGGACACTCTAAGATGGGCCCCCATGATCATCATCTGTTGGTGTTCATGAACTTGTATAATCCCTATCCCCTTGAGTCTGAACAAGACCTACCACTGGATTTCAACCAACATAACATGACAAAGGTGATGGGATTTTACATATATGATTACATTATATCATATAAAACTCTACAGACTCTCCTTGCTGATTTGATTTAAGTAAGTGGTCATGTTGAGGAAGCCCACATAACAAGAGACCGTAACCAACCTCTCGGAGCTACAGGAATCCTCTAGGAGCTGAGCTCAATACCTAGCAAGAAGCCAAGGACCTCAGTCCTACAATCACAAGAAAAGGAATTCTGCCAAGAAGCTGAAGGAGTTTAGAATTAGATTTTTTCTAAGTCAAGCCTCCAGATAAGAATGCAGGACAATTGAAAACCTTGATTACAGATCTGTGGAACTCTAAGCAGAGGACCTAGCTGAACCATGCCCAGATTCCTCACTAACAGAAACTGTGAAATAATAAATGTGTTTTGGTTAAAGCTGCTAAATTTGTGGTAATTTGTTTTGCAGTAATAAATAATACAATCAATATCATTGGACAATAGTGCCTATGGTTTAAAATTCTCCCTATAACAGACTTTCTAGAGACAGATTTTATAGTTTAATACTTTGAAAATATATCTTTACTTATTAAACTCATGTATTTGCTCTTATTTGGTAGGCATGAAACTGTAGATCAGTGACCTAGGAAAAAATAATCAAGTAGAGCCAAATTTTTATAAAACATTTGGCCAATAAGGCAACATAATTAATTTTGGTTTTAATAAACTTAAGATTGAACAATTATATTTTTGACTTTTAATCCTGTTTTCTGAAAAAAAATCATTCATTAACTTAATAAACAGTACAGAGAACACAATTTCATATTCCTTTAACAATTGGGGATATTTCAGTATCTTAATAGCTATCCCTCTGAACCTGAATTATCAATGGTGCAACTTTGTTGCTATTAAAGATGCAGAAGATGAAATAAAAATCCAATGTATACTAAAACCAGAATATGCTAGAATTTACTTTTTCAAAATAATTCCATCATAGGAAAGGATGTGGAGATAATAAAGCCTTTGTGCACTGTTGGTGACCATATAAAATGGTATAGCTGCTATGAAATAAACAGTATAGCAGTCCTCAAAAAATTTAACATAGAATTACCATATGACCCAGCAAATCCACTTCTAGTTACAGAATCAAAAATTGAAAGCAGGGTTTCAAAGAGATATTTGTACACCCATGTTTACAGCAGCATTATTCACAACAGCCAAAAAGTGGAAGAAACCCAAATATCTAAACAACAGATGAATAAACAAAATATGGTATATGCATACAATGGATTACTCAGCCTTAAAAAGGAAATTCTGACATATGCTACAACATGAATGAACCCTGAAGACATTATGCTAAGTAAAATATGCCAGTGTCAAAAAGACAAATACCATATGACTCCACTTATTTGAGGTACCTAGAATAGACAAATTAATAGAGATAGAAAGAATAGGGCAAAAAGTAGAATGGTGGTTGCTAGGGATGGGGTCAAAAGGAGAATAGGAAGCTTTGGTTTAATGTGTCAAGAATTCCAACTTTGCAAGAAGAAAAGAATTCTGGAGATTGGTTACAAAATAATGTTGATGATGCTCAATACTTTTGAACTGTACACTTAAAAATGGTTAAGATGGCAAATTTTATGTCATGTATTTTATAACAATTAAATTTCTAATGATAAAAAATAATAATATTTCACCATATCTGGTAGATTTCTTGTCATATGTACCTAGACTCACCTGAATGTTTATAGCAGCACAATTCTCAATTGCAAAGCTGTGGAAACAACTCAAGTGCCCATCAATTCATGAGTAGATTGATAAAATGTGGTATATGTCCACCATGGAGTACTATTCAGCTTTAAGAAACAATGGTGAGAGCTGGATAGAGCTGGAACCCATGCTACTAAGTGAAGTATCTCAAGAATGGAAAAACAAGCACCACATGTACTCATCAGCAAATTGGTATTAATGGATCAACACTTCAGTGGACACAGAGGAATAACATTTATCGGGTGTCGGGCAAGTGGGAGGGGGGAGAAGGGGATGGGTATATACAAACACAATGAGTGAGATGTGCAACATCTGGGGGATGATAACACTTGAGGGTCTGGCTCAAGGGGGTAGAGGGGCATGGGCAATATACGTAACCTTAACACTTGTACCCCCATAATACGCTAAAAGAAAAAAAAGAAAAGCTCCTTGAGGACAGTTTTATTCACAAAACAGGCAAAATATATCATGAGAAAAGCAATCCTTTGGTGTCAAGCAGGCCTAGATTCAAATTCTAAAGCTCTACTTTTACTATCTTGGAAAAGTTTATTAAACTTTCTAGGTCTCAATTTCTTCCTCCATAAAATAAGCAACCTAGGGTTTTTGTCAGGATTAATACGATGTTCCTAAAACAGCTGGCATAGTGTCTGACATGTGCTCAATAAATGCCTGATGTGTGAATGTTTTATGTCAAAAACCAGAATACAGAAAAAAAGGCATATCAATCATTTTAGTTAATAATTCACCAAAGATGAATAATGCTATCTGTATACAAAATAATATATCCATGAATCAAAACTTACTACATAATTATCACAATGCTATTAACTTAATAATTTTAGTTGTGATATGTCATACTACTGTGGGAAGATCACTTTTAAAATAACGATAAAATCATTTTTTGGTCAACTTGAAAAGAATCTCTCAAATCAACCCATAAATATATATACAAACTCATGGATATACTCCTTGCTTTAAGAACCACAAACTGGAGAGAAGTGAAAAAGTGTCTGTATATATTTTTACTATAACATACTCTACTAATTCACATAACATATTTAGATCCTCTCATATACTTTAAATCATCTCTAGATTACTAATAATAGCTAATATAATGTACATGCTATATAATTATACTATATTATACAATATTGTTTAGGAAATGATGACAAGGAAAAAAGTGTACATGTTCAGTACAGGTGCAACCATCCACTTGTTCTGTATATTTTCAATTCATGGTTGGTTGACTCCAAAGATGCAGAACCCATGGATATGGACAGCTGACTGTAACTCAAAGGGTTATATATTTTTTTTCAGAGTTAGATTCCTAACCCTTAACTTTGTCAGCAGGATTAGTACAAACTTAGCTTCATAAGCCACATTCTAAAGTCATTTGTCTAAACTACAGCCCAATGGGCCAAATTTGACTCATTTTTGTATGGTCCACGAACTAAGAATTTTTTTTTTCTTTTACATTTTAAAAGGCTTGTTAAAAAGAAAAACGAACAAGAAGAAGAATATGTGGCAGAGGTTATATGTGGCTCACACTCTAAGATATTTACTATCTGGTTCTTAATTTTAAAAGTTTACCATTCTCTGGATTAAACTATGTAATTTTAAAGTAATTATAACCATAAACTTAAAAAATGCACAAGACAGCATCAAGTTAGCCTAGAAATGAACAAAGAAACTAAAATTATCTACTCTATGTGATTATAATTGTCACAGTACACACAACATATTGCTTTACCCAGAATACATGCATAATTTCATAAAACTCTACCTATATTTTTAATTACTCTACTGTCCCTGTACCTTTATAAATTAAGAAAAATGGCCAGTAAAAAGTATTCATGTTTTTCAATGCATTTTGAATACTAATAAGATAATCAGACTTTTATTGGCAGAAACTTGCAAATACAGCTCCCTGAAGACAGGAAGAAGAGTACATTAGGTTTTAGAAGCTATTAATCCTAATAAGAGACTAATGGGTAAGAATATTTAGTTCACTTTTTGGAACTGCCATAATACAGCCAAATCACTTTCAATTTTACTTGTATCATAAAGTCAAACACACCACTTTCAAAGAATGTAGAATTTAAGACCATAAAAACTAAAATAATGGTGACAACAGTTACATTTCTCTCAAATTAAAAAAAGATGATGACTCTTAAGTTACAATATTTACCCAATGTAATAAGTTTCCAAAACACTACCCTAATTCATGCATCATTCTCTATCTTCAGAGATGCATTTATTTCTAGAAAAGGGGCCATGCCATGGTCCCTTAATTATCTATTTGCAATACTGCATCTAATAGTTTAAATAAAAGGGAAATATTCAGCCCTATGTTATCTAATCAATATTATGTTTACCAGGAACTGCTTACACACATCTGTTAAAATGGGTCACATAAGCTATTGTACACCTTGCTATCCAGGTTCCATACAACTTCATTATGAAAATAATGAGAATAAATTCAATTTCAAAATTATCCTGCTATTGCTACAATTTCCATAAATTCAGCACACACCTCAGCAAGTTTAAGGTAGAATATACTAAATCAAACATCACTGAATTGAGAACTATCACTAGCAACTTGAACGAGGACTTGCTAATCTAGAAAACCAACCTCTAGAAATCTCATAATTTCGACATCAATGTAGCGAGTCCGAGGTAATAAAAGACCCAAATCCAAAAGCAATTCATTAGTAAAAACAAGTTCCCTTCCTCATGTGCCAAAAATGACTGTAGAGGAATATTTAATAAAAGCAAGAGGGACATATGCTCAAATGTAATAATCCCCTCTCACTGCCATAATCTAATGCCAGGAGTAAGGGGTGCTAATGTAAGGCAAGAATAAGGCACAAACTAAATTGCCATATGTACCAGGCTCCACTTTCTTGATAGCTTATTTGAGTAGGAGGAAATCAGTTATTAATATTTTACAAAACACAAAAGGGTGGGAAGGATCTTCAGTGAATCTGTGAGCAATGCCACAGGAGTATAGAATTAAAACATTAACACCCCCAAAATACTTTTTATTAATAAAATGCTTTCCATAAGCCTAAATTTGTTGGTATTTGTGACATAATATATTGTTCTGTTCAGACATTTCTTTGTGATTATGGAAGAATGGATAGATAAGAAGTTAATTGTTTTTCAGTTATCAAGGCAGAAACCTGGAGCAATAGTCAAATGAACCCTATCTAGTAATTAACACTACACCTTACACACAGAGATATTTAATAATAATTTGGTGAATGAGTACATGTAAAATAATATTTAGAACCAATTGGTTCTAAATATTTAAATTAATTAAAACCAATCCAAGTATCTTTATGCTTAAAAAAAAAAAAAAGGACTACTAGTTATACTACCACTGGGTGACTACTGAATTCAACTAAACATATCAATATTACACACATTAGAAGGTATTTGTGTAATATCTGAGTTTTTAAAACTTTGGTTCAATGATGGAAAAGCAAACCCCTGGTTTCTGTTTAGGCAAGAATTTGTTTACTCTGCTTAGCTTAAAATTAGAGCTAATGACTTTAATAGTTTTGAATAGCTCCAACATGCTCCCAATGCCAAGGCACTGGCCATCTGGCCAGTCTCACATGGGCTACAACATATGCATTTGGAAAGTTTACTTTCAAAAAATACATGTATTATATATGGTATAGATGAATGCACATTGTATACATAACCCATGTACATACATGGCATTCTTCAGTAGTAATTCTTCTCACTGTAGTAACCTCTTAGAAATATGAGGTTCATGTAATTTTACTGAAATACTACTTGAGGATACAAAATAAGTTTAAATCGTCTATTGAGTTATTTATCAGGGTAAAATAAGCATTTTTGTAGGATACCTAAATCTTTAGTTACTTTTTGAAAAGAACAATAACTTTATTATTCATGTCAAACATTACATACAAAGTACAATTGTTTTACTTCTCAAAATACTCATAAACACATTAATTTCCATTTTATATATGAAGAAACTGAAAATTTTTTTTTTTTTTTTTTTTTTTTTTTTTTTTTTTGAGACAGAGTCTCACTTTGTTGCCCAGGCTAGAGTGAGTGCCGTGGCATCAGCCTAGCTCACAGCAACCTCAAACTCCTGGGCTCGAGTGATCCTTCTACCTCAGCCTCCCGGGTAGCTGGGACTACAGGCATGCGCCACCATGCCCGGCTAATTTTTTATATATATATTAGTTGGCCAATTAATTTCTTTCTATTTATAGTAGAGACGGGGTCTCGCTCTTGCTCAGGCTGGTTTTGAACTCCTGACCTTGAGCAATCCGCCCGCCTCGGCCTCCCAAGAGCTAGGATTACAGGCGTGAGCCACAGCGCCCGGCCGAAACTGAAAAATTAATAACACCTAAAAAGCACACAGCAAGCTAGTGACAGGAAACCTATTTGTCCTAGTGAGTCACAGTTCCTAAACATCTTACATCGTATTACTTTTCTTTCTTTTTTATTTTGTCACTTCAATAAAATGGAGAGAAAAGAAAAAAAGAATTTGAAAATAACCAAATGGGTTTCTACGTAGGGAAAGGCCAAAAGTAGATAGCTACTATACAACTATTAGCTTGAGGTCAAATGCTACCTGATATGTGTTTTTTATTCTATTGATAAACACTTGCTGTCAAAAGACTGACTGGAGAAAATCAGGAGTCAACAGATGACAGAAAACAGGAGCTTGGTGAATATAGAAAATAGAGGCTCAGTGAATGTAGCACTATCCTCTTGAGGAATAAATAAGAAAAAATACAACAGCCTTACTATAGCTAATCAAGGAAGAATGCAATGTTTCAAAGTTAAAGCCACATGGAGAATCAAATGGTCAAAAGAAATGTGTATTTGTGAATAAAGTTCCTTTAAACAAAAAGAAACACTAATACATATTTATGTAGGATGCTTAAAATCATCATGCAATTATTGATTTTTTTTTTTTTTTTTTTTTGAGACAGAGTCTCACTTTGTTGCCCAGGCTAGAGTGAGTGCCGTGGTGTCAGCCTAGCTCACGGCAACCTCAAACTCCTGGGCTCAAGCAATCCTGCTGCCTCAGCCTCCTGAGTAGCTGGGACTACAAGCATGTGTCACCATGCCTGGCTAATTTTTTCTATATATATTAGTTGGCCAATTAATTTCTTTCTATTTTTAGTAGAGACAGGGTCTCGCTCTTCCTCAGGCTGGTTTCAAACTCCTGACCTCAAGCAATCCACCCGCCTTGGCTTCCCAAAATGCTAGGATTTCAGGCATGAGCCACCTCGCCCAGCCAATTGATTTTTTTTTTTCTAATTGGAAACCTGTTAACCTTCAACAACTCAGATTACAGATGAGATACATTTAAAAGTAATAATAACTAACATTTACTGAGTGGTTACAATGGAAAAGACACTCTTCAAAGTGCTTTACACATACTATGTTATACTGTTATCCCCATTTTACAGATAAGAGCAACCAAGTAAGGTACAGAGAAGTAACTTCTCAAAGTTACACAGTAAATAAACGGAGGAGCCAGGATTTAAACTCAGGCATTCTAGCTTCAGAGCACTTGCTCTTAACCTCTATGCTGTTCTGAGTTTTTAAAGAATCTGAGATGGCAAACTAATTGTTTATTCTTCCTTAAGTTTAAAAATAGCAGCCAACTTAATTAGCACAATATTCTCAATACAACCCCAACCTACATTATTCTTATAATTCCTCTTTCACATAGGAAGGCATGAGGCCCCTAGTATCATTTAGGCTTTAAAAAGGTAGTTAAATGTTTCTCACAGAACTAATGTCATTCTCCTCTTAAGAGCAAAAGGAATGTATACTTTTTGTCAATTTTAAAAAATAAAATATTTTTTTTAAAAAAGAACAAAAACAAGTCTATGTTAATGATGATTAACAAAGCCCCAACATTCCAGGCTCCCATTTTCTTGGCAAATAAACAGTTTCTAGAATATGAGCTGAAGTTTAGTATTGTAGCTTTCATGTCTAGTACTAAACAACTAACAGGCCACTAGCTACTGCATAATAAATGGGGAGTAATGTATAGATGTAGGGAAGGAGATATGCAGAAAAGTATCACTGCAGAGTGAGAAAGTTCACATAAAAAATTACAGCACCATTAGGTTTCCTCATCTTTAAAGGAGGCTAAAAAGAATCACTTAATATTTTGAAAATTAATGACTACAAGTACATCATAGAAATTATTTTATCTATTAATAAATAATATTTCATTAAACCCCATACAGAAATAACCTCAAGAATTTTATTAAAACCATATATCTATGCTCAGTAAGTGTAGTTCTGAGGTTCTATAAGTCTAATTCATTAAAATTATTAGGAAAACCATATACATGACAAAATGATTTTTGATGCAGTGTAAACGCAATTCAACGGAGAACATTTAAGTCTTTTCAACAAATGATGCCAGAACTGGACATCCATATTTAATAAAGTAGATCTCAATGCATACTGTTCACCACATAGAAAAAAATAACTAGAAATAGACAAACTGCCTAAGTTAAGGTATACAACTAAAAAACTTCTAGAAGAAAACAGAGTAGAAAATTTTTGTAACTCTGGATTAAGCAAAGATTTCTTAGATATAGCACCAAAAGCATGATTCATAAAATTGAAAAATTGATAAACTGGACTTAAGATCAAAAACCTCTACTCTTTGTTAAGGAAACAGAAAACACAAACCACAGAATGAGAGAAAATATTTGTAAATCAATACCTGATAAAGGACTTGTCCAGAATAAAGAACTCTCAAAATTCAATAGTAAGATACAGCCCACTTTAAAGAAAAGCAAAAAAATTGAAAAGGCAACTCACCAGAGAAAATATAAGCACATGAAAAAATGCTTAGCAACATTTGTCATTAGAGAACTACAGGTTAAAATCACAATTAGATACTACTACACTCCCATTAGAATGGCTAAATTATTTTTAAAAACTTTAATCTGGCAATACCAAGTGCTGGCAAGTGTTCAAAGAAATTGGGACTCTTATACAGCAACCCCACGCATAAGTATTTACTCAACATAAATGAAAAGTTATGTTAAAACTAAAATCTGCACTCAAATGTGTATAATGGCTTTATTCATAATCAACAAATGCTGGTAATTACCCAAATGTCCTTCAACTGATTAACAGATAAACCAACTGTGGTGCATTCACACAAATAGGATACTGCACAACAATAAAATAAAAAACTACTGTTATATACAACATTATAAGGACCAAATCAAATCAAATTAATATTGTTTATAGATATGAAGTTGCTAAATGATTTTGTCTTTTCTGAAAATATATATTGACTTCCCTTCAGAAGTTCTGTAAGTATTCATTTATTCTTACATGATTGCTCTACATATGATAAACACAAATGTTTTATGATTGGACCAGAAGGTATACTCTTCTCCATTTGTAAAATATATTATAAAATCAAATACAAATTATTTCTATGTATATTCCATTATTCTAGTATATATCTACATAATCAATGTATGGTTTTCTGTATATGCCCATATAAGTTTGAAACGGAATTATTTCTGACCACATTTATTTGTCATTGCAGCTGCTCCAGGTGAACAATCATGAACACAATGGACTTTTATCAAATCAGACCAAAAGGCTTATCCATTTCGCTTAGTTCTGAATTATGGCTATTCTCAATTAATACAATTTCTTTATCACATACCCCCAAACTCTCTCATGATGCTGTATTTAAGAAAAAATAAAAGTAATATGCAACCTGATATTCAGTCCACATAACCCATCATATAAAGTTTTTATCTTTCATTTTCTGAAGTTTTGTCTGCTCTGATCCTCTGGGAAGTTTAATAAACCCATAAACTCACCTTTCATACAGCTTATGCTTTTAGGAGCATTCATGTTCTGTTTTTGCCTACTTATATCTTAATGACAAATTTCAAGTATATAGTTGAAAACAGTAAAAATATTTTATGTAATCATTTCCCAAGAATCCTCAGTAAGGAAGTACAAATAAATTTTAAGTTCTAATTTTTGGGGAAAAAAAGCATGTTTCCTCCTAAAATTTCCTCAGATTTTAAAAACTGATCTTAAACTTTGTTTCTGTATTTTTCTCAAAATTTAGTCGAGCACGTTTGTTTGGTCTATTTCTGGGTTCTCTATGTTGTTCCATTGGTCTATGTGTCTATCATTTCACCAATACCATGCTGTCTTAATTACAGCTACATAGTAAAGCTTCATATCCAGTAGAGCAATTTCTTTCATTTTATTTTTCTTTTTAAAAATTGTTTTAGAGCTTCTAGGTCCTGTGCTTTTACACATGGATTTTATTATACAATAAGCTTGTCTATGTCTACAAAAAACAAAAACAAAAAAACATCATTGCTGGGATTTTGTTGACCTTTATTTATATCAGTAGACATGTCTGGCTATTGAATCAGCGATGTGATTGCTAATCTGATATGACTGTCAACAACTTGTCTATAGTCTGTCCTTACTTTCAATATTGTCCTTATCGGGGAGATAGCAATGTATAGAGAAAAAAGCATGAATTTAATATAATCTAGGTTCAAATTCCAGATGCAGCTCCCACTGATTTGCATGTATCTTTCCCATCTGTTAAAAAAGAGACACTATCATACCAAGCTATTTTTGAAAAATGAATAAAACTGAATGAGGCAATCTATGTGAGCATCTAGTATTGTCTGGTTCATTGTACATGTTCAATAAATGCCACATCTCTTTCTCCCTTAAGTTTAAATACATTTATTAAATGGAATGGATTTCAATGTCTTTTCAGATAAAATATTTACCTTGGGGCTCCAGCTCCATCCAGGATAATACAAGAGATACTAATTCCCTATTTTTTATGGCTGAGTAGTACTCCATGGTATACATATACCACATTTTATCAATAAACTTATGTATTGATGGGTGAAGTATGACAAGAATGGAAAAACAAACACCACATGTACTCACCATTAAATTAGTACTGATTGATCAACACTTATGTGCACACATGAAGTAACATTCATTGGGGATCAGGCGGGGAGTAAGAGGTGATGGGTAAATTTACACCTAATGGGTGCTATGCATGCTGTCTGGGGGATGGGCATGCTTGTAGCTTTGACTCAGGTGGTACAAACACAATTTATGTTACCAAAGTAGTTGTACCCCTGTAATATTCTGAAATTTAAAAAAAAGTATATTGGGTGTTAAAATTGCTATATTTCCTCTTAAAATTTGTCCTCAACCATTTTATAAGAAAAGCAGAGGGGTCATATAGTAATGATAATTAACAGTAGCCTTTGAAAATTGTTTTAGAGATGTAATGTGATATATGTTATTCAAAACAGTGTCGCTATCCCCTTACTTAGCTAGTATATATAATAAGGCACATGAGTATAAGTACACTTAACCTAATTATTATATACGGCTAAACTATATCAAAATCAGCTAGTACGCTAAAATTTTGATTTTACGCTAATGAAAAAAATCCTCAAAACTAAACAGTAAGAGAATGCAAGACAGCTCAAACATCTTCTTTTGAGGGGCACATCTTAAAGCAATAACAGAATGAAACACACTGAAAATTTATTGTAGAGCTCATTGCTAGTTTAGGGACTGATATGCTTTTTTATTGATCTTGTTGAACAACAAAAACTATATGGCTACTTCTTTTAACTTTGGCCTATAGCTGTTCTTTAACCTGGCTGTACATCATAATCATCTGGGGAATGATGTCCAGAACACCCCCCTCCAGATCAGTTAAATGTGAATCTCTATGAGTGGAGCATTGGCATGGATAATTTTTTAAAACTCCAAGGTAAATCTAATATACACCAGAGTTAAGAACAACCAGCCCAGAGTAACTCAAGACCAAATTTACAATTCAACTATATTTTAAACATATAGTAGACCCTTAAAGCCTGCTTACCTGTGTCTTATTTCATCCTTCATTCCCACTGTCCACCCTTTCCCTAGATCTTTTACTCTATGTTTTCTCTTACCCTGAATATCAATAGTTTGTTACTGGATTATATTTCTCGTAAACTGTCTCCAATACTTTGTGAAATGAAGCAAGGCATAAGTAACATATATGCACTCTGCCACCCTCTTCTCTCCTCTCTCTCCTCTCTCCACCTCCCTGCCTGCCTCCTTCTCTCTCTCTCTCTCTCTCTCTCTCTGTCTCTCTCTCTCAAACACACACACACACACACACACACACACAGAGAGAGAGAGAGAGAGAGAGCAGTATCTGCTTTAAATGTACAAATAACAGGTTAAAATTTAGCAGTAAAATCAGTTACACTGAATGCCTCCAGGGTAATTCAGAAAACATCTCCATTATCTGCAAAAGCCAGATTAAGTTTAGCTCTAAATCTCTCTCCCATCCAACTCTTTTACCACCAAAAGCCAAGTAAACATACAAAAACAAAAGAAAATACACAAAGAAAAAAAATATCAACAAGAACAGTAAATAATCCTTGGAAATAACATAAACAGATAAACATTATATAGCAAATTCTAACAAAGTATAAAATGTTTACCTCAAGATTCCACATGCTTACCAAATCATCAGAACTTCTGTTAAATACAATGACAACACCCACCAAAAAAGAAATGACAGGAAGACGGAAAAAATCTTGTATTTCTTCATCAAAATTATAGATAAGAGAGATTATGAGAGGGTGAGTATTGAAGCAATAAGCCTCAATAAAGCAACTATACCATTGGCAGGCCTTATTATGGAACAGCAAGGTAATGATTCACTCTGTTGATTAACTTATCAAGATAGAGAAATACAGAGGCCCTGCCCTGAAAGAACTGACCTGCATATTTCTAGATCAGACTGGTTTAACACACTGACTGCCACACTAACAACATTTTTTCCCCATTGGGACCATGGTGATTTATTACAAAAATAGAATAAAAACTTTGAAAACAAAATGATCCTTTCCAATTTAATGAAAAATGTTATTTTTATTGTTTTCTGTGTTTTTTCAATTAAAAAGTAATATAAAAACTTGAAATTAATGTAAAAAGTAATGTGAAAACTTGAAAAAATAGTTCATAAGGGTAAAGTGTTTTTCTTGACTTGTTAGTCTTAAGTGTAATTTAAAGATAAACATAAATAGAAAAACAACATTTATTGACTTCTATTCCTTTAATCCATATTTTTAGAATTAAATTGTCAACATTAATTGTAACAATAAGAACATCAACAAGTAAGATTTTCACAAACCAGTTGCAGAGTTTTACCCAGGTTTTACTTCAGAAGGCCCAGGGCTCAAAACCAGCATGAGTTAACTACAATTCACATGGCAGTTAATGTTTTAAAGAAAGACAGACTTGGAGAAACTGAGAGGGCATCTGTGTCAGGGAGGGCCCAGGCCCTACTGATCCCTCCCCCCATATCTATTCCAAATAAACCTGGTGAAAGCATACAAGAAATAAAGGTGTCCCTGCTCTTTTTTACACATTCCAGAAGCAAGCACTGGTCACTATTTTCAGAACAGCCCTCCGTACCCAAGGGCTGATGACTATTTAATGTTGGTGAAACAAGAATTATAGGCCTAAGGCCCATTTAAAAAGCATGAAAAACTTTTTGGCTAGTAATAAGTGCACTCACCTTTGGTAGCAAAGATTTTAAGCATTGCAAGCATGACCATAAATTTTTAGTGGTCTGCTTTGTTTAAGACAATATTAGAAAGGGGGGAGTTCATTTTAGCTTTCTGTCTCCCTATGCTGAAAAGATCTGTTTATCTTTGTACCCATTGAGTAGACAGTATAGAGACTTATATTGGCAGGTGTGCATTAAATGTTTCTTAAATTGAATTAACTCCTACCACAATGCTCATCTCAGTTATTTATTTTCCCCTCTTACTCCTCAATATCTAATCAGTTACCAAATTCTAAATATTCTACTTCTGCCAGGTCTCTCACATCAGGCATCTCTTTCTTCCCCTTCTGTCCTAGCTCAAAAATCTCACTATTTCCACTAATACAACAGTCTCCTATCTGATACTCCCTACCTTAAATATCTCCCCCACTCCAATTAATCCTATATACTATCAGTTATTTTTCAAAACACAAATCTGATGTCATTCATGTCATCAAAAACCTTCAGCAGCTCCCATTTATAAACTAAAATTGAACCTTTAAAATGGCTTTAAAAGTCCCACAAAAACTGGGCCTAGCCTACCTTTAATACATTTCTTATCTTATCTCATACCATATCCCTGCTCCCACACCACAGACTTATATCATAGCAGTATCAGATTCCTCTGTCTTTCAGAACACCTTCATGCCTTTGTTTATGTTGTCCCCACCGACCTGAAATATACCCCTGTCATCTCTGTCTGTGAAAATATTGCCACTCTCTAATGCCCTGCTCAAATTCTCCCTCCTTTGCAAGGACATACCAGATCCATCCCTAAGCCATCATCATCACCATATTACTGATGGCCTTGTGTTTTATAGTAACAATTTCCACACATGCCTGTCTTAAAACTGTGGCAGTATGGTGGGACTCTGTGGTATATTTTTAGGCATTTCACATTACAGCACTATGTGCTACAGTGCCTTGTACTCTCAATAAACACTGGATGGACTCAAGCAATTTCTACCATAACAAGAGTTCAGAATAGGAAAAAAAAAAAAATGTCAACAAAACACCTCATTCGCCTGATATAATAAATGAAATTACTTGTCTTATTATCCTTCAAAGTCTTTCTAAATATAACCCCATATTTTAACCCTGAATCACCCCGTGATTACAAATGTGCAGAGTGAGGGCTCCACTATACTTACATGAAATGATCAGATCTAGGAAGGAGGTCTTAAGAAAAACTGCTCATAATAGGGAAAGCTGGGGCTATGGTTGTGGCTATCTATTATAAATCCCAAGGTTTTAATATAGCTGATAATAATTCAAAGTTTAAGGGCAGGTAAAAAGGCATGATGACGACTATGGGAAAACAGAAGGAACTGTTGTATACGAGAGACCTACTATGTGAAAACACCTTGCTAAGTTTATCAAACCCAGCACTTCATTTTCTTTACATAACAACTTTTCATGATGGTTTTTCTCCCATTTACAAATAAAGAAACTAAGGCTCAGAAAGCTTAGATAATATGCACTGGGTCACACAGCTAGTATGAGGTGGAGGTAGGATTGGAAACCAGATGTATGTGCCTCCAAAGCTCATGTGCTTTCCTTTATTACTACAAGGTATCATGAAAATTATTGAAACTAGCAGTTTTCCCCAATCTGGATGTATTTGTTATCCTGGTTAATTTTTTTAAGTCTGTGGCTTTAATCCCAAACTGATTTTACCAGTGAACTGCATTATTCTCAAAAAACTAACTAGCTTAGCCAGTCATCATGGCAAGTGCCTATAGTCCCAACTACCAGAGAGACTAAAGCAGGAGGATGGCTTCAGCCCAAGAGTTTGAGGCCAGCCTGGGCAAAATTAGTGAGCCCATGTCTCAAGGGGGAAAAAAACTAACTTGCTTAAATAAAAGTAGCAGTAAAGAAATAATATAAAAATACCAGAGTTTTAATATGATATGCAACTTGAAAACTATATAATCAACTCCCCCACAAGGAAGTAGGCACTCCCTGATCAAAAAATAAATAAATAAATAAACTGTAATGTTCATGGCACTAACTTGTGAAAAGTTTCTATTACTGAAACAGGCTGGTCATTATGACCAATACTCATGCCCAGAATGACCAATACTCATGCCACCTTAAGTAACACCTCTTACCTGATCCTGACAGAATCCAGGCAAGATGGACAACTGTGGCTGCCTGAGGAGTGATACCCTTTGAAGTTCCTCTTCCCAATAGACCTAATTGAGACAGTCCCTGCAAGAGCTCTCACAATCAGAGTTTCCTGCTTAAACTATTTCCCCTCTTTCAAGAACTTTCTTCCCAGAAGCCAAAAGAGCCCAAGTTTCTCTTGTTCAGGCTCATTCTCCACCTCTCCCTGAAACCAAGCTAATTTTTTGTTGAAACCTCAACACATTTTACCATAGAATAATTTCACAAACAGTAGTTAGGCTCTTCATCATTATTCCTTGCCATTGTGTACTGAGCTAAAAATGTAACTACTCTTAATAAGTTTTTCCCATGGGAGAACATGTTAAGTGTTTCAAACAACCAACTTACACACTTCTGAACAATAATTCAAAGGTTAACAACTACCCATGCGAGCAAGACAGGTAAAAGATACAAGAGACTCCAAAATATATGGTAGTGTCTATAATCTTTAATCTTACCAAGATTAACACACACAGAAATTGACAGAAATTATTTGCTTTGACATTAAAGTCAACAAATTCTTACCTATTTTTTAAGGATTCCAGGACATTTTGAAAATATATAGTCTACAATGAAAACACTTTTAGTTATAAAAACTATCACAATTGAGGGTTGTAAAGCTCATACTCAAAGTTAACATTTTTAAAGGCAACATCAACAAACAGGTAATTAAAATTAATATAAATTCTCAAAAGTAATATTGTTTCCTTCTTATCAAAATAATATAATTAAAACAAAATTTTTCTAAGTACTAAGGTGAGTCTGTTCAAATGTAACATTTAGTTTTCACCTAGACCATTTTTAATTAAGTCACTTGCAGGGTTAAATCTAACCAATCATAACTATTTTAGAGAAAGAAGGCAGAAATACTATCTTCACCACATTACCTTCACCTTTCGTTTTACTTCATAGGGATTAACAATTTCCATTCGATTATTTTTCCAAATTGCTGAGGTAGAGAGACCCATTGTTAAATCTCTACAATACCTAAAACATACTGCAAACAATAAAAAAAACCATATGTGGTAATTACAATTTAAAACATACTGCATTCAAAGTTAACAAAATAATAAAATAGTAGTCATGCGAAAGGCTCCCCACCCCCATCCCATACTTATATCAAAGTATTTGACTGTTTTTATAAACTAAACGCCTGTGGCTGTAAGTCAATAGATTACATACAATAATAAAACAAAATTCCTGTCCCCTTCAATAGACTTGCTAGAAAATTCATGCAAGCAGTTAGCATACCACATTTCAAGAAGAAATGAACTTTTCTTCATTTATCCCATTCATAAGAGATGTACAATATTAAAACATATTTCTGAATTGCTAAATTTACTAATAAAATATTCCTGTAAGTATAGATGGTTCAACTTTAGGGTACTTTTAAATTTATTTCCACTTCATTTCTTGTTACATGTTATTCTAGCATGTAATCTTAACAACAGCTTAGTTGAAAAAATTTTCAAAGAAAGAAAAAAGAACAAGGTAATCATACAACAGTCCAAGTGTATTCTTAAAGGATGGAGTAATTACTTGAAAACAAAGTTGCACCCTTGATATGTTGAGGATTGTAAGTCTTACCTCAAAATATCCTACTGTGAATCAATTTGACATTCACCAATTATTTTTAGGAGGTGTATGGTGGCCTCTACTGGAGTAGTATGCAGTCGATTATGTTATCAGAAAAGGATCCGACTTTCTATCACAAAAGACACGTTTTTGTTTTTAAATGCTGACCTGTTTTTTAACAACAATAAAAACAAAGTACCTGTGCATATCTAAGTTTTCAAGGCACAGCTGCCCAAAGCCCAGCCAGAACAGTTTCAGAAGTAAGAAGAGTGGGAAGAGAGGAGAACCAAAATATTTTGGTTGAACCTCACTAAGTCTTACCAAAGATTCCTCTTGTAAGAGCTGGGGTTTACTTTGCGTCCTCTTTTACTGGCCAATGAGGCGGGAACAGTGCTTGGGAAAAGGAGAAGGGGTGGAGGAAAAGGGCAGTAGAATGAAGGGATGGGAGAGGACGCAGCAGAACATCACTTGAAGCCTGGCGACTGGAGATAAGTTGCCAGTTTAACTCAACTTGAGCATTACAAAGAATTGTAATAAGCCACATAGAATTAAGAAAGATAATTTACCAGGGAATACTCAACCCTATATGCAAATGTCCCCAGAGTAACTTAGTCACCTTGCTGTGGTTTTTGTTGCGCTGGGTTCCTAAAGTGCCTGGGGCTCAACAACCAGCTGGAGTCCACAGCTGTCCCCCAAAGTGTTCCCAGCAAGCAAACCGGGCACAGCGGAGAAAGAGGGATGCATACGGAGTTAGGGGCGGCACCCCGCGCGTCCCCCAGTCCCACTTTGGGTCAAAAAGTGAAGAAACTTAAGTCACAACAACTCCAGCGTGCCCTCGAGGCAGGCGCTCCACCAAAGGCCGAGCCCGGGCCCCAGTTGCACTCATTCTGCTCACCGGAGCCCGCTGTCTCTTCCCCGCCCGCTCTCGAGCGAAAACGCAGTTGAGGCAGCCTCTAGGCGGCCTGCCCTGGCACCCCGCTCCCTAGCCCCACACCCCTTCTCTCTCCACCCCTGGGCAGGGTCCTGAGGGGAAGGAGGGGGATTGCTCCAGCCCGTTTGGCCACCACACTAACCTCGCCGCTGCTCGCGCCGCCGCCGTCGCGGAACACCTCCATTTCTTGGTCCCAGGGCTCGTCCTGAGGAGTGAACGGTAGCATCGCCCCTTCAGGAGCACTCAAACAGGAGCTGTCGACCGCCGGCGCGGCGGTGCATCCCGTCTATCGAATTGACCCGCCGCCGCTATGATCCCCCAAACCCTTCTTCAGCGACCGTAGCCCTCGCCGCGGGATCCCTCAGAGGCTGGGAGCCGGGGGTCGCCTCCGCCGCCGCCGTGGAAGGCTGCTGCTTCCCATAGAGAAGACAACTCTATGCTGCCTCTCTGAGAGTTGTCGCTCAGCTCGCGCTCAGCAGTGCCGCTGCCGCCACGACGGCCGCTCCGCAGTGACTCCCCCCCACCCCGCTTCTTCGGGCCCCCTCCCCGCCCCCAACTCTGTCAATATGGCGGCAGCAGCGGCTTTACCTGTGCGGCGCCCAGAACCCCCCACGGCGGCGGCACAACGGCGTCACCCAAACGTCAGTGGAGATTCCCCACCCTGGGGTGAAGGGGGTTGGGAAAGTGGGGCGGGGTGGATGCGGGGAACCGCGTGGTGGGGGATGAGATACAGGGGAGGGGGACTGCTGGGCGGGGGAGGCTGTGAAGAGTAGTAGAATCCACTGCTATCGCCCTGGTAAACCTGCCCACTCTACGGAGCATGCGCGGCTCTCTTCACACATGCTCAGCAGGCCCTCTCAGGTCTAGGGAGCAACCTTGCTGGCGGGAGGATTCCCAAAAAGGGTGAGGGAACTAGGGGACCCTCCCAAACGCTTGAAGACTCAGTGTCTGGGAGGGCTCCAAGAGTATCTGCTTGCAAAGCTCAGGAAAAGCAAGTGTCCTATACGCCGAACCACGCCCATTTCTGTATTTAGTGACAAATACTAGGGCGGGGATTTTAGTCCATTATACATTAGCCTCCTATAAGCTAGAGGCAGGATAAAACACATTTAAAAGAAATAAGTATACCTGTGCTCCCTAACCCCCACCTCCCTTGTCCTCCTGATCCTCCCGCTGATTGCCCTTACACTATTGGTGACATACTGTTTTTCCTGTTCACACATACATACACACATGCACACACACGCCATTTATTGGACTGTACCGTGGCAACAAAGACAGGATGTCCAAAGCTAAGCTTTCCCCCACCCTGCTCCGAGAATATCGGATCTGTAGTGACAGTATTCATAAATTTTTTGCCTTCTTCAAATCAAGCTTTACTGCTTTGCTACTCTAAGCCACGCTCTACTGCGCGCTAGCGATATAACGGAGACAAATGAAGTGCAGCCTCATATACGAGGAATAACCAAGATCCTGCTGATTAAAATTCTACAGAACTCAAAAAGTTATTCCACCTTTGACACTCCACAGAGACTTAGAGCAACTGTAACAGCGCCTAAGCCCGCTCAGTACCTTGGAGAAGTTTCTAATGTTCTCCGTAAAACACATGCCACTCCTGTCCCTTTTCTGCACCTAGGACTGTTGTGTACTCCTGGAGAACACTGAACTATGCCCTCCATTTATTTCACCATCTGGCATGGAAAGCTAACAAAGCAGAGGTTGACACTGAATTGCAAACAAGGATCACTAATAGTGCCCTCCCACTTACTCTGCTTAAAATCTCAAGGAGAAAGTGAGCTTTAGGGACATGGTTCTGTAAAAGTGAAAGCAATGAAAGTAGTGGGTGCATAGAGCTATAAACCCTGAAAGTGTGTGAGAGTGTGTGCACACATGCGCATAAACTTGTTTCACCGAACTGACACTGTTCTTAACTAAAGCCAATCATTTGAACACTGAGCCTTATCCCCTCCACCCTTGCTTACTGAAAGCCTTTGTTCTGCAACCCTGATTCTTCTCTTCCACATCATCTATTTTCCTCCCTATACTGGACCTTTCCCATCAGCAAAAATCATGTTGTTATTAACGTCAACTTGCTGGAACATTCACTAGCATTTGATGCAATCCATGACTTCCTCTTTCTTTAAACATTTTCTTCAATTGGCCCACTGAACAAAGCTGTGTTCATTTTTCTCCCACTTAATTGGCCATTACTTCTCAGTTTCCTTTGTTGGCTCACCCCTCATATTGCCAATTTCTGACTGTTGGAACTTCAGGGCTCAGTACTCCGCCTCTGTTTTCCCCCAAATTCTAGGTATCCCCATATCTAATCCAGACCCATGACTCAAATCCCATCTGTATGTGAGGATGTCCAAAATTATATCCAACCACAAACTCTTTTTTTTTTAAGTCAAGACTTGTACCTGCAACTGCCTGTTCAACATCTCTACTTGGATACCAAAACATATCACAAACTTAACCTATTCAACACTGAATTTGATCCCTAGTCTTCTCCAGGGAAATTAATGTCCTCCACCATCCATCTAATTTCCGGATTATATGTCACTTCAAAGAGTCCTTCCATGACCATTCTATCTAACATAGCACCCCCATAACTCTCTAGCCTTGCTCTGCTTTTTCCTCATAAAATCAATCAACACATGGTATATTTGCTTATTAAATACCCCCAGCACCTAGCATAATTCCTGGAACATAATGGGGCTCAGTAAATATTTTCTGAATGAATGAATCTGTCCTTTGGCATTGTCATGTGCATTTAATAAATATACTGTATCACCAATATTAAGAACCTACCTTAGAATGAGTGTAGAGTGTATTACTTTGCTTCATATATAACATTTAACCTTCACATGTGTTCATTCATTAAACATTCTCTTTAGCACATAACCATACATATATCTCCCATATTAAAAAAACAATCAAAACTCTATGGTTTTACTAGACTACTATTTCTCACAGATTTCAAATTAGCAAGCCCTTTTAATCCTATCTCAAATATTTTTAAATGTCTGCTGCATCCCCACTGCCATTGTCTCCGTTCACCTCTTAGAATATTTCCTTAAACTAATGTTAAACCCTGTTGTCTTTCTGACCCTAAATTTATAATCTCTCTTGCCACCAATCCATCCTCCCCACTGCCAACCCAGCTATCAAAATTATTCAGTAATTCTTCATTATCTCCTATAAAATATCCAAACTCCTTTGCTCTGAATGCAAATGTTTTCACCATGTGCCTTCTGACTATCTTTACAGCTTCATTCCATCTTCACTATTTGCCACCTCATACTATGGTCAAATCTATGCACATGTTATTGCCTCTTCCCTATCCTTAGCCTCCCTATGCAACATTTTTTTTTTGAGACAGAGTCTTATTCTGTTGCCCTGGGTAGAGTACAGTGGCATCATTGTAGCTCACTGCAACCTCAAACTCCTGTGCTCAAGTGATCCTCTTGCCTTAGCCCCCCAAGTAGCCGGGACTACAGGTGCTCCCCATGACACCCAACTAATTTTTCTATTTTTAGTAGAGGCAGCATCTCCTCTACAACTCCTGAGCTCAAGCAATCCTCCCACCTTGGCCTCCTAGAGTGCTAGGATTATAGGCATGAGCCACCACAACTGGCCACTATGCAACTTAATAGCAATCAATATTAACAACTATTTATTGAGAGCCCACTATGCTCCAGGCATACACTCTTGATGAATTCACTTAGCCCTCATAACAATTTATAAAAATTTACATTATCTTTATTTTACAGATAAGAAAGTTGAGTCTGGGAAAGGTTCAGTGATTTTCTCCAAGTCCTCACAGCTATTAAGTAGAAAATATTTAATTAAAATCAGGTCTGCCTGAGACCAAATCTTCTATCTGACTCTGCTGCTCTGTGAAGGCTCTCTGATCCTACCTTCCTCCTCTCCAAACCTTTTCTCCACTTGTCCCCTGGGGAAAATTAGCCACTCATTCCTCTGTGCCTTTGTAATATCTTTTCCATATCCTTATTTCAGCACTTTTTTCTTCAGACAGGGTCATGCTCTGCAGCCTGTTAGAGTGCAGTGGCATCATCATAGCTCACTGTAAGCTCAAACTCATGGGCTCTAGCGATCCTCCTGCCTCAGCCTCCCAAGTAGCTAGGATTAGAGGTATGCACCACCACACCCAACTATTTTTTTTAAAGTTGTATAAAATTCAAATTTCAGTCCCCGTAAGTAAAGTTTTTTGGAGCACACACACACACACACACACAGACACACACAAAATTTTCTTGTAGAGACAGGAACTGCCAGTATCACCCAGGCTGGTCTCAAACTCCTGGTCTCAAACAATCCTCCTGCCTCAGCTTCCCAAAGTACTGGTATTACAGGCATAAGCCATTGCACCTGGTCCTCCATCACTTCTTAATCTTTCTTTAACAGCAATCTTTAAGTTTTTCTTAATGTTGTTGAATTAATTAAATTAAATTATTAAATTCTGCATTCACAGCATATGATTAGTGTTCAATAAATATGTTGGATAGACAAACAGCACTTCTCTACTCTAGCCACATTATGTTAAAGCTGTGGGCTGACACAAAAAAAATGAGTAAGACAGTACTTAACTCTGCAGAGCTTAATATTTATTTTTAATGTGTTGACTCTATCAGAGACATCATTCTGATTTTAAATTACTAGTAAACAGGGCCCATATGACATAATTTCTACTAGCCCAGAAGGCCCTTGGACTGTTGGTGAAAAATATGGACATTTTACTTAAGCACAAGAACAGGTATTAGTGAAGACTTGAGCTTCTCAGTCTTCTGCAAAGTATACACAGCAGAAGTTATTGCTTTCTTTTTAGTATTCAGAAAATTTTTAGGCTGAAATTGACCATAAGACTATGCATCTCTGAATTTCCATTACTGTAGCATAGCATTTAAACCATACTCAATGGTTTGCAATTTGGTGGCTCTGGAGATAGGATTAACTATATATAGTTTCTAAATAATATATTATTTATCGTAAAAGATGATGATATGGGCTCTACCACCATTAGATCATGTGTTTTGAGTATTTGTAGGACTAGGGAAAAGGTACACATAAACCTCCACACTGACATTTTTACCCTGTAAAAAATGGCACACATTGAATGACCAGGGTCACGGTGAAAGTCAGTGGTCATGTAATTTAACTAAAAAACGTTAACTGACCCATGTTGGCCCCACTATAAGTGGGTGTGAAATATGAACCAAGGGCCTTTGATCAGCAGATCATAGACCACCCACAGTTCCTACACTGTGACTCTGATTTCTAAACTGTGACATATACAAAGTCATGCATATTTGGGGTATAATTATAGAAAGAGCCACAGTCTCTCAGTATTCTCTGCTTTTTTCCCCAAATGATTATAATCCAAATATATGAAAAATGGTGAGCCAACACAGAATATAAAAATGCTATTAGAAAAATATTCAAATATCTTATTTTGGAGATATTCTGATTTAAGAATATAAAAATAGAGCTCATATACAGAAACATGGAACTTGTGCTTAAGTATTAATAAATACTCAGTATCTTTAAATAATACCTTAAGAGTTTCCAGAGAACTTTCATTGTCTAAAAATACTGAGTAACATTGGGCCCCTACAAATCAATTGCAAAAATGTGAGCAATTCACACATATTTGTGAAATGTAAACTCATTATTCCCTGTATGTTTAAATGAATTAGATTAAGCAATAAATAAATGATAACTATGATTATAATTCAATATTTTTTCCTCTTTGGACAGCAACTGAAGTTTATAATATAGAGAGAATGAAATTCTTAATAATACTAGCAAGTGGGAGGAACAGTAATTGTTATTTATTGTCTAACTCCCAATTATTTTATGAAAGATACTTCTATTTTATGATTTAACTAAAACTCCAACTACATTTTATTCTAATAATAGCACCTGTTACAAAAGAGTTCTGCTATATTATATGTAAGCAAAGTATGAAACAGTAAAACTTTATTTCTAAATCTCTTTAAATCAGGTCAAAATACTTGGTTATAATGTTATTATCTGGAAAAGTAGTAGATCTTACTACTGGGTTTGCCAAAATGTTAGAATAATCAAACTACTAAACAGGAAATGAATTGTAAGGCTTCTATAAATAAATGCAATAACTAGCCATAGTTGAGAAATAATCCTTATAAGCAAAGCAGTGACACCAGATATGAAGATAATATGGCTGTAATATGCTTCACAGCGTCATTCGCCAAGATTGAATCAGCCAATTTGACTTGTTATTTGATGTCTCTTCCCTAACTGACAATTGTTTTTTTTTTTTGTTTTTTTTTTGAGAAAGAGTCTCACATTGTTGCCCAGGCTAGAATGAGTGCCATGGTGTCAGCCTAGCTCACAGCAACTTCAAACTCCTGGGCTCAAGCAATCCTACTGCCTCAGCCTCCCGAGTAGCTAGGCATGCACCACCATGCCCGGCTAATATATATATGTTGGCCAATTAATTTCTTTCCATTTTTATAGTAGAAACGGGGTCTCGCTCAGGCTGGTTTTGAACTCCTAACTTTGAGCAATCCGCCTGCCTCAGCCTCCCAGAGTGCTAGGATTACAGGCGTGAGCCACCGCGCTCAGCCACTGACAATTTTCAATTTCAGTTCCTTCCCAATCTTGGAACTTTGGTGAAGGGAGTTCCTTATGAGATACGAGTGAAGGATTATTTGGTTAAGGATATGGAAGTAGCTGTTACCATGCTCAAACTTTAAACATGTTCCTAAATATGTAAATCAATAAAAATTATAAACTTATGCATCTACCAATTTGCCTAGTTTCAGACTGTATTTTGCATGTAATTTGCAAGATTATTGCCACTTACAATAAAACCTGTGATCAGAGTTCCCACCATTGAAGTACTAATAAAGGATTTCCTTGGACCCATCACCTGTGCATTATGTTCCCTTAGCATTTAAGGTTTCTAAATAGAATTTATATCAAACTTAAACAGATAATTTCAGATAAGAAATTATGGTATTATTAACACCTGACTTTAATTCATCAGTAAGTGTGCATCAGAATCATCTGCAAGTCCTGTCAAAACACAGATTGCTGAGCCCACCCTAAATCCTAAATATTTCTGATTCAGGAAATCTGGGTTGGGGACTGAGTACCTGCAATTCTACCAAGATCTCAGGTGATTTTCATGATGTTGGTTTGGAGATCACACTTTGAGAACTGCTGCTGTAAGTTATTAGTCAAAGCAAGTGAGATACTTTATTTTAAAAAGTTAGCATACTAATAGCAACTTATTATTAGTTTACATAGTTGAACATAATTAAATTACATTTTTCCCTGATGACATGTTTAGGAATTCAACTAGGAAAGTGGGCAAATTTGGAGTTGTCTACAGAATATATATGTGTGTGTGTATATACATAATTCATTTAGCTTGGGAACATATGAGGCAAGTGACAGGCTTCTAGGTTACCTGTAGTCAACAACTCAGAGATAAGCAGGTTGAAGTTAGGAAAATAGGTAGACATTGATCTTGGCAGAGGGTTCTTGCCCAGTGGGTCAGAACAACTGTAGGTAGACGTGGTCTAGTACCCTGGATATCTCCCTGGAAGAGAATTTTATTTGAGTCTAAGCCTGGCCTCACTAAATAAGCTATTTTGTTTTTTTTTGTTTGTTTGTTTTTTTAATATGGAATCTCAACCATTGCTAAAATTCTGAATTTTAAAGACACACATTTATGTAAAATTGAGTCTCTGAAAAGTAGGAGTATAAAATTATTTTAATTTACCAAGTATCATTCAGACTCCCATCACATGAAACGGGCATACATATTGGCCTAATTTGGAGCAACACAGAGATTATCCATAATCCCAAGCAGGCCTATGTCAGAGTCATTAGACAAAACAAGACTTTTAACCAAGTGTTGGTTTTCTGTACTAAAACTGAGAATTATTTTCATTATCATCTTTCTTCATGTAGTGATTCAGAGTTCATTCAGATACTAAATTATTTCTTGAGTTGACCTAATGGTTTTCAGAGATTTTCAAAGTGAATGTTATACAAAATAATCTTACAATTTGTTAACATATAAAAAAAAAGAATCCTATGTAACCATAGGAAATTCTCCAAAGATAACAGAGCTTCTATCTAACTTCACTGCCACTTACATCTTCAAGCATGATCTAGTATATTTGAATGGAAATTTAATTAATGCAAGATTAAAACCTACTCTTAATTGAAGGTTCAACAATAGAATTTCTTGTCTTAGAAATTGTTTTTTGTTTTTATTGATACATAATTGCATATATTTATAGGGTACATGTGATATACTGATATAAACGTACAATGTGTAATGATCAAATCGGGGTATTTAGGATATCCATCACCTCAAACATTTATCACTTCTCTGTGTTGGGAACACTTTAAATCTTCTCTTATAGCTATTTTTAAATATACATGGAATCATTGTTAACTACATTCACCCTAATGTGCTATTGAACACTGGAACTCCTTCTATCTAACTGAATATTTTACACATTAACCAACCTCTTTTCATCCTCCCCCCAAGTCTTCCCAGCCTCTGATAACCATTATTCTACTTTCTACCTCCATGATATCAACTTTTAAGTCAAATATATGAGAGAAAACATGTGATATTTATCTTTCTTGTGTGGCTTATGTCACTTAACATAACAACATCAAATTCCATCCACGTTGCTGCAAATTAGAAAATTTCATTCTTTTTTATGGATGAATAATATTTCATTGCACACCACATTTTCTTTATCCGTTCATCCACTGATGGACACTTAGGTTGATTTCATATCTTGGCTACTGTGAATCATGCTGCAATAAACACGGGGTGCAGGTATCCCTTTGATATACTAATTTATTCTTCCCATTGGATGGATATCTAATACTGAGATTGCTGAATCATATGGTAATTTAGTTTTTAGTTTTTTGAGAAACCAACATACTGTTTCTTATAAGGGCTTCACTACTTTACATTCGTACCAACAGCATATAAGAATTCCCTTCTCTCAGCATCCTCACTAGCCCTTCTAACTGGGCTGAGATGATATTTCATGGTGGTTCTGATTGCATTTCCCTGATGGATTAGTGATACTGAGCATTTTTTCATATACCCGGTGGCAATTTGTATGTCTTCTTTGAGAAATTTCTATTCAAGTAATTCACTCACTTTTAAATGGGATTATTTGTATTTTTGCTGTTGAGTTGTTTGAGTTCTTTGTATATTGTGGATATTAGTCTCTTGTCAGATGAATACTTTGCAAATATTTTCTCCCATTCTACGTGTTGTCTCTTCACTCTGTTGATTGTTTCCTTTGCTGTGCAGAGCTTTTTATTTTAGTAAAGTTTCATTTGTCTATTTTTCAGTTTACCATCTGTACTTGTAAAGTCTCAGCCATAAAACCGTTGCCAAACCAATATCCTGAAGTATTTCCACCATATTTTCTTCTAGTATTTTTATAGTTTCAGGTCTTACATTTAAGTCTCTAATCCACTTTCAGTTTATTTCTTGTATATGGTGAAAGAAAGGAATCTAGTTTCATTCTTATACATATGGATATCCAGTTTTCTTGGCACCATTTGTTGAAGACGGTGTCCTTTACCCAGTGTATATTTTGGCAGCCTTCTCGAAAATCAGTTGGATATAAATATATGGGTTTATTTCTGGGTTTGCTATTGTGTTCCATTGGTCTATGTGTCTGTTTTCATACCACTATCATACTGTATTGTTTACTATAGCTTTGTAGTATATTTTGAAGTTAGGTAGTGTGATGTCTCTACCTTTCTCCTTTTTTGTTCAGGATTTCTATGGGTATTTGGAGCCTTTTGTAGTTCCACATAAATTTTTGGATTATTTTTTCTATATCTATGAGAAAACCTACCTTTATTTTGATAGGGGTTAGATTGCTTTGGTTACTATCATCACTTTAACAATATTAATTCTTCCAATCCATGAATATAATGTATCTTTCCATTTGTTTGTGTCCTCTTTAATTTCTTTCATCAGTGTTTTGTAGGGTTTTTTTCTTAAGCAGAACTTGATGATCTTTAATCTTTTTTTATTTTTATTTCAGCATATTATGGGGGTACAAATGTTTAGGTTACGTATATGGCCCATGCATGCCCCCCAGAATCAAGGCTTCAAATGTGTCCATCCCCCAGACGGTGCTCATCGCTCTCATTATGAATGTATATACCCATCCCATCATCCCGCCCCTCATCTGCCTGATGGCTGATAAATGTTATTCCTATATGTGCATTAGGTGTTGATCAGTGAAATCAATATCATGGGGAGTACATGTGGTGCTTATTTTTCCATTCTTAGGATACTTCACTTAGTAAAATGGGTTCCAGTTCTGTCCAGGAAAATACAAGAGGTGCTATATCACCATTGTTTCTCATAGCTTAAAAGTACTCCATGGTGTGTGTGTGTGTGTGTGTGTGTGTGTGTGTGTATTACATTTGATTACTCTACTCATGTATTGATGGGCAGTTGGGTTGTTTCCACATCTTTTCAATCGTGAATTGTGCTGTTATATACATTCGAGTACGGATGTCTTTTTAATAGAATGTCATTTGTTCTTTTGGAAATATGCTGCCCAGTAATGGGATTGCTGGATCAAATGGTACATCTACTTGAATGTATCACTTTAAGATATCTTCATATTTCTTTCCACAGAGGTTGCACTAGTTTGCAGTCCCACCAGCAGTGTAGGAGTGTTCCTGTTTCTCCTATTCCATGCCAACATTTATTGATTGGGGACTTTTTGATAAAGGCCATTCTCAGTGGAGATAAGTGGTATCTCATTATGGTTTTTATTTGCATTTCCCTGATGATTAGAGATATTGAACATTTTTTCATATCTTTGTTGGCCATTATTCTGACTTCTTTTGAAAAGTTTCTGTTCATGTCCTTCACCCACTTTTTATTTGATTTGTTCTTGTTGATTTTCCTGAGTTCTAAATAGATTCTAGTTATCAGCCCTTTATTGGATGTGTAGAATGCGAATATTTTCTACCAATGTGTAGGTTGTCTGTTTGCTGTCATGACAGTTTCTTTGGCTGCACAGAAGACTTTTTCTTTTATCAGGTCCAATTTATTTATTTCTGTTGTTGCTATGATTGCCTTTGGGGTCTTCTTCATAAATTCTATGTGTAGGCCAAGGTCTAGAAGAGTATTGCCAAACTTATCCTCTGAAATTCTTATAGTTTCACACCTTAGATTTAAGTCCATTGTCTACCGTGAATTGATTTTTTTGAGAGGTGAAAGGTGTGGATCCTGTTTCAGTCCTCTACATGTGGCTATCCAGTTTTCCCAGCACCATTTATTTCTTTCCCCAGTGTATGTTTTTGTCTGCTTTGTCAAAGATTAGTTGGTGATATGAGGCTGGTTTTATTTCTGGGTTATCAGTTCTATTTCAGAGGTCTATGTCCCTGTTCTTGTGCCAGTAAAATACTGTTTTGATTACTATAGCCTTGTAGTATAGTTTCAAATATGGTAAATTGATGCCTCTCATTTTATTATTTTTGCCTAGGATTGCTTTTACTATACGGGGTCTTCTCTGTTTCCATAGGAAGAGTAAAATTATTTTTTCTATATCTGTGAAAAATGATGTTGGTATTTTAAATAGGATTGCATTAAAAAGATTCTGCACAGCCAAAGAAACTATAACTATAGCAAACAGACAACCTACAAAATGGGAGAAAATATTCACATGCTACACATCTGATAAAGGGCTGATAGCTAGAATCTATTTAGAACTCAGGAAAATCAGAAAGAAAAAAATCAAAACAACCCTATCAAAAAGTGGGCAAAGGAAATGAACAGAAACTTTTCAAAAGTAGAAAGAATAATGGCCAACAAATATGAAAAAATGCTCAACATGTCTAATCACCAGGGAAATACAAAACCAAACCACAATGAGATATCACTTATCTGCAGTGAGGAAGGCCTTTATCAAAAAGTCCCCAAACAATAAATGTTGGTGTGGATGTTTAGAGATAGGAATATTCATACACTGCTGGTGGGACTGCAAACTAGTGCAACCTCTTTGGAAAGCAATATGGAGATACCTCAAGGAGCTACAAGTAGAACTACAATTTGATCAGCAATCCCATTACTGGGCATCTACCCAAAAGAACAAAAGACCTGAACATTTGTATCCCCGTAATATGCTGAAATAAAACAATTTAGAAAAACAGCAATGAAAAAATCTTCCAACACAAAAATGTCATGGACCAAATGGTTTCACAACTGAATTTCATTAAAGCTACAAAGAACAATTGGTACCCATAGTGCAGAATTTATTTCATAACATCGGGAAGGAAGGAATCCTCTCCAACTCATTCTGTGAAACTCATATCACCTTGATATCAAAGCCAGGAAAGGACAATAGAAAAAAGAGAACACTATAGACCAATTATCCTCATGAATATAAATGCAAAAATCCTGAATAAAATCAAGCAAAGTGAATTCAGTGGCATATCAAAAAACAAAAATAATCCACCACAACCAAGTGGGCCTCATCCCAGATATGCAAGGATGGTTCAACATATGTAAATCCATAAATGTGATTCACCACAGAAACAGAAGCAAAAACAAGGATCATTATGTTCATCTCAATAGATGCAGAAAAAGCATTTAATTAAATTCAGCACACTTTTAAGATAAAAACTCTTAAGAAAATTGCTATAAATGGAATATATCTTGAAATTATCAAATTTATATATGCCAAACCCACAGCCTACATCATGATGAATGGGGAATAGTTGAAAGCATTCCCACTCAGAACTGGAACATGACAAGGATGCACACTGTCACCACTTATTTTCAATATAACTCTGAAAGTCCTAGCCAGAACAATCAGGCAATAGAAGGAAATCAAGGGCATCCACATTGGGTAAGAGGAGGTCAAATTATCTGTATTTACTGGTTATATGATTTTATATCTAGAAAACCCTAACGATTCCACCAAGAGACTCCTGGAATTGATAAGTAAATTCAGAAAAGCCTCAGGTTACAAAATCAATGTATACATGTCAGTAGCATTCCTATACAACAACAACAGTCAAGCTGAGAATCAAATCCAAGACTCTGTACCTTTCACAGGAGCTACAAAGAAAATAAAATACCTGGGAATATATTTAAACAAGGAGAGAAAATATCTTTACAAAGAGAACTATGAATCACTGAAGAAGGAAATTGCAGATGATGTATACAAATTGGTAAACATATTATGCTCATGGATCAGCAAAATCAACATTGTTAAAATTTCCATACTATGCAAAATGATTTACATATTCAATGCAATACCCATCCATATACCAATGTTATTTTTCACATATTTAGAGAAAGTAATTCCATGTTTCATTTCAAACCAGAGAAGAGCCTGAATATGCAAAGCAACCTTAAGAAAAGGACCAAATTTGGAGGCATCAATTTAGCAGACTTTACACTATACTACAGGGCTATTTTAACCAAAAAATCATGGTAATGGCACAAAAATACAGACATAAACCAATGGAACAGAATAGAGAACCCAGACATAAAACCATCCATATATTACCATCTGATCTTTGACAAAGTAGACAGCAATACCCACTGGGCAAAAATCCATATACAATAAGTGGTGCTGGGATAATCAGATAGCCACATGTAGATGATTGACACAAGATCTTTATCCATTATCACTCATGAAAATTAATTCAAGATGGATTACAGACTTACATCTAAGACATAAAACCATAAGAATTCTACAGGAAGACACCAAGGGCAATCAGAGACACAAGAAGAATAAATAAATAAGACTTTATTAAATTAAAAAGCTTCTGCACAGCCAAGGAAACAATCAACAGAGCAAATAGACAATCTACAGAGTGGGAGAAAATATTTCCATGCTATACATCTCATAATGGGCTAATAACAAGAATCTATGAAGAACTCAGAAAAATCAGCAAGAAAAAAATCAAACGACCCCATTAAAAAGTGGGCAAAAGACATGAACAAAAGATTTTCAAAAAAAAAAAAAAATAGACAAATGGTCAATAACATATGAAAAATTGATCAATGTCTCTAATCATCAGAGACATGCAAATCAAAACCACAATGAGATAACACCTAAAATCATAGTGAGAATGGATCTTATCAAAAAGTCCCCAAACAATAGATGCTGTCATGTTTGTGGAGAGAAAGGGACACTTTACACTGTTTATGGGATTTCAAACTAGTGTAACATCTATGGAAAATAGCATGGAGATTCCTCAAAGAACTAAAAGTAGACCTACCATTTGATCCAGCAATCCTATTACTGGGTATTTAGCCCAGGGAGAAAAAAAAAGTCATTTTATCAAAAAGACACTTACACCAGAATGTTTATTGCAGCACAGTTCACAGTCACAAAGATAAGAAATCAACCCAAGTGCCCATCAATTCATGAGTAGATTAATAATATGTGGTATATGTATACCATGGAGTACTACTCAGTCATAAAAAACTGAATTAATACCTTTTGCAACAATCTGGACAGAACTGGAGGCCATTTTTTCCTAAATGAAGCATCACAAGAATGGAAAAACAAACATCACATGTACTCACTATTAAATTGGAACTAACAGATTAGCACTCATGTGCACACATGGAAGTAAAAGTCAACAGAAACCATGCAAGTGGGAGGTGGGAGGTGGGGATGGGTGAAGTTATACCTAATGAATACAATGTATACTATCTGGGTGATGGGCAAACTTATAACTTTGGCTCAAGTGGCACAAAAGTAATTTATGTAACCAAAACATTTGTGTCCTAGTAATATCCTAAAATAAAAATGAATAAATAAATAAATGCAACATCAAAGTCACGATCCAAAAAAAATTAATTGATAAATTGGACTTCATCAAATTTATTTTTTAATTTTGAAAAATATGCTGTGAAGAGTACGAAAATATAAATCATACACTAGGCAAAACTATTTGCAAATCACATATATGTCAAAGGCTTTGCATCCAGAATACATAAACAATTCTATAAACTCAACAGGAAGAAAAAAATCCAAGTAGAAAATAGAAAAAAATACTGTAACAGACACATCAGTAAACATGACATAGGCACATGAAAAGATATGTAACACTGACAACACAAAATCCTGGCAGAGATGTAGAGCAATAGGAACTCTCATTCATAGCTGGTGTGTATGCAAAATGGTATAACCACTTGGAAAAACTGATAATTTCTTATAAATCTAAACATACTCTTATGATACGATCTAGCAATCGTACTCTTTGGCATTTTCCTAAAGGAGCTGAAAACTTAGGTCCACACAAAAACCTCTACATAGATGTTTATAGCAGCTTAAGTCATAATTGCCAAAACTTGGGAGGAACCAAGATGATCTTCAATAGGTGAATGGATAAACAGACTATGGTGCATCCAGACTATGGAATATAATTTAGCACTAAAAAGAAATGAGGTATCAAGCAAGGGAATGAAATAAACTTAAATGCATATTACTGAATGAAAGAAGGCAATCTGAAAATGCTATATACTATATGATTCCAACTATATGAGATTTTGGAAAATGGAAAACTATGTAGACAGTAAAAAGATCAGTTGTTACTAGAGATTAGGGAAAGGGAAGAATGAATAGGCAGAGCACAGAGGATTTTTAAGGCAGTGAAACTGTTCTGTGTAACACTATAATGGTGCATACATGTCATTCTACATTTGTCAAAACCTATAGAATATATAATACCAAGAGTGACCTTAATATAAACTATGGAATTTGCATGATGATGATTAAATTTAGGTTCATCAATTATAACAAATGTACTACTGTGGTGCAGCAATAAGGCAGTCTGTATGTGTTTAAGTGGAAGGGGGTACACAGGAACTCTCTGGACTTTCTGCTTAATCTTACTGAGTACTTAAAACTGTTCTAAAATACAAAATCTATTTCATTAAAAAATATATCCAACATCATTACCAATTAGGTAAATGTTAACCATAAGTAGATTCCATGGCACATTTATTAAAAAAAACATGCTTCTCAGTAACCCAATGATTAAAGAGGAGGTCACAAAGAAAATTTTTAATATTTTAATTGAATAAAATAAAATTAAATGCATAGAAATTGGAAGAATGCAGCAAAAAACAGTACCTAAAGAGAAATTGATAGCATTAAATGTTTATATTAGAAAATAAAAAGTTCCAAATCGATAACATAAAATTTTACCTTAAGAAAGTAGAAAAACAGAACAAATTGAACTCAGAGCAAGCAGAAAAAGGAAATAATAAAAATCAGATTGGAAATCAATGAAATTAAAGACAGAAAAACAAAGAAAATCAGTAAAACCAAATCTGATGTTTCTTTGAAAAGGTGAATCAAACTGGTAAACTCTAATCTGCACCAATCAAGAAAAAAGAAGACACAAGTTTTCAATATAAAAAATGAAATACAGAATAGCACTAAAAATCCTAGAAATATGAAAAATATAATAAGGATATATTAAAAACAACTTTATATTCATAAATCCAACAACTTAAATAAAAGGACCTATTTCTTGAAAGAAACAAAAACTCATTCAACACAAAATAAATATTCAATGGAATATTATTCAGCCATAAATGGAACTAAGTACAGCTTCATCCTACACCATAGAAGAACTTTGAAAACAGTATGCTAAATTAAAGAAACCAGACAACAAAAGACCACATATTATATTGTATCTTTTATATGAAATGTCCAGATAGACAAATCTATAACGACAGAAAGTAGATTAATAGTTTCCAGGAGAGAGGAGGAAATGAGAGGTGAATACTAATAAGTACTGGGTGTTTTTGTAGAGTGATGAAAATGTTCTGAAATAATACAGTTGTGGTGGTTATAAATCTTGAGAATATACTAAAATCCACTAAATTGGAAATTTACAATAGCAAAAGAAACAATGAAATGTTTAGATATAAATCTAATAAAATGCGGCCAGGCTTTGTATGACAAAACTACACAATACTGATGAGAGAAATCAGACAAGAACTAAATAAATGGAAAGATGTACTTCTTTCGTGGATTCAGATATGACAACTCAATATTGTTAAGACGTTAATTCTCCCTAATTTGATCTACAGATTCTATGTAATTCCAATGAAAATTTCAGCATGATTTTATTTTTGAAAATGCATAAGCTGATCCTATAATTGACATGGAAAGGCAAAGGTCTTGAATAGCCAAAACAACTTTTATAAATAATGATTTTCACTACCAGACTTCAAGACTTATAAAGATACAGTCATCAGGAGAGTGTGCCATTAGGGTAAAAATAGACAAAGAGATCAGAATATATACTTCAGAAATAAGTCCATACATGCATGGTCAACCAACTTTTTATAAAGTTGGAAAAGTATGTCAGTGGAGAAAGAATGGACTTTTCAACAAGGGTACTGGAGAAGTTGGCTATCCATGTGGAAGAAAATGAATTCTGATCTATTCCTTTCAACATATACAAAGAGTAACTCAAATGTATTATAAACATAATGTAAAACATAAAAACTATAAAATTTATAGTTTTTTATAGAGGAAAGAATGTAAAAAATAACATTTCTGAGACCCTTGGTTAGGCAAAGATTTCTTAGATTTGACACACAAAAAAAATGATTCATAAATGAAAAAAATGAACTTCATCAAAATCTAAAATATCTGTTCTTGTAAGACACTATTTAGAGGATGAAAAGACAGGCCATAGGGTGGAGAAAAGATTTTCAAATTATATATCTGAAAAAGACTTTGTATCCAGAATATATAAGAAACTCTCAAAATCCAACAATAAGCAAAACATTTTTTCAAATGTACAAATGATTTCACAAACACTCCATCAAGAAAAGATATAACAACAGGAAAAAAAAAAACAAGCATGAGAAATTGTTAAGCATCATTAGCTACTAGGGAAATCCACATTAAAGCTACAATAAGATACCACTACACTCTACTAGAATGACTAAAAATCAAACAACTAAAAAAAAAAAAACCCCAAAATACCAAGCGTTGAAGAGAAAGAGCATCAGCTGGAACTCTCTGACATTGCTGGTGGGAATGCAAAATGAATACAACCACTTTGGAAAACAGTTTGGGTGTTTCCTACAAAGTTAAACATACACTTATATAACCTAGCATCCCATTCATAGATATTTACCCAAGGAAATAGAATCATATATTCACACAATTCATCTGTATGTAAATGTCTATAGCAGCTTTACTAATAATTTCCAAAAACAGGAACCACCAAAATACCCTTCAACTACAGAATGGAGAAACAAAGTGTCTTGTATCCATTCTAAGGAATACTACTGAGCGATAAAAAAGGAACTACTAGTACCTATAACAGATTAGATAAATTGAAAATACATCACTCTCAATGACAAAAGCCAGCCTTGAAAAACTTCATACTTTATTATTCCATCTGTATGACATCATGGGAAAGGGAAACTGTAGGGGCAGAAAACAGTGGTTGGAGATGAAGGATGAAGAGGAAAGGTTTTGTTCAAATGGCCAGAAGTTTTGGGGATGATGGAAATGTTCTGTAGCTGTGGTCACATGATTGTATGTGTTTTTGAAAACTTCTAGAACTGCATCCTAAAAATGGTGTGTTTTATTGAACAAAAGATATTCTCCAATAAACCTGACTTATAAAAAAGGATATCAAACAAGCCAAAAGAAAGGAAATATACACACATAGATACATGAAATGTGGAGAGTAGTACAGTTAAGAGGGGTGAGCATGAAGAAGAGAAGTACAAAAAGTAGATTTTGAAAAAGGGTATTTTGAGGTTCAAGGAAAATATTTAAAGGTGAGGAAACTTAAGTGACCAAACTAGCCCTTATTCTCTTGATTATGGGTGGGAATGTTTAACATGGTGATCATATAAGAACACCTCAAATACTTTTTAGCAATATCCTGTTATGTCACCTGCTTTTCCCTCCCACTAACATACTAAGTCACTATACTTCCAGAGTATCTGTGCAGAACAAGCAACGTATTCCCTGCAATAGTGCAGAGCATCTGAAAATGGGTGGTCCAGAGTGATTGCCCTGATATGCTATACTCCAGGGCCAATTTCTCCACTTAAATATATTTTGATAGATACCTTCAGAAAGAAGCACACCCAAATTTAGAAATTTTAAACTTTATATCTGTTATTTGGGTGTGACCACAGTATAACTTAGTTTGCTGTATTAAATGGCAGATAAATGACTTGCCTTTCTTAAATGTATTTTACTTACACTCATTTAACATATACAAGAGAAATGGAAAGCATTATTTGAGTGCTCTTTGATTCATTTTCTTTATAATTGATTTCAAATATATGGGTAAAATGTGTATTTGAGAAAAACATATCTTTAAAATGTAATATCCATATTCAACATCATAGAAAAAACATGTTTTATGTGTAGATACAATGAATACTTTTGCTGAAAATATTTTCTTAAAGTAAAAGGTGATGCTGCTTCTTATGTACTGCCTTTTGTAGTTTCTTATGATCATTTGGGTCTATGCTACTGACTTTCTGATTATCACATTATAATATTTTCACATTATCACAAAATCAAGATGGAAGTATTTTAGAAAGAAAAGCAATGTTTGAAACTTCTTCAAAGAGACAAAATAGACATAATACTAATCTGTTCAGTAACTGACACCCCTCCCAACCAGGTGGCTACATGCCATTGCTAATTATCCCATTGTTTAATCTTAATTATACCCTTTTTGGGGGTAAGGTAAATTAGTAGTGGAAGAGTTAGAATTATTTATTAATACATGTTTACATACATAATTTATTTACATTGCCTAGGCCCCAAAATAATGAGAGGCCAGATTGCTTATATTCACTGGAGCAAAGAAATGGGAATTAAATAAATGATTCAAATTAATAGAAGTTCAATTATCCACAGATGCCATCCCATCCTCTTTACTTGGAGTACATCACATTGTAATAACCAGCTGGTTTCCTCCACAATACCCCACCTCCCTCGATGTCCCTTCCTTCTTTGTCTAATCCCTTCCCACTTCTAAATCCTTCTCTCCCAGCTCTGGATTCAGGCTCTCTTAGACCCTTTGCATTCCCTCTTGACTCCTTTATCCCATTCCCACCCTCCACCAACAACCCACCCCTTCTCCCTCCTTTGCTTTCTCTCTTTACCCTCATTCCCTTCTCAACAGGCCCAGCATCCTCCCTTTTTTCCCTTCTCACTCATGCCTTATGCCTTCCCTACACTCATGCCCCCAGCTTCTTTTCCTTTTAGTCCCTACTCTGATTTTAGGAACATTCACCTACTTCCTCCCTAATGCTTCTTTTTTTTTGATAGCTACTATCATTTTTATTATTTTTCAAAATAGTTTCAATTACCAATGATAAAAGAAAAACCATATAGTACATAATTAATTGTTAGCTGAGTTCATAAAATTAATTAATCTGATAGTCAAGAATCTTATACTCATCCAAGTGGCTTTTTATATGAATGGGTACAACAAAACATTCTTAGGTATATGTAGATATAGAGCAAACAATACTAAGTGGTTATATTATAATAGAAGAAAAACTAAATGTGATTAAAATAAAATGATGGAATCAATAGAGTCTATTTTATTCTTAGGACTGAATATTTTTTTTTCTTTTTTTTATTTCATCATATTATGGGGGTACAAATATTGTTAAGGTTACATATATTGCCCTTGCCATCCTCCCCACCCCCCACCCCCGCGAGTCTGAGCTTCCAGCGAGTCCATCCTCCAGGTGGTACGCGTGGCCCTCATTATGTGAGTTTACACCCATCCCCTCCTCCCTCCTCCCACCCGCCTGACACCTGATAAATGTTTCTTTTCTTTCTTTTTTTTTTTTTTTTTGACATTTTGGTTATTTGCCTAATGCTTCTTTGATTACCAGCTATTAGCTGCCACTATGCCCTATGGACATTTCTACTTGCCTTCTACTATATCTTTTTGTTATTTGCAGCTAAGCCTGTATCAAAGTGGCCATCCCACCTTGCTGGGCATGTTAAGTTCCAGCTACTCACCTCTCATGGCACATGGCCCATTGTGCTTTTGACTGAGTTCTCATTCTGATATCAACAGTGCTAATATATGTTCTGACTGCTATCTTACAACAGAATATCATATAAATATGGGATACTAGAACAGCTGAGTATATTTAATAAAATGGATCAGGGATAATTTATAACATATTGTATATTAAATAATCCAATTTCCAAATTTATGAAGTTGGTGGAAATAATATTCTCTTACCAATCAACAGCATGCTTTTAATAGAAGGAATTTAAGGGAAAAAAATCACATCTCCTAATATACACTTATTTCAATAAAGAAATGATATGTACAATATAAGTTGCATATAGAAATCTTCCTATTCTACCCATGTTCTATAATAATAATTTATATTACTTGAATAAAATAGTAATTTCTCCTTTAATCACTAGGATAAAGAATTGGTGGTAGCTAAGCTACAAAAAGCATAAAGATCATCACTAATATATGTAAGTGGAAAAGAACTTGGGGCCACATTCTCTTCAAACTCTTAAGATGTGGTAGCTATCATAAAACCTCCAGCAAGCAACTCAGTTTGCAATACTGAACTCTTGTAACCTGTAACAGTCAGTATAGAACATTATTTAGTAAAAAAAAAAATTGATCCTACCATCAGCAAATAGGCAGGGGCTATCAGAGTGTCGGGCCAACAAAATAGCCCACCCATGGCTACCATCTGCTATTGGCAGGAGGCATGCTCAGTCTGTGTAGCCACCCACACTATACTTTTTTCCTTCCTGGCATGCTGAATCTCTCTCCTTATATTACAGAGAAATGTAAGGCCCTTGCTATTTTGATAAACTCTACACAAATGACTAGATAGGTGAGTGGAGTCTTTAGAATTCATTTATTCAGTTCTTGCATCCATGTTAACTTCTCAAATAATGATACTTATTTGTCCTAATTGTCTTATTCTGATATGGCTATCTATCTACTCAGGCCTGAATTAATGCCATCCATTTATTTCCTTTACACTATAGAAAAGGAACACTGCACTATTGATCTCAATTTGACAAGAAACGACACTAAAACCTTTATCAGAAGCACAGGGCTCTGTTTACATTAGATGATCTCCATCTAGCATAGAAGATAATATGCTTGAAATTTTAAAAGCAAATAACTTTTACTTTTCCACTTATACTTCTAAAAGTAACCTGCATTTTGATTTAGATACCTCATTGATAAATTATAGTTAGATACATTGTATATGGTGTGTCCTATTTACTTGAGTAAAGAGCCTGATTTAGAAATATTCATTCATCATAATAAATAATCCCATCTTGTTTTCAGAGATAAAAATCAAGCTGCTAGAAAATATTTAATCAACCTGGCTTTATAGCTATTATAGAAATGAACTGTGTATCATCATTGATGCATGCTCTGGCAGATCTTCTTTTTCAATTATTGGGGAGGATAATTTGTTTATAGCTAAAATATTTATGGTGTTTCCTGCCTTAGTCTTCCCTGGAACTAACCAAATAAAATGAATAAGCATAATTTACAGAAATAAAATCATGATTAAAATAGCATAATATAAAACTCGTTTTACATCATGGATATTTTCCCCATTGAGCCTAAGTTGTCAATATCCTGGTCAAATGTGATGCTTTAAGGAAGCTGGCATGACCCAAAATGATAACCTGGAGAGTGACAACTTCCAGGTACTTCAACTCCCTTCTAGTCCCTGTCAAAATTTCCAGAATGCTTTTTTTTAATTTGTCAGATTAGGGGCAAGGGGCAAGGCAGGGACTCCTGGACTAAAGAAAGCTTAGCCTCTTGTCCCCAAAGGCTGGCTCTCTTTATAGACAGAACAACTCATTCAGTGCCTTAGCAATCCTATTGCAGCAATAGTTGGCTACAAACTACTATCGGCACAATTAGTCCATTTGTGGAATTCCCCTATTGCAGCATTTAGTCCAGAATCATCTGCTTTTTCCTTAAAAACCTCAACCAAATATCTCTGCCAAACCCTATCCTCCATCCCTTTACTTTCACTTTCAGCCCTTTTACTTAGATAAAACCCTCTTTACTATTTGTTCCCTCCAGACCTAATTTCTAGCAGACCTAATCAGGTCTATTACTTTTGAATATTCATTTAAATTATCCTCTTTCTTGACCAGCTTAAGACCAGCTCTACAGGGAAGATGCTAGCACTCATCCTGGATACAAGCCCCTGGGTCATTCATAGTTATTCTGTGTAGCAATAGAAATTAGCTGCTAACACTCTTGTTTTGGCCACATGGTTTATGAAATTTTCCTTTCACAATGTCCTAAGTGTGTACAGGAATCTTCAAGAGTTTCACTTTGATTCTGCTCTGTTCATCTGAGCCTTGCCAGCATAATTGATATTTATTAGCCCCTACTGGGCAGTGCTGTGCTAGTCTGAGAGTTGTACCTTTTATTACATCTGTGTCACTACAGCAGTATTCTTGGCAATGGAGTCTTAAAATATTACATGTAAAGATATCGCACAGGGTTGTTGTGAAGCTCAGGTAAAATAACACATGTGTAAAAGCTTTGAAAAGAATCAAGTATTACAGAAATACAAGGAATATTACATCATTTAATTATTTTGTTTTCTGTTTCAATGGATTATTTTTCCAGTTGACCTTTATAGTCATTTTGAACAACTGATTTTATAATTGGAGATTTAATCATGTGTAGTATAGTATAAAATCTGCAATTTGTTTTAAGTCGGTATAGTTGAAGTCATAAGTCTATTCTACCATGATATTACTATCAGCAGAGATAAAAGTTTTCCTTGGTGGAGACTATATTATTTCTTTGATTCGATTCTCCTCTTTTTTGGGGGGTGGGGGCAGACAGAGTTCCCTCTGTTCCTCGGGCTTGATTCTCTTCTTTAAAGTAAAAAGAGAGAGAGGGAGAGAGAGAATATCACTCTACACTTGATACTATTTTGCATTATATTATTCACCAATTTATACATTCATTCTTTCATTAATCCAACACATATTTCCTGAGCATTTAGCATCTACAGACACTCTATTAGGTATTTGTAATAGTGCAATGAACAAGATATAGCAGCTCATCTCAAGAAACAATCTAGTAAAGGTAATGTAATATCCTGGCTGAGAACTTGGAACAAAAAAAAAAAGAACATTAGATAAAAACTAAGGAGATCTGAATGAAGTATGGTCTTTAGCTAGTAATTATGTATCAATAACAGTTGTGACTAATGCACCATATTAATGTAAAATTTTAACAATAGAGGAAATTTTGTGTGGGGTACATGGGAACTCTGTACCATCTTGACAACTTTTCTGTAAATCTACAACTATTCAAACATAAAATGTTTATTAGAAAAATAAATATAAAAGCATATCTGAGTTATACATTTTATAATATAAATATGTATAAGGTGGTTTAAGAATATAGAAGATGGGCACAATACTCAGTACTATGGCAACATGTGAGTGGGTTGAGTGAGGGAGATGTTTGAAGGGTTTCCAAGAGATAAGTGTTTAAGGGAAAATGGCAATTTGTTTGACATGAAATGTGTGTGCCCTGAGGGGATAGCAGGGAGAAAGGATGATTAGCAGAGATAAGAATGTTCCAGGACTTTCATGGTGGGTGCAGGGCACACCACTTGAAGACTGGACACGCTTGAAGCTCTGGCAGAGCGGGGTGGGGAAGGGGGCAGGGGCAAGATATGTAACCCTAACAATATTTGTACCCACAGAATTTGGGAAAAAAATAAAAAAAAAAGAATGTTCCAGGAAAAGGAAACGTGTGAAGGTCCTGAGGCATGAGAAAGCTTTTGTTCTTGGAAACTTATTGGAGAAAAGGGTGATTTTATGTGTATGTATGTGTGTGTACTTTTGCATGCATGATTCATAATGTTTCTGAAAAATACGGATTTACAATACCATCACTTGTATTCATGTTCATTGAATTTACTCTAGCAATTTGACCATTTTCTTTTGGTAAAATACTTGTTCTACCTTTTCTCTGTGTTCTTTCATCCACATATAATTATCCAGGTAGTTAAATAATGGAAATTAGCAATATTTGCCACTTAATTGAGATAATTTATTTGCTCAAGAATGAATGCTATTTTTTTTTCAGGATGATATGAAAAGTAAGTTTGGAGTTGGACTGACTTTTGAAAGATTCCAAACAACTAGATTACAGATTTCATAAGGAAAATATGTATTATAAATGTTTATGCCCCAGTGCTCACAAAATATATTCAGCACGATAATCTATTTCAGAATGTGTCTGGATGACTGTAAAATATATTTGGTCTTTACTATATTTCATCTTAGCTTCTCTCCCAATGTATCCTTTAGATTCCCTTATAACTTTCTGACCCTTTCTCAGTCTTCTGTGACAATTTTTTTTCTCTGAGAACCTCATAGATATAGACATTATTTTCTTTTCATTTTGCGCACACACAAACACACACACACATAGCCTCTGTTTCTGATCCTATCCATCTACTCCTACAGCTTCAACCACCCCATTATATACTAATGATTCCTAAATCATTATTTTCAGCCAGACCACTGTCCTGGGCACTAATAATCTCTAAATGCCTGCAAAAAATCTTTACATGAAATTCCTTAGCCATCTCAAATTCAATGTTTTCCACGTTTAACAAATGTTAGCCACACTAACACTTTTTCCACCTTCTTCCCTCTATGCCCCAGATTTTGCTTAGCTAATTTCTACTCATCTGTGAGGTCTCAATGTAACTGCTTCCTTCCTTGTCTTAGGAAAGTTTTTACTAACCCCATTTCTTCCACTAGATAAGAATGTCCTGCTAAGCACTTTGAAGGCACTCTGTATTTTACATTTGTATTACTTATCATGGTAATTATTACTAATATCTGTTGAGAACTTAATATGAGATGGATGATATTTGTACCTGCATTTAGTAGATAAGGTTTTGAAAGGTTAAGTAATTTATCTTAGGTCACACAACTAATAAATACTATAATAGAATCTGAGTTCAAATTGCAGCAATTCTAGAACCAACACTCTGAACCACCATGTTATATACTGCTTCCAAATTTATTGGGACAGGAATTATATCTATCTTGCTCAATGCTGTATCTTCAACAGCTAAATTGGTCCCTGGCACATAGGAGGTGCTCAATAAATATTTGTTGAAAGAATAAATTCATGTGTGAATGAATTACTTGGATCTGTTCTCTCCCATCCATTACTCCTTTTACTGCTCACAGCCTAGTCATTTATTATTTCTCACCTGGACTAATTTGAGAGCCTCCAAGTGATCTCCTTGACTTGCTTTCTGGACCTAGTCTGGGAGTCCAGCTTGCAATGCCTCTGAAACTTTTCTCTCCTAATCTCTTTGACTTCTCACAAATGTCTTTCCCTTGCAGATGTGCTTCAGAGGAAGCCAACATATCTCCTGACCTTCAGAAATCCACAATTTAACGTGGGAGACAGACTCATATGTCAGTAAATACTGATAGCAATGTCTAGGGGATAGACACCCTTGAAGCTCTGACTTAGGTGGGGCAAAGGCAATATATATAACCTAAACATTTGTACCCCTGTAATATGCTGAAATAAAAAATAAATAAAAAATAATAAAAAATAAAACAGACTTCATGCTGTCAGTGTGAAAAAGGAAAATATTTATTCTTATCAGACAATGAAAAGTGTTTTGTTTTTTTTAGAATTTAAGATTTAAGTTGGATATTGATGGAAGGGTAAAACGATCTTCATAACACATATATCTGATTAGATATAAGTGATCATGTTATCTCCTGGCTTAAAAACTTTTAATGACTCTCTATCACATTCAGGATTAAATCTAAACTCAGTAGCATGTAAGAACCTCTATGAAATGGTGCCTGCATACATCTCCAGCCTCATCTTCTAATAGTTCCCCATTTTATTGCTTATACTTTTTTAACTATGCCATGTTGCTTAAACTTATATGTCTGTATAAATCATTCCTGTAGCCCCTTTCTCTTTTTATCTAGTCAACTGACTCCTACGTTTTTGCATAGCCTATTTCAAGTACCCCTCCTCTCTGAAGTATCTTTAACTGACAGATTATGTCAAATTCCTTTGCTTTTTATTCTAATAGCATCACATACCTTTCTTTTATAGCACTTATATTCAGTATACATGTATTTATTGCGAAATTATTTGATTATTGTCTGATTCCTCCACTAAATGTAAGCTATAAGATGGCATGGCCATGTCTACTTTTTCTCACACTGTGTATCTCCATCATCCAGCAGAAGAGCATATACTAGATGCTCAATAAATAATGGTTGAATGAATGAATACTTATCCTTTATGACAAATCTTTAATTTTCACATACCTATCTTATTGGACACATCTTTGTACATGTCTATTTACCCTATTACCTTAAAGGCAAGAAGGCTTTGATGAAATCACATACATCGTAAAGATGGAAGCACCAAGGACAGTTTTCATAGATTTGCATGCTTTCTCTATAAATGAGAAAAATTGGTCTCAAAAAGTTTAAAAGATTTGCCCAAAGCCACATGGCCAGTAAATATTCCAAATTGAGTCCAAATAAATTTTCATAACATAATAAATGTATTCATAAATGATGGCATCAATTCACAAAAAATTGTTCCAATGGATACTTATCTATTTATATGTCCTTTCTTCCATCAACGAGTAGCAGTGTGACATCTGACAGATTTGGATTTAAATCATGGTTTGTACCACATGCTAGCTGTGTGACTTTGGGCAAGTTACTCAGGCTTTCTTAGCTTCTATTTCTTCAATTTTTAAATTTATATAATTAAACTTATCTTGTGGAGTAGTTGTGAGGATTATAAAAGATAATGCATGAAAATGCCTAGCATTTGATAATGCCTAGCATTTCAGGTGGAGAGGAAGTTGGGGAATGGAGGGTGCCATATTAATGGTTAATGGTTACTGTACAAATATATACATTCTGTTACTGATTTGTATTGATCACACTGGGCCAAAATTCAAATAGTTGTATGGTCTGTTTTGTTTTTGTTTTTGTTTTGTTTGTTTTTTTTTAAAGACATCTTAAATTTTAAAATTCTAAATTCATTGAATCTACAACTTGTTCCATAGTCATATTATCTGGGTTGATTTGCTAACCTGGTTTCTCAATTTGCTAAGTAATGATGACAAATTAATTACATTGTACTTTCTATTGTTTTAAAGCATGGTTTAGTATTTAAAAAGACTATTGCCTTGTTTCTGTTCATAGTTTCAATTAACTGATGTTGGAGTAAAGATACAGGTTTGTAGTGTAGAAAAGCCCTGCTAATTGTTAAGCCACCACTCTTTGTAGCTGCTTGTTGATATTCTCTGTATTATTTGACTTGATGCCATTTTTAATGTTAATTTTAGACTTCGTTTTTTCCTTATTACACATTTTGTAGCATACTACACCAGTACTATAAAAGACAGCTTAGAATCTATGCCACCTTTTCTCCTTTCCTAATAAGGTTGTTCTCACAAGGATAATTTAAAATTGTTATTTGTCTTCAAACAACACCTTTCTTATCAGGAATCAGTATACTATGTATTCCATTAATTCGCACTATTGTATTTAATATTCAGACACACATAAACCAACACAGAAGTTGAGGATTTAGTCTGCTTTCTAAACAAATGCTACATTTGTAAATACTTAACACTAACACCTTTCTAGTTTGCAAGCAAAACTCACATCATGCTTAAAATATCTACTAGGTGCTATAATTGAAGGCAAAGAGGCCATCTTTTTGTTTAAATCATGGGGATAATTGCTCCGATTCTCCACTTCACTTTGCATGAAGCAACCAATTGAATGAAATTTCCACTGAAATATTCAGAGGGAAATAAAAAAAACAAAACAGTCAAAAATAAGCGTTAAGTATCTTTAAGCACAAAAAAGTAGTTTATTGCCTAAAATAACCAGTTACTTGGTTATACAACCTTGGTGCATTACCATATAGCCCTGGTGGAATTAGAATAAAGAAAAATAAACACCCCTTTAGCATGCCTATCGCACTACTTAGTCATATATACTCAGTGAGTTAGTAGCACACTAAAAATTCTCACTTTAATTTCTCATTTTGTATCTTGAAGTAAGTATATGTTGTTAAAATTTATGTCAGTACAGAATAAAACATGATTTGAGAGCAGTTTAGTAGTTCTGTTTATTTCAGCCAATTGTCACAAACATCTGCTTTGGACTTGGAGGAAAATTCTAGAGGTAGAAAACCAAGCAAGAACTAGAGTAATCTGATGAACCAGAAATATGATGATTAACTAGAAATTTTTTCACATATATCATTTTCATTTTGCTAGAACACAGCCTAGGAAGTCAGATAAACAAATGACAAGTGTGTAGGCACACTGAAAACTGGAAAAAAAAAAGTTGGTGTTAAATATTTACAAATGTAAAAGAGATCTGGGAAATCTTAAAGTCTGTGAAACTGGCTGTTTAAAAACACCCCTGAGGGCAAATGCTATCAAAATTATAATGAGAAACAAAATGGATCTTTAGCAATTCAATTTTCCCCTTCAAACTGGTGAACGAACCTTATTTCACAGACTTCTATTACTTAAAAAGCTTTCTAAAAATCTATTAATAGACTCACTTTACCATATAGCCAATCTGTACTAAAGTCATTTTATAAAGGTGGCTGTTTGCCTTATTCAGAGAAATATCAAAGGGGAAAAAAATTTTAAATCTATCTTTGCTTTTAAATAATTTTACTTGTTCAGTATAGTGGAGTAAGGACAAATGTTACATAAAAAATAAACTTCTGACTTGCTCCACTATAATTAAATCTTATCTCATCTGCTCTGACTTGGGTGGAAATGTTGAACAGCTGTCTGATCCCCTCTATTCTACCCCTCATATGAAATCTCTCCAACTATTTGAAGACTTGTGGTTAAGCTAACCCTTCAGTTCTCTCCTGCTTCTTTTGCCAGGGCAATTATATAAGACATTCAAAGGAATCAGTTTGGCTAGCTTATGCTGGCCCCTCTCTAAATACTCCATATCTCACTTGAGTCAGATAGGCTAAAACTGAATACATTATTCCACATGGAAAATGCAATAAAAACCTAACTAATGCAGAGTATACCAAGAAAATTACATTTCATCCCGTTTGTGTTATTAATGTATCTCTATATAAGATAATGTTCACCATTTATAACCATAGGGCTTTCTATTACTGGCTTTTTGACCTATGACTCCCACAAGCCCAACACAATTAATTGCTATACTTATACATAACAAATCCAGGACCATCTTGTACTCATTTCTGTAATCTGGTATTCCTCTGTAAGTGAGCTTGCCTTAAATAGATTTGTCTTATTTATTTTTACCCACTTCAGCTTGTCAAAGTAGTATGGAATCCCAATCTTATCCCACCTCCCCAAACCCCCATAATGACAAAGACAGAATAAATTGAACCTGTATAAATTCCTCAGAGAAAGTCTCAAACATGAGACACCTATTTGCTAGGTCTGCACACAGTCATGACACTAAGACATTCAACATTCCCCACTCTTCTTCCACTTAGTCACAGCCTAATAAAATCCAAAGGCTTGTTTCTAAATGCTCTTACCTGATTCTCAGGTCTCTGCTGATGTTCCAAGAATGGGAGGCAACAGCACAGGCTTAAATTGGAGTCAGCCCTATAGCCAGATGCTCTATGATGTGTCCTTCTAGAACTCATTGCACCTCAAAGCAGGTACTGTCTATAAATGTGTTCCCCCTGGAGTACAGCCTGGAAAAAAAACATATGACTTGGGGTGGGATAATGGTGGAACTGGGAAACAAAGCAACTCAATACAAGAGGAAGGGGAGGAGATGGGATGGGGGAAGAAGTTCCCAGAACCCGAAATCTCACCTTAACCCTTGGTCTCTGGGGATGCAGAGAAAGCTTTATGCTGGCTGTAATAAATTAAAAAGCAAAGAAACAAACAAACATAAACCACAGCAACTCTTTAGGTCAACTCTATCTCTTGGACAAGAGGAAGAGAATGCAGAAGAAAGGGTGAGGGAGACTCCACCCACTACAAAGCCTAAGCTTTGCATACTCCTCAGGCATGGAAGGGAAAGGAAAAATAGTCCTGAAGGGGAAAATAGGCTGAGTTATTCCCTCTTCTTCTATTTTCTCCGGGGATGTTCACTTACTTGTTCTTACTCAAATTCCTGGCATTCCGTCTCAGTACTGCTTCTATCCCTTGGTTGTTCCTAGCATAAATATATCCTTCACTCTCAGCAGAGACCTTCTGGGCCACCAGCCAATTGGCCATGTCCCCTCTATCAATAATTAGATTGTCCCTAATTATACAGCATTTAGTTGCTACAAATATCAACAGGAGTAATTAACTTGGACTGTGAACCCGATTGACAGCATCTAGTATGTCATAGCATTCAATACATATTAAGTCATTATTATGACTTAATATAGTCATATCAGAGTCAAATCAGTGTATTGTTATGTCAATGTAAGTTTGTGGTAAAACTTAAAAAAATAGATTACACCAAAGTGTTCGGGTTTTTGAGAGATTAAAGTGTTTACCAATTGAAAAGGTACTTGACATTTTAATTTCCATAGTATAGATGTAAGTAAAGTTAATTTGCAACTTTAAGCACTTGGATTTATGTGGAACAGAGTACAGCTGGAGTCTGATATTGGATTTTTGTTTTATTTATTTAAAAGTTATACTCCATATAATTCTAAAAAGGATTCAAGGCAGCTGACATTGAATTGGAGATGTGCACTATTGTCAATCATACATTAAATTATTTCATTCAAATATTTTAAAAAAGAATGATTCTACATATTTTTACCATTCCTATCCTTATTTAAATGCCTCCAAATATACTAACTAGGTTGAAAAACAGTTTTTATCCTTTTTAGAGAACATTTGGTGATGAGGGGGATTGCAAAGAATATTGCTGAAAAGGCATACCTCCATTCTAATGAATGGTGGCAGAACATTTTTCTCCATCAAACTAATGTGTTCCTATCTCCTGCCTTTTCAACTCTCCCCAATAATGTAATGTAATGTAATGTAATGTAATAGAAAAAAACATGTTCTCCCCATTAGAGGTAAATATCATTGCTACTATATGATGGTATATGATGGTGTCTTTTTTCCACATTGTCCAAAGATACCCTTTGAAAACATTTCCTCACATTAGCTGTTAGAATCAATTACGAAGACATGAAACTCATGATTGCTAGTGACCCTGGACTGAGTTAATAGTGGGCTATCAGGATTGTGGCTTATATGAATAAAAACAACGAAAATAGCATCCAATTTTATAGACAAGAGTGGTCAGTTTGAAGAAGAGCAAAATGTAAGAAAAATGGGAGAAAAAAATCCAGGTTAGGCAATATACTAGATGTTTTACATGTTACCTCATTAAATCCTCAAAATTCTACAAAGTGGATATCACTATCCCCATTTTGCAGATAAGAAAACTAAAGTTCAAAGAGGTTGAATACCCACAGCTAATTAGTGGCATAGCTCAAACTAGAATTGAAATCTGTCTGAGTCCAAAGGCTGTGTCTTTCTCAACACTCACCACTGTGGTAAAGGGAAAACATAAAATATAAGAACAATTGATCTCATAAAGACAGAGAGTAGAATAATGGTTACCAGAGTCTAGGAAGGGTAGTGTGGAGGGGGGCATAAAGTAGGGACGTTTAATGGGTACAAAAATATAGTTAGGTATTTAGATAGTATGAACAATATTTGATAGCACAACAAGGCAACTATTATAAACAACAAGTTAGGGCATACTTTAAAATAACTAAAAGAGTGAAATTGGAATGTCCCTACTACAAAGAAATGATAAATGCCTGAGGCAATTATCATTGATAATCAATTATCAATGATCCTGATTTGATTAATTTACATTGTACGCCTGTATCAAAACATTACATGTACCCTATGAATGATAGTATAAACTATCATGTATCCATAATAATTAAAATTTTAAAAAAAACTTTAAAAAAAGAATGAGGCACAAAAACAGAAGCTAATTTCCAACAGAGTGGCTACTCATTCCTTTCTGCACTGTTCTTACACTCTGCCCCAAAAATAAAACAAAATAATATGGAGTCTCTATTCAGTTCCAAAGTATATTTACATAGTTGAACTGCTTCTAAATAAATTATTTTTATAAAAGTTTATGATGATTTTTGCATTTATGCATCCATAAATAAGGGAAAAAATTAATTTTAATCACTAAGTCTTAGAACTGTTAGTTTAAAGCATTAAATATTATTAGTATTCCAAGTCCCCAAAGTTAGCCTGTGTGTTTCTAATATAATCATTTATTCTGCCACATAAACTCTTGGGATGCTATTCCAAAAAAAATCAAATTAACAAAAAACATTGTCAGGTAAATTATTAATATAAATGATTAAACATGAGCTGACATGGATGTAGCCTTAATATTCTAATACCAATGCATAATCAACTAAAGATCTTTATTGGCTCTGTACATTGGTTGATGGCTTGACGGATTTGGTGAATAACTAGAAGATTTTACAACAAGAGTATACATGTAATAATAATCAAATATTTCAATCTTTAATAACTTCCTGGGGTCATAAGCATGTCCAATCTGGAAAACAACTTTTATTTAATCTTATTGTTCCCTCTAGATATCACCTTATTTACTTTTCTTTCCTTAATCTAAAATGGTCTATATAAGCTTACTCCACTTTCTATGTAACTTCTCCCTATATATACCACTTCAGTTTTATTTCTGCTCCACTTCACTATGGCAACTGCTTTCTCAGAGTTTATCAATGATCTCCTTCTTAAGCAGTCCACATTCTCTCTTCGGAGTATGTTGTTATCCATCACCTTCACATTGAAAGTCTTTCATTGACCTCCATAATACTACCATGATTCTTTTTTTTCCACACACTCATACTTTGTTTACTTCACTGGTTATTCTTTCTTCTATACTTTTTTATGGAGTTAGATTTTTATGCTCTTGCCCTTTTTTATTTTTTTATCCTAGAAATTTCATTCATTTTCATGGCTTCTATAACATCTATATTGATGAAAGCTAAAGGTAGATCTTCAGGCTAATTCCAGTCTCATACTTCCTACTGAAAATGTTTATATGACTAGTAAGCATTACTATGGATTCCTCAAATCCAAATAGAAATCACTCATCATATTTTTCACATAAATATCCTTTTCCTAACTCTCCCCTCCCCAATTATAACATTCTCTCATCTGTGATTAATCACTTACCTTTACCCATTATGTCAAGTCAGTCACCAAGTCCTATCAAATTCTTCCTTTCTCACTCTTCTTATTCCTCTAAATCAACTGTACACACCTGTTTAAAGCAAGAGCTGGACTAACATGCAAAGCTGACACCAGCACTTTGCATTAGGCCTTCAGAATCTCACCAAGTCTAAATCTTATGCTTTTGCTCTGCTACTTGCTCTATCATGTCAGATCGGTTCATATTGACCACTTTTCTCTGCCAAGTCCCTTCAACTAAAGTATTAGTTTCAGGGAGCTAACATTTTAGATTTAACATTTATTCCCTTGCAGCACATAATTTCCATCTTTGCCCTTCTGATAAGACTGTATGGTGTACCTAGTAACCTTGCCATGCAATAAAGATTACTGATGCTTTGACATATTTCAAGAACTTAAAAACAATGTAATTCTACCGCCTGCCTGATTGCTTGAACTACAACTCCCTTGGAAACACAATCAGGGAAAAGTAGAATACATCATTCTCATCTTAACTTTTCTATTTAGCCTAGATCCCATTATCTATCATTTCAATTATTCTCTTACCAATTTCCTCACCTTTCATTTTCCATTGTCGTTATATAGCATTCAAATGATAAAATCCAAGCCATATATCAATCCAAATGTCCATCTATTTTGCCCTACTGTGTTGAGCTCCTCAATTCTATTGGAGAAAAATGACAAATTGGTCTAATGCAAAGTCTTGGTCTCTAATCTCAACTTGCTTCCAATGCCACCCAGTAATCTTCCTATCTTCCTCTCTTTATGACAGCTTTTTCCAACATTCTCTACTTTCCTACTATCACTATCCCTCTGGCCCATAGTCTCTTAAGACAATCTCACCTCCCACTATGTGGAGAAATTAAAAACTATTATAAGAGCATTCCTCAAAATCTCTGCCACGTATCTATAAACATGCATGCTCAGCACTTAGCTTTTCTTGTCTTAACTTGTCTATAAACATATCTGCTTGGAACTCAGTCTGTCTTTCTCTCATCCTTCTATCTCTGGTCTAAGGCAAATACTTCTACATATGCTATTGATCCTATTGTTTCCTGATGTCTCAGGGGTTGCCACCACTCCAACAAGTTCTCCACTCTAAGTGCACTCATGTTTGCATTCTTTCTCTCTCTTACCTCTGCCCTGTGTCTTTAAATTTTCTCTCTCTACTAGTTCCTTCCAACAACATTTGCTTAAATCTTTATCTTAAAAAACATGGCTCCCCTTGATCTTATGCCTCCTCTATTTACTGCAACATTCATTGCTTCTATATATTAGCCAAGTTTCTTTAAACAGTTGTCTACACACATTGTTTCAATATCCAACCCTCAAATTCACTAATTTAATATAATTTTCTTTTTATCCCATTGAATGAGTGAAATTGCCAAAGTCAATGATGACCAAATTATTGCTATATCCAATGGTCACACTGACCTGTCCCTCTTACTTCTTTTGGTGGCTAAGACACTATCCTGCTTTTCCTCCTATCTATACATGTCGCGCCCGCCTCGCCAGCAAGGAAGACGTGGCAACTGGAGTTCTTCTGACAGTGCTTTAATGGGGTTCCCTTTAGACTTACATGATGCGGAATACCCAGCCTGGCAGCACGCAGGCTGCTATATACCCTAGAAGCACAACCCCTAAGCTGGGATAGGCCGCTCAGCTGTCAAGCCGCCAAAGCATTGGTCCATAGTAGGATCCTTCATTTGCATGCTTGCGCCACAGGGTAACCGACAATTGCGCGTGCGCTGAACTTGTTTACTGCTCTAGGCAGAGCCAGAAACAGGCGCCATCTTGTAATGGCGTTGACACCGCGCCCCACATCTCCCCCTGTTTTATTAATTTAATGAGAGCTGAGCAACCGTTCAGCACCGTCCTTCGACCGTGCGATCAAGGTTGCAGAGCCTCATTATCACCAGCAACCACCTTACCTCGTGCAATGAGCAAAACTCGGAGGTGTGCAAAGGCTGGCTGTGGGATAGGAGACATGCCTTATCTGGTGCAATGGGAGAGATCCCTCAGAGTGCAAAGGCCATGTCTGCTAAAATACCTGGGGGTAGGAGCGGGTGCAACCCAAAACTAGGCTAACCTTTTAGCATGGTCAACCACACCTGTGTAGGCTGTCCCAGTTCAAGCGCAGCAAATGCCTGTGCCAATACCACATGGTCCCTCTGTCTCTGGGCCTGCAGCCTACAGATGGCCCACAGCCCGCCGCCAGCCGCAGCAAGCAGCAAGACGGCCGTGGCTGCAAGACCGAAACAGAGTCACAGAGCTAGGAGCTTCAACAGGAACAGGAATGTATCTAGGCAAGCGGGTAACAATGGCAGAGGGGTGAGACGTGGCATTCCAACACAATGTATAATTGCACGTATTAGAGGAACAGTTCACATGTGTACCAGAGGGTTTTTCCGTGGATTCCACCCAGATAAACGGGGGCCAAACACAGACAGGTGTAGGGGCAAAGGTCGCGTTTCGCCCTCCCGCAATCACCCTCACAGAACCCTCAAAAGAGTCGCTAAGATTCCATGCGAAACTAGCATTCCCTGCCATACCCCCGGCCACTATGGACAGGGGAGCCAAGTCTGTGCAGCTTCCGTTAACCCCACACAAAACACAAAGTCCCCTTCAAGGAGAAGGATCTATTTCCCTCCAGTTTACTACTCTGCGTGTCCAACGGCAGGTACGCAGTGCCCAGGGAAACATTAGTAGAAAAGAGGCGGGGGAAAATTGGTGAGTTATGTGTCACAGGCATCGGCAGGGGAAGTACTGACAGGATCCCCCAGCGTGGCTCCGCTGCCATCCTCGCGATCATCCATGCTGTCGTCAGGAGGAGTAGCCAGCACGTCTTCATGCTGCTCCAGAGGCTGCTGCACCGTTCTAGTCAGCCGCGTGGGCACCCAGATGGGATTGTCCTGGTCCTGTGGAAAAATACAAATAGCTCCCCTGGATCTCATTATTACTGGATCCGGGCCTTTCCATAGATTAGACAACACATCTTTCCACTTCACTAATTCTTTCTGTGGCGGAGCAGGCGTGACATGCCTGTCTGCTGCCGAACGTCCCTTGACATCTAAATTTAAAAAATTTAAAGTAAAGAGAGCAAAGGAGAGGCGTCCTTTGGGTGATAGCCCTAGCTGTAGGGCATCTCCCCCCTTTTGTTTTTGTAAGTACATTTTGAGCGTGCCGTGAGCACGCTCCACGATGCCTTGCGCTTGAGGGTTATAGGGGAGACCTGTACGGTGCTCCACACCCAAGCGAGTGCAAAACTGCTGAAAATATTTTGAGGTATAAGCCGGGCCATTATCTGTCTTAATAACCTGGGGCTTGCCCCAGGCTGCCCAAGCTTCTAGGCAGTGAATGATAACGTAACTTGCCTTTTCTCCAGCCAGAGGCGTGCCATGAAGGACGCCTGAGCACGTGTCAACAGACACGTGAACATACTGAAGCTTCCCAAAAGATGGGACATGAGTTACATCCATTTGCCACAGTTGTAGAGGACGCAAACCCCTAGGATTTACGCCCGTATGAACAACGGTGCGAAAAGGAGCACAATTTGGACATTGCAGTACAATCTCACGAGCATCTGCACGTGTGATGTTGAACTTAAGTCGTAAGGTTTCGGCTGGCACATGATAAAGTTTATGAAAGTCTATGGCGGCGGCGTGGCCATCAGACACCCAGAGGGCGCGAGTGGCGTGATCTGCCATAGCATTTCCCGCAGCCATAGGTCCAGGTAACAAGGAATGAGCTCTGATATGCTGAGTGGAAAATGGGTTTTTCCTATTTTGAATAGTATTCCTAATTTCTGTAAATACAGAAAAGACAGTACTCTTGGCAAGAATGTGAAAGGAGTTCTCTAACTGTTTAACTGCATTGACCACATAAAAGGAGTCTGAGATGATGTTGATAGGTTCAGTGATGGTACTGAGAACCAGACCGACTACCGCACACTCTACTAGCTGAGGAGAAGAATAGTTAAACTGTTTTGTATACACCTTGTCCTGAATGACATAGCTCCCAATACCTGTCTTAGAGCCATCGGTATACACATCTAAGGCATCAACCAGAGGTTGCAGCGAAGTTACTCTTGGGAAAATAAGCTCGTTCCGCATTGCAAACTGCAGTAAGGCATGTCTGGGATAATGGTTATCAATGCTCCCCGGAAAGGTGCATCTCAATATGGCCCATGCATCAAGAGTGGCACATAAGGTGTTCACCTGATTGGCAGTATATGGGCAAATCAGGCTATCAGGGTGACGTCCAAAATGGGACACAGCCAAACTAATACCCTTTAAAGCTATCTCGGCCACACAGGTAGGATAGTGGCCAATCACCTTTCCTGGAGAGGCTTGAGGATGCACCCATAAAAGGGGGCCATCCTGCCAAAGCACTGCCGTAGGGAACGTAGGAGAAGGGAGTACACAGAGGGAGAAAGGATCATGGTGTTGAATGCGCACTAGTTGCACCTTTTGAATGGCTTCTTCTACCTTATGAAGAGCCCTTAGGGCCTCAGGAGTCAAAGTTCTAGGAGACGTGATGTGTGAGTCTCCCTCTAGAATCTGAAATAATAGCTTCAGTTCTGCTGTGGTAAGACATAGGAAAGGTCGAAGCCAATTGATATCTCCTAGTAGCCTTTGGAAATCATTTAATGTTTTTAAGGCATCTCTTCGGATGGACAGTCTTTGGGGCACGATTTTGTCAGGGAGAATGCTACTACCAAGAAACGCACCCACTTCTCCCTCTTGCACCTTCTCAGGGGCGACCAGCAAGCCTTTTTCCCTTAAGTGAGCCTGAAGGGACGCATAAGCCTGGCGAAGTACGCCATCATCACAATGACACAAGAGAATATCATCCATATAGTGTATAATTTTTACCTTTGAAAACTTCTGCCTAACCGGCTGGATAGCCGAGGCCACATAAAGTTGGCACATAGTGGGACTGTTAGCCATGCCCTGAGGTAAAACCTGCCATTGATATCTTGCATCAGGCTGCTCATGGTTTATGGAAGGAAGCGTGAATGCAAATCTGCTTTTATCTTGTGGGTGCAGGGGAATAGAGAAAAAACAGTCTTTGATGTCCAAGATAATTAGACTCCAATGTTTAGGCAAAGCAGAGAGAAGGGGCAGTCCTCTTTGAACAGGCCCCATAAGCTGCATCTGGGCATTAATTGCTCTAAGGTCATGCAACAGTCTCCATTTACCAGACCTTTTCTTAATCACAAAAATAGGGGTATTCCAAGGAGATTGAGAGGGTTCAAGATGCCCAAGAGTAAGCTGCTCTTGCACTAGATTATGGGCCGCGAGTAACTTTTCAGAGGGTAAGGGCCACTGAGGTACCCACACTGGCTCCTCTGTTTTCCAGGGTATGGGCAGAGGATCCCCAGTGGCCCCTAAGAAAAACCCAGCCCTTGCCTAGAGGGTCGTGGCACAGGCTCTATAGGTTCAGTTCTTCCCTGCAAGTTCCTCCCAAGCCCTTTACCTGGGACACAGCCCATGCTTTTCATCAGCTTTTGACTTTGAACAGAATAGTCATTAGTCAATTTGAAGTCCAATTGCCATAGCAAATCTCTACCCCAAAGATTCACAGGCAAAGGCAGAACATAAGGTTGAAAACTACCCTCTCTACCCTCCTTATCCTTCCATTTCAGGGTCTGGGCGCTGATCACTGGAGAGGATGCATATCCCAGTCCCTGCAGAGTCTGAGCTGAGGGGGCCAATGGCCACGTTTTTGGCCACCAGCGTTCAGAAATTATACTAGTGTCAGCTCCTGTATCTAGGAGGCCTGTAAATGTCTTTCCTTGTATGGTTAAGTCCATAGTAGGACGTTCATCTAAATTCAATAACAAATATGCACAGTTTCCTCCAGAGGAGCCAAAACCTTTTTCTCCTCTGATTTTTTGTTTACTAGGGAATAAAGAATGGAGGCTAGGTAAAATTAGCAACTGTGCTATCCGGTCTCCTGGATATATGGAAACTATGCCTCTAGTGGAAGAGCAAAGAATTTTTACTTGCCCTTCAAAATCTGAATCAATAACTCCTGGGTGAATTATTAATCCCTGCAGAGGTGATGAAGACCTGCCAAGGACGAGTCCTACAGTATTATCAGGTAACGGCCCCTTAAAATCAGATGGGACCGGTTGGCACCCCATGAGGGGGGTTAATACTGTTGTGGTGGTGGCACAGAGGTCCAGTCTTGCGGAACCTTTAGTGGCTCTCCTTGGCTCCCTGGAGGCGCTAGGAGCGACCTCTCCTGGGTATTCCCCTGCATGGCCCCATATATTTGCGGGCCCTGGGGTCGGGGGCCCCGCCATCCGTTTTTTTGCTTAGGTACAGGTTTTCCATTTTGATCCCGAACTATGGGATTTCCATCCTTATCCTTCATCGAGTGACATTCAGAAGCCCAATGTCGCCCCTTGCCACAGGTAGGGCAGATGCCTGGCTGTTTGTTAGAGGAGCTCCCTTGCTTAGGAGGTGCTCTACATTGCCTTTTAAGGTGCCCAGGTTTGCCACAACTGTAGCAATTGCGTTCCTGCTTTGCTTGAGCTGCTAAAACAGCGGCCGCCAGGCCACTACTGGTCAGGGGGCCCCCTATCTCTCTGCATGCTTTTAGCCAGGCATTAAGGCCTTTGTTCTTCCAAGGGGCAATTGCATTACGGCATTCCGTAGTGCACTGCTCAAAGGCAAGCTGCTCAATGAGCGGCATGGCTGTATCTAGATCCCCAAATACCTTTCCTGCTGCCTCTACTAGCCTAGCTACAAAGTCTGAGAATGGTTCAGCAGGGGCCTGGACGATTTTTGTCAAGTTACCCTTGACCTCCCCACGATTGGGCAAGCTCTTCCACGCCTTGATGGCTATGGAGTTGATCTGGGCATATACCTCCTCTGGGTAGGCGACCTGATTGTTGACCCACTGCCCCTGCCCTGTGAGCATGTCAAAATTCCATGCTGGTTGCCCGCGCTGGGCGTTTCTCCGGGATTGCTCCATGCACTCTTCCTGGTTAATGGACTTCCAATCTAAATACTGACCTGTAGTCAGTACTGCCTTGACGAGCTGACTCCAATCTCTGGGCGTCATTGATGTATTGCCCAGTCTCTCTACCAAAGATAAGGTGTAGGAGGCCCCGTGTCCCCAGTTTCGGACAGCCTCCGCCAGCTCTTTCAATTGCTTGGCGTTCACTGGCTCCCAGCCCCTTTGATTATTATTCTCAAAGACAGGAAAGGTAAGGAACAGCTCTTTTCGCTCTTCAGGGTGGATGAATGAGTCACCCTGCCGTGCACCTCTCTGCCTGGGGCGAGCGCCTAGTTCCTCATAAGGCGGGGCATACGGAGGCGGGCGGTACCACCCATTCCTGTCTACTTCCTGAAAACCTTGTACCTCTTTCTTTTCTAGTTCCTCATCTGACTCTGGGCCCTCTCCGCACTCTGACTCAGAGTCAGCAGTGTCCGACAAGTGAAGATTGTCAAAATCTGGTAAGGGGTCACAATTAGGCAGATCGGGCTGCGCTTTCCCTCCCTGCATTTCCTTTTCTAGAGCTCTACATTTTCTTATTCCCGCGGTCCCTCCCCTACTGCTTCTCTCCGAACTTGCGTCTTGCAAGTCATCTAAGGCTTTTTGGCTAGCCGCTACGCGCGGGCCTGAGCTTTCATCATGCAGGCACTCCATAATTAGGTTGTGAACAAGGAGAGTGCCTGGCCTCAGAGTCCCCGCACTACGAAGGTCCCGTCCTAACTTTCCCCAAGAGGGAATAGTCAAAGAACCCGAGTGGAGGAACCAAGGAGCTACATGGTCCACCTCCTTCAAAAATTTTATGAGGGTCTTTTCCTCGCAGTGCACTCCTTGTGATGATAAAAGATCTCTTATAGGCCACATAAAGCGCCGCAGTGGAATATTACCCATTATGGAAGCGGGGGGTTTTGGCTGTCCCACACGTCAGTTCTGAACTCACCTCTGTCGAGGTCGTCTCCGCTGGTGCTTCAAAGTTGTTTCGGTTCCCGGGTTTCGGCACCACTTGTCACGCCTGCCTCACCAGCAAGGAAGACGCGGCAACTGGAGTTCTTCTGACAGTGCTTTAATGGGGTTCCCTTTAGACTTACATGATGCGGAAGACCCAGCCTGGCAGCACGCAGGCTGCTATATACCCTAGAAGCACAACCCCTAAGCTGGGATAGGCCGCTCAGCTGTCGAGCCGCCAAAGCATTGGTCCATAGTAGGATCCTTCATTTGCATGCTTGCGCCACAGGGTAACCGACAATTGCGCGTGCGCTGAACTTGTTTACTGCTCTAGGCAGAGCCGGAAACAGGCGCCATCTTGTAATGGCGTTGACTCCGTGCCCCACATATACAGCTACTGCCTCTCTGGCTTTTGTGTGTGTGTGTGGTGGGGTGCCTCTACTTCCTTCAAAATTCCTTTAAATGTTGGTGTTTCTTAGTGTTCTATCCTCAGCCCTTGACTTTTCTCATTTTATATCCTCTTCTTTATGTGATCTTATTCCTATATGCTAATAAATCATAAATTTCTTCTCCAACCCAGATATCCCTTCCTATTAGATATATTCCACTTGAACTTGCCTCAGACTACTTCATTGAACATATCCAAAATGGAATTTATCAACCTCCATATCCAACCCCAAACTGTGAGAACTGCTCCTCCCACTTTGTTTCTATTTTCAGTAAATAGACTCTTCATCTACTTTGTTGTCTTAACTCAGAAACCTAGATGTCAACCTTAATTCTTTCTTCACCAAACTTCTTACCACTGCCTAGATATGGCCAGCCTTTTCACAATGTTGTGCTTTTTCAAATAGTGCTTCCTGCACCTATAATACCTTCTCTTCTTCCTCTTTGCCTAGGACATTTCCTACTCATCTCATCCAGATTTATTCTTGCTGATATGATATTAAGTACTCCTCTAGGACTTCACTCTCCTGACCTTCCATAATTGCCTATATAAATTTGCCGTGATAATTACTCCATCGTTTTATTCATTTTTTTCAGGTATTTTGGTTTTTTATTTCAAAATACTAAGGGGATACAAATGTTTTAGGTTACATAGATCGCTTCTGTAATGCTTGAGTCCCAGCTATAGGTGTGCCCATCACCCAAATAGTGTTCTTTGTATACATTAGGTAGGTTTTCTCTCCTTCCCTACTTCTACCTCCCCCTACTTGATTTCCACTGAGTTTCACTTCCCTCTGTGTAGATGTGTGCTCATGGGTTAGTTACAATTTAATAGTGAGTATATGTGGTGTTTGCTTTTCTGTTCTTGAGATACTTCATTTAGGAGAATGGTCTCCAGTTCCATCCAGATTATTGCAAGAGGTATTAATTCATCTTTTCTATGACTAAGTAGTACTCCATGGTATACATATACCACATTTTTTAATCCACTCATGAATTGATGGGCACTTGAGTTGATTCCATATCTTTGCAACTGTGAATTGTGCTACAATAAACATTCTAGTGCAGGTATCTTTTTTATGAAAAGTCTTCTTTTCCTTTGGGTAGTTACTGAATAGTGGGATTACTGGATTGAATGGTAGTTCTACTTTTAGTTCTTTAAGGAAACTCCATATTGTTTCCCATATGGGGTTGTACTAATTCGTCATCCCACCAACAGTGTATAAATATTCCTTTCTGTCTGCATCCATGCCAATATCTATTGTTTTTGAACTTTTTTTATTTATTGTTTTCAGTATATTATGGGGGTACAAATGTTAAGGTTATATATATTGCCCTTGCAGGGATCATTTCTATAGTCCATTATTCAATTTTTTATGTTCTCCAGAAGACTGTAAATAATGTGAAGGTAGACGCTTGTGCTTCAGTCATATTCATACTCATGTACTTAATACAGTACAACATTGACATTTAAAAAGAGTTATTGAATAATTTTTTTAAAGATTAGCAGAATAAAGAAGGCAGACAGAAAGTAAAACTAGAGAAAATTATCAAGGTTTTGGTAGGAAAATGTAGAAATGTCCAATCTATAGAAAATATAGATCTTTCCTTCATCTCTCAGCATTAACACCTTTTAGTCACTTTTTATGTGATTATAAAAAGTATGTTCACTGTAGGACTATGGGAAAATACAGATCTTTTTTTAAAAATAATATCCCTTCACTGAAATAATGTTGCAAAAAAAAGAGGGAAAAAATAATATCCCACAATGGTTTCATTATTCTTGGATTATTTTTAAATATCTTCATAATAGAAAATTATGAATATTTGATATACTCCAGTATATACTATGATTATTATTCCTCAAGAACTCTTAGAGACTCTATAATCTTTTTCACATAGTTTTCATTCTCATGGGTTTCTTTTTTTCAATGTAATGGGAGAAAAATTGTTCGTGATCAACAAAGAACTGTCCTGCTTTAAACTTAAGTACTTGATTGTCCCTCAGCAAAGTCTTTCATAATCATAGAAGACAAGTGATCAGTATCTCCCTTTTCTCTACATAAACCCTTTTCATTTTCTTGCAGGCAACAATTACATTATCCCTTATCCTTCTCTTCTTCAGACAGAATAGTCTTAATTATGTTAGGGCCTAGTCTCCATCTTGTTGATTTTTTAGGTCCATTTTCAGTTTTGCCAGGTCATAAACCAAATAGAATGCTATTTCCAAAAAGCAAATAAGCTAATGAGCCATTCGATAATAATAAAAGAGATATCCAGCTTAGAAGATGAGAACCTGCATTTTAACAAAGCTCCAGGAATGATTTTGTCTTTTCCAATCCTCTATTCAGACCCACAAACAGGCAACGTCTTTTCTTTTTCTTATTAATTCATGCCTGAAAATGAAGGTGTTCAGGGATTAAAAAACACTCATGAATTACTCATCATATACGATTTCAAGCTCTTTATCAATGTCACTCTTCTTTTTCACAGACATATTTCATGAAAAGGCAACATTTTAAAGATTAATAATAAAGGATTTCTGCAAGCTGATTGATTTGCTGCTGACTTACTCTACTTGGTTGAGGCTGATTTCTTTTTCCCTAAACTTCCATAGCTACCTACACCATAGAGACAAAAGTTTTTCATCACTCCATAAACTTTCTTATAGATGGCTCTTCACTAAGTTTATTAACCAACTCAAAAATTTTGGCAACATTATTTCCAATTAATTGATATTATACTCCACTTGACTTTTCTCCTCAGCTTTATTATGCAGTGCCCACAGGGGAGGACAATATCCTGGCCTCCTGTGAGCCAGGCTGGTTTATATCTTTCTTGCCTGTCTGTCACCCTGGAAAAAAAAAAAGGATTAGAAAGGCAGAGGAGGTGTCCTGTAGTTGTTAAATGTCTTTTACTACTATAACCATCCCATGTTCAACAATGCCTGAAGAAAATAGATACCATATGAAAAAGGACATTATATTAGACTAAACTAGTGTGTTTAGCTAAGTTATAAATAAGGAAGATAGGCTTTTTGGCCTTGTACTTTTGTATTCTTTCTTTCTCTCTTCTTTTCTAGCCCTTGCCCTTATGATGCTTAGGCCCCCATTGCCTTTGTATTAATATTAATATCATCTCCCCAACTGCCCATGTTCCCCACCCAAACCCATTTGTCTGGAAGAACCATCTATGCTCTGGACCTTTCTCCTCCTATTTCTCACTAGCCACCCCTAACTGTAGTGTTCTTTCCTCTCAAGGACTTCCTAGGAGATTGAACTTGATTTGAGAAAATAACTAACAATAAGATATTAATAGATAATAAAGGCCTAATGAGTTTCCACTCTGAGACAGAAAATAAGGACCATGATAAAAGCCTTCCTTGTCTTAACTCCAAAGTGTGGTATTTTCAGGCACTGTGAATGACTTTTGAGAGATAAATTTGGGGCTTTCTCTGATACCCCTTAAATTATATCCCACAGACATCAGCCAGAATCTCTTGAGCTTCTGCTATAGATTGATAGCAGCCATACAGTCTCATTTTTATCTTCTTTTTATCCTTACTTTTCAAATCCCATCCCCTGTCAGATGCAATCAGTGACAGAAAAGGACCTCTATAGTTTATCAAATACTGCCTGGGGACTTCTCTTCCCTTTCTTTTCCTTCCTAATAATGTGATTCTCCTTGTTTGGCAAGTGCTTAAGTGCCTGGACAAAGAAGCCTGTGTTATTAATTATGTATATATATTCAGGAGCTTCTGCAATGAGCTCTTTTTATAAACTGAAAGAATAAGCAAACCAGTAAAAGGATCATGTTGGTTAGCACTCAGGGGCAAATGGACCCTCTGGGTTCAGTGCTCCTTTCAATACCCCAGTCCTGGAAATACCCAATTAGTGCTTGTGCATTGCAGGAAAGGCCAAATGGAAATGTGCCTTGCCAGGCCTCTGTACAACCCTTGGAGAGCTACTCACTGCTACACTAATCAAATCATTAGGCTGCACTCTGCAACTTACATGCATGCTAGAGATGGCATTTTAAAATGTTAATACCATGGATAAATGCAAGCCCATTTGAGAACTGCTCATATGCTCAATTGAAAGCACTCAAGTTCAAAGTATGTTTAATTATTTCCCATAAACACAATTTTGAAAGTTTTTTGCTTATTTCAAGTGAAGAAAATCCATTTTCTCCCCACTGTTATTAACTCAAATAGTGTATGGGAAAAGATTTTATTTATTTTTATTTTTTATTACCTTACCTCAAATTTGTCTAGCTTTAGATTTGTCTTTAGATTTGTCTAGCTTTAGTGATCATATAACACTAGTCATAGAAATTCTAAAACAAAAAGTCATACAAATCATCCAAACAGGGTTTTTGAAGGAAAAATTTTTGTTAGTTTTAAGATCAACAATTTCTCCTTGGTGACGAGTTAAAGAGAATTATTTTATAGATTATCACCCACTGCTTTTAAAATTACTTCTGTTTTTATTCTTGCCATGAATCACTATTAGCTTTCCATTTCCCTTTCTATGTCTAGGTCTCTTTTCTCCCTCATACTCACAGCTACACATTAATTTACAGTCTACATTGTCAAAGCCTAAATGATCATTTTTTGAAGCTGCTGCAACCAATGTCCCTTGTATTTTCTGAGTCATTGGAGTCAGCAAGAGGTGCTAGGACCCTTCTTGCCTATCTGCCTAATTAAATGACCATGCACCGCATCAGAAATTGCAATAAGTAATCACACAGAAAATGCAAAAGGTATCAATGTCTTGGGAGAGGGTGAACAAATAGTCAGAGATGATGAACCATGTTTCCCTTGGATTTTACCTGATATTTGTATTTAAATGAACAGCTTCTTAAAAGCCATCCATCAGTTTGTACCTGAGATCTGGTGTGCATTTTGCAGCAACATTTCTTAGTACCTAGGAAAAGGGAATGATATATTGCTGCAGTAAAAATGAAAATGCTAATGTGCATATGAGTAATGTTCTTCTCCTTTGAATAGTGTATACTAACTCAGGCTATATGCAATCATTTACTGATGCATGTACTGATTTAAAATGTAATATCCATTAAAATTAATAACCTATTCAACATTCCTGGGGAAGATTATGGCCGTGAAAACAAATGTTATTGTCTTTCTTGAAGAAATATTCCCCAAATAGTGAAATCTCTTAGATTTGCAATTAAAGTAGAAATCTGTAGTAGGCTCTGATTTGAAAAATACTTTACAAAACATACAAATTGCCTGGCTCAAAGTTTTATCCCAATAAGCTCAGTGCATACACAAACAGGTATTCCAAGGGCTTCCCTATATGAGTAATGGATGAGATTCAAGCTTTCATTTTAGTTGGTGGTTTTGAATATCCAGCCTGGCAGAAACTTATGTGCTTTTAGAAGGAACAGCTGTTTTAAGGGTAAATATAATGTTTAATTGGTTTCTGGATATTATTTTTTGTTCCCATGAATGTAGTCCCTGCGCTGACTTAAAGGGTGGACTCTGAAGTGAGAAGCAGAGAGGTCCAAGGGGAAATAGAATGGAAAAATAAGGACCACATGTATTCACCAGCAAATTGGTATTAACTGATCAACGCATAAGTGGACATATAGGAATAACATCTATCAGGTGTTGGGCAGGTGTGGGGGGAGGGAATGTGTATATACATACATAATGAGTGTGATGTGCAACAACGGGGGGTTCGACACACTTGAAGTTTTGACTCGAGGGGGGAGGGGGCAAGGGAAATATATGTAACCTTAACATTTGTACCCCCCATAATATGCTGAGAAAAAAAATAAAAGAACAAAAAAAAAAGAAGAAGAAAAGAGAAGCAAAGAGCTCAGAGGTGAAAAGTAGGTGGAACCTAACACAAGTGAGACACAGTGGCCTTGTTGTAAAGGCATTTGGGGGGACAAAGGATGATACTGCTGAGCAGTATTCACCACAGAGAAAGGATCAATGTAAGACAAGAGGAAAATATGGGGCTTGGAGGAGGATCCACACTATTCAGGGGCCTTTGGCAAGGAGGAGTGCACAACAACAAAATAAATAAATAAATAAAATAGGACACTCAGTTCCCTCTCAACCCCTACGTTTTACCTCCTTTCCTCTACATGCAGAGTAATAGAAGAAAATCACTTAACTGCATCGTACCTACTATTTCATACCCTATAATACTGGTCAAAGAAGAAAGTATTCCACATCTAAATTAGGTACTCCTTAAAAAGTCCAATCTGCATTATGTGATCAATAAATACTTGTTGACAAGAGTATAAAGTTTCAAAAGAAATCACAAGCTCCAAACTGAATCCTCACACTGCCATTTTGCCCCTCTGGCTTTGTCTTCTCAAGTTACAAACAGGGTCTACACCCTAAAGTTGTAGGAAAAATCTAATGTCTCATACTTGTAAAGCAGTAATAACAAAAGGACCTAGGGATAAAGCAGTCCACAAACCAGAATCCCTTGTTTCTGAATGTACCTAAAAGCTCAGTTTACTGTAAACAGATATGAAGTTCTAGAGAGAAATAGACAAAACAGTTCATTATTCATCACTGAAGGCAGTCATAAAAAGGGACACATTTTCATTAACATCAGGTTAAGTCATTAGAAAACCTGAGCTACTCAATTCATATTCAATGCTTGCTCTGCTCTGCTTTGCTAAGTGAATACTGTGGGAGTGGGTAGATTGCTGTTAAATATGATTCCAGTTTCTTTGTGAACCCAAACCAAGAGCTCAAAACTTCAGAGGTAGTTAATTTTGACCAACTTTTTAGCAGGATAAAGTTTTGAGTTCAGCTCAAAGATTTCAGATGTCTTAATAATCCATTTTATCAAACAATAACTTAGAAGTTGTAAATTCTTACCATATTCACTTTTCTCCAGTGTTACCCTATGATTATGACAGTTACCATTGCTTTCCATCCACCCCATTCCCTGTCCCTTCATTTTCACATCTTTCCTGAAAGGCACATGCTCCAAACTATCTCCTTCACATATAGTTGAAATCTCATCCTTAGGAATTCATTAAATTAAGGGTTTCAAAGCTTGCAGGTTTCAGCAATTCCCTCATCCCCAAATAAAAATGTTATTATTCCTAAGGAGGGTCAAGAGATTATCTTTCTGCAGTCATCAGTTATTTTTTTTTCCTCTAATACGTGCAATTATATCATCAGTTATTAATACCATAGTACTTTATCAACTGTGCTTACAAATATGACCACTAGTTGAGAGAACTACACTCTAAGTTGGAAAGTAGCCCTAGGGCAATATTGCAGCAGGAGAGGATATTAAAATAAAGGAGAGAGGAAGAATACTTTGTTTACTTCATTTGCCATTTTGTCAAATATTGTTCCTGCCTATAGACATGGATAACAGATGAAGCAAAATTCGAATAAAGGCAGAGTAAGAGTAAAATTAGGGACATGGGTATAGAGATTAATATTAGTGTCCTAAATAAATGAAGGGCACTTATTGCATGGATAGAATAGAATGTGAAAATGATGCAGAGTGAAAGATAGAGATTTGAGTTAGAGAGAAGAAAAAGTTGCAGAGGCTGATTATATAAATATCTGCTTGGCAATGTCAGTGTAAGTACTGTTGAGAGGTAAAGTGATGAAGATGGCATTTAGGACTTAAGGATATTAGAAATTGTTAGGAAGTGTGATAGAGGTTTATAAAGAATCTCAACTTCCTTTGGTGACACTTGATTGCCTAGATATAGGAATATAGAAAACAGAAGGGTCAGATTACTAATGACAAAATATCATATATCTCACCTGAAAACCACAATTGAACAATGGCTTTTCAAATGTAGACAGAGAAGAAATAATTAATATCGATAATTTAAATTGCCCCCAAACTCTCACACTTGAAGTAAACCTTTTAGATAAAGTACTATTATGATCTATATAATAGTGTCAGGAAAATGACTAGCTCTATACCACTAAAATGAAGAGTAAGAGATGGTATATTAGTTCCTAATAGCAAAATCAGCCTTGAAAACTAAGTTTCACTGTTCTGAGTTATATTGATTTAGCCAAGGTTTTAATTATAAAGCTATATCAAATTGTCTTAAGGCTAAAAACACCTCGAAGGGCTTGGTGAGTTAGAATAGTGATGATTATTTTAAATGGTCATTAAAAGCAACATTAAGACCAATTCTTTTGAAATTTATAAAAAAGAAAATACCATACGCCCTTTAGCAAAACTAGAAGATTACAAATGTCTTTCAATGGTAAAGTGAACCACATATTTAACTTAAAAATATATGTGGAAATTCTTAAATTATGTTTGGTCAAAATATGGGTAATGGTCCTAAGATTCATCAGCAAATTAAGAGAGACTGACATATGAGAAACACAGGGTTGATTTAAAACAAAAGACAAGACCTCACTGTATTTGGTTCACCAGCAATTAGCTTTCAAACAAGCTGTATGATCATTACCATAACATGCACTGAGAAGGAACTATCACAACAAACCAATAAAATTTGACCAAAAGAAAAATAATTTGGCCATTAAGCAAAATCTCTAACACAGTTTAAACATTAAATAGCAATTTCACTTTTTACAAAGCACTTTCACAAACATTGACTCTGTTCATCATCACAGCAACCCATTTAAGATTGGCTCTCCATAGACTAAGTAGTGTGCCCAAGGTCACAGCAACAGAGCCAGAACATGAAACCTGATCTTCAGTTCCCAAGTCCCTCTAACTCTGTTGTTCCACAGTTATCTCTCAATAGGCACAGTAAAAAAAAACCTTACACAAAACAAACAAGTACGTAGCTTTAGCAAGAGGAGAGAGAAATTTCTAGGCATCATCCTGGTAACTACAGAGGGTTCAAAAACCTTGGTTATAGATCATGTTCCAGTGACAATCTACAAAGTGACATTTAGAGATACTATTTCATCTTATCAGGATATTTCTAGTCCAAAAGAAAATCACTGTAATAATATTGGGCAACCGATTTCATGTTATGAAGAATTTACACCAGATTATTCTGAGGGTTTTTAATTTATGTTTAGATCACCATAACAACAATTGCATAAATCAAATAACAACTATTTTCCCATTTTTGCTAAACAAAAGTAATACAGCACCCTTTTAGGAGATAACTTCTTCTTGGGTGCTTGTATTAATGTTTGGGTCCAGATAGGGGGTAATTCATCCATTCTAATCATTAATAATTCAAGAAGACTAAGGGGTCCAATGACAACTCTGCCCTTTACTATTTGTGACCTTAGATGAGTGACTTCACATCTGTAGCCTTTACTTCTTTCACTTGTGAAATGAGGATTGTAGTGGGGATGAATGGCTATAGGTTTTAAAATACATCATCCACATAATGCCATTTTTATAAAATTAATTATTTTTCTAGTCCGAGGATCAGAGAACAAACTCACTCTTTAGTATAAACAGAATATAGAAGGAGGCAGAACAAAGGCATTTCCTCTCCTTGTGAGCATAGCAGCATTGAATATAGTTGATCTTAAAATAACATAAAGTGTTGGTCCCCTGTACATGGGCCTCTGCTGTTAAGAATCTATGCAAACACCACCAGAAAGCCAGCAGGAAAGAGTACCAATGAGAACCAATTTATGTATTTACTTTGATTAGTTTTTTTTTTTTTGGTTGTTGTTTGTCTGTTTGTTTTTGTTTAATGCTTTCCAAAACCAAAGATATAAGCTAGGTCTGCTCTCATAAGGTTTGAGGGTCCAAATTTGGGGAACAAATTAACTTCATTCCCTAGTTGTCCAAAGTATGTTATGTTTACCATCATATGAATTTTTCTAATTCCTTCACACAGGAAAATACCAACATAGCAATAAATTCCTATTCCCAACATTCATGGAAGTTTCAAAAAATCTCAGTGCTGAAAAGAAACCAAGATCCTGAAATGAGGCAAGATGGTGGACAAGAAACACCTCCAGCCAGATTGTCTCAGCAAGAAGGAGAAATTGTAGATGAGAGAGAAAAAAAACAAATAAGCAGACAAATATAGATCATATGAAGGTCAGAAGGAAGGGTGCCTAAACCTATAGGAGACTTCATGGGAAGAGGTTGTGGAGCAGAACTGGAAGGAGAAAGGCATTGGCAGGGATTAAGCCCCAAGAGGCTTGGAGACCAGCAAAAAGGGTAGATGAAGCAGTTAAAATTCCCCTCCCTTGCATGTTAGACTGCTGATGGGCTCCCTAGCTGCTAGAGATACCTGCTGACACCAGCCCAGAGACTGCTGCTGCCAGTGAGTCTCTTGTGGACAGAGCACCAGGTTCCCAGCTCCCTCGAGGAACCTCCTGCCCCACAGACAAGAGCCAATTGGCAGGCACTATAGTGTTTCATTCTCCCCATCCCCTCCCCTACCCATTGCTGCTGAGAGAGACAATTTAGCCACTACCTGGAGATATCCATAAGGAACGGGACCTTTTCTTTTAGGGCACTGCACTGAAATAAAGGGTGCTCAGACTGTGAGCTCCCTACCTGGTGGCCCTTCCTAGTGCTGCTTGCCTGGTGACTCCAGCAGAGTGAGTTAAACCCTGAGGCAGAGAGGCATCAATCTAGCTTTGGCACTCCATGGATGACTTGCTACCACCATTCTTCTCCCTGGCATGGTAAAGGATTGATCTCTAGGGCCCAAAGAACAGTCATGCAGGCTAGATACTGTATACCAAGGTCGCAATTGCATTGCCTAGGAGCACAAAATATTTGTTAATTAGTTTACTGAGGCATGTATGCCTTCAGGGGCAGATCAGAGTGGGTCTGTCAGCGTTCTTGAGGGGCACCTCTCCTCCCATGGGAGGGCCACACTTCCAGCTCAGGCCATGATCCTGTGCAGGGAACCTTCTGGCACACCTCACAGTCGTGGGGAGCTCAGCTGGCTTCACATCCTGCCTGCTGGCAGAGGTTTCAGAGAAACCACTGAATAGGGGAGCGTGGAAAGGAGCGAGGCCTGCTCCAGACTGCCAGACTGTGGGTCCCAGATGACCCCACCTCTAAAAGCATACTTTCTGGTTGAGTGGGGCCACTTCAGCCCCTCCCTGGATGCTTTGCCCAGAGGGTAGGAACAGACATTTGACTCTGCTAAAAGCATTTCAGAGTTAAAGGGCAGGCTCACCCAATGAAGGCTCACTCCCACACCCATCCCTACTAAGGTGGAGAATAGGACACATCTGGAAGTACCAGGGCCCCAACCACCACCTGAGGCACTAGAGTGCCTCTCCAGAGAAATGAGAGATGGTTACAGGGCCCCAAAACAACATTGCAGCTTGCTCCTCCTGGCAAGTACCATCTACTGACAGAGAGGTAAACTTGCATGTCCTTTTACTGCATTTACTGACTCATCATCATATAGAGTGTGATCAATTCTTGCCCATAAGCACCATCTACTGGCTCAGAGACTAAAGTGTGTCATTATGTAAACAAAAATCCAAAGGTAAGAAGCAATAGGTGCTCCAGATAGGAAGGAATCAGATCACCCCCAAATGGTAACACCACCTGTCTAGCAATAGATACCAACCAAAATCAGAACACTGATATGACAAAAGAAGAAATTCAAACACAGATCATAAGAAAACTCAATGAAATGTGAGAGAACGTGGATACCCCACAGAAAAATCCAGGACATGGAGGAAAAATTCACTAAAGAAATTGAAATATTAAATAAAAATAAAACAGAACTTCTGGAAATGAAGAATTTATTTAAGGCATTACAAAACACAGTGGAAAGCCTCAAGAATAGGGTAGATAAGGCAGAAAAAAGAATTTCAGTGATGGAAGACAACACCTTTCAATTAAACAAGTCAGTCACAGAGATAGAGCAGAGAAATAAGAGAAAAGAGAAAAGCATACAAGGTATGTGGGATTATGTGAAGAGGCTGAATATAATAATCATATAAATCCATGAGGGTGAAGAAGAAAATACCCAATGGTTGGATAAAGTATTTGAGGATATAGTGGAAGAAAATTTCCCTGGTCTTGCTAGAAATCTAGATATGCTGGTACAAGAAGCTCAAAGGACTTCTGGAATATTCATTGCTAACAGGAAGATACCATGACACATAGTCATTAGACTGGCCAAAATAAACACAAAAGAGGCCCTTCTATGAGCCGTAAGGTAAAAGAAGCAGGTATCCTACAAAGGAAATCCCATCAGACCAAATGCAGAATTCTCAACTGAGACCTTACAGGCCAGAAGAGACTGGAACCCCATTTTCAGTCTTCTCAAACAGAATAATGCCCAGGATAGAATTTTATATCCCACAAAACTAAGGGTTTTAATTTTTTTTTATTTCAGCATATTACAGGGTATAAATGTTTAAGTTATGTATATTGCGTTCTCCCCCTCCCCAGAGTCAGAGCTTGAAGCATGTCCATCCCCCAGATGGTGCACACTGCACCCATTGTGTGTGTATATACTCTCCCCTCCTCCTTGCTCCCATCTGCCTGACACCCAATGAATGTTATTACTATATGTGTCCTTAAGTTTTGATATGAAGAAGAAATAAAAAACTTCTCAATAAGGAAAGACTGGGAGAATTCATCAAGATAAGAGATGCCCTCCAGGAAGTACTCAGAACACCATTACACTTGGATCCATGGATCAGCACAATAGACACTCACCAATGTAAAATCATCCAGAAGCTAATGGTCACATGCCAGAAAGCACAATGGCTGAAGAGAGAAAACAAAGCAGCAGAGTTCAACTCAACAGGAAGAACAAAAGTCTGCCTCACTTATCAATTTTTTCAATAAATGTGAATGACTTGAACTACCCACTGAACAGGCATGGGTTGGCTGAATATATGACTATACATCATCCAAGAATCTGCTGTCTTCAGGAAACACATCTAACCCATAACAATGCATTCATACTCAAGGTCAAGGGATGGGAAACAATATTCCTTTTAAATGAAAACAAAAAGAAAGCTGCCATAGCAGTTATCATAAATCAGTTCTGATTTATGATTAACTTAGTCTTCAAATCAACAAAAGTAACAAAAGGCATAGATGGTTACTATATAATGCTGAAGGGTACAATTTATCAAGAAGATATAACTGTTCTAAATATTTATGCATTTAACTCAGGTGTACCCAGATTCATGAAAGAAATCCTACTTGATCTAAACAAAATGATAAACAGCAGCACCATAATAGCCAGGGACTTCAACACCCCTCTGACAGAACAGGACAGATTCTCCAAACAGAAAATAAACAAAGAAACAATGGACTTAAACACAACTCTAGAACAAATGGGCCTGACAGACATTTACAGATCATTCTACTCAAAACCATTGTATATATGTATTTCTCATCAGCTCATGGGACATTCTCTAATATTGACTATATCCTAGGCCACAATACATGTCTCAACAAATTAAAAAAAACAAAAACAAAAACACAAAAATTATACCATACATCTTCTCAGATCACAGTGGAATAAAATTAGAAACCAACTCCAACAGAAACTCTCATCTCTACACAATGTCATGGAAACTAAACAACCTTCTCCTGAACAATTATTGGGTTAAGGAGGAAATAATGATGGAAATCAAAACACTCTTTGAGCTAAATGATAAAGGAGACACAAGTTATCAAAATCCTTGTGACACAACTAAAACAATCCAGAAAGGAAATGTTATATCCATAAATGCTTACATCCAAAAGACAGAAATGTCACAAATAAACAATCTAATGAATCTTCTCAAAGAACTGGAAAAGGATGAGCAAACCAACCCAAAAATCAGCAGAAGAAAATGAATAGCTAAAATCAGAGCAGAAGTAAATGAAATTGATAACAAAAAAACAATAGGGGATATTAATAAAACAAAAAGTTAATTATTTAAAAAAATTAACAAAATTGACATGTTTCTTGCTAGATTAAAGAGCAGCAGAAAAGAAAGGACTCTAATAAGCTCAACCAGAAATGAAAACTGGGAAATTACAACTGATACCACAGAAATACAATAAAAATCTCTATGAAATAAATTTGAAAATGTGGAGGAAATGAACAAATTCTTAGAAACACACAGCCTCCCTAGGCTTAATTAGAAAGAAATAGAATTCCTGAGCAGACCAAAATCAAGTACCGAATTGAAGCAGCAATAAAAAATCTTCCTAAAAAATAAAGTCCCAGACAGGATGGTTTCACACCTGAATTTTAACAGACCTACAAAGAAGAACTGGTGCCTATCCTGTAGAAATTATTCCACAAAATCAGGAAGGAAAGAATCCTCCACAACATGTTCTTTGAAGCCAATATCCACCCTGATACCAAAAACAGGCAAGGAAACAACAAAAAATAAAACTATAGACCAATATCCTTTATGAATATAGATGCAAATATTCTCAAAGAATCCTAGCAAACCAAAATCTAATGTTTATCAAGGAAATAATGGATCACGAGCAAGTGGGCTTCATCCCAGAAGCAAATCTATAAATATAATTCACCACATAAATAGAAGTAAAAACAAAAACCATATGATCCCCTCAATAGACACAGAAAAAGCATTTGACAACATTCAGCAACCTTTTATGATAAGAATGCTTAAAAATAGAGGCATAGACAGGACTTATCTAAAAATGATAAGAATGACAAACCCACAGCCAATGTCATACTAAATGGGGGAAAATTAGAAGCATTCCCACTTAGAACTAGAACCAGAAAAGGTTGTCCTCTATCACCCATTCTATTCAATATAGTGCTGGAATACTTAGACAGAACAATCAGATGAGAGAAGAAAATGAAAGGCAGCCAAATGGAGGCAGAAGAGGTCAAATTATTGCTCTTTCTGATGATAAGATTTTATAGGTAGAAAAACCAAAAAAAATTCTGCTGTGAGACTACTGGAATTGATAAATTCAATAAAATCTCAGTTTGAAAAATCAATGAAAACAAATGAGTAGCATTTCTACATGCCAACAACAGACAAAGGTAGAACCAAATAAATGACTCAACAGTACCCTTCACAATATCAACAAAGAAAATAAAATGCCTAGGAACAAATTTAACTAAGCAGGTGAAAATCGTCTACAGGGAGAATTACCAAACACTGGGGAAAAAAATAGAAGAGGACATAAACGAGTGGAAAATCATACTATGCTCGTGGGTCTGCAGAATCAACATTGTTAAAATGTCTATACTACTCAAAGTGATCTACAGATTCAATGCAATTCCTATTAAAACACCAACCTAATTATTTGAAGGTCTAGAAAAAACATTTGTATACTTCATATGAAGCCAGAGAAGACTTCTTATAGCAAAAGCAATCTTACACAAAAGAACAAATTAGGAGGCATCAATTTACCAGATTTCAAGCTATTCTGCAAGGCTGTAGTAACTAAAACAACATTGTACTGGAAAAAAAACAGAGACATAGAACAATGGAAAAGAGGTGAGAACACAGATATAAAACCATCCTCATATAGCCATCTAATCTTTGACAAAACAGATAAAGCCTACAGTGGGGAAAAGAATCCTTATTCAGCACATAGTGCTGGGGAAATTGGATAGCCACATATAGAAGACTGAAATAGGATCCACACCTCTCACTTCTCACATAAATCAACTCATGGTGGATAACCAACTTAAACCTAAGGCATGAAACTATAAGAATTCTAGAAGAAAATGTTGGAAACACTATTGTAGACATTTGCCTAGGGAAAAAAAAAATATGGAAGAGACCCCAAAGGCAATCACAGAAACAACAAAAATAAATAAATAGTACCTGATCAAATAAAAACCTGAACAGCCAAGGATACTATCTTGAGAGCAAACAGATAACCTACAGAACGAGAGAAAATATATGCATGCTACACATCTGATAAATGGATGATAAGTAGAATCTATACACAACTAAGGAAAACCAGTAAGAAAAAATCAAACAACCCCATTAAAAAGTGGGCAAAGGACATTAACAGCAACTTTTCAAAAGAAAACAGACTAATGGCCAACAAACATGAATAAATGCTCAGTATCTCTAATCATGTGGGAAATACAAAGCAAACCCACAGTGAGCTATCACTTAACTCCAGTGAGAATGGCTTTATCAAAAAGCCCAAAAACAATAAATGTTGGCGTGGATGTGGAGAGATAGGTACACTCATACGCTGCTGGTGGGACTGCAAACTATTACAACCTCTATAGAAAGTAATATGGAGATGCCTCAAAGAGGTAAAAGTGGAACTACCACTTTATCCAGCAATCTCATTACTGGGCATCTACCCAAAGGAAAAAAAAATGGCTTTCTTTAAAAAATACATCTGCACTAGAATGTTTATAGCAGCACAACTCACTATTGCAAAGATGTGGAAACAACCCAAGTGCCCATCAGTACAGAAGTGGATTTATAAAATGTGGTACATATATACCTTGGAGTACTACACAGCTACAATAAACAATGGTGATCTAGCACCTCTTCTATTATCCTGGTTAGAGCTGTAGCCCATTCTACTAAGTGAAGTATTACAAGAATGGAAAAACAAGCACCATATGCATTCACTATCAAAATGGTATTAACTGATCAACACTTATGTGCACATACAGTAGTAACATTCATCAGCTATTGACCAGGTTGGAGGGGGGAGCGGGTGATGGGTATATTCGCATCTAATATGTGTAGTGTGCATCATCTGGGGGATGGGCATGCTTGAAACTCTGACTTGGGTGGTGCAAAGACAATATTTATAATCTTAACATTTGTACCCCTGTAATATGCTGATTAAGAAAAAACCAATAAATCAAGATTCCATCCTCCTCAATACTGTGAAGTTATTTGTATTCTCCAAGCCTGAAATATCTTGATAAACATGACACTTGCAGAAATTTGTTCATATATCTTTGTAAGTAATCTAATTCTGTGGTGAAGTACATTTGATAGAATTAGAGCTCAGGCACTCTGTTATAATAATAATCTTTGGTGAGAAAGATTGAATAGAAACAACTTTAGAGACCATAACAACTCCAGAGAAAAATGCCTTACCGAACTACAACTACCAAAAGGAGTATATCAAAGGCAAAATATAATTCCCACATATTAGAAGCTGGAAAGGAAATGCCTCTGGGATTTTATTAGTTTGAAATGACTAAAAGAACATATTCCCTTCAACAATTGAGTATTGCTTAGACATTTGTTACAATAACCACTCAGAAATGATTTGCAACAAGTATCCTACATGAAGTAGCCACACAGTATGGTATACTTTCTTGCATTTTTTACCATTTTTTATTCTGCATGTATTGTTATATGACTGTCAAATAAAAATGAATGTAAAAGGATCACATCATCTAATCACGTGGCTAGGTGCACCCATGCATTATACCCAGGCTTACTAATGATTTTTTAAAATATCTGATTGATGTGGCAGCTTAGAAACCAATTGCATCCTTGTAGCGTCAAGTTGCAAAAATCAATTTTGCACTGATTTAACAGATTGCTGTAGCGTGGGACAAACAGAGCAATCAATGGTGATGTCAGCAGCCTCTTTGTCATGTAGACCTAAAGGAGTTAGCTATCATCAGTCAGAAGCAAAAAGCAGCCACTGCTGCCAATATTAGCTTTGGGTGTTCAGTTTCTTTGGTGTTGAAACAATCTGATAAAAACAAAAGGAAGAGGTCTTAGGGGCTTGAAACATACAGCTAGAAATGAAGGATATATATATATATATATATATATATATATGTTAAATATGTTAGCGAATTGGTGTTTAAAATGAAAATGGGAGAGATTTATAGAAAGAACATGGCTTATATTTTAAACACAATATGAAAATTAATTGGAATTATTAAGGGGAACTCAAAGGGAAATAGTAGAGCTCTTGGCTAGAGAGGCTGAGGGATAATGTTCAGAAAATAAAATTCCCGTAATTTTTATTTGGAAGAATTGTGAATTTAAAGGAGGTTCATATGTGTAATTACAGCTGTGAAGGAAAATGTTGGCAGAAGGAAAAAGTTATTTTTATATTCAGTACTTGGCAGAATTCACCAAGTGTTTTTGTAACAAATGGGAAAGAATATAGGAATTACTATCTATTCATTCAATAAGTCCTTTACAGTGAGACTACTTGATACACACCATTTCTGGTGGTCTTTGAACAAACTAACAACAAAAATCTATAGTTATACAAGAATGAGCCACTTAGATATTATTTTCACTCCCTTTTATTCCCAGGAGGCAGCTTCATCACATTGCTCTGAATTTGTAAAGAGTTTTTCTTCAGAGAATCCTGAGTCATATCAGATGTAGGATCACATTTCTTCCATCCCTATAAGTTAGCTAGAGGAAAGTAGGGAAAGGGGGAAGGGAGGGAAGACCTGAGTATTTCTGTAAATACTCAGAAGACTGAGCAAGCTTATAAGATTTGTTGCAATTCACCCAGGCAATCACAAGAAGTTGGTAATAAAGTATATCCCAGAATTCAACTCTGACTTCCAAGACAGGGGCAAAAAATGAGAGTAAATTCTCCTCGTGAGCATATCTTAGAAAAGAGAAGTAGCATTTCATCCATGACACACTTATTTTCTTCATGAAACGTTTTTCCCATATAAAGTTATATTCTGCAGAGTAGCTAACAAGAATAAGTAAATATCTGAGTATGAACTTAGGAAGCACTGCTTCCTTTAACCTTGCTTGATTGTATAAATTAGGAAGAGTTATGTGAGTTCCAAACCACAAGGCATGAACCCTAACTCTCAATTCTAGAAAGAAAATTAAATCCCAATCTAATTTTATCCATTTAGAAACATTTGAGTGCCTACCATATGCAATGCACCATGGAGGAATAAAGCAGCTGTCCCTAACATTTTTGGCACCAGAGACCAGTTTCACGGAAGACAATTTTACATGGACTGGGTGGGGATGGGGATCAGTGGTTTGGGGATGATTCAAATGTATTACATTTATTGTACAGTCAAACCTTACTGTTAATGATAATCTTTATTTGCAGCCACTCCCCAGTGCTAGCATCACTGCCTCAGCTCCACCTCAGATCATCAGGCATTAGTATCTCATAAGGAGCGTGCAACCTAGATCCTTCACATGTGCAATTTACAGTAGGGTCCCTGATCCTATGAAAATCTAATGCTGCCTACCGGTCTGACAGCAGGCAGAGCATATGCGGTGTTGCCAGCGATGGTGAGTGTTTGTAAATACAGATGAAGTTTTGCTTGCTGGCTTGCTGCTTACCTCCTGCTGTGTGGCCTTGTTCCTAACAGGCTACTGATGGGTACTGGTCAGCTACCCAGGGGTTGGGGCCCACAGAGATAAAGGACACTGCCCATGTCTGCTTGCCTTTAAGTAGTCTATAATTTAATCATAGGGATGAGGCATGCAAAAAAATGCATAGGTTACATTGGGTAAGAGACAGGAGGCAGCTAGGAGATTATTACAATATTGCAGTAGAACACATTAAAAAAAATCCAAACTAATTAAAACATGAACTAGTGTGGTGGCTGTAGAATCAGAAAAAAAAGAGGCAGATATTAAGGATGTTTCAGAAGTAGACTTGGCCACTAATTTTATGTGATGGATGGGGGTGGAGGAGGAAAAAATGACTCCTAAGTGTTTAGTTTGGGTAACTAGGAGAATGGTTATATAAATGATAGAAATAAGTAGGTAAAGAGGAGAAGCACATTTATGGGGGAAACTGAGGCAATTGATTTCAGGCATGATTAATCTGTAAAAAAATGTTCTGTGATCTTATTTCTATCCTCTTCCAAACCAGTGATCTCTATGCTTTGTGTATTCCATGAGTAAATAAATTTTGGGTACACACAGCACCATGTTTTTAGGTCAATTATATTAATGTATTAATCTCTCTCTCTCTCTCTATATATATATATACATACACACACGCATATACACACATATACAAAATGCAGAAAATGTAAAGAATGAGTTAAAAATGCCTATAAATAGTAGTTAGACCATTTTTATTCCCATACCCCAATAGCTTGTTCTGTACAATCCATATAGGAGATTGCTTATCTAAACAATTTAACTATATCTTATCTTTTCAATTTGAACATAGAAAAAATATTGATTTGCCTAACCCACATTAGTGATAAGAAATTCAGATTATAGAAAAAAACTTGTTTTGCATCATTTTAAGGTAAAACATATTTAGTAAAATGCCTACCATTTATAATGTGCTATCTTTCAAATTTTGGCATTAATTCAAAAGGCATGGAGATTTCTGTAACCTTGATAGAGTTCACATGTGCATCTTGCACTAATGAAACCTTACAAAATAGAAAGTTAAAACTCCCATAAAAGGACAGACTTTCCAAATAGAACACGAAAGTGAATCCCTATGGGACACAGTTTCTCTTGGCTTTTATACTTTGTGAAGAAAGGATTTGAGCGTCTGGGGCATATGCTGTTTTAAACTTCACAACAACTTCATGGTGCACTGTACATTAGAACAAAAATCCAAAAACACATATATCAGGGCTCAAAACAATTAAATGATTTCCCCAAGGATATTCAGCTAGTATGTGCTAGAGCTAGTATGTGCTAGAGCTTTTACTAGACTACAGCTGCCTAAAGTTCCTCTGCCTCTTTTTCTTTTTAAGGCTGCTTCAGTCCTCTTATCAATACACATTCTTTAAATTTCCACCTGTCTCTACCCCAAACTACAGAGAAGAAGGAAACACGATCATTCTAAAAGGATAGGAAATGTGACAGACCAATATTTCTCTTGTCTGTCTCCTTTTCTTTCCTAGAAGGCTAAGTTTATCTTCTCTCAATTTTCAAGCTTTTATTTTTGTCTATTATACTGACTTTTAGGTCAATTTTGTGTTGAAAATGACTGCTTCTTAAACTTGAGCTCTGTCAACTGGAATTTACATTCCACTTCTGGGGTGGTCAGAATAGTACAAGTGCTCTGAAATCTAAGGGCATGAAATTTCTCCTTGTTAAATCCAGATAACTTGAACTGGCAAGACAGAGACCCATTTCCTCTTCAATAGGTTAGCATGGCTTCATGGAGAACAAGTTGGGCCAAACTAACCACATTTCGTTTTCAATAGTATGAATAGCCTTAAAGATAAAATGAATGTCTTATAGGTAGTATATCTGAATTGAACAAAATATAATTTCCCTGTTGTTAGGACAGACAAATGTGAGTTGATATAATAGGAGGATTTATTGTTAGGTGACTGAGCATTCTCACCAAATGAATTAGTTAATTCTGTTGACAACAGTGGGAAAGTATAAGGTTCTCCTATTTTATTCACATTCTTTTCAGAGTCTCAAATAAAAGTAGAAAAGGAAGAAAAGGAATTCTGTCTAAATTGGCAGATGACAAAAGTGCCAGGGAGAGCAAGTTGCTCTGATACCAATCTGAAAGGATGGGTAAAATCTAGCCACATGAAATATTAAAAGTAATTAATGTAAAATATTTTAATTTAGTTTAGAAAATTAACTATACAAGGAGACCTGCTTTAAAAGTCATATGGACAAAGAGGTCACTGAAGCTTTTCTTGTTGATTATGAGCACAACAAACCAGTAGTGTAAGGTGGCTGCTAAAAAACAAAATAACAAAACAGAAAACACCACCACCCAAAGGCAAAGCCAAAGCAATTTAAAATAAGACAAGTCTAGTTACAGCGGCTCATGCCTGTAATCCCAGAGATTTGGGAGGCCAAGGTGGGAGGATCGCTTAAGACCAGGAGTTCTAGACCAGCCTAGGCATGCAGTGAGACCCTGCTTTCCCCTTGCCTCTGCAAAAAGTTTAAAAAATTATCCAAGTATGGTTGTGCATGCCTGTAATCCCAGCTACTCAGGAGGCTGATGCAGGAGGATCACTTGAGCCCAAGATTTCCAGGTTGCAGTGAGCTTTTATCTCTCAACTGCACTCCCCACCTGGATGACAGCATGAGATCCTGTCTCAAAGAAAACAAACAAAAAAGACTAATGTCATCTAAAACACTACAGAGTCCAGATCAAACTTTTACATAGAACAGACCATACTATATTCCATGTGTAAGTATCTGGAGGGCACATATTTGAAGGACATTGACAAACTGGAATGCAAAGGAAGGCAGAAAACCATCCTTGAGGAAGAGACTATAGGGCTGGGAAGGTGATTATACACAGGACCCAGTAGCAACTTCCGAAAGTTTTAAGGTCTGTGAAATAAAGATTGAATTTATTCTCATTTTAATAAGGCAAATATCTAAATCATCAATTCATAGCACTATTAGTGTTTTCATTAACTAAAATATGAAACCCAATGGGGTAGAGTAATATAAGTCAGTTTTCTCCCAGAGTATGAGTCTGACTATACATGATGTGCTCTTAGAACTTTCACTTATTCTTTCAGATACTATGATTTTATGCTCTCATTCAGTTTTAAATAATAGTGACTTATCTTGGGAGCTGGAAAATTCCAAGTTAAATTGCCTTCTTTAATCATAGAGTTGCTTGATTCTGAAAAGAAGCTTTGCTATTCATGCGGTTGTGGATAGACTGAAGGGCCATATCACAACTATGAAGTGGGAAGAAGAGTGAATAGACAGTCTGCCCAGGTACATCTGTGCTCAACAAATTACCTAAAGACAGGTCATCTCTAAGAGTTTGAGGACATGAAGGAAATCACATTGTGTTCTCCTCTCTTAACAATTGAGTTATAGAGAATAAAAAGGAAAGCCTGTGAGTAAAAGAATAGTCACTTAGATGTCAGCCTGATGGTATAGTCATGAAAAAGAGGAAAGATAAGGCCACCTCTGGCTGCTTTGCCTTGGAGCATGAGGTAGGAGTGACTGCAGAGGGGGAATTGGGTGTTCATGTGTTTGCATATGTATGCTTCAGGTATTTTAGTGCTAGTTGATGAATTCCTTTCCTTACTCCCTATCCACCCACAGAGGTACATCAAAGTTATAGTCCAAGGGAGATTAGGCCTACTTGTAATATTCTTTTTTTTATTTTTAACGTATTATGGTAGTACAAGTGTTAAGGTTACGTATATTGCACATGACCCCCCTCCCCCTTTGAGTCAGAGCTTCAAGCGTGTCCATCCCTGAAACGTTGTACATCTTACACGTTGTGTATGTATATACCCATTCCCTCTTCCCCCCTCCCACCTGCCTGACACCCGCTAAATATTATTCCTATATGTCCACTTAGGTGTTGATCTGTTAATAGCAATTTGCTGGTGAGTACATATGGTGCTTGTTTTTACATTCTTGAGATACTTCACTTAGTAGAATGGGTTCCAGCTCTAGCCAGGAATATACAAGAGGTGTTATATCACCATTGTTTCTTAAAGCTGAGTAGTACTCCATGGTATACATATACTACATTTCATTAATACACTCATGAATTCATGGGCACTTTAATTGTTTCCACAGCTTTGCAAATGTGAATTGTGGTGCTATAAACATACGAGTGTAAGTGTCTTTTTCATAAAGTGACTTTTGATCTTTTGGGTAGATGCCTAGTAGTGGAATTGCTGGATCAAATGATAGATCTACTTGTATCACTTTAAGGTATCTCCATATTGCTTTCCAAAGAGTATGTACTAGTTTGCAGTTCCACCAGCAGTGTAGGAGTGTTCCTGTCTCTCTACATCCATGCCAGCATTTATTGTTTGAGGACTTTTTGATAAAGGCCATTCTCACTGGAGTTAAGTGATATCTCATTGTGGTTTTGATTTGCATTTCCCTGATGATTAAAGATGTTGAGCATTTTTTTTCATATGTTTGTGGGCCATTATTCTGTCTTCTTTTGAAAAGTTTCTGTTCATGTGCTTTGCCCATTTTTTGGTGGAGTTGTTTGATTTTTTCTTGCTGATTTTCCTGAGTTCTAAAGAGATTCTAGTTATTAGCCCTTTACCAGATGTGTAGCTTGCAAAATTTTTCTCCCATTCTGTGGGTTGTCTGTTTGCTCTCTTGAGAGTTTCTTTGGCTGTGTGGAAGCTTTTTAATTTTATCAGGTCCCATTTGTTTATTTTTGTTGCTGCTGTGCTTGCCTTTATGGTCTTCTTTATAAATTCTTTGCCTAGGCCAATGTCTAGAAGAGTATTTCCAACATTTTCCTCTAGAATTCTAATAGTTTCACACCTAAGGTTCAAGTCTGTTACCAAGTGTGAGTTGATTTTTGTGAGAGCTTAAAGGTGTGGGTCTTGTTTCAGTCTTCTACATGTAGCTATCCAGTTTTCCCAGAACCATTTATTGAATAAGGATTATTTTCCCCAGTGTATGTTTTTGTCTGCTTTGTCAAAGATAAGTTGGCTATATTAGGATGGTTTTATATCTGGGTACTCGGTTCTGTTCCACTGGTCAATGTCCCTGTTCTCATGCTAGTTCCAAGCTGTTTTAATGACTATAGCCTTGTAGTATAGATAAAAGTCTGGTAAATTGATGCCTCCTATTTTGTTTTTATTGCCTAGGATTGATTTTGCTATATGGGGTCTTCTCTGGTTCCATACAAAGTGTAAAATTATTTTTTCTATATCTGTGAAAAATGATGATGGTATTTTGATAGGGATTGAATTGACTCTGTACGTCACTTTGGGTAGTATAGACATTTTATCAATGTTGATTCTGCTGACCTATGAGCATGGTATATTATTCCAACTATTTATATATTCTGCTATTTCCTTCCTCAGTGTTTCATAGTTATCCCTGTATAGGTCTTTTACCTCCATAGTTAAATATATTCCAAGGTACTTTATTTTCTTTGTTGCTATTTTGAAGGGAATTGAGTCTTTGATTCGGTTCTCACTTTTACTGTTTTTGGCGTATATGAATGCCTCTGATTTCTGTGTATTGATTTTGTATCCTGAGACTTTACCAAATTCATTTATCAATTCAAGGAGTCTCTTGGTTGAATCCTTGGGGTTTTCTAGGTATAATACCATGTCATCCGCAAAGAGCGAGAGTTTTATCTCTTCTGCTCCCATATGGATGCCCTTAATTCTGCTCTCTTGTCTGATTGCTCTAGCAATGACTTCCAACACTTTGTTGAATAGAAGTGGACATAGTGGACAATCTTGTCTTCTTCCAGTTCTATGTGGGAATGCTTTCAATTCAAAGTATGATATTGGCTGTCGGTTTGTCATATATGGCTTCTATCATTTTTAGGTAAGCCCCATCTATGCCTATTTTGTTGAGCGTTCTTATCATAAAAGGGTGTTGAATTTTGTCAAATGCTTTTTCTGCATCTATTGAGAGGGTCATATTGTCTTTGTTTTGCTTCTGCTTATATGGTGAATTACATTTATATATTTGCTTATGTTGAACCATCCCTGCATCCCTGGGATGAAGCCCACTTGGTTGTGATGGATTATTATCTTGCCAAGCACCTGGATTCGATTGGCTAGGATTTTTTTTGAGTATTTTTGCATCTATATTCATAAAGTATATTGGTCTATAGTTTTCTTTTTTTGTTGCATCCTTTCCTGGTTTTGGTATCATGGTTATGTTTGCTTCATAAAATGTGTTTGGGAGGTTTCCATCCTTCTCGATATTGTGGAATAATTTCTTCAGGATAGGCACCAGTTCTTCCTTGTAGGTGTGGTCAAATTTGGGTGTGAAACCATCTGGTCCAGGAATTTTCTTTTTAGGAAGGTTTTTTTTTTTTTATTGTTGTTTCAATTTCAGTACTTGATATTGGTATGTTCAGGAATTCTATTTATTCCTAGTTGAGCCTAGGGGTGCTGTGTGTTTCTAAGAAATTGTCTATTTCCTCAAAATTTTCCAGTTTGTGTGCATAGAAGTTTTTGTAGTATTCATGAATTATATCTTGTATCTCTGTGGCATCCGTTGTAATTTCTCCCTTATTGTTCCTGATGGAGCTTATTAGAGATTTTTCTTTTCTGCTTTTTGTTAGTCTAGCCAAAGGTGTGTCAATTGTGTTTATTTTTTCAAAGAACCAACTTTTTGTTTTGTTAATCTTCTGTATAGTTTCCCTGTTGTCAATTTCATTTAGTTCTGATTTGATCTTAATGATTTCACTTATTTTGCTGGGTTTGGCGTTGGTCTGTTCTTCTTTTTCTAGCTCTTTGAGACTATTCATTAGATTGTCTATTTGTGATCTTTTAGACTTTTGGATATAGGCATTTATGGAAATAAACTTTCCTCTCAGGACTGCTTTGGCTGTGTCCCACAGGTTTTGATAACTTATGTCTCCTTTGTCATTTAGTTCAAAGAATCTTTTGATTTCCACCTTAATTACCTCATTTATGATGTGGTCATTCAGCAGAAGGTTGTTTAGTTTCCATGACTTTGTTTAGAAATGAGAGTTCCTGTTAGGGTTGATTTCTACTTTTATTCCATTGTGATATGAAAATATACATGGTATAATTTCCATTTTTTAAAATTGTTTGAGATATGCTTTATGTCCTAGAATATGGTCAATCTTAGAGAATGACCCATGAACTGATGAGAACATATATTCAGTGGTTTGGGGGTAGAATGTGCTGTAAATGTCAGTTATGCCCATTTGTTCTAGAGTTCTATTTAAGTCCATTATTTCTTTGTTGATTTTCTGTTTGGAGGATCTGTTCTGTGCTATCAGTGGGGTGTTAAAGTCTATGACTATTATGGTGTTGTTGTTTGTCCATTTGTTTAGATCAAGTAGAGTTAGCTTTATGAATCTGGGTGAACCAAGGTTGGGTGAATATATATTTAGAATTGTTATGTCTTCTTGTTTAACTGTATGCTTCACCATTATATAGTGACCTTCTTTGTCTTTTATTACCTTTGTTGATTTAAAAACTAAGTTTCTGTAATTAGCACCACCACACCAGCTTTCTTTTGGCTTCCATTTGCTTGAAATATTTTTCTCCACCCTTTTACCTTTAATCTAACTGCATTCTTGCAGGTTAGATGTGTTTCCTGAAGGCAGTAGACACTTGGCTTGTATTTTTTTTATCCATTCATCCAGCCTATGTCTCTTGATTGGGGAGTTCAAGCCATTCAAATTTGCTGAGATAACTGATAGGTGGGGCAGATTTCTGTTCATTATGTTGGGTTGAACTTTGTTGCTTTGTTTTCTCATTTGAGCCATTGTGGTTTCTTGGCTTTGATCTTTAGCTTTTGAGTAGATTTACATTCATGACTGTTTATTGTGATGATCCCTGGGTAACGCTGTTTTGAGTACTTCTTGAAGGGCTTGTCTTGGCTTGGTGAATTCCCTCAGTCTTTGTTTATCTGAGAATGTCTTGGTTTCTCCTTCATATACAAAACCTTCTTTTGAAAGGAATAAGATAATACAAAGCGACGACACAAGACCTGGAAAATGGGCTACATATCTACTCACCATCAAATTGGTACTGACAGCCTAAAACTATGGTGTTCAAATAATTTTAGTGTTCAACAGGGATCTGAGGGGGGATACCCACATCTTAAGGATGTAATGAGCATTGTAGGGGGGAAAGAATTACCTCTATCCCTTTTTAGGGAGAGGCAAAGAAACACATTGTAACCAAAATGTCTAAAAAAAAGAAAAACATTTTTTTGTTGTTGTTGTTAATGGGAGGTGAACAGGTGGAAGGGGGGAGAAGGGGAAGGGTACACACTTTCATGGTGGGTGCAGGGCGCAGCACTTGAAGACTGGACACGCTTGAAGCTCTGGCAGAGCGGGGTGGGCAGGGGGGCAGGGACAAGATATGTAATCCTAACAATATTTGTACTCACAGAATTTGGGGAAAAAATAAATTAATTAATTAAAAAAAGATTCTAGGCTGGGCATTATTCTGTTTCAGAATAGTGAGAATGGGGCCTCAGTCTCTCCTTGCTTGTAAAGTTTAAGTAGGAAGTCTGGCATTATTCTGATTGGCTTTCTTTGTATGTAACTTGCTTCTTTTGCCTTACAGCTCGTTGAAGGGCCTCTTTATTTGATATTTTAGTCAGTCTGATGACTGCATGCTGTGATGTTTTCCTATTTGCATTGAATTTCCCAGGGGTCCTCTGAGCTTCTTGAACTTGTATATCGAGATTTTTACCAAGGCCTGGGAAATTTTCCTCTATTATATCTTCAAATAGCTTATCCAACCCTTGAGTGTTTTCTTCTTCCCCTTCGGGTCACCCTATAACTCTCACATTAGGTTTCTTCACATAATTCCACATCTCTTGTAGGCTTTTCTCTTTTCTCTTGTTTCCCACTCTATCTCTGTGACTGATTTATTTAATTGGAAGATGTTATCTTAAATCTCTGAGATTCTTTCTTCTGTTTGATCTACCTTGTTCTTGATGCTTTCCACTGTGTTTTGTAGTTCCCTGAATTGATTTTTCATTTCCAGTTCAGTTAGACTTTTCTTCATTGTTTCAATTTCTTTAGTGAATTTTTCTTCCAGGTCCTGGAGTCTTTTTGCGTTTGTTGTTGTTGTTGTTGATTATCCAGTTTTTCTTGCAACTCGTTGAATTTTCTTACGATCCACGTTCCAAATTCTTCTGTCATTTTAGTGGTCTGATTTTGGTTGGTGTCCATTTCTAAGGGGCGGGTGTTCCTCTTTGGGGGTGTGCTTTCCATATGAGTTTTCATATTTCCAGAGTTCCTTTGCTGATTTCTTCCCATCTGGATCAGTTGTTGCTTCTTTACTTTAGGTTTTCGTTTGGGTAATGACACACCCTGTTTAGTCTCTGAGCCAGTAGGTGGTGTTTGTGGGGGAGATTCGACCATACCCTGTATGATGAGTCAGTAGGTCCCCTGAAAAGGGTGTGCAGAATGTCCTCCCTGTTAGGTGGCGCTTGCTCGGAGGAGCAGGCTACACTGTTGTTTTTGTGTCCTGTAACCAGCTGTTGTTTTTCTGGAGAAGCACTCTAGTGCCTCAGGTGGTGGGTGGGGCTCTGGGACTTCCAGGTGTGTCCTTTTCTCCCCCTCAGTGAGGGATGGTCTGGGAGTGAGTCTGGGCAGAGCTTGGTTGTGTAAGCTTGCCCTCAGACACCACAAATGCTGTTAGCACAGGTCAAAGTTCTGTTCTCTGCTCCCATAAAGGCTGTCAGGAAGGGGCTGGAATGGCCCTACTCAGTCAGAAAGTCTGTGTGTGAGGGTGAGGCTGTCTGAGTCCTGCAGTCTGGAGCAGGCCTCACCCCTTTCCACACTTCCCAACTCTGCAGCTTCTCCTGGGCCTCTGCCAGGAGGCCAGACCTCATGCCACCAGGCCTCCCCTGGAAGTGATACCAGCCGGGAGGTTCCCTGTGCAGTGTCGCTGCCTGGGCTGGGCACACGGCCCTGCCTTGGGAGGAGAGTTGCCCTCAAGTATGCTGATCTGCCCTTAAAGGCACACACACCTCAGTAAGCTGTTCACGAATATGCCTTCTGTGCCCCGGGCCATTCGAGACCTGGGTGCACAGGATCTGGCCCACAGGTTTGACCTCTAGGCCCCGGAATTCAATCCCTGACCCCACCAGGGAGAGGAGTGCCAGTCCCAATTCACCCACGGGAGCCCAAGCTGGTTCAATGTCTCTCGGCCTTAGGGTCTGCCCCGTTCTCCTGGAATCACCAGGCCAGCAGCCCCTGGGAGAGCTGGCGGGTAGGGAGCTCACAGTCTGAGTACCCCTCAGTCAGCTAAAGGGCCCCAAAAGGGAAGGTCCCGTTCCCTGGTGATGCCTCTGGCTTGTGGCTATATTGTCTCATTTGGCAGCTGCGATTAGAGTCAGGGGAGGGGAGAATGGAGCAATATGGCACCCGCCACATGGCTCGGGTCTGTGCACATGGAGGTGCCTCAAGGTAGTTGAGAGCTTGGTGCCATGTCTGCTACAAGCTTACTGCTCGCTGGCAGTGGCCATCTCTGGCCTGGTGTCTTCAGGTCTCTCCTCCTGCTGGGGAGCCCACCAGCAGTCCAAGATGCAAGGGAGGGGAAAGTTAATCACTCCATCTACCCTTGCCACTAGTCTCCAAGCTTCTTGGGAGGTCTGTGCTTCCAGTTCTCCTCTTCAACCTCCACCTGTGGAGTCTCCCGTAGTCTCTGGTACCCCTCCTTCCGACTCTCAGCTGATGTATGCTCGTCTGCTTGCTTCTTTCTTCTAATTTGTTCTAGAAACTGACTATTTTGCAGAGACACTCTGTCTGGCAGTGTTTCTCATCTGCCATCTTGCTTCGCCCCCCTACTTGTAATATTCTAGGAAAAAGTTCTGCCTACTGCTTTGGGGAGAGGAAATGCCTATTTTCCAGCTCACCTTAACAACCAGAGTGGAGCTTGAAGAGAATGTTTTGAAGAAAGATTTAACTTCTAAATCTGAGTCTCTCAGTTTCTGAGTGCCATTCCTAGTGTCCTCTTGAAACTGCAACCATGCTTCAAATGGCTGGCTGTGATCAGGAATCAGCCTAGTGGCCGTGGAAAGGGCCGATACTCTCTAGTTTAATGCCAAAGCTTTACAGGAATAAAAATTAATGAGTTTAGGAAGATTTTCAGCTTAAACATCAGAAATGGACATTTTCTTATTTAAGAAACCAATAACTTTTAGGAAAGAAGGGAGAGATTGGCTGCTAATGAAAGCAAAATGGAATGCTGGAAAGCTCTTCAAGTATACTGAGACAAAGTAGCCTAAGTTTCCAGGAATACCAGTGAAAGCTTAGTCCTTCACTCTGGGGCTTCCATATCTATTCTAAGAATACTTATGAAAAACTACTCAACACAGAGAAGCTGGGCCCTTAATATTCATCTAGAGGTAGCCAGGATCCTGCAGTGGGAGGGTACAGAACTGGGAAGTAGGGGCTCCAGGTTTTTAGTTCCACCTCTTCCACTTACTCATTTTGTGGCCTTGAGTGAGATTCTTTACCTCTAACACGAGGATCTAACCACCTCACAGAGGTGCTGGAAGAACCCAATGAAATCATGATTATGGAAGTACTTCACAAAGCATAAAGCACTATTTAATTGTGAGGGATTATTATCCAAATAAGTTTTATGCCAACACATTTGGTATCACACTCAAAGCCTCCTCAGCTTTGGCACAAGATTCCCAACTCTCTGGTTCCTCCCTCCAAGCCCTATCTGGCTTGGGAATAGGATGTGTCACCCTCCCTTTTTTTGTCAGCTTCCTCTTTAATGGGGACAATTGAATATAGTTATTCATTATTAGTTCTAGTCTCTTGTAGAGAGGCCCGATATTCCTCAAGAAAAAACTTCACCTTTCTATGAACACCAACAACTTTTCAGGCACAATCTACCCATGTGGTAGTTTGAGGCAGTGGAGAAAGAATACTGGAGCAATCTACAGTTCCAGGGGGAAAATCTGTGATTTGAGTGCAACTTGTGTGTGTGTATGTGTGTGTGTGTATTCCGGACACTTTATTTTCACACACACAGACACACACACACACACACACCCTTTAATGAAAGACTTAGGCCAGTATACATACCACAACAATCAGAAATCTTACCAGATTGCTCTTCTCTGCTCCTCAGCCTGTGCTGTTCACTCTATCTTCACTCTACCACCTGTGAAAATTCTAATTCAGTGTTGCCAATTTGTATCCTTGTGGGAGTGGCAGGACTATAGGAATCTCTGTTCCCACCAATCATAATTCATAACTCCCAAATCTTTGGCCAAGTCTGATTTAACCCTGTCTGAGTAGACATTACATTTGTGTTGTCAGCTTCCTAACTGGGGGCAAGACTTGACCTCAAAATCAAGAAACTGCTCTCATGCCTGCTGTCTAGACTCTGGACGTGCTTTCCCCAATTCCCACAGAAAACTGTGTGTGCCAGTGAGGCAGAAATAATACTCTGAAAATATTCATAGGCAATATGAGGAGAATGGAGGAGAAGAAATAAAGTCCTACAGAATGAGGTGCTTAAGTGGATACAAAGGGAAGAACTAAGGTCAGGACCTTGGGTGTCATATTAAAACAGAGGGAACAGGATATGGACAGAGTTAAAATAGGCAGTGGGTTAAATGCTTACAGATCCAGGCTTGGCACAAGAGCACATACCAAAGCAGGGTTCTAATATGCAAAGAGAATTTGGTAACTTGGCATCCTAACTGGCATGGACAGAAGTAAAGTCTAAAGATAAGACATGGGGAAAACTGAGGGTACAAACTGAGTCTAAGAATAGTGTCCTAACCTATAATACACCTCAATAGGTCCCTAGAGTAGAGAAGCCATAGAATGTCTGAAATTCTTAGGCCAGAAGTTCCAATTTTCAGCACCTTACCTTGTATGAACAAACAAGAACCCTAGACAAGTGAGTAAGGCTATCCAGGGCTCAGAACTGAAGTTCAAGCAGGATACAGGGTTCTGGGGATACTTTATTTGGTCTAACTAAATCTTAGGGCAAATGCCCTATCAGAATAGAATATAGAGTTTGCCTTTATGGTTTGAAGATTGGGGCATCTCAATTCATATTCAGTCTTGGAGACATGGCTGGTAGGCAGAATACTTCTTTTTCCCTCCATTTATGTTCTCTACTGATTCTTGCTCAATTACCTTAGCTCTTAGTCCAAGTTCAATCCTGTTTGTCCCAGAATATAATTCAGGACTTGTATTGGTATGCCAGGAAAGAGGTCTGCTTTGGTGAGTCTACTCCACAGCACATGTAAATGGCCACTGGGGACAAAAACTGCAGGGACAAATGGAAATGGTATTAACTCTTGGCAGGACTTGTCATGGCAAAACTGGTTCCTACCAGAGGTGTCTAGGGACTACATCTGATATAAAGAATGCTTCTCATTCATAAAAACAAATATTTAATATAAGCATCCCTGTTCTCCATGGAAGTGGGAACAGATAAAAGACATTTGGCAAAGTAGGGCCCAGATGGTAGTAAGATACTATACCAAGTGCTAAAGGTGTGAAATGGTGACCAGATGTTGGAATAGATTGTGTAGAAAGAATCACATGTAAAGAATTGCATCTGTTCTTAAGTGGCTCCATTTAAAATAATACCCATATGACATTATTCTTGTAATAACTGGCATAGTGACTACCTACCACAGAGCCTGACAAATAGTAGCCACTCAATAAATGGTTGTTGATTTAATGAATCATAAATTACACACTGAAACAGCCAGGCAAAACTTCCAAGCTCTTTAATCAAAGCTGTTAAAATGATGTAAAGTTGTAGTAAAATTCCTCATATATTGAATGAACTACTTTGAGAAGTAATTTTACATAGCTAAAGTTTAATTTTTTCCTCTCATGATTTCAAGGCCTACAACTATTTCCTTAGGTATAATGGGGGAAACTATCTAAGATCTACTGAGATCAGAGGAAAATTGAGGAAAGAGGAAGGCAACCAAACAAAGGTAAGAAGGAATCCAAGCATATTAGACTGGGACAGAACTATCCCTCACCTTGTTAATGTGACTATGAAAGTTCGTTCTTGAAAAAAGCAATAGCTGAGGAAAAAAGGGGATATATCCATAGATTTCTACAGTGAAAAATTATTTCTCTAAACTCCCTTAATTCTGTTCAATTTAAGCTCCATTCCAAGTCTACAGTATTCTAATTATTTACTACACCTTGGCACATGAAGTAAAAGAAGACTGCTAGCTCTGGGAGGCCAAGGCGGGCGGATTGGTCAAGTCAGGAGTTCGAAACCAGCCTGAGCAAGAGCAAGACTCCATCTCTACTAAAAATAGAAAGAAATTAATTGGCCAACTAAAAATATATAGAAAAAATTAGCCAGGCATGGTGGTTCATGCCTGTAGTCTCAGCTACTTATGAGGCTGAGGCAGGAGGATCACTTGAGCCCAGGAGTTTGAGGTTGCTGTGAGCTAGGCTAATGCCATGGCACTCTAGCCCAGGCAACAGAGTGAGATGCTGACTCAAAACAAAAACAAAAAACAAAAACAAACAAACAAACAAACAAAAAACAAAACAAACAAATGAAAGAAACAATACTGCTAGGTAGGCAAATGTTCAGGCCTAAATTGAGGCATAGGTTGGTTCTCCACGCAAGAAGTGTTCAGAGACCTAAAGGTCTAAAAGTTGTCAAGAGGATCACAGGTGTTCAGGTCTAATTATTTTTAATATGAGGGAAGAAGCTATCTGTTTCTGCTTGATTTTAAACTAATGCTGGGTGTGTTTGTACCTGTGTGAATTACAGCTAGAAGAAATTAAGAAGCCTATAGGTGAATTTCACTACTATCAAAGAGCTAGGAAAAGAGATGACAGAATCACTTCTGTCTCTTTTCATCTGGATCCTTCTCTGAGAGTAAAAGAGTAGTCAGTCACTTAGAAGTCTTCTTCTGCATCTTAGTGCCAACCTTTGGGGCCTATCTCTTTGCTGAGCCAACTCTTTTTATTTCCCCAAGTTTTCTGCCTTTTCCATGCTCCAGTTCCTCCTTTATTGGCTGTTTTACTGTGTTTCTCCTCTCTCTGCTCCCCCTCCCATTTCTTGCCCTTTCCTTTGGTCCCTGGAACGTGTTGGCCTCACACAGCTCTGAACGATCACTCTCTCTAAAGTTGTTTTAAACATGGATCTTTCAGGATGCCCTTGGCCCATAGTTCATTTGTAATCCCATAAATACAAAGTTGACAGGAAAGACTGGACAGCAAGAGAATCAAATCCAAATCTTGAGAAAAATTTTCCACGTTTTCATTTTGTATTTTTCTTGTTTCTTAATGCTGTTTTCCTTTATTCTAATTGTGGATTATGGAGATTTGAATGTCATTTATTTATTTTTTTAATTTTTATTTATTTCAGCATATTATGGGGGTAGAAATGTTTAGGTTACCTGCATTGCCTTTGCCCCCTCCCCCGAGTCAGAGCTTTAAGCGTGTCCATCCCCCAGATGGTGCACATCACACTCATTATGTATGAATATACCCAGACCTTTCTCCCCTCTCCCATCTGCCCAACACCTGGTGAATGTTATTACTATAAGTGCACTTAAGTGTTGATCAGTTAATATCAATTTGATAGTGAGTGCATGTGGTGCTTATTTTACTATTCCTGCGATACGTCGATCAATAGAAAAGGCTCCAGCTCTATCTAGGATAATACAAGAGTGCTATATCATACCATTGTTTTTTTGTGGCTGAGTATAACTCCATGATATACATATACCACATTTTATTAATCCACTTATGCATTATATTGACTATATGGTCAGAAATGTCTATTCTCAGAATGTTGAAAATAACAATATCAAACATCAAATACTAAAATTCAGTTGTATTGAGGAGGACTTGGAGATTTCTTCAAAAAACTCTTCATGGAGAAGAGGCCTAGTATGGAGGAAAGATCACTAAACTAGGAGTTGAGACACGCATTCTAGTCCCAGATGTGTAATTTAATTCTGGGGTAACTTTTGGAAAGTTACTCTGACAGCAACAGCAATAGTAAATGTCTTTTATATATTTTACTATGAGTCAAGCAATGAAGGGAGTATGTTATATCCCATTTAATCCTTAGAATACCCCTACAAGGTAGAAACTATTATAATCACCACTTTACAGATTAGGTAAGTGAAGCTCAGAGAGTTGAAAAAATTGTTCAATGTTATACAGGACTATGCAGAGTTTTAGAATTGCAATTCAAGCAGCTAGTAAGTATCAAGACTAGTATTCAACCTCACATCTATCTGACTTTTGAGATCACATTTTTTTTTATTTCGGCATATTATGTATGTATACTATGGAGTACTATTCAGCTCTAAGAAACAATGGTGATATAGCACATCTTATATTTTCCTGGTTAGAGCTGGAACCCATACTACTAAGTGAAGTATCACAATTTTAACTGTTATGAAATGCTGCTGCATTACCATATTATATTCAGCCTTAGTTTCCACATCCATAAAAATGAGGGGGTTGAGCTGATCTCTAAGGTCTCTTTAATCTGTAACAGATTCATAGTCTAATATTAAAGGAATATTGAGATCTCCAGTGGCAGGTGAAATAGCAAATAAGAGCCATAAACCAGGCATCATTTTTTTCCCCTCACATCACATGGAAAGGGATTTGTCATGCCATTGCTTTTCTTAGTGATTTTGGGAAGAAGCAGGAATACATAGCATCAATAAGATTTTGAGTTATTATGTCAAAGAGAAAGAACCTAGCATTTCCATCAGAAAACTAAAGATCTGGCAGAAAAATAGCTTCTCTGTTCAAGAATATAGTAAATTTGCCAGGGAAAAATGGACATTCTCTTCCAAGAGTGAAGAAGACAAGCTGGTATGCAAATTGGTAACCATAACAATGTAGCAAAAACCCTCTGAATCTACTGATGATAATTCATCAAAGCTTGGCTTTCAAGGAAGGTAAGCTTTGGTATATTAACTTAAGTGTCATAAATAACAAATTACTACTAGGGAGTAATAGTCCAGAAGAGAAATTTGTGCCTTTTGTTGATATACCAAAAAGGCATGGAGCACTGGTGAGGCCAAGAGTTATTCTGGGAGTTAGCCTCTCTCCACATTCTCTTCCTTTAAGACCTTGCCCACTAACATGGGTTCAACTATCACATCTATGTGGATGATTCCCAAATCTATATCTGCAGTCCTATCCTATCACACTAACTCCAAATCTGTATCTCAGCTGCCTCTGAGACATTTCCACACTGACATTTCGATGCCAGTTCAAATCAATCAAATGCCAAACTAGATTCATTACCTTCTGTTCCAAGCCAGTTTCCTATAAAATGAGAAAAATGCTTTTATGTCTGTAAGGACAAGTGCAAATATAAAGCACTATTATTTTTCTTAGTAAATGTCAATGACAACATTGCACTTTCAGGCACCTACCTAGTCCTGGGACTTTGGAGTACTTATCTAAATCCAGGTATTCACTAAATCTACTAGATCGTTGGTTTGTGAGATCTTTCTATTCTCAGCATCATAACCACCAGCCTGATGAATCCTAAATCTTTATCTCTCATCTTATTTAAATAAATTTAAATTTATAAATCCCCTGGAACACAGTAGGTGATCAAATAATGTTAGATGTATTTTCAAGTACAAGACCTCTCCACTTAGATATTTCTCCAGCACTTCAAACTAAACATGTCCTGAACTAAATGAATTTCTTTCCCTAAACCAATTTTTTCCTTTTACTTCTAAATATCAATTATTGATACCATAGTCTACTCAGTCACTCAACTAAAAATCCTGCGGATGAATTAACACGGAATTTTTTCTTTCTTTTGGTACCTACATCTCATTTCTCATTAAGTCTAATCAATTCTGCCTCTGCTTTCTTTACCCCAATATATCCCCTTCTCTATATCCCCATATGTACCAGCCTAAAGAAAAGGATTTTGACTCAGACATACCTAGATTTGAATTTAGCTTGGCAACTTACTATCTGATTGTGGGCACATTTTTTAACCTCTTCGAGCCACAGTTTATTCCTCTGTAAAATGGTCATGACATACCTATTTCATGAAGTTTTTCCCTGCATTAAATGCAATTATTGCATATACAGTCCTGAAAACAAAGCTCATCAAACTGTATTTCTCTTTCCCCACTTCATAACTAGATTACAAATATATTCTTTTCTCTATTTCATTTATTTCTGCTCTAATGTTTATTATTTCTTTTCTTTTGCTAACTTTCAGTTTGGTGTGCTCTTTTTTTTCAAGTTCCTTATGGTATAGAGTTAGGCTGTTGATTTGCGATCTTTCTTTATTTTGATGTAGGCATTTACAGCCATAAATTACTCTCTGAGTACTGATTTCACTGCATCACATAAATTTTGGTATGTTGTGCTTTCAAGGTATGTTCTAATTTCCCTAGTGATTTTTTTGACCCATTGGCCGTTTACAAATGCATTGCTTCATTTCCATGTATTTGTCAATTTTCCAGTTTTCATTCTCTTATTGATTTCTAGCTTCATTCCATTGTGGGTAGAGATGATATTAAGTATGCTTTCAATCTTTTTAAATTTTTTTTGGAATATTATAGGGGTACAGATTTTAAGGTTTCAATAAATGCCCATTTCCCCCTCTCCTCCCACAAGTCTGAGTCTCCATCATGACCATCCCCCAGATGGTGCACATCTCACTCATTATGTGTGTATATACCCACCCCTCCCCACTCCCAACTGCCCAATACCCTATTACTGTAGTACCTATGTGAACACTTAGGTGCTGTTCAGTTAATACCAATTTGCTGGTGAGTATATGTGGTTCTTGTTTTTCCATTCTTGGGAAATTTCACTTAATAGTATGGGTTCCATCTCTAACCAGGAAAATATAAGATGTGCTATGTCACCATTGTTTCTTAGAGCTGAAGAGTACTCCATGGTATACATATACCACATTTTATTAATCCATTCTTGGATTGATGGACACTTGGGCTGTTTCCACAGCCTTGCAATTATGAATTGTGCTGCTATAAACATTCGAGTGCAGGTGTCTTTTTTGAAGAGTGTCATTGGATCTTTTGGGTAGATGCCCAGGAATGGGATTGCTGGATCAAATGGTAGAATCACTTGTATCGCTTTAGATATTTCCATTTTGCTTTCCACAGAGGTTGAACTAGTTTGCAGTCCCACCAGCAGTGTAGGAGTGTTCCTCTCTCTCCACATCCATGCCAGCATTTATTGTTTGGAGATTTTTTGATAAAGGCCATTGTAACTGTGGTTAAGTGATATCTCATTGTGGTTTTGATTTGCATTTCCCTGATGATTAGAGATGTTGAGCATTTCTTCATATGTTTGTTGGCCATTCTTCTGTCTTCTTCAGAAAAGTTTCTGTTCAAGTCCTTTGCCCAATTTTTAATGGGGTTATTTGATTTTTTCTTGCTGATTTTCATGAGTTCTAAGTATATTCTAGTTATCAGTCCCTTATCGGATGCATAGGATGCAAAAATTTTCTCCCATTCTGTAAGTTGTCTGTTTACTTTCATGACTATTTCTTTGGCTGTGCAGAAGCTTTGTAGTTTGATCATGTCCCATTTATTTATTTTTGTTGCTGCTTTGATTGCCTTTGGGGACTTTGTCATAAATTCTTTGCCTCATGTCTAGGAGAGTGTTTCCAACTTTTTCTTCTAGAGTTCTAATAGTTTCATACCTTAGGTTTAAGTCTGTTATCCAGCGTGAGTTGGTTTTTGTGAGAGGTGAAAGTTGTGGGTCCTGTTTTAGCCTTCTACAGGTGGCTATCCAGTTTTCCCAGCACCATTTATTGAAGAGGGATTCTGTTCCCCAGTGTATGTTTTTGTTTGTTTTGTCAAAGATTAGATGGCTATATGATGATGGTTTTATATCAGGATTCTCACATCTGTTCCACTGATCAATATTCCTATTTTTGTGACAATACCATATTGATTTAATTACTACAGCTTTGTAGTATAGTTTGATATCTGGCATATTAATGCCTCCCATTTTGTTTTTGTTGCCTAGAATTGCTCTTGATATTCGGGGTCTTCTTTGGTTCCAAACGAAGCGTAAAATTATTTTTTCTATATCTGTGAAGAATGCTGATGGGATTTTAATAGGTATTGCATTGAATGTGTTGATCAGTTTGGGTATTATAGATATTTTGATGATATTGAGTCTGCCGATCCACGAGCATGGTATGGATTTCCATCTGTTTACATCCTCTGCTATTTCCTTCCTCAATGTTTCATAGTTCTCCCTGTAGAGGTCTTTTACGTCCTTGGTTAAGTATATTCCTAGGTACTTTAATTACTTTGTTGCTACTGTGAAGGTAATTGAGTCTTTGATTTGGTTCTCAATTAGATTGTTGTTGGCGTATATGAATGCCTCTGCTTTCTGTGTGTTGATTTTGTATCCTAAAACTTTACTAAATTCATTGATCAGTTCCAGGAGTTTCTTGGTTGAATCTTTGGGGTTTTCTAGATACAATATCATCACATCAGCAAAGAGTGAGAGTTTGATCTCTTCTGCCCCTATTTGGATGCTTTTGATTCCATTTTTCTCTCTGATTGCTGTAGCCAAGACTTCAAGCACTATGTTGAACAGAAGTAGAGATAGTGGGCAGCCTTGTCTGGTTCCAGTTCTAAGTGGGAATGCTTTCAATTTTTCCCCATTCAGTATGATGTTGGCTATGGGTCTGTCATATATGGCTTGTATCATTTTTAGGTATGTCTCTTCTATGCCTATTTTCTTAAGTGTTCATATCATGAAAGGGTGTTGAATTTTGTCAAAAGCTTATTCTGCATCTATGGAAAGAATCATGTGGTCTTTGTTTTTGCTTCTGTTTATGTGGTGAATTGCATTTATAGATTTACGTATGCTGAACCATCCCTGCATCCCTGGGATGAAGCCCACATTGTCGTGGTGGATTATTTTTTTCATAAGTGTCTGGATTCGGTTAGCTAAGATTTTGTTGAAAAATTTTGCATCTATATTCATTAGGGATATTGGTCTGTAGTTTTCTTTTTTTTGTTACATCCTTTCCTGGTTTTAGTATCAAAGTAATATTCGCTTCATAAAAGGTGTCGGGGAGGTTTCCGTTCTTCTCGATGTTGTGGAATAGTTTCTGCAAGATAGGTACTAGTTCTTCTTTGTAAGTGTGGTAAAATTCAGGTGTGAAGCCATCTGGACCGGGACTTTTCTTTTTAGGGAGATTTTTAATTGCTGTTTCTATTTCAGCTGTTGAGATTGGTCTGTTCAGGGAATCTATTTCTTCCTGGTTGAGCCTGGGGAGGCTGTGTGTTTCTAGAAAATTGTCCATTTCCTCCACATTTTCCAGTTTGTATGCATAAAGATTTTTGTAGTATTCATAAATTGTATCTTGTATCTCTTTGGGATCAGTTGTGATATCTCCTTTTTTATTCCTGATGGAGCTTATTAGAGATTTCTCTTTTCTGCTTTTCGTTAGCTTAGCCAATGGTGTGTCAATTTTGTTTATTTTTTCAAAGAACCAACTTTTTGTTTTATTAATCTCCTGAATAGCTTCCCTGTTTTCAATTTCGTTTAGTTCTGATTTCATCTTGTTGATTTCACTTCTTCTGCTGGGTTTGGGGTTGGTCTGTTCTTCTTTTTCCAGCTCTTGGAGTCGTTTCATTAGATTGTCTATTTGTGATCTTCTTGTCTTTCGGTTATAGGCATTTATGGAGATAAACTTTCCTCTCAGAACTGCTTTAGCTGTGTCCCAGAGGAGTTGATAACTTGTCTCTCCATTGTCGTTTTCTTCATAGAACTTTTTTATTTCCATCTTGATTTCTTCATTTATGAAGTAATCCTGTAGTAGGAGGTTGTTTAATTTCCACGTTTTTGTGTAGAAATGTGAGTTTCTGTTAGGGTCGATTTCTACTTTTATTCCACTGTGATCTGAGAAGGTACATGGTATGATTTCTATTTTTTTAAATTTCTTGAGATTTTCTTTGTGTCTAGGATATGGTCAATCTTAGAGAATGTCCCGTGAGCTGATCAGAAGAACGTATATTCAGTGTATTTGGGATAGAATGTTCTGTAGATGTCTGTCAGATCCAATTGTTCTTTTTGTTTACGTCCATTTTTCTTTATTAATTTTCTGTTTGGAGGATCTGTCTCGTGCCGTCAGTGCGGTGTTGAAATCTCCGGTGATTATGGAGTTGCTATTAATCCATTTGCTTAGCTCCAGTAAGGTTTGCTTTATGAATCTCGGTGCACCTAAGTTGGGTGCATATATATTTAAAATTGTTATCTCTTCTTGTTGGACTGTGCCCTTCACCATTATATAATGACCCTCTTTGTCTTTTACTACTTTTGTTGGTTTAAAAACTAAATAGTCTGAAATTAGAACTGCCACACCTGCCTTCTTTTGGCTTCTATTTGCTTGGAATATTGATCTCCACCCTTTTATTTTTAGTCTGTATGCATCCTTGCAGGTTAGATGTGTTTCCTGAAGACAGCATATAGTTATCCTTTATTTTCTTATCCATTCAGCCAGCGTATGTCTCTTGAGTGGAGTTTTAGCCATTCACATATATTGAGAGAACTGATAGGTCAGGTAGATTACTGTTCATTCTGTTGGGTTGAATGTTGTTGCTATGATTTCTGTTTTGAGCCATTGTAATATCTGGCCTTTAATATCTTTGGGTTTGGGTTGTTTTTATATTCGTGGGTTATTATTATGATGTTCCGTGCGTAACGCTGTTTTAAGTACTTCTTGTAGGGCTGGTTTTGTCTTGGTGAATTCTCTGAGCCTTTGCTTGTCTGAGAATGTTTTTATTTCTCCTTCATATATGAAGCTTAGCTTTGCAGGGAATAATATTCTAGGCTGGGCATTGTTTTGTTTCATAAGAGTGAGAATGGGGCCCCAGTCTCTCTTTGCTTGTAAAGTCTCATTAGAGAAGTCTGATGTTATTTGAATTGGCTTTCCCTTGAATGTTACTTGCTTCTTTTGTCTTACAGCTCTTAGAAGGGCCTCTTTAGTTGATACTTTGGTTGATACCCTTCTGTACCCCGGGCAATGCTAGCCCTCCGTGCAGGGGATCTGGTCTGCAGGTCCGACCTCTGGGTCCCAGAGTTCAAACTGTATCCCCACCAGGGAAAGAATTTCCGGTCCCAATTCACCCACAGGGAGCCCAAGCTGGATCTATGTCTCTCAGCCTCTTTGTCGGCACCGTTCTCCTGGGAACACCTTGCCAGCAGCACCTGGGAGGGCTGGCGGGTAGGGAGCTCACAGCCTGAGTTCCCCTGAGTTAGCTGTAGGGTCCCCAAAGGGAAAGTCCAATTCCCTGGAAGTGCCTCTGGCTGGTGGCTGTATTGTCTCTGGGCAGCCGCGCAGAGAGGTAGGGTTGGCAGAGGGGAGGAGGAGGCAATATGGTGCCTGCCGCGCGGCTGGGGTCTGTGCACACGGAGGTTTGGGAGGAAATTCAGAACCTGGTGCCACGTCTGCTACAGGCTCACCACTGGCTGGCGGTGGCCGTCTCAGGGCTGGTGTCCGCATGTCTCTCCACCCGCTGGGGAGCCCCCCAGCAGTCCCAAATGCAAGGGAGGGGAAACAGCAAATCCACCTACCCTTGCCGCTGGTCTCCGGGCTGCTCTGGTGGTCTCATCCTCCAGTTCTCCTCTGCAGCCTCCTCCCGTGGAGTCTCCCGCGGTCTCAGGTACCCCTCCTTCCAGCCCTCGTCCTCTGTATGCTCGTCTTCTTGCTTCTTTTTTCTAATTTCTGCTAGAATCTGTCTTTTCTGCAGAAACACTCTGTCTGGCGGTGTTTCTCCTCCGCCATCTTGCTCCACCCCTCAATCTTTTAAAATTTATTAAGACTTCTTTTGTGGCCTAACATAGGGTCTGGGAAAAATATTCCAACTCTACTTGAGAAGAACGTCCAGTCTGCTATTGGGAAAAATGCTCCATATATGTCATATCTAGTTGGATTATAGAGTTGGTCAAGTACTCTCTTTCCTTATTGATTTTTTATCTTGATATTCTATCCATTATTGAACGTGTGGTATTGAAGTCTCCAATTATTAATGTAGAATTATCTATATCTTCATTACATTCTATTAGGTTTTGCTACATATATTTTAAGAATCTGTTACAAATTATGTAAACATTTATAGTTCTATCTTCTGGCCATATTGAATCTTTTATTAATATGTTATTCTTCATCTCTTCTAACTATTTTGAATAGAAAGTCTATTTTGTCTGATATTAGTATAGTTTTCTCAGCTCTCTTTTGGTTATACTTATATGGAAAATATTTTTCCATCCTTTCAGTTTCAACTTACTTGTATCTTTGGGAATAAAGTGAGTAGCCTTTTTTCCTATTTCCTCCATAACTGCTTAATAAAATGAATACCTTATAAGCAGCATGTAGTGTTATCATGAGATTTACACATTTTGCCAATCTGCCTTTTAATTGGTGAGTTTAATCCATTTACAGTTAAAGTGCTTAGTGTTAGTGAAAGACTTACTTTTGCCATTTTGCTATTTTTTTTATATTTCCCTTTTTTTGTTCCTCAATTCCTTCAATACTATCATCTTTTGTCTTTGATTTTTTTCCAATAAATCATTATGAATCCCTCTTCATTTTACTTTCTGTATATTCTTATTTATTGTCTTAGTAGTTACCATGGAAATTATACTTAATATCCTAAATTTATAATAATCTAAATATCTAGTTTGAATTTATACCAAATTAGCTTCAAGATTCATGTGATAACTCTGTTCCCTTTAGCTCCATGCCTCTCCTTTAAATTGTTATTATCAAAAATTTAATCCTTATACTTTGTGTGCACATTAACATAGATGTTCAATTATTGCTTTGTTCATTTGTCTCTTAAATTATATAAGAAACAAAAAGAGGAGTTACAAACTAAAAACATAATAATACTAAATTTTATATTTATCTACATGGTTACCTTGAACAAAGATCTATATTTTTTTGTACAACTTTGAGTTACCATGTAATTTCCTTTCATTTCAGCCTGAAGGACTTCTCTTAGCATTTCTTGTAGGGGACGTCAACTAGTGACAAACTCCCCTCACTGTCATTTATCTGGAATGGTCTTAATTTCCACCTCATTTTTGAAGGATAGTGTTTCCAGGTATAACATTTTTAGTTGACATTTGACCCAGCAATTCTACTCCGGTATATATATCCAAAAGAATTGAAAGCAGGACCTTGACTTGTACAAAGCCAAGGAAACAAATTGAGACCAACCAACCAACCAACAAACAAGATCCACCATGTGAAAACCAATACACTAGAAATGGCAAGGAACATAGAATTACTATAAATCAAATTAATGAAATAGAGAACAATTCTGAGATATTCACAGTGAATGCAGAGGATAATGAAAAAATTAATTAGAGAGAAAATAGTAGAGCTGAAGAACAAAATATTATAGTAAGGATAATGCTAACAGAGAATAACTTCAATTCCACGAATAGAGAATTCATTAGAAGATATAACAGCAGAAAAATCCCCTGAATGAATTGAAGAACCGAATTTACAAATCTAAAGTCCATACTCTGTGTTTCAGGTGAATCTGACAGATATTGATTGAAATATGGTCATATTCATATTACATTATAACAATTGAGAATGAAGAAGGCAGCCAGGCACACCAGGCAGTCATGTGCACAAGGAAATAAAAAATTGGCTAATGTGATGCTTCTCCAAAGATACAGCTAATATCAGAAGGCAATGAGAAAATGTTTATAATATTCTAATAGAAAGTGTGATTTAAGAATACTAGCCAAGTTTCAGATCATATGTAAATTTAACAGACAGATATTCTAAAGCAGGAAAGCTCTCAGAAAATCTTCTTCGAGGAGAAAAAAGAAAGTACTGAATAATGAAGTATTGCATTTAAAACACTAGCAAGTGATAAATGGCTGACTAACTGAAAAGAAGAATGGAGACACTGTAGAAAAAGAATTGGTAGTGAATATTTATTCCATTTAATCATAGCCTCAAGAATAAACTTAGGGGTTTATGGTTACAGGATCTAATACAAATGTTCATGTATTCTGATAAAGTTATACATGTTATATACTGTGATTATGATATGTATGTGTGTGTACATATAATGCATATATGTTTAAAAATGTCACAAAAATCAGAAAGAGGTAGAGGGGAGTATAGGAAGTATAAGAGTACTATTTTCTTCATCTTTAAAGTCAGAGAATCAATACATACTGTGTAAAATTGAAGTATAAAATTTAAAAATTCATGACCACAAAATAAAAAAACAAATTAAAGTTATCTTCCTTTACTGAGAAACAAATATATTTAGACTTACATTATGTATTTTATATTACTATTATTATGATTAGTTATAAAATTATCACTACAATAACTATCTATAAGTACAGTTCTACATTCTTTAATACAGGTTGTGCATCAAACATTCCATGCATAGTCCCACCTCCCCAACAGATAATGTGATTATGAGAGTCACCAATTTCCAATCCGAAAACCAAAGGAAGAAGGTGCATTGGAAGACAAAGGTAAGATATATGGAATTCCAAGTCACGGTGTGTTATTCACTCATCAAATTCCATTACTACATGATATTTTCTAAAATTTGACAACTCCACCAGGGCCTGGAATGCAAGAACAAAAATGAAAAATCTGACTCATTAGAGGTTTAGGTGAACTAAAGCAATAAATGAAAAATGTTTAAGTGGCACTGCCTCCTTAAGGAAAGTGATTTGAGAAGACCTTTCTGACTGAGGGGAGGAAAGATAGTGCTGCTTTAAGACAATGGCTGGCATAAGAATGATTAAATGAATTAAGCAAAGCCTCAGGATACAAAATCAAGTCACACAAATCAGTAGCTTACATATATGCCAATAACAGTCAAGCAGAAAATCAAATCAAAGATGCAATAGCTTTCACAATAGCATGAAAGAAAATAAAAAAATTAGGAATATATTTAACTAAAGAAGTGAAAGACCTATAGAGGGAGAACTATGAAACACTGACAAAAGAAATCACAGAAGATGTAAGCAGATATAAAACCATACCATGCCCATGGATCTGCAGAATCAATAGTGATAAAATGTCTATACTACCCAAAGTGATCTACAGATTCAATGAAATCTCTATGAAAATACAAACATCATTTTTTACAGATCTAGAAAAAATAATTCTATTTTTCTTATGGAACCAGAGAAGACCCTGAATACCCAAAGCAACATTAATCAAAAAGAACAAATTAGGAGGCATCAATTTACACCAGACTTCAAGATATACTACAAGGCTATAGTAACCAAAATAGCATGGTAATGACACAATAACAGAGACATAGACCAATGGAACAGGACTGTGAATCCAGATATTAAACCATCCTCATATTGTCATCTGATCTTTGACAAAAAAAAACCAAAAACATACAATGCGAAAAAGAATCCCCATTCAATAAATGGTGCTGGAAAAATTGGATAGCCACATGTAGAAGATGGAAATAGGATCTGCACCTCTCACAATTCACAAAAATTAACTCATGATGGATAATGTACTTTAACCTAAGGCATGAAACCATAAGAATTTTAGAAGAAAATGTTGGAAAAAACTCTTATAGACATGAGCCTAGGCAAAGAATTTATGAAGAAGACCCCAAAAGCAATCACAGCAGCAACAAAAATAAATAAATGGACCTGATCAAATTAAAAAGCTTCTGCACAATCAAGGAAATAGTCATTAGAAGGAATAGATAACCTACGGAAAGGGAGAGAATATTTGCATGCTACACATCCGAGAAAGGGCTGATGACTAGAATCTGTATAGAACTCAGGAAAATTAACAAGAAAAAATCAAACAACCCTATCAAAAAGTGGGCAAAGGACATGAACAGAAACTTTTCAAAAGAAGAAGGATTAGTGGACAACAAACATGAAAAAATGCTGAACATCTCTAATCATCAGGGAAATGCAAATTAAAACCACAGCGAGATACCACTTAACTCCAGTGAGAATGACTTTTACCAAAAAGTGCCAAAACAAGAAATGCTGGCGTGAATGTGGAGAGAGAGGACTACTCATACATTGGTGGTGGGACTGCAAATTAGGACAACCTCTGTGGAAAATAATATGGAGATACCTCAAACATATAAAAGTAGAATTACCATTTTATCCAGCAATCCCATCACTGAGTGTTTACCCAATGGAAAAAAAGACATTATGTAAAAAAGACATCTGCACTCAAATATTTATAGCAGCACAATTCACAATTGCAAAGATGTGGAAACAACCCAAGTGCCCATCAATCCATTGGATTCATAAAATGTGGTATATGTATACCATGGAGTCCTACTCAAGTATGAAAAACCAATGGTGCACTCTTATAATATCCTGGATGGAACTGGAGCCCATTCTTCATTGTGAAGTATCACAACAATAGAAGAACAAGCACCACATATACTTGCCATTAAATTGACACTAATTGATCAACACTTATATGCACATATGGAAGTAACATGTATCAGGTGTGGGGCAGGTGGTAGGGAGAAGGAGGATGGGTAAATTCACACCTAGTGGGTGCAGTGCTCACTTTCTGGGGGATGGGCACTCTTGTAGCTCTGGCTCGAGTGGTTCAAGGGCAGTATATGTAACCAAACTGCTTGTACTCTCATAATTTTTTGAAATTAGAAAACATAAATATGAAAATAATCTTGTAAGAAAAAAAGAGAAATATTTATGCGGTAAACTCTGGGTCAGAGGTGAAAACTAGATTGGAGGATGGGGTGGCATGAGCAAAGGCTCTAGGTATACAGACAAGGCATGGCTTCACAGGGCAAAGTTCCTCCTGTTGGGAGCTTCAAGAGCAGTGAACTATGGAACAAGTCCCGATTCTGCCACAATACTACCTATATGATTTTGACTATTGTCACTTTCTCTCTGTAGACCTCAATTTTATGACTTCTAGGGATATTTTTGATTCTTTTGTATTCCTGAGTCTGATACTCATAGGCCTACTTTTACTGTCTAGGCTGAAATTGGGACAAAGCTTTCTGATTGGTGACTACTAGACATCCATTTCAAACACAGTTTTTGAGAAGAGCATGAGATTGGCAAAGCTTATCTCTGGAACCCTTTCACTCTCCTAATTTGGTGGGCAGGCCTCAGGTACATCTTGCTGCTTATTTCAATTTCTGCCCCAGTCCTCCAATAGCTAATCTAATTCCTTCAAAGGTTAGCTAATAAAGGTTTAAATGCTGAAGGTCGGGTGGTTGTCAGAGATTGGGGAAGCATTTATGGAGAGGTGAGGTTAACATTTGAAGTGGGAGTATCTGGATCAAAGGGAATAACCCAGTTTGCTGGACACAAGGACACACAGGGTAGATTTCTGGGAGAAACTGCCTAGAAAAGTTAAAATGGGATCAGATTGGGGGGGCTTTATTACCCAGGGTTGAGGTATTTGAAATTAATTTGATTGACAATGGGGAGCCTTTGAAGATTTTTTTCCAGGGGTGACAAGAACAAAATGAAGCACAATTCTTTAAAAACCCTCAGTTAAAATGCAAATTATGTTCCCTGGGAAGGTAATACATTAGTTTGTTAGCACTTATGAACACCTTAGAGAGATTTATTATCAAGGAGCAAAATGTCCTGAGGGACTGGGTCACAGGCACAGCACAGAGACATATGGATTAAGAAGGAAAAGGGAGAAAACAAGCTTCAGAGAACAAGCAGTACCAGATTGTATATTCGATGGGGGCCTGGAACAGAGAAAACAACAGGAGAGTGGCATTCAGCCTGGGGTGGAAAGACATAGGGAACCAGGAACCTAGAGTTAGGATGTGAGGATAGGTCCTGGGCTAAAGTATAGTGATCTGAAGATCTGAAGACAACTTCTTGCTGAGAATCTGTCTTCTGCTAGCTGGAAATCATATCATGAAAGATTAATTAATTGTTTAGGATCTGGCAAGATTTGTTTTTCTTTTTTTTTTTTTCCAGAGTGTTATGAGGATACAAATATTTTAGTTACATGAATTCCTTTTGTGACATTTCAGTCAAAGTTATAAGTGTGCCCATCACCAAGATAGTGTGCACTGTACCTATTAGGTGTGAATTTACCTGTCCCCTCCTGCCGCCTCCCACCTACTCGGTTTCTACTGCGTTTTACTAACATATGTGCACATGAGTGTTGATCCGTTTGTTCCAGTTTAACAGTGAGTACGTGTGGTTTGTTTTTCCATTCTTGGGATATTTCTCTTAGAAGAATGGTGTCCAGTTCCATCCAGGTTGTTACAAAGGGTATTAACTCGCCAGTTTTTTTATGGCTCAGTATACTCCCTAATATACATATACCAATCCAAATACCCATAAATACAGTAGTGGATTAATAAAATGTGATATATATGTATACTATGGAGGTTTCTTTAAGGTATCTGGAGACCCCTAAGTAAACTCAAATACCCTATAGAAATAAAACATCTAATATGTTATTGTATTCTAGTCTCATCAGTTCTTGTAGCTTCCCTTTTCACATATGCAAAATGGGGATAATGCGTGTTTTGTGGAACTCATATGTTTAAGATAAGAGAGATAATGAGAGGGTCATATGAAATAGTAGGTGTTACACAATTTCATAAATAACAAAATGTTGGACCACTGTAAGTGATTATGAGTATTTTTATAGTTTTACTTTTCCCTCCACAATATCTAGCAGGGAGCTGGGCATTTTGTCATATGTATTTATGAAGACTGGTTAAATTGAAGAAAATTGCTATAACTTAATATATGTAGCTAAAAATATCTAACAATAGTAAGGACAAAAAAGCCTTTCTTAAGGAAAGGTAGACTGTGATCGATCTAACAAGATTTCAGAAGGTATATGGACACTTGAGAGAAAGCAATTATTTACCTTTACTCTTGAAGTAGCCTCTGGAATATTTATGGCTAGGCTGATGAATATCTAAATTGTGCTTCAGACTATCACCACTTCCTAATGAAATGTAAGTTTAGAGTACTACTGTATGCTATTTCACTTTAAAGATGTGATCCAGTACAATTGGCTTATTGAAACAATTTGTAGTGTTTAATTTTTGATATAAGAAAATGGCTAAGTATTTTGCTGAAAATGCTTTATATCAATAGTTATCATTGGTTTCACTTTATCTGGATATATTTTTAATGATGGTTTTTGATCATTGCAATACTTTCTTTAAATTTAAGGGCAGAAGCCTAACAGTCTTTAAATGTAAAAATATAGCCTACTGATTTTCAAGTCATAGTCAATTTTATAGGCCCTAGATCCTGGTATTTCAAAGCACCCTGAAGGTCACTGGTGTTGCAGTGGTTTTGTAATGGTTCTAGCTCTTCATATTCCTCTTCCTTCTCTACTTCTTTAACTACATACCAAACTGGCTGGGCACCCCCATCATCAACAAATTCTTCAATATTGACATAGGTCAGTGAAAGGACAAAGGTGTAAAGGAAAAAAAAAAAAAAAGATCATCTTATGGAAAGCTCAGTTTTCAGAAGAGCAAAGGATAAAATTTAAGTTAGCCAAATTGAATTGTAGTCCTGGCCCAGATACTTACTACTTTAGGCAAGTCACTTTTTCCTAAAGGGCCATGATTTCTCCATATGAATGAATTACTGGAGTAGGAGATATCTAAGGTCTCTCTCACTTCCATCAATTGAATTTCAATGCTTGAGAACATAAAATAAAATTCTGCCACTGGCCTAGGAGGGTGACATGAAAGGACATGCAAATGTGCAGGTGCTCTACCTTATTATTTCATTATATGAGTTTCTTAAAAAGATTTCATGGAAGGAAGGCCACTTGCCTAAGTACTCTCTTGATTGTTGGGTTAGCAATTTTAGATATTGGCACTAGGCCTTTCAGAGTACTTGATATTTAGGTACCTCACCACAACATCTCAAAAGGTATAATCTGAGGATAAACCTCATTAGGATCACCTGGAATGCCTGTTATAATTCATATTCCAGGGTTCCTTTCTAGACCTGAGGAATAAGAACTTCTTGAGTAGGTGGGGATTGGGAAACTGCATATTAACAAGCTCCTCAGCTATTCTAATTCCCACTAAAATTTAAGTCCTGTGGATTATATGGTTAGAGTCAATCAAGCCTTTGTCAGATATAGGGGAGAAGCAGGATAATTGTGCCTTGAACATAGTGCTTGCTGGGGCAGGGAGGAGTGTGGGGGAGGAGATAGTCAGGGCACTCAATATAAGAAAAACAAATCCAATTCTGGTAGCCTCATGGCAGAATATTTGGGGATTTCTAGACAGAAGATCATATCATCAGCAATAGTTTGACCTTTTCTGTCCCCATTTGGATGCCTTTATTTCCTTCTCTTGTCTGATTGCTCTGGCTAGGACTTCCAGTACAATGTTGAATAGAAGTGGTGATAGAGGGTAACCTTGTCTGGTTCTAGCATTAAGCAGGAATGCTTTCCATTTTTCCCGGTTCAGTATGATGTTGGCTGTGGGTTTGTCATATATGGCTTTTGTCAATTTGAGGGAAGTCCCATCTATGCCTATTTTGATAGGTGTTCTTATCATTAAAGGATGCTGAATTTTGTTGAATGTTTTTTCTGTGTCTATTGAGAAGATCATATGATCTTTGTATTTATTTCTATTTATGTAGTGAATTACATTTATGGATTTGCATATGTTGAACCATCCCTGCATCACTGGGATGAAGCCCACTTGGTCATGATGGATTATTATTTTGATAAGCACCTGAATTTGGTTTGCTAGGAATTTTTTGAGAAGTTTTGCATCTATATTCATAAGGGATATTGGTCTGCAGTTTTCTTTTTTTGTTGTGTTGTGTCCTTGCCTTGTTTTGGTATTAGGGTGATGTAGCCTTCATAAAACATGTTGAGAAGGATTTCTTCCTTCTTGGTGCTGTAGAATAATTTCTGTAGGAGGGGCACCAGTTATTATTTGTAGGTCTGGTAAAATTCAGGTGAAACCATCTGGTCCAGGACTTCTTTTTCTAGGAATGTGTTTTATTTGTGCTTCAATTTTGGTACTTGATATTGGTCTGTTCAAGAATTCTATTTCTTCCTGGTTGAGCCTGGGAAGCCTGTGTGATTCTAAGAATTTGTTCATTTCTTCTACATTTTCAAATTTATGTTCATAGAGATTTTCATAGTATTCATAGATGATATTTTGTATTTATGTGGTATGAGTTGTAATTTTTCCTTTTTAATTCCTGATTGAGGTTATTAGAGTTCTTTCTTTTCTGCTTCTCGTTAACATACCAAGAGGCATGTTAATTGTTTATTTTTGGAAAAACTAACTTTTATTTTATTAATCTTCTGTATAGTTTTTTTTTTTTTTGGTTATCCAATTTCATTTAGTTCTGCTCTGATTTTGTTATTTCTATTTTCCACTGGTTTTGGGTGGAAAACCAAAACCAGAATGAACCAGCTTTGTTCATTCTTGTCCAGTTCTTTGAGATGATTTATTAGATTTTTGATTTGTGATCTTTCTGTCTTTTGGATGTAGGCATTTATGGACATAAATTTTCCTCTCAGGATAGATTTGGCTCTGTCCCACAGATTTTAATAACTGAATTCAGCAAAGTCTCAGGTTACAAAATCAAGATACAGAAATCAGTAACATTCTTATACTCCAACAACCATCAAACCAGGAATCAAATCAAAGACTCAATACCCTTCACAATAACAACAAAGAAAATTAAATACCTAGGAATATATTTAACTGAGGAGATGAAAGACTTCTACATGCCGTATTCTGTAAGATATCCTTTTATTTCCTTTGCATGAAGTTTCTGATTCCTAGGTAGGTTGCTAAAATTAATTTTCTTCATTTTTAGAGTCATCAACAAGTCCCATTAAAAAAAGACATTCCTAGCACCTTTTAAATGGTATCACTCAAGTATTTGCCTATGGAGAGGACTTATCCTGAAAGTTGATATGAGTTGTATATAGAAGTGAAGAGTTGTGAGTATAAATTTCTCCACCTGATACTTTTCCCATAGGTCACCCAAATATTTAACTCAGGTGTCAAAATGAGAGGATTCTCCCTTCTAATTCCTCTAAGGAGAGCAGCAGCCATTTTGAGAAGTGTTTGTGCATTGAGATCCAAGGCAGCTCACATTCAACTATTTCATTTGTTTTCAAACTGTTTACCTTGAAATGGAACTCTGAACATAACAATATGTATCAGTGGTCTCCATTTCTCCCCTACCCCTCATTATGAAATGTGAGTCACTAGCCTCATATTGCTATTTCCTTAGGTAACACAAGCCTGTCTGCTTCTTTCTCATTGCTTTAGTCATGCCAGCAAAGAGTCACTTCCCCTGAGAGTTGGAAATTTCAGTTCCTGCTATAACTGATGTATTTGTTAGATGGATTTGTATAACAAAGTCTTTCACTGTCCTGATTGAGGCCAGAATGACAATAAACCAGGCCAGTGGAATGGATATATCAACAGATAGACTTTTAGACTATGAAGAAGTGTCAATATATGTTAACATGTTACCACTCTTCCAAAATGAATTTGAATTTTGCACCTGAACCAAGAATTAAGAACCAAAAATAGCAATATGCCCTTTCCCTCCACAAATCTATCTCTATTCTAGTATATGATCTGAAAGGAAACAAACCATTGAAAGTCAAAATAAAATTAAGAGACTTTAATTAGGCTTCTCTTGATTTTAGGAACTGTACAATAAGTAAGAGGAGAAGGAAGATTCTATATGAAGTGATCTTAGAATATCGTGAGGTGGCACTATTTCCTCCAAAACATCTTCCTCTATTAAACCACTACTGCTCTAATATCTATCATTCAGTCATTCTATAAACACTTTTATTATGTGCTAGGCACTAGTACTGGAAGATGTATGGGGAAGGGGAATGAGAAAGGGATATACCAAGAGAAGAAAAGTTTCAGAGAAGAGACACAGACAGGTTATCTTGGTTTCTCAATTGAAGTGCTAATGGCACTATAATATGTTTGATACATAGCTCCAATTAGCTAGTTCAATTGGTGATCGTACCTTTTGACCAGCTAGTACCCTTCTTAGTTGTGGGAGAGAATTATCCTGTGAAAGTAATATTTCACATTTAGATTTTATTATTTATTTATTTTTTTGAGACAGAGTCTCACTCTGTTGCCTGGGCTAGAGTGCTGTGGCATCAGCCTAACTCACAGCGACCTCAAACTCCTGGGCTCAAGTGATCCTCCTGCCTCAGCCTCCCAAGTAGCTGGGACCACCAGCATGCACCACCATGGCTGGCTAACTTTTTCTGTTTTTAGTTGAGATGGGGTCTCGCTCTTGCTCAGGCTGGTCTCCAACTCCTGAGCTCAAGCAATCCTCCTCAGCCTCCCACAGTGTTAGGATTACAGTTGTGAGCCACCATGCCTAGCCTACATTTAGGTTTTATTTCTTTACTTTAAAGGTTTTGGAATGACTGTTGAATAGGCATTGCATTAATTTAAGATAAATTAAATAATTGAATTTATTGAATTAAATTATTGAATTTACTTCTGTAATTCAACATCCACCCATGTTATTAGCATGTAACTGATTTGGCACTCTTGTTTCTAACATGAGAAAGCAGGGAGATATTTTGGCATACATGTGAAGGTTTTTCACCATGTTTCATTTGTTTCTAATTCCTAAGAAGCATTACCCTAGGGTCTATATTTTTTGTAAGCCAACTTTGAATATGTTCAAAGATCATGAATTATACATTGTTGGCATCTGCAGTTTCCAACAAGAACCTACACTGGTTTTACCAATATTTTATTTTATTTTTACCTGATTCATGAAACCAGTAGGCAATGATACCCAAAATACTACTGGGCCACGCTGGTAAAAATAGCACAGTCTGAGATGATTGACTTTCAAAAATAAGAAATTTCCTTTCTGAATCTTCTTTACTCTATATTTATGTAGTCAACCAAGAAATATAAACTATTCATCTCTTAGTAGAGCTGATACCACAAAATTAAATACAAAATATTTTAAAAGGTGCGATCACAATGAAAGCATTTCTCTAGATTATGAAATGTTATCTTGGCTTATGTATAGTGTACTATTGCTGTTACGTGTAATATAAAAATTATAAAATAAAAATTATAGTGGCGGTACATTTATGTGATAATTTTTTAGTGATGTAAAAGTTGTCAAATTTCTAAGAGTACTACCCAAGAAAAATACTGTCAGGGCCAGATCAATAAGCAGTCCTTAGAAATAATTCCCTTTGAATTCATCAGTTTTGGGAATTGGTTATGTCATGTATAAGGAAAAATCTGTTTATTGAATTTTATTTTATTTTATTTTTTTGAATTTTTTTGGTCTTTTATTATTATTTTTATTTTTTCTTTTGGCAAATTATGGGGGTACAGATTTTAAGGTTTCAATAAATGCCCATTCCCCCGCCCACAAGTCTGAGTCTCCATCATGACCATCAACCACATAGTGCACATCTCACTCATTATGTATGTATATGCCCGCCCCCCTCCCCCCTCCCACCTGCCCAATACCCTATTACTGTAGTACCTATGTAATCACTTAGGTGCTGTTCAGTTAATACCAATTTGCTGGTGAGTATATGTGGTTCTTGTTTTTCCATTCTTGGGAAACTTCACTTAATAGTATGGGTTCCATCTCTAACCAGGAAAATATAAGATGTGCTATGTCACAATTGTTTCTTAGAGCTGAAGAGTACTCCATGGTTTACATATACCACATTTTATTAATCCATTCTTGGATTGATGGACACTTGGGCTGTTTCCACAGCCTTGCAATTATGAATTGTGCTGCTATAAACATTTGAGTGCAGGTGTCTTTTTTTGTAGAGTGTCATTGGATCATTTGGGTAGATGCCCAGCAATGGGATTGCTGGATCAAACGGTAGATTCACTTGTATTGCTTTCAGATATCTCCATATAGCTTTCCACAGAGGTTGAACTAGTTTGCAGTCCCACCAGCAGTGTAAGAGAGTTCCTCTCTCTCCGCAACCACGCCAGCATTTATTGTTTGGAGATTTTTTGATAAAGGCCATTCTCACTGGGGTTAAGTGATATCTCATTGTGGTTTTGATTTGCATTTCCCTGATGATTAGAGATGTTGAGCATTTTTTAATATGTTTGTTGGCCATTCTTCTGTCTTCTTTAGAAAAGTTTCTGTTCAAGTCCTTTGCCCACTTTTTAATGAGGTTATTTGATTTTTTCTTGCTGATTTTCGTGAGTTCTAAGTATATTCTAGTTATCAGTCCCTTATCGGATGCATAGGATGCAAAAATTTTCTCCCATTCTGTAGGTTGTGTGTTTACTTTCATGACTATTTCTTTGGCTGTGCAGAAGCTTTGTAGTTTGATCATGTCCCATTTATTTATTTTTGTTGCTGCTGTGATTGCCTTTGGGGACTTCTTCATAAACTCTTTGCCCAGGCCGATGTCTAGGAGAGTGTTTCCAACTTTTTCCTCTAGAATTATAATAGTTTCATACCTTAGGTTTAAGTCTGTTATCCAGCGTGAGTTGGTTTTTGTGAGAGGTGAAAGGTGTGGGTCCTGTTTAGCCTTCTACAGGTGGCTATCCAGTTTTCCCAGCACCATTTATTGAAAAGGAATTCTTTTCTCCAGTGTATATTTTTGTCTGCTTTGTCAAAGATTAGATGGCTATATGAGGATGGTTTTATATCAGGATTCTCACATCTGTTCCACTGGTCAATATTCCTATTTTTGTGCCAATACCATATTGATTTAATTACTACAGCTTTGTAGTATAGTTTGATATCTGGCATATTAATGCCTCCCATTTTGTTTTTGTTGCCTAGAATTGCTCTTGATATTCGGGGTCTTCTTTGGTTCCATACGAAGCGTAAAATTATTTTTTCTATATCTGTGAAGAATGCTGATGGGATTTTAATAGGTATTGCATTGAATGTGTTGATCAGTTTGGGTAGTATAGACATTTTGATGATATTGAGTCTGCCGATCCACCAGCATGGTATGGATTTCCATCTGTTTACATCTTCTGCCTTTTCCCTCCTCATTGTTTCATAGTTCTCCCTGTAGAGGTCTTTTTCGTCCTTGGTCAGTATATTCCTAGGTACTTTAATTTCTTTGTTGCTACTGTGAAGGTAATTGAGTCTTTGATTTGGTTCTCAATTAGATTGTTGTTGGTGTATATGAATGCCTCTGATTTCTGTGTATTGATTTTGTATCCTGAGACTTTACTAAATTCATTGATCAGTTCCAGGAGTTTCTTGGTTGAATCTTTGGGGTTTTCTAGATACAATATCATATCATCAGCAAACAGTGAAAGTTTGATCTCTTCTGCCCCTAATTGGATACATTTGATTCCATTTTCCTGTCTGATTGCTGTAGCCAAGACTTCCAGCACTATGTTGAACAGAACTGGAGATAGTGGGCAGCCTTGTCTGGTTCCAGTTCTAAGTGGGAATGCTTTCAATTTTTCCCCATTCAGTATGATGTTGACTATGGGTCTGTCATATATGGCTTGTATCATTTTTAGGTATGTCCCTTCTATGCCTATTTTCTTAAGTGTTAATATCATGAAAGGGTGTTGAATTTTGTCAAAAGCTTATTCTGCATCTATGGAAAGAATCATGTGGTCTTTGTTTTTGCTTCTGTTTATGTGGTGAATTGCATTTATAGATTTACGTATGTTGAACCATCCCTGCATCCCTGGGATGAAGCCCACTTGGTCGTGGTAAATTATTTTTTTAAGTGTCTGGATTCGGTTAGCTAAGATTTTGTAGAAAATTTTTGCATCTATATTCATTAGGGACATTGGTCTGTAGTTTTCTTTTTTTGTTGCATCCTTTCCTGGTTTGGGTATCAGAGTAATATTCGCTTCATGAAAGGTGTCAGGGAGGTTTCCGTTCTTCTCGATGTTGTGGAATAGTTTCTGCAAGATAGGTACTAGTTCTTCTTTGTAAGTGTGGTAAAATTCAGGTGTGAAGCCATCTGGACCGGGACTTTTCTTTTTAGGGAGATTTTTAATTGCTGTTTCTATTTCAGCTGTTGAGATTGGTCTGTTCAGGGAATCTACTTCATCCTGGTTGAGCCCAAGAAGGCTGTGTGTTTCTAGAAATTTGTCCATTTCCTCCACATTTTCCAGTTTATGTGCATAAAGATTTTTGTAGTATTCATAAATTGTATCTTGTATCTCTTTGGGATCAGTTGTGATATCTCCTTTTTTATTCCTGATGGAGCTTATTAGAGATTTCCCTTTTCTGCTTTTCGTTAGCTTAGCCAATGGTGTGTCAATTTTGTTTATTTTTTCAAAGAACCAACTTTTTGTTTTATTAATCTCCTGAGTAGATTCCCTGTTTTCAATTTCGTTTAGTTCTGATTTGATCTTGTTGATTTCACTTCTTCTGCTGGGTTTGGGGTTGGTATGTTCTTCATTTTCCAGCTCTTTGAGTCATTTCATTAGATTGTCTATTTGTGATCTTCTTGTCTAGTGGTTATAGGCATTTATGGATATAAACTTTCCTCTCAGAACTGCTTTAGCTGTGTCCCAGAGGAGTTGATAATTTGATTCTCCATTGTCATTTTCTTCATAGAATTTTTTTATTTCCGTCTTGATTTCTTCATTTATGAAGTAATCATTTAGTAGGAGGTTGTTTAATTTCCACGTTTTTGTGTAGAAATGTGAGTTTCTGTTAGGGTTGATTTCTACTTTTATTCCACTGTGATTTGAGAAGGTACATGGTATGATTTCTATTTTTTTAAATTTCTTGAGATTTTCTTTGTGTCCTAGGATATGGTCAATCTTAGAGAATGTCCCATGAGCTGATGAGAAGAACGTATGTTCAGTGGATTTTGGGTAGAATGTTCTGCAAATGTCAGTCAGACCCAAATGTTCTAGAGTTTTGTTTAAGTCCATTATTCCTTTATTAATGTTCCGTTTGGAGGATCTGTCTCGTGCTGTCAGTGGGGTGTTGAAATCTCTGGCGATTATGGAGTTGCTATTAATCCATTTGCTTAGCTCCAGTAAGGTATGCTTTATGAATCTGGGTGCACCTTAGTTGGGTGCATATATATTTAAAATTGTTATCTCTTCTTGATGGACTGTGCCCTTCACCATTATATAATGACCCTCTTTGTCTTTCACTACTTTTGTTGGTTTAAAAAGTAAATCGTCTGCGGGGGCGGAGCAAGATGGCGGACAAATAACACCGCCAAACAGAGTCTCTCTGCAGAAAAGACAGATTCTAGCAGAAATTAGAGGAAAGAAGCAAGAAGACGAGCATACAGTGGACAAGGGCTGGAAGGAGGGGTACCTGAGACCCTGGGAGACCCCACGGGAGGAGGCTGCGGAGGAGATCTGGAGGCTGAGACCACCGGAGCAGCCCGGAGACCAGCGGCAAGGGTAGGTGGATTTGCTGTTTCCCCTCCCCTGCATTTGGGACTGCTGGTGGGCTCCCCAGCGGGTGGAGAGACCTGCGGACACCAGCCCAGAAACCGCCGCCGCCGCCAGCCAGTGGTGAGCCTGTAGCAGACGTGGCACCAGGTTCTGAACTTCCTCCGAGCACCTCCGTGTGCACAGACCCGAGCCGCGAGGCAGGCACCGTATTGCCTCCTCCTCCTCTCCGCCGACCCTACCCACGGCTCTCCAGAGAGACAATACAGCCACCAGCCGGAGGCACCTACAGGGAACGGGACCTTCCCTCTTGGGACCTTACAGCTGAGTCAGGGGAACTAAGATTGTGAGCTCCCTACCCGCCCGCCCTCCCAGGTGCTCCTGGCACTGAGTTACCCAGAGAACGGTGGCGACTCAGAGGCTGAGAGATATAGACCCAGCTTGGGATTCCTGTGGGTGAATTGGGACCGGAAATCCTCTCCCTGTTGGGGATACAGTTTGAACTCTGGGACACAGAGGTTGGACCTGCAGACCAGATCCCCTGCACCAAGGACTAGCATTGCCCAGGGCACAGAAAGGTTATACGTGAACAAACTACTGAGGTGTGTGTGCCTCCAGGGGCGCATTGGCCTCCTAGAGGGCAACCCTCCTCCCAGGAGGAGTCCGTGCACCCAACCCAGGTGGCGTTCCTGTGCAGGGAACCTCCCCGCCGACATCACAGTGCCAGGAGGCCTGGTGGCTTGTGGTCTGGCCTGCTGGCAGAGGCACAGGAGTAGGTGCGGACTTGGGGAGGGTGGAAAGAAGCGAGGCCCACTCCAGACTGCAGGTCTCAGACAGCCCCGCCATCACACCCAGACTTTCTGGCTGAGCGGGACCATTCCAGCACCGCCCTGAACAGCTTTCCCTAGAGAACTTTGATCCCTGCTAATGGTCTGAGGGCAGGCTTACACAAAATCCAAAGCATAGCCTGTTCCTCCAAGCAAACGCTACCTACTGACAAGGACGGCATCCTGCACAGCCTTTTCACAGCACCCACTGACTCAAAATACAGGGAGTGGTCCAATTTCACCCACAGACACCACCTAACGCCTCAGAAACTAAACAAGGTGTGTGAATACCCAAACAATAACTTAAGGAAAGAAACAACAACTGATCGACATGGGAAGAAATCAGCGAAAGAACACAGGAAATACGAAGAACCAAACGGAAAACACACCCCCAAAGAGGAGCACCAGCCCCCGAGAAACAGACACCAACGAAAATCAGGACACCAAATGACAGAAGAGGAATTTCGTATGTGGATCATAAGAACACTCACCGAGCTGCAACAACAACTCAATAATCAACAATAAGAAACCACAAAAAGCCTCCAGGATATTGAGAAAGAAATAGACACAATGAAGAAAAGTTTAACCAAACTCCTGGAAATCAAGAATCAATTCAAGGAACTACAAAATACAGTGGAAAGTCTCAAGAACAGGGTAGATCAAACAGAAGAAAGAATCTCAGAGCTTGAAGATAACACCCTCCAATTAAATAAATCAGTCACAGAAACAGAGCAGAGAAACAAGAGAAAAGAGCAAAGCCTACAAGAGCTGTGGGATTATGTGAAGAAACCCAATGTGAGGGTCATAGGGTTACCAGAAGTGGAAGAAGACAACACTCAAGGGTTGGACAAGCTGTTGTAAGATATAATAGAGGAAAATTTCCCAGACCTTGCTCAAAATCTTGATATACAAGTTCAAGAAGCTCAGAGGACCCCTGGGATATTCAATGCAAACAGGAAAACATCACGACATGCAGTCATCAGACTGAGTAAAGTATCAACTACAGAGGCCCTTCTAAGAGCTGTAAGACAAAAGAAGCAAGTAACATACAAGGGAAAGCCAATTCGAATCACATCAGACTTCTCTAATGAGACTTTACAAGCAAGGAGAGACTGGGGCCCCATTCTCACTCTTTTGAAACAAAACAATGCCCAGCCTAGAATATTATTCCCTGCAAAACTAAGCTTCGTATATGAAGGAGAAATAAAAACATTCTCAGACAAGCAAAGGCTCAGAGAATTTACCAAGACAAGACCGGCCCTACAAGAAGTACTTAAAACAGCATTACGCACGGAACATCATAATAATAACCCACGAATATAAAAACAACCAAAACCCAAAGGTATTAAAGGCCAGATATTACAATGGCTCAAGACAGAAATCATAGCAACAACATTCAACCCAACAGAATGATCAGTAATCTACCTTACCTATCAGTTCTCTTAATAAATGTGTATGTCTAAAACTCTCCACTCAAGAGACATAGGCTGGCTGAATGGATAAGAAAATACAGGCCAAGTCTATGCTGTCTTCAGGAAACACATCTAACCTGCAAGGATGCATATAGACTGAAAATAAAAGGGTGGAGATCAATATTCCAGGCAAATGGAAGCCCAAAGAAGGCTGGTGTGGCAATTCTAATTTCAGACGATTTAGTTTTTAAACTAACAAAAGTAGTGAAAGACAAAGAGGGTCATTATATAATGGTGAAGGGCACACTTCATCAAGAACAGATAACAATTTTAAATATATATGCACCCAACCTAGGTGCACACAGATTCATAAAGCAAACATTACTGGAGCTAAGCAAATGGATTAATAGCAACTCCATAATCTCTGGAGATTTCAACACCCCACTGATGGCACGAGACAGATCCTCCAAACAGAAAATTAATAAAAACATAATGGGCTTAAACAAAACTCTAGAACAATTGGGTCTGACTGACATTTGCAGAACATTCTACGCAAAATCCACTGAACATACGTTCTTCTCATCAGCTCACAAACATTCTCTAAGATTGACCATATCCTAGGACACAAAGAAAATCTCAAGAAATTTAAAGAAATAGAAATCATACCATGTACCTTCTCAGATCACAGTGGAATAAAAGTAGAAATCAACCCTAACAGAAACTCATATTTCTACACAAAAACGTGGAAATTAAACAACCTCCTACTAAATGATTACTTCATAAATGAAGAAATAAAGACGGAAATAAAAAAAATTCTATAAAGAAAACGACAATGGAGAAACAAGTTATCAACTCCTCTGGGACACAGCAAAAGCAGTTCTGAGAGGAAAGTTTATCTCCATAAATGCCTATAACCATAAGTCAAGAAGATCACAAATAGACAATCTAATGAAACGACTCAAACACCTGGAAAAAGAAGAACAGACCAACCCCAAACCCAGCAGAAGAAGTGAAATCAACAAGATCAAATCAGAACTAAACGAAATTGAAAACAGGGAAGCTATTCAGGAGATTAATAAAACAAAAAGTTGGTTCTTTGAAAAATAAACAAAATTGACACACCATTGGCTAAGCTAACGAAAAGCAGAAAAGAGAAATCTCTAATAAGCTCCATCAGGAATAAAAAAGGAGATATCACAACTGATCCCAAAGAGATACAAGATACAATTTATGAATACTACAAAAATCTTTATGCACACAAACTAGAAAATGTGGAGGAAATGGACAAATTTCTAGAAACACACAGCCTCCCTAGGCTCAACCAGGATGAAGTAGATTCCCTGAACAGACCAATCTCAACAGCTGAAATAGATACAGCAATTAAAAATCTCCCTAAAAAGAAAAGTCCCGGTCCAGATGGCTTCACACCTGAATTTTACCACACTTACAAAGAAGAACTAGTACCCATCTTGCAGAAACTATTCCAAAATATCGAGAAGAACGGAAACCTCCCTGACACCTTTCATGAAGCGAATATTACTCTGATACCCAAACCAGGAAAGGATGCAACAAAAAAAGAAAACTACAGACCAATGTCCCTAATGAATATAGATGCAAATATTTTCAACAAAATCTTAGCTAACGGAATCCAGACACTTATCAAAAAAATAATTTACCACGACCAAGTGGGCTTCATCCCAGGGATGCAGGGATGGTTCAACATACGTAAATCTATAAATGCAATTCACCACATAAACAGAAGCAAAAACAAAGACCACATGATTCTTTCCATAGATGCAGAATAAGCTTTTGACAAAATTCAACACCCTTTCATGATATTAACACTTAAGAAAATAGGCATAGAAGGGACATACCTAAAAATGATACAAGCCATATATGACAGACCCATAGTCAACATCATACTGAATGGGGAGAAATTGAAAGCATTCCCACTTAGAACTGGAACCAGACAAGGCTGCCCACTATCTCCAGTTCTGTTCAACATAGTGCTGGAAGTCTTGGCTACAGCAATCAGACAGGAAAATGGAATCAAATGTATCCAATTAGGGGCAGAAGAGATCAAACTTTCACTGTTTGCTGATGATATGATATTGTATCTAGAAAACCCCAAAGATTCAACCAAGAAACTCCTGGAACTGATCAATGAATTTAGTAAAGTCTCAGGATACAAAATCAATACACAGAAATCAGAGGCATTCATATACACCAACAACAATCTAATTGAGAACCAAATCAAAGACTCAATTACCTTCACAGTAGCAACAAAGAAATTAAAGTACCTAGGAATATACTGACCAAGGACGAAAAAGACCTCTACAGGGAGAACTATGAAACAATGAGGAGGGAAAAGGCAGAAGATGTAAACAGATGGAAATCCATACCATGCTCGTGGATCGGCAGACTCAATATCATCAAAAAGTCTATACTACCCAAACTGATCTACAGATTCAATGCAATACCTATTAAAATCCCATCAGTATTCTTCACAGAAATAGAAAAAATAATTTCACGTTTCGTATGGAACCAATGAAGACCCCGAATATCAAGAGCAATTCTAAGCAACAAAAACAAAATGGGAGGCATTAATATGCCAGATATCAAACTATAGTACAAAGCTGTAGTAATTAAAACAATATGGTATTGGCACAAAAACAGGAATATTGACCAGTGGAACAGATGTGAGAATCCTGATATAAAACCATCCTCATATAGCCATCTAATCTTTGATAAAGCAGACAAAAACATATGCTGGGGAAAAGAATCCCTCTTCAATAAATGGTGCTGGGAAAACTGGATAGCCACCTGCAGAAGGCTAAACAGGACCCACACCTTTCACCTCTCACAAAAACCAACTCACGCTGGATAACAGACTTAAACCTAAGGTATGAAACTATTAGAACTCTTGAGGAAAAAGTTGGAAACACTCTCCTAGACATTGGCCTGGGCAAAGAGTTTATGAAGAAGTCCCCAAAGGCAATCACAGGAGCAACAAAAATAAATAAATGGGACATGATCAAACTACAAAGTTTCTGCACAGCCAAAGAAATAGTCATGAAAGTAAACAGACAACATACAGAATGGGAGAAAATTTTTGCATCCTATGCATCCGATAAGGGACTGATAACTAGAATATACTTAGAACTCATGAAAATCAGCAAGAAAAAATCAAATAACCCCATTAAAAATTGGGCAAAGGACTTGAACAGAAATTTTTCTAAAGAAGACAGAAGCTTGGCCAACAAACATATGAAAAAATGCTCAACATCTCTAATCATCAGGGAAATGCAAATCAATACCACAATGAGATATCACTTAACCCCAGTGAGAATGGCCTTTATCAGAAAATCTCCAAACAATAAATGCTGTCATGGTTGTGGAGAGAGAGGAACACTCCTACACTGCTGGTGGGACTGCAAACTAGTTCACCCTCTGTGGAAAGCAATATGGAGATACCTTAAAGCGATACAAGTGAATCTACCATTTGATCCAGCAATCCCATTGCTGGGCATCTACCCAAATGATCCAATGACACTCTACAAAAAAGACACCTGCACTCGAATGTTTATAGCAGCACAATTCATAATTGCAAGGCTGTGGAAACAGCCCAAGTGCCCATCAATCCAAGAATGGATTAATAAAATGTGGTATATGCATACCATGGAGTACTATTCAGCTCTAAGAAACAATGGTGATATAGCACATCTTATATTTTCCTGGTTAGAGCTGGAACCCATACTACTAAGCAAAGTATCCCAAGAATGGAAAAACAAGCACCAGATATATTCTCCAGGAAACTGGTATTAACTGTGTAGCACCTAAGTGGACACATAGGTACTACAGTAATAGGGTATTGGGCAGGTGGGAGTGGGGAGGGGGGCGGGTATATACATACATAATGAGTGAGATGTGCACCATCTGGGGGATGGTCATGATGGAGACTCAGACTTTTGGGGGGGCGGGGGGGATATGGGCATTTATTGAAACTTTAAAATCTGTACCCCCATAATATGCCGAAATAAAAAAAAAAAAACAAAACAAAACAAAAGTAAATCGTCTGAAATTAGAACTGCCACAACAGGCGTATTTTGACTTCTATTTCCTTGGAATATTGATCCCCACCCTTTTATTTTTAGTCTATATGCATCCTTGCAGGTTAGATGTGTTTCCTGAAGATAGCATAGACTTGGCCTGTATTTCTTATCCATTCATCCAGCCCATGTCTCTTGAGTGGAGAGTTTAAGCCATTCACATTTATTGAGAGAACTGATAGGTAAGGTAGATTACTGATCATTCTGTTGGGTTGAATGTTGTTGCTATGATTTCTGTCTTGAGCCATTGTAATATCTGGCCTTTAATATCTTTGGGTTTGGGTTGTTTTTATATTCGTGGGTTATTATTATGATGTTCCGTACGTAACGCTGTTTTAAGTACTTCTTTTAGTGTTGGTCTTCTCTTGGTGAATTCTCTGAGCCTTTGCTTGTCTGAGAATGTTTTTATTTCTCCTTCATATACGAAGCTTAGTTTTGCAGGGAATAATATTCTAGGCTGGGCATTGTTTTGTTTCAAAAGAGTGAGAATGGGGCCCCAGTCTCTCCTTGCTTGTAAAGTCTCATTAGAGAAGTCTGATGTTATTCGAATTGGCTTTCCCTTGAATGTTACTTGCTTCTTTTGTCTTACAGCTCTTAGAAGGGCCTCTTTAGTTGATACTTTACTCAGTCTGATGACTGCATGTCGTGATGTTTTCCTGTTTGCATTGAATCTCCTAGGTGTCCTTTGAGCTTCTTGAACTTGTATATCAAGATTTTGAGCAAGGCCTGGGAAATTTTCCTCTATTATATCTTACAACAGCTTGTCCAACCCTTGAGTGTTGTCTTCTTCCCCTTCTGGTAACCCTATGACCCTCACATTGGGTTTCTTCACATAATCCCACAGCTCTTGTAGGCTTTGCTCTTTTCTCTTGTTTCTCTGCTCTGTTTCTGTGACTGATTTATTTAATTGGAGGGTGTTATCTTCAAGCTCTGAGATTCTTTCTTCTGTTTCATCTACCCTGTTCTTGAGACTTTCCACTGTATTTTGTAGTTCCTTGAATTGATTCTTCATTTCCAGGAGTTCGGTTAAACTTTTCTTCATTGTGTCTATTTCTTTCTCAATATCCTGGAGGCTTTTTGTGGTTTCTTTGTGTTGATTATTGAGTTGTTGTTGCAGCTCGGTGAGTGTTCTTATGATCCACATAGGATATTCCTCTTCTGTCATATTGGTTGCCTGATTTTGGTTGTTGTCCTTTTCTAGGGGCTGATCCTCCTCTTTGCGGGTGTGTTTTCCGTTTGGTTCTTCATATTTCCTGAGTCTTTCGCCGATTTCTTCCCATGTCAATCAGTTGTTGTTTCTTTCCTTTCGGTTATTTTTTGGGTGTTCACAAACATTGTTTAGTTTCTGAGGCATTAGGTGGTGTCTGTGGGTGAGATTGGACCACTCCCTGTATATTGTGTCAGTGGGTGCCGTGGAAAGGCTGTGCAAGATGCCGTCCCTGTCAGTAGGTGGCATTTGCTTGGAGGAACAGGCTATGCTGTTGATTTTGTGTCCTGTTATCAGCTCTTGTTCTGGGCTGAGCTTGGTTGGGTAAGCCTGCCCTCAGGCGGTTAGCAGGGGTCAAAGTTCTGTTCTCTGATTCCAGGAAAAGCTGTCAGCGTGGGGCTGGAATTGTCTTGCTCAGCCAGAAAGTGTGGGTGTGGGGGTGGGGCTGTCTGACACCTGCAGTCTGGAGCGGGCCTCGCTTCATTCCACCCTCCCAACTCCGCAGCTACTCCTGGGCCTCTGCCAGCAGGCCAGACCACAAGCCACCAGGCCTCCCCAGGCTGTGATGCCGGCGGGGAGGTTCCCTTCGCAGGAAAGCCACCTGGACTGGGCACACGTCCTCCTCCTGGGGTACGGTTGCCCTCTAGGATGCTGATCCGCCCCTGTAGGCACACACACCTCAGTACGCTGTTCACGTATAACCCTTCTGTGCCCCGGGCAATGCTAGCCCTCGGTGCAGGGGATCTGGTCTGCAGGTTCGACCTCTGGGTCCCAGGGTTCAAACTGTATCCCCACCAGGGAGATGAGTTCCGGTCCTAATTCACCCACAGGGAGCCCAGCTGGGTCTATGTCTCTCAGTCTCTGAGTCGGTACCATTCTGGGAACACCATGCCAGCATCACCTGGGAGGGCTGGCGGGTAGGGAGCTCACAGTGAGTTCCCCTGTGTCAGCTGTAGGGTCCCAATAGGGAAGGTCCCGTTCCGTGGAGGTGCCTCTGAGTTGTGGCTGTATTGTCTCTCTGGGCAGCCGCGGGTAGGGTCGGTGGAGGGGAGAAGGAGGCAATATGGCGCCTGCCGCACTGCTCATGTCTGTGCACACGGAGGTGCCCAGAGGAATTTGGGAACCTGGTGCCACGTCTGCTACAGGTTCACCGGTGTCTGGCAGCGGCCGTCTGTGGGCTGGTGTCCACAGGTCTCTCCACCCACTGTGGAGCCCACCAGGAGTCCCAAATGCAGGGGAGGGGAAACAGCAAATCCACCTACCCTTGCCGCTGGTCTCCGGGCTGCTCCGGTGGTCTCAGCCTCCAGTTCTTCTCCACAGCCTACTCCTGTGGAGTCTCCTGGGGTCTCAAGTACCCCTCCTTCCGGCCCTCATCTGCTGTATGCTCGTCTTCTTGCTTCTTTTTTCTAATTTCTGCTAGAATCTGTCTTTTCTGCAGAGACACTCTGTCTGGCAGTGTTTCTCTTCCACCATCTTGCTCCACCTTTTCTCTGTTTATTGAATTTTAGATAGAAAATATTCACATAGGAAATCAAGCAAATGGTTCTGATTTTTGCTGAATGGGAAATATTGGATTAGAGTAACTAAGGAGTTAACATTGTTACAATACTATCAACTAATCTATTGACATTATCCAAATTCCACCAGTTGTCTCAGGAATATACATTTTCTTCTCCAGGATTCTACATTCCATTTAGTTGTCATGTCTTCTTTACCTCCTCTGGTCTGTTACATTTCCTTATACTTTCCTTGTCTTTTATGACTTGGTCACAATTAGATTGAGATTATGTATTTTTGTCATGAATAGCACAGAGATGATGTATCTTTCTCAGTGCAATATATATATATATATATGTGTGTGTGTGTGTGTGTGTGTGTGTGTGTGTGTGTGTGTGTGTAGGTATAGATATAGACATAGATATCTTATCATTGATCATGTTAACTTTGGTTAAGGTGGTGTGTGACAGATTTATACACTATAAAGTTATAATTTTACTCATGTAATTAACATATATCTTGTAGAGGAGATACTTTGAGAATATGCAAATATTCTGTTCTTATCATATTTTTGCCCACTTAAAGTTATAACATCCATGTATGATTTTTGTGCATGGCAATTATTACTGTACAGTTGCCTAATGATGATTTTCTATTTCCCTCATTCTTTCTAAATGTATTTGTTGAAATTCTTTTATAGGGAAGTGTTGTTTCTTATCTCCTATCTATTTATCTATTTGTTTATTTATTCATCAGTTATTTGTACAAGTATGGACACAGGGATATTTATTTTATTCTCTGGGCAATAATCCAGTGCTATCATAAATTTTTTGTTCAAATTGTTCCAGCTTTGGCCATGGGGATTTTCTTTAGGTTGGTGCCTTTTTTCCCTTTGACATATCCCCTTTCTTGTTTGAGCACTTCATTACTTTCTGGGAGTATAAGGTGCTCCAGAGTCATCTTTTATATTCTCTTCCCTAGCCCCCAAATCTGTGATTTCACCAAGGAAATGTCTGGTTCATTTTTATTGGGGAATGATAATTAAAAACTAAGATCTGGAAACTAGGTATACTCATTGCTACTTTCCAGTAGCAATGTTACTGTCATTCCAGTAGAATGTTGCTGTTTCTAGTCTCTCTTTGTGCACTGAGATAGGAAATACACCTGCCCCTCAACTTACAATGGGGCCATGTCTCAATAAACTCATTGCAAGTAAAAAAAAAATTGTAAGTCGAAAATGCATTTCACATCCCAATAAGCCCATCATAAAGTCATAAAATTGTAAGTTAAACCATCATAAGTCAGGGACCATCTGTATATGTATGTATACTACCTCATATACACACACATATTCATAATTATTTCTCTACCCATCTGTCTATATATTAAAATAAGCAAGAGTTGATATTGATGTTGCTGACTTTTATTTCTAATTCCAATCCAACATGACAGGGTTCATTTTAGCCTTTCCCCCTTTTCTTATTTGTAACTTCTTTCTCTGATAGTGAGAAGCCTGGCTCTCATATTCTACAATCCCAGTTGGCATATACATAAAGTAGTTTCAGTCTATTTCTGGACTTCCTATTCTATTGTATAGATAATTTTTAAAAGTCCAATTGATAAGGAAAAGACTTTACCTTAAAATCTGGTTAGTATAGGGAAATAATATTGGTAATGAGGTCTCCACCTGACCACACGAATTCACATAGACAAATGTCCCATGTGTTGTGGACTCTATTCTCTCCTTTACACGTAATCATTGTTGGGCAATTATTAAGTCCCTTTTCTTAGTTCACAGGAAGACAATTTAGGATGGTTCCTTGCTCTCCCACTTATCTAAATGGCAATCAACCTACCAGCAAGGTTGATACTAAATGATTATAACAATAAAAATAAATACAAGCTAACACATGATTACCTGTGCAAGGCACTAAGCTAAATGGTCTACATGCAGTATCCAATTTAATATTCGCAGCAACCCCCCAGTAATGTAGGATTATATTTTCTTTCCATTTTACATATGAAGAACGTGAAGCTAAGAGAGTTAAATAACACACTCAAGGTCACACATAAGGAATAGAAGCACAGCTAATTTTGACATCAGTGTTAGCACTCAACATTATTTTACACTTTCTTACTCCAGTAAAGTATACACACATGGGAAAAAGAAGCTAAACAGCTATAGAGAGGATGCTACCCAGGACAGAAACAAACAAACAAACAAACAAAAACATGCAACTCTCCATAGACCAATTCTAATGTTGCCAGTAGCCTAAGCTAGAGTTTGTCACAGTATTGTCTAAAGACCACTCATACAAGAATCACCCAAGATGTTTGTAAAAAATGATGATTCCTAGGTCTCAATTCGGACCTCTCACACCAGAATCTTTGCAGCAGGGCTTGTAAATCAGATCAGTAGTTTACACAAGTATTCCAAGTGATTCCTCAGTTTCAGAAAAGTTGGTATAAATTATGTGCTCCTTGGTGGCTTGAGTATATGTGGGCATAGTCTGAACACCTATCTTATGCCAGACTTCCCACTGTGGAACACCTTTCCCTTTATTTTCCTAAAGATATGACAATATTTGGTATCACAGGTCAATCAGTCCACATTCCTCAACTAGGAAGAATCTTATTTTAATAAGAAATACCTATTTTCTCTCAGAAAGCTACAGAAAGTCTAATTATTTCTTTCCCAAAGCTTTTTGCAACCTTCAAATGAAATAAAATAAAATAGTATTGTTTCCTATTATTTTATAAAGGCTGTTAGTAACTGCTAAATGCTAACAGTCTATAAAATTAACAGAGTTTATACCCTAACTTTTCAGCATTTTCCCTAAAAACTATAACAGATTTGTAATGGTAATTGTTTCGAAGAACAGAAAACCTCAGGAATATGAAAATATATGATTTAGGCAGGGTTAAGTTTCAAAATTGTGAGATGCAATCATCCTTTGTTAAATCCTTATGCAGCTAGTACCCTAAACACACCAACTCTAAATAATTACATTTGTTAGTGCATTTTAAAATATAATCCATCTATACCATTGATTTATGCACCCTTTTCTTCCCCACCACTCTTTTGCCACAGGAAATCTGCTACATCACTGTTTTGCCACAGCAGCTTCCACAGAGCAGTCAGCTTTTATAAAAGCCATCCAATAGTTCTGCAATCGTGATAGAAACAACATAGCTTTCTCTCAGTATCTCTAAATCTGGTTACAGCTATGGCAATCAAGCTTATAGATTTGAAGCAAGCTAGAAAAGCTATCAGAGCCTCATATCAGGTTGTTCTTGGAGTCCATACTATGGATCCACTCAGAGGCAGATTTGCCATGAAGCTAGTAAAGTTAAACCATCGGGCCCCTGATTTACATAAATGCCTTTCAAGGCTCTGAGAGGCAATGTGTTCACATGGTCACATACTCGTGTAAAATTTTCAAAAGTAAAGTATTTCTATTATTATTTTTTGTAATGTTATGACATGTTTTTTAAGTTTCAGGCACACAAAACCTGGATTTAGTTCTGGGTCTACCACATTCCAAGCATTTTGTAGTTCTTAAAGAATTAAGATTCTGTAGATCAGGCTCCAAATAGATAAACTTTTTACTATATCTTGCTTAAAGTGAATGCTGATACTTACCTAAACCTGACTCTCCAGTTGGCAGCTCTTAGATCAGGCCAGAATACCCAGGAAATAAACTGTCTTCTTCCTTTTTTTTTCATTTAAAGAATGATTTTCTTCACTTTACTGCTTTGAAGGCAACTATGGGTTGTTTTCTGCCCTTTGGATTCACACAGTAAGTAAGAACTGGCTAGTACAAATAGCTCTCTATTTCACCATTCTCCCCATTTCTAATCTCCCTCCCTTCCAACAGGAAGGGTCATGACCCAGACCCAACCTCTGTTTTCCCTTCTGTCCTAGTTATCAGTGTTTAATCAGTATCTGCCTTGAGATGAATGCATTTAGTAGCCTTCATGTGAGGCTGAATTTAGCACAGTAACATGCACCAGTATTTCAGTTTCATCTTGAGGCAATGCCAATGTTAGTTACCTCCTAGATCTGTGAGTAGTGTCTCTAGACAATTTTTAAATGTAAAGAATTTGATTCAGTACTCAGTATCTACAATGGCAAACAGAATAGTGCCTGAACATATGCCTCAAAGGAAAATTACATGTAATAAACTGAAGTTTGGGTTTTTATTCTTTTAAGGCTTCAGAGCTGCCTGCTTAAGTAACAAAAAACACTTCTTGAATACTCATTGGGTGCACGGTATTGTGCTAAATGTTACCATGATCTGATGCTGTTTAGGGAAAACAGATCTCCTGTTCTTTGGATAGAGAACCTTCAATTAGGGATTGGAGCCTCACATGGCTACTCCTAAGTCAGAAAATATAGAACTGAATAAAATCAGAATTGAAAATTTCTCTTTAAAATTTGGCTCAAACAAAATAAAGAATGGAAGTGTTGGATTATAACCCATTGTGTATATAAAATAAAAATCTGTGAGCCCATATTGATATAAACAAATTATTGAATACATAAATAAGTAGGACAGAAGAGGAAATTCATATCTACTAGTAGAATTTCAGCTAGTAAATGTGGACAAAATGATGAAAATAGAAAATCAGTATTTGACAAACACCACAGTAATAATTGTTTCAGACAATAATCATCAGTGTATGCTAAAATTAGTGGACAGAAGTATTATGAAAAATAGGATATTTTCATAGTGTCAAAGTATCTCCCCATAATATAATTATAAAAAGAAAAAAAAATAATGACTTTAGCGTGGAGAAGCCCTTAATCAAATGATCAAAGTTAACATTACCAGTAGTGGGAAAAATGGACAGCAGATGTTTCCTGAAATCACGCACTGATAAACACACAATTTTACTTTTGTGGTATTTCTACCAAAATACATAATCTGGTCACAAACCTAAACTGAAGAATATTCTACAAAATAACTATCAATATTCTTTAAAGGTGTCAAGGCCCTGAAAGACAAAGACTAAGACACTGTTCCAGTTTAAAGGAGACTAAAGAGACATCGCACTAAATGTAATATATCTTAAATTAGATACTGAATCAGAAAAAGCATATTAGTGGGACCATTGGTGAAATTTATTTAATGTATGTAGATTAGATACTACTATAGTATCATTAATTTTTTGATTTTGATAATTGTGACATAGTAATGATAATGATTGGGGAATCCGATGAATGGTATTTAAGAATTAATTGTACAAGTTTTGCAACATTTTTGTAAGTCTGAAATTTTCATAAAATGCAAAGTAAAAAAAGTAAAATTTAAAAATTGGCTTATATTTCTGAACACATCAGATATGCTTGGTCTTTTATTAACTTGCTCTCACATTTTAGAGAGGTGGGATGCTCATAATACTGGCTTGAAGGCACTCAATGCATCACGTATTGAACACATCATGTATGCTAGGTATAAGATAGTGTGGAAAGCACTAAATGAGCAAGACTTTTTCTCAGGTTTCAGTGTAATAAAGAAAAGAGACATTCCCAACTAGGATGAAGAGCTATGATTAGTTCTGTAGGAGAGAGGCAGATAGTGTGTCATAGGCACTCAAAACGGGTTTATTTCCTGCTTTGGAGTATCAAAGAAAATGACTTTGAAAAATTAATCTTTGGGATACACTTTGAAGGATGGCAGCAGGATTTTGATAAGTACAATTTTGGGTAAAGGATGTACAAGGCTAAAAGAATAGCATGAATAGATCTCAAAGGAGGAAAGAAAATTGAAAGACCACCCCCCATGCCTCAACACAGCACAATTTCACCTTTAGTTTAAGGCCACATTATTGAGCTATAATTTGATTATTATATTTTTTAATTGTTTATGAAACTGCTTACTCATCCCTATGACACACTCGATTTGGCAGGTGTCTTTGGGATCTTCTTACCTAACCACTTAATTTTGGTGCTGGAAAAAATAAAGAGGCTCTTCCAAGACCTCACAAACTTAGTGGCAGCAGTAGGGCTAAGACTCAGAGCTCCTGTCTCCCAATTTAATGATGCTCTATCTACTCCAACACTGTGAAATGTTTAAATAAGCATTCTGATATCAGCCAGATGCATTACCATGCAGAGACAGGAATCTTCACACTGGTTTCACCAGCTTCCTATCATCACCAGGATTTAATCTTACTGCAATTCTGCCTATCTATCCCTGTGCCCCTTCCTATCTTCATTATAAAGTTTACATCGAAGTTGGTCAGAGCGGCATAGTTTCAAGGCACTGTATGACAGGTAGTGAGTAGCCAGCTGTTTATTAGCTAACTTTGATGGGACTGGAGTTCTATTCTTGTAAGCCCACTCATGTTTATTTCTTCTGGTTGTAATTGGCTGCTGAATCATTCTTTTGTTTGGAAGAAAACAATCAACAGGAAAGCCAAATTATCCTGTTATTCGTATCTGTCAGGTAAAGTCTTCATAACCTTCCTACACACCCTTCCCTCAGGATCACATGCTTTCCTTTTTGAAGAGATGACTTATGAATTCTAAAAATGCAGCCCGGTAAAGTGGTGCAAGCCTGTAGTTTCAGCTTCTTGAGAGGCTGACTTAGGGGACAATAGAAAGAAAGCAGTTTGAGGCTACAGTGCACTATGATCATGCCTGTGAATAGCCATTGCACTCCAAACTGGAAGTGATATACCATCTCTAAAACTAACATAGTGATACACCATCTCTAGAAAAAAAATGAAAATGTATTTTCTGAAATGATAATGTCCCCAGAAGAAAGAAATCCAGTCCAGAGCACTTGAGAGGGAGAGTGAGAGAGTTAGATCAGAACCTGGAAAGGAATATTCTCTACTCTTTACCTAGTCAACTGATTGTGTCCATTCTGAAGGCCTATGTCTAACAATTTGATCTTTGCTGTAACAAAACAAAACAAAACAAAAACACACAAAACCACAATACCTCCCTATTATCCTCAATATATATCACTCTTTCATCTGTGTACACATAGGCAAGATTTATACATGTAGCATAGAAAATTGTGAGAAGGAGGCAGTGAGGACTTAGAGGTCTTCTCATTTTACTGTTCACTAGACCTGCAGGGAGGTCACTAGACCAAAGGGAGGCCTGAAGACCCCTTTAGAATTCTAAGAAGTTTGCTGATAAATCTTAAGATTCTGATTCCAGTAGAAATAGCTCCTATAATGCCCAAAGTCAAGGTTAAATCCATTTAAATTTAAACTCAAGTAAACAGACTGGCCATGAATAACAATGAGAAAAGCACAAAGCACAAAGAAATGATGGGAATGGAAGCAATAAAGACTTTGTGGCTGCTCCGCAAAAGAAATACTGAGGATTCTATTGTTAATGGATAAATTAAAAGAGAAAGCAGCTAGCTCTGTCTGTAACTCTCCCATTTTGGAGCAGCTGCTATATGATCAGGATCACAGCCAGAGGATTGGGAAGTCCTAACTTCTAGTCTGATATACATAGATGTATCCCCAAAGTTAGTGTGTCCAAGTAGATATGGTGAAGGAGGTCAATATTATAGTTATCTGTTACCTATCTTAGTTTTGGCACATTGTCTTCAAGTTTCCCGTGTCCCCTATTTCAGTTCTTCCTCATTGGCAGAAAGTCCTGGGAAGTGATACTCATTTCCACTTTTTTTCTTCTTATTTATCACTACTGCCTGCTCCTTCCTCTCCCTCCATCAATATTGTCCTGTCCTCTGTCCCATATTTTTAGGACCCTGCTCAAGGAAGAACTAACTGAGATGGTTGAGACTGATGATTGTGTAATATGTTCCCTATGTCAGATAACATTTATATTCTAATAAAGGCCTCTAATCCTTTGTCAAAGGAAGTGTCAAGCTAGGGAAGGGGCAGCACTTTGGAGATGGGATGCTTCTTATTGCTCTTCACATCACCAGGATAGTGCCAACATCAAAGACATTCCATTCAGCTTCCTATTCTATACTCAGTAGCTATAGTCTTCATCAAGCTGTTTTACTATGTGGTAGATTCACTGAGAAGAAGAGTTACTAATTTTGAGTTTTTATTGAATTATCCCCATCCCTCCCATACACATACCCCCAGCCCCTACTACATGCCCTAGGACTGTTAAAATAGCCTCCAATCTAGCATTCATTATCTATCTTACTCTAACCCATCCTGCTTTGTATGCTGCTAATTAGCTGCCTTAATGGATGAACACTATCAGAGAATTATATCGAGAACAACCAGGAGGTATGTGACTTTTACTCTTTATCTCATGTAGCTGATTTGTAGACAGTTCTAGCTATTCTGAGATATAGAATATCTTCAGAATTCGGATGATATCATAAGCGTAGGATTTTCTGCTTTATATCTTGGCTACAAAACAGGTTTTGAGATGGCAAATCAGAAATTGGAAGCCACTTAAACAGAACCATAGTCAATATACTATTCTTTTCTTTTTACTGTTCCTGTAATAGGTTTTAAGTCACAAAATTGGGCTTCTCAGCCTTGGGAAGCCAAATTATCTCCAGGGACAATATGACATTCTCTAGAAGGAAAATATCTTTAATTATTAACTAAAGGAAATAAATATAACCCAGACAAGCATTTTAAGGAAGCAGGTGGGGTCATGAGTGTAATAAATTCAGACAGATGACAATGTTGTCCTGACTTTCCCCCAAATCAGAAATATGTGCAAGAGTGTATATGTGAAGTATGTATATGTAGGTGGTGAGAAAGCTGAGGACAGAGTACTCTCAACTAAGTTTCTCAATTTACCAGACTAAAGCAGAAGCTGGACTAAAAATATGTGTCTTACACAGTCCTGTAAAGGTCAGAGCCCCAGGCAGAGTCCTTTTTGCAGTAGGGAATTCCAAAGGCATATGAGCTATTTTTTCTCAAGGCAGAACAGAACATTCTCAGGACCTGAGTGATAGGTATACACTTTGGGTGGCAGCATGATTAGAAATATGCACTGAGTAGTGTGTTAAGGGAGACCCAAAGAGTGAAAGTTCTTGATTCACCCATGGGGAGACAGTTGACTAAGAGTTCAAAGGGTTCCATTCTGACATTTTTCTTAAGGGCCTAGATTTAAATTAACTACTATAAGAGGCAAGGACAAATACCTTAGATCTGTGCAGTAGGGAAAAGTCAAATGCTAACATTTTAAACATGCTCATGAACAAAGCTGAAAAGTTCATTTGCAAGGCAGTGTAGTGTATCAGGAAAAAGGGCTAGTCTAGATAAATGAGTATTTGATTTCTAGTTCTAGCCTCTGCTGTTGGCTAGTTATGTGTTCTTGGGAAATTTCCTTCCCCTTTCTGGGCTTCAGTTTCCTCAATATTTAAATAATTTTTGCTCTCTATTAGTATTTTTCAGACCTAATAAAAAGGTGGGGTGCAAATATGGGGTTATCTAATTTTAATCTTACCAATAAAGATATTTTAAAACTGGTGTTCACAACCCCTGGGCCATGACCTGGTATTGGACCATGGCCTGTTACAAATAGGGCAATGCAGTGCATTACCTATTGAGCTCCGGCTCCCCACTACCCCACCCCACAGGGAAAATTGTCTTCCATGAAACTGGTCTCTGCTGCCAAAAAGGTTGGGGAAAGCTCCAAAGATACTTTTAAAAATACCCTACTATCTACTATTGCCATCATCTATTAGCTGGAGACAAAATGGTACTTACCTTATAGAATTGTGAGGATTAAATTAGCTGTTATATGTAAAGTGTTTGGAACAGGCACATAGTAAATATTCCATTTATGTTATTGCTATTATTATTATTAATCATTACATATATCTTAACAGAAAATTAAGAAGAATATAATAATAGGAAAACTAGTTCTTGAAATTAATTAAATTGAGCTTTATGAACAATTCAACTTGTCCTTATATTCCTTGCTGAAAACTCTCACAGACCAGAAGTCTGCAATTTTGGAATCACTAGCCTGAGTGAATTTAAAAAGTCACTTCCAACACTAATGTTCTATTTGTACTGGCCATTTAAAACTTAAAAAATAACTAATTGATAGTATAACACATTGAACTTTATGGGTCTTCATAACATTTATCAGTACATTTATCAGTACTAATTTACATTTATCAGTATTAATTTAGGTGAATTATGGTGAAATTGAGAATTTTGCAAACCTAGATTTGGTGCCTCCTTAATAACAATAACAGATCCCCTTTCTCTTTGTTTATCTGGAACTTATACTGCCATGCATTCCCAATAATTACCATTAAAGATTTTATATCATTAAAACTTTAGCATTGCCACTCAGGCTAGGATGTCGACCACTGATATTTACCAGATAACTGAATTGAAGCTCCTTAATAATGCAGTGCAGCTCTTGGGACAGAGGTGGAGGTGGAGGGTAATCTGTTAAAGGCTTGATTCATAGAGTTAGCTGGGTGAGCATCTGTCTAGTGGTCATCACATCACTGCAAGTAAAGTAGCTAGCTAAGGGAAAACAAAAAGAAAATCTGAAATTAAATATTACAATAAAAGTGAACTTCCTTCGCTCATTCCTGACGTGGCCCAATTACAGGATGGGGGATGACACAGAACATAAAATAACGACACAGACGCACAAGGACGTGACAATGACTCGAGTGACCAATGCACCGGTCGCTTTATTTTTATACCCCCCAGACTCAAGTTTAGTTCCTTGAACGTGAGCATCTGAGCATAGCAGCAATATCAGTCAATTCCGGAGTTATTTCAAAAGGGAACAATTTCCCATGGTCTCAGACCTCTAAAAGTTACTAAAGTTAAGGTGCTGGACAGAGCTCAAAAGCCAAGGCCGAGATAGGCAACATAAAACAATTCAGCCATTTGAAGTGCTTCTTGGTCTCAATCCCAGGCAGCAGCTCCTTCCTGGCCCCCACAGTTGTGTCTGTCTTAGGTCGCCCCACACATGGGGAGTCTTACCCATCATTGACTACCAACCATCAATCGGGGGCCAGTTCTTGGGAGAGTTCTTATTCTTGTTCTCATGGCCTCCAGACTCCCACCACTGTGTGGGAGTTGGGAACATTTGCTTTTGTGCAACAACTCAGGCCTCTTATCAAGTCACAAGGCAGCAACCGTGTCTGAAGAAAATGCTGACTACTGCTGCGTCAGGCAGCACACATACATGACAGGCTGTAGTGAATGATTAGTATAAGGCATAACACCAGAATCAGCCCCTAACACATTCCTACATTATATTGTTGCACAATATATTTTACATATAAAGTTAGTACTAATAATCCAGTCTTGTCCCCTTCTTTCTCACATGAAGCTTTCATTTAGGGCAAAACTTATTTCTTAATGTTACTCATGCTTTCATTCTTTGTGGCATTCCTTCTCTTGTGAAAGTAACATTTCCTATTACCTTTCATCTCTGTCAATTAGAATTCTATTAATCTGCCAAAGTCTATAATAATCACTATCTTTTCCACAAGGCCTCCCTTAATTCCTCTGAGTATCCATGTTATTCTTTAATGTTATTTCTCTCATTCTGATTAATATTATAATTGTTGATATCTTTGTCTTTATCTCCTTACTAAAATCAAAAGTACTGTGAAAATAGAGACAGTGTCTTATTTATGTATTTATTTCCCATGGCATCAGGCTGTGCTGTATACAGAGAAGATGCTTTATGAATTGCTTATTGAGTTGAATTCAAGAAAGAGGTAGGCCAGTTGTGGTAAATTTATATCTCATTAAATCTAACAGTTTTGGGTCATGAACTTGCTAGTCACAAAGACAACAATGGCTTCATACAAATCAGTATGCCCCTCCCCCAAAGGCTTAGGCTGTTCCATATCATATGTAGTGGTGAGAGAAATACATGCTTAAATGTTCCAACCAAGATAGCCTATCTGGTATGTTAGCTAACTCAGGTTTCTTAATATATTCCTGGAAAGGAAAAATTATGGCACAGTTTTGGGCCCAGCCTGTTTGTTGTTCTACATAGCAGTGGCTCCAACATTTGCCTAATGAGAAGCATTGACTTCCTCAAATATTATGCTGGTGGAATGGATTAAGCAGGTTACTGACAATGCAAATACCTAAGGACAATCCTCTCATTTCTGATAATCCCTTTAGAGTAGGCAGTGCTTGGCAAGGTTTTCTGCATCATGACACATATAGAAATAATATTCTGTGTATTACACTGGAGTAAACAGATGATGCTGCAAGTGGTCAGAGGTTTAGTTCAAACACCAATATGAGAAGTCTAGGCATGAGGAATTGTCTCTGTGTGGACCTTCTCTGGGCCTTTCCACCCCAGTCACATCTTGACCTTATTTTGAAAGAAAATGCAATTTTCTAATGTGTTCTCAGAAACTCAGACTGATGCTGCATTAAAGGTCAGGCTGAAAATCATCCCGGAAATGTGCCTGACTTTTTAACACCTTGGTCAAGTGAAGTAGAAATTTTACACATCCATGAAGTGAAAACAGAGAGGGTCTTAGGTAGATCTCTTGAATGCTTATGAGCTCTCCAGAAGCAACATGAACATATCTGTATTGCTATGCTGCCCCCTTGTAGTGAATGCAGTTAAGAAAAAAACCGATTACAGAGAAGAGCAGTATCATCTCTTTCATTTCACAAAGCGCAATGCTTGAGATGAACAGAATATAAGACTTTACACTTCCAAAGGTAGAACAGTGATCAATTAATCACCATGATCTTGCTGGCCTTTTTAAAGGTTGCAGGTACATGAGACTATCAGATTAGCTGCTTTGCCTGAGCTGATAAATCAATTGAATCTTACAGCCAACAAGTTTGACAGATTTTTCTTCACTTTGCTGACAGAATTGATTAGTTATTCTGTTATCAAGAAAATTCAGCCTCTATATCTTCAGGAAATTTTTCTATCATGCACCTTGCAGATAAAATATTTTATTACAGACAGAGAAAAATATTTTTATAGGATTAATGGCTTTTTATGTCAGGAGATTGGAGATATCAGATTTTATTCAAAGTATAGCTCTTTGTTTTCATCATGATGTGTTAAAATATAGTGAGCAATGTAACCTCCAGATGGCCTTATTTTATGCATATACAAACTATGAAATCCTATCAGCATCGTCATATGAGATTACATTATATTTTTAAATCTCATCTATGTATCCATGTCAATTCAAGCATGAAATCATCAATATGGTCACTTCCAAGTCAGCCAGTAGTCCCCGGAGATCACACTACTAGAGCCACGGGTGGTTAGTAAAAAGGGATTCTATGATAGTTCATACAAACAGGCTGAGGGCTGGCCTATTTGTGGGTTCCATCTCCTGACTCAAATATGTATACACTGACTCCTTGTATGCTCTATGAAGACATATAGCAGAATCATTAATAATTTCCCACTGCCTATATGTAACCTAAACATATGTACTCCCATAATATGCTGAAATAAAAAAAAATAAAAAATTCCCATTGCCTAAAAACTGGAAAGAAAGAATATTGTAGTATTGTGATCTAGTTCTTCAAAGAATTAGGAGACAGCACCATTTCTCACTGCTTAAAATGTAGTCAAATTTACCTCTCACTTTTCAGGTTATGTATATGTGCTATGGTTTGAATGTCCCTGGCAAAACTCATGTTGATATTTAATTGCCAATGCAATGGTATTGGGGCCAGGGCCCTTAAGAGGTCATTAGGTCATGAGGTCTCCACCATAATGAATGGATTAATCTGAAGAGTAGGTTATTTATGGTAATAGTTTGGCCCCTTTTTTCTCTATCTCTCATGTGCTCTTGCTTTCTCTTGCCCTTCCACCTTCCACCTTTCTGCCATGGGATGATCCTCACCAGGTGCCTGTGTCATGCTCTTGAACTTCCCAGTCTCCAGAACTGTGAAAGATAAATTTCTTTTCTTTATAAATTACCCACTCTCGAGTATTGTGGTACAGCAACAGAAAAAGGACTAAGAAAATCTATAAAGTGAAGGAAATTATATATATATATATATATAAAACAATATTTCATCTATCTGTCTATATCATTTATTTATTCTTAAATACTATAGAAAACCTTTTAAATAATAGTTTTGTCCATACTGTCCAATGTGATCTACAAATTCAATGCAATCCCTGTCAAAATCCAAATGACGTTTTTTTACAGAAATAGAAAAAATATTACAAAATTCATATAGAATCTCAAAGAACTATGAATTGGCAAGACGATCCTGAAAGAGAACAAAGTTGGAGGCCTCCTACTTTCTCATTTCAAAATATATTACAAAGCTATGGTAATCTGAACAATGTAGTACTTGTAGGAAGATAGACACATAAACCAATGGAACAGAATAGAGAGCCAAGAAATAAACTATCACATATATGGTCAATTGATCTTTGACAGGAGTAACAAGGCCACACAATGGGGAAAGGACAAATGGATTCTTTAACAATGATGTTGGTAAAACTGGATATACACATGAAAAGAATGATGTTGAACCCTCACCTTACACTATAAATAAAGATTAACTCAAAATGGATTAAAAACCTAATCATAAGACCCAAAACTATAAAACTCTTAGAAGAAAACATAGGGGAAACGCTTCATGGCATTGGATTTATCAGTGATTTCTTGGATATGACACTAAATGCATGGACAAAAAAAAAAAAAAAAAAAGCAAAAAGAGACAAATGAGAATACACCAAACTAAAAATCTCCTGCATATCAAAAGAAACAATCAACGGAATGAAAAGGAAACTCATGAAATAGAAAATAATTACAAACCATATATTTGATAAGTGGTTAATATCCAGAATACATAAAGAATTAAACTCAACAACAAAAAACAAATAACTTGATTGAAAAATGGGCAAAGTACCTGAATAGACATTTCCCCAAAGAAGACATACAAATGTCCAACAAGCATATGAAAAGATGCTCAACATCATTGACCATTAGAAAAATGCAAATAAAAATCACAATAGGATGGCCACTACCAAAAAAAAAAAAAATTCAAAAATGAAAACCAAAATAATAAGTGTTGGAGAGCATGTGAGAGAAACTGGAACACTTGTGTATTGCTAGTGAGAATGTAAAATGGTGCAGGCATCATGGAAAACCAAATGGAGATTCTTCAAAAAACTAAAAATAGGCGGGGCGCTGTGGCTCACGCCTGTAATCCTAGCTCTTGGGAGGCCGAGGCGGGCGGATTGCTCAAGGTCAGGAGTTCGAAACCAGCCTGAGCAAGAGCGAGACCCCGTCTCTACTATAAATAGAAAGAAATTAATTGGCCAACTGATATATATATAAAAAATTAGCCGGGCATGGTGGCGCATGCCTGTAGTCCCAGCTACCCGGGAGGCTGAGGCAGAAGGATCACTCGAGCCCAGGAGTTTGAGGTTGCTGTGAGCTAGGCTGACGCCACGGCACTCACTCTAGCCTGGGCAACAAAGCGAGACTCTGTCTCAAAAAAAAAAAAAAAAAAAAAAAACTAAAAATAGAATCACCATGTGATACAGCAATTTCACTTTTGGGTGTATATATATATATATATATACACACACATATATATATGTGTATATATATGTGTGTATACATATATATGTGTGTATATATATGTGTGTATGTGTATATATATATATATATATATATATATATATACAAAAGAATTGAAATCATTATATCAAAGAGATTTTTCCATACCCATGCTCATTGCAGCATTATTCACAATAGCCAGGAGATGGAAGCAGCAAATGTGTTCACTGACAGATGAATGAATACAAAAACTTGTGATATACACATACAATGGAATATTATTCAGCCTTAAAATAAAAGGAAATCCTGTCATGTGCTACAACATAGATGAACCTTATGGACATTATGCTGAGTGAAATAAGTCAGTCACAAAGGGATAAAAACTGTGATTCTATTTATATGAGATATCTAGAGCAGTCAAAAATCATGGAAACAGAAAGTAGAATAGTGGTTGCCAGGAGCTGAGGGGAGGGGGGAATTGGGATTTATTGTTCCATGGGTATAGAGTTTCAGTTTTGCTAGACAAAAATGCTGTAGAAATCTGTTATGTAACCATATCAATATAGTTAACACTACTGAACTTAAAAATAGCGAAGAGGGTAAATTTTATATTATGTGTTTTTAATCACAATTTTAAAAAACATTTCAGAAAGAATGATTAGCTTATTTAAAAATATATTTTATCAGTAATTAAATAAGAAGTAAATTCCATTAGATGTCATGCTGTTTGTTTCCAAAGTCACTTTTATTAGGTGCTTAAAAAGTTCCCATCTTGGCATACATTTCTAAGATATTGGATTAATATTTCCATCTTTAAAATATGACTTAATTGTAACATTTGGCTTAGTCATACCATCTGTGTAAAACTATTTTATTTATGTAGTTTTACCTACTGCAGTCGAAGAAGGTGGTATGGCTCACTCAAAATTCTTAATGTTGTACTCTCACATTTATAGTTACACAGTCTCACTCCAAATATTACATTGGTCTCCTGTCTCAGGATTCCCAAAGGCTCTGTGTCATAGCAACTCAACCCCTAGCCCCCTCCACCTTTTTCTTTAATGTGACAGAATACAGAAGGTTACAATATAGGCCGAGGATGTTATTGTCATATGTGCTGTCAGTTCCTGGTATATGGTGTAATCACATAGGGAATAATACCCTTGTTAAACAAAAGTAATCCTTGTCTAAAAATGAGATGTCACTATAAAGTATTTGGACTATACAGTTAAATGTGTGGTGTTCCCTTCAAAGTAATAACTTTGGGAAGCTACACATTTTATTCTAATAATGCTGCCTTTGTTCTAAACAATGCAAGAGCTTCTCATTTGGAACTGTCAGCAGAGACAGTTTATGAGCCACATAAAGAAATCAGTCCTAGTGTTTTATAGTCACGCCTTGTATAATGTGTGAGACAAAATGGCAGGGCCATTTCTCAGTGAGAACCATTTGAGATTATCTCCAGACTTTCATTATAAATGACGGAAAACTCAGACGTAGCATAAATGTCCAAATACTTCCTCAAATTTTATTTTATTCTCCTCAGTCAGAGGGAAACTCTCCCTCTTCTGAACTACCAGACTGCCATATTGATACCATTCTTAGGGAATTGAGATCATATTGCTTTCGGTTATAGTTAATTCTACACCTTTCTCCTTTTTAATCATGAACTTCTTACAATCATGTCTTATTTAGTCTCATACAGCCCCCATACAGTAAGTAGTCTATCAGTAAATATTTCTTAAATGAATTAATGACCGAGTATATACTACTTTCTAACACTGAATAAAGATGCCCCCTGGATTTTATTTGCCTCACTTGTGAAATGAGAACACTAACAATCATATCTAGTTCACAAGGATATTGTGATGATCAAACCAGAACAGTTAAAAAATACTTTAAAATTGCTAAATGCAATAATAAATTTGAGGTATTATTATTAATTCATTTTTGTTAAAATGAAAAACATTCAAAACCCTCAGCACATTTGTTGGCACTATGGTGAAATCAAGATGAATCTGACACTTGCCCGGCACTCAGGGAGTTTCCAACCTCCATAGAACTTTACCACTCCCTTAATTATATATTAATTACTTTTTGTCTCTTTCACTAGAAATCAATCTTTAAAAAGATAGGGATGTTGTCTGTCATGTTCAATGCTATATCCCAAGTAAACATTTGTTAAATGAATGAATGAATGACTGGTGATACCTAATAGAAAATATAGAACATCTGAGAGCATTCAAAAATATTTACTGAGTACCTACTCTGGGCAATACACTGGAGGATGTAAAGTGAAGAGGAAGTGCACAGACATCTAACATAGAAGACAGAGTGAACAGAAAGGTGAGAGAGTTAGAAGTAAAGTTCTGTGAAAATCTACAGGAATTCATGGAAGTGGCATTTGTTCTAGACTTTTAAATATGGGGACAATTTGGACAAGCAGAGATGAGCTTCAAATATTCTAAGCAAAGTAGAGCATGAGCAAAGGCATATAAGGTAGGAAGGCACATGGGAAATCTAGATAGTCCAATATAACTGGAGTATAAGATTCACAGGAAGTCAAAATGGTTTAGTCCATACTGTGGAAAGCTTTGAATGTCAGAATAATTCAGCCAAACAATATTTCTTTTTGAAGAAAGAGTAGTTTTGTGCAGTACTGCAGGGAATCAGTGGTTAGGCTTGATGACTTAGAAATTCACCCTGGGCCCATTATTTCCTGACCTTTTAATGCTGTTATGTTACTTTTTTACATTATTGTTTATGTTATGTTATTTTAGTAAAATCCAATTATAACAAAAGGTAGGGCCCTAGAGGTCAGTTTTATTCAAAGATCTTTTCTGACCCTGTGGAAAATAGTTTTGGCATGTTTGGAAAATCTGTGTTTTTGCTAGCAATGGAAAATTTGAAGTAAAACAGAGAACAGCAGATATAAGACATTTCCTTTTGTTGTCTGTCCTTCATACCACTGACCAGAGATTTGCTTATGTTTTATTTTGTTTTAATTTCCATAGATCAGTACAAATCAAATAGTATCAAACTCTGGTTTAGGAAATATGAATAAAATTTTGAGCAAATGCCTTCCAAAGGACTAGGATCAGAAGAAAGATAGAAGAAGGAGGTCACCCGAGTCAGTCTCAGCTATTTGCAATTTCAAGGGTAGGCGGCATGCCTTCTTACAGGGATAACATATGTAAACATGGGAACTGTTCTTTTCTTTGGTAGATTTTTAACAACAAGAATTTCATTTCTTCATTCTAGCTCAACTTCGTTTTGTCACACTCACGTGCGTGTGCCACCCCCCACACACACACCTGCCTGTAAAACCTCTGGGAATGGGGGCTGTTGCTATATTTTATTCCCACTTAAAATTTTAAAAAATGAAAATGTCAACCAAATCAGTTGCTTTAAGTAGTCTCTTCCTTGTACACTCACCCATATAGAACAGAATTCTTGATATCTACCATCTTCATCTATCCATCCCTTCACCTGTCCACCATCTATCTATCCATTAAACAAGTATTTACTAAGTATATAGTCCTTTTCAGACACCATGTCAGGTACTATTGGTACTATGCCTTCTTGTGTCAAGGTGACGTACATTTATTTTCAACATATCTGCATGGAAAGTCTAGAATGGGTCTAGAAAACAAACTTATTAAACTATAGATAGATCCATTTTAAAATTTGAACACTTAACATTATGCTTATTAGTTTTTTAATAATTTTATTTTAATTGATAAATAATAATTGTACTTATTTATGGGGTACCATCTAATGTTTCAATACATGTGTGCATTGTGCAATGATAAAATAAAGGTAATTAGCATATCCATCATCTTAAACATTTACCATTTTTTTTACAGTGAGGACATTTAAAATGCTTTCTTCTAGCAATTTTGAGATAATTCATTGCTAAGTCCTAGTAACTCTAAATCAATTACCTCAAGACAAATATTCTTCTTAAATTCAGTTTGTTTGAAGAAATGTTAGTTGTTGGGTGGAATAGTTTTTCTCTCTCTGTCTCTCAAGGGAAGTCCAAGAATCTTACAGTTGGAAGGAACCTTGCAATTTGATCACTAAATGCCTCATTTACCTGTCATTCTCAATGATGAAAGTCCATTATATTTGTTCTTCAATATGTAGTAGAATATTTTGTTGTAGTGTAATATTCTGCTTTTAACTGATGCAATGGTGGCCAATAAAAAGAACATTGAAGTTGGAGTCAGAATCTTGGATTTGATTATCAGTCTTATGGCTAGAGGCAAATCATTTAATTATTTATAATCCTCCCTTTCCTCATCTGAAAATAAGAAAGATATGACTGCTTTGTCTATCTCAGGTAATTATTGTGAGAATCAGAAGCAATAATGGATATAAACACCCTTGGTAAACTGCTTAAATGTTCTTTAGGTATAAAAACGAATCTTTTATTTATTTTTTTAATTCAGCCTCCATATCCAGAGAGGTCAATATATATGTATTGGTTATAGTTAAGCTGCTGAAAAATTTCAAAGAATTGTATCAACTTAAAGTGAAGAGAGATATTTCTAGCAAAAGACAGAAACAAGAAGCCAAAACAAAATACCTGCAAAATCTCCTCATTTGCAGCAATGCATTAGGTAGATCCCAAGAAAAAGCCAAAATAAATAAATAAATAAATAAATAATAAGGAAATAAAAGCCTAGAATATTATGAGTTTCCAATTAGGATAAGGAGAAACAGTAATTGTTGGATACTAGTTTTATTACATTTCAAACTTGATATTGTCTTTGTTCTAGAGTTTTTAATATTCCTGTACCTAAACTCTCTTTTTCTTACCAATTTCTAGCAATCATTTGTATCAAAACAGGTCACTGTTTTTTGTCTGAGTGAACCTGAGGTCATTTGCTTTTTATGTCTTAACCTTTTGTTATTGTTACTGTTTTTTTTTTGTTAACATTCATGCTAATTCTTTAAAAATGGGAAATGAATACAGAAGTTTATGAGGCCATATAAGAAAATGACTCTATTGAAATATTTATCTAATTTCTCCAGCACCTATAGTAGTAGATTTAGAAAAATAGCATTATGTGACAGCTTAATAAAGATAAATGGCTCTTTCCTGTGACCCAGTGTGCCAGTGTAGATGCAGATTGTGCAATCCTTAATAGAGTGGTGAACTAAGTATTTTCAAATGTTACATTATTAGAAAGAATAACCCTTAGAAACCAAAATGTGTATCCATGAATAGACTGGGAGGAAAGCTGCATGTAAATATGAGACATGCAGTTAGAAAAACAATGATGATATGATAAATAAAACATGATAAGTGATTATCATATGATAAATAAAACATATTTGATCAAAATAGATTAGTTTACCTATTCCAGAACCAATAATAACTGGCTGGAATCCACTTGATTGGAAACTAAGGATAAGCTAAAACAAAGTAAGTAAACTAAAATTTCTTCAGGTAATTTCAAAGATCTGTGCCAGAAATTTACCTGTATGCACACACATATATACTAAGCTGGAGACCAACATTTGATATATAAACAGTCAATTGAATTTTTAAAGAAATAGCTTTAAATAGAAATACACAGTGGGTTTGCTTCATACAAGGTTATAAAACTGTGTACATAAGAGATCATGGATCAACAAAGGTAAATGAAATACATTATACGGGATTGATTTCTTATTCAATGCAAGATAATGAACCAGATTTGCCCATTCCCAAAGCACCTCTTTGATAGGGAGGAAGGGCTTTTAACTATCTAAGGCAATAAGAAGACCATCAAAGGCACTAACTATAAAACTATGCTGCCCTTTGAATATGACAACTTTGCTAATCAGATACTATATGTAGGTGAAATTGTTTTGAATTGTGTTTTGATTCTCCTATATGTTTGCATTGAGCCGTCTCTGTCAGGGCAAAATTGTTATGTCAGAGTAGTCTTTGGCTACCTTCAATCTCCTTTTCTGTAAGTAATAATAATAGTGTTAGCTAATATTTACTGAGTACTTACTGTGTACTAGGCATTGTGCTAAGCATGTTATGACAGGTTTATCATATTCTTCATAAAAACTCTCTAAGATAGTTACTACCTACCATTATTCACATTTTGCAAAGAAATGGAAGCTCAGAAAGGCCAAATAACTTGTGAAGATCACACAGCCATTAAGTGTTAAAACTGAGATCTGTGTAGTTTTGGGGCATATAGTTTTTTACAGTAATCAAAAATAATGTTTTGTATTTCTGTGGTGGCTGTTGTGACCTCTCCTTTTTCATTTCTAATTGAGTTTATTAGAGTCCTTTACCTTCAAATTCTTGTCAGTCTAGCAAGAGGGCTGTCAATTCTGTTTATATTTTTGAAAAATCAGCTTTTGGTTTTGTTGATCTTCTGTGTAATTCTCTTGTTTTTAATTTCATTTAGTTCTGTCTTGATCTTAGTTATTTCTTTTCTTCTACTAGGGTTGGAATTGGTTTGCTCTTCCTTTTCCAATTTCTTGAGTCTATTTATTAGGTTGTCGATTTCTAAGCTTTATGTTTTTTGGATGTGAGCATTTATTGCTATTAGTTTTCCTCTCAGGTATGCTAAATCCCACAAGTTTTGATAACTTTTGTCTCCTTTATCAGTTAGTTAGAAGAAACTCTTGATTTCCTTTTGTATTTCCTCCTTGACCCAACAGTCATTCAACAATAGCTTGATTAGTTTCCATGACTTTGTGAAGTGGTGAATATTTCTGTTGGAATTGAACTCTAATTTTATATCACTATGGTCAGAGAAGACACATGGGATAATTTCTATTTTTTTGAAATTTTTGAGGTCTGATTTGTGGCCTAGTATGTGATCTATTTTGGAAAATGTTCCCTGGGCTGCTGAGAAGAATGTAAATTCAGCTTTCTTTGGATGGAATGTTCTGTAGAGATCTGTCAGACCCTTTTGTTCAAGAGCTCTGTTTAAGTCCATTATTTCTTTGTTTATTTTATGTTTGGAGGATCTGTCCAATTCATTCATGGAGTGTTGAAGTCCCCTGCTACTATGGGATTATTGCTTAGCATGCTATTTAAATCAGATAAGGTGTGCTTTATGTAGTTGGGTGTTCTTGCATTGAGTGCATAAATATTAAGAATTGTTAAATTTTCTTGTTGGATCTTCCCTTTCAACATTATATAGTGGTCATCTTTATTCATTTTTACTTTTGTTATTTTAAAGCTGATGTTATCTGAAAATAGTATGGATGCCCTGCTTTCTTTTGACTTCCATTTGCCTGGATAGTTTTCCATCCTTTGATCTTCAGCCAGAAGGCATCTTTGTGGGTTAGATGCATTGTAGACAGCAGATACTAGGCTTGCGGATTTTTATCCACTCTGCCAGTCTATGTCTCTTCAGAGGACAGTTTAAGCCATTCACACTATGGTGCTTACATGGTAATAATATTCTCCAGGGATGAGGAGTTGGGGGGGGGGGTAAACTCACAACTATAGGACAAGTTGTGCATTGTGTGTATGGGGGGAAGGGCATGCCTCTAGGGAGAGGCAATGATATAAAATGTAACCAAAATGTTTGTACCCTTATGATATTATGAAATAAAAACAGATAAAATTTACCTTCTTTTTCAGTGTTAAAATACAGCATCTCAGTCATGCCTTAAATATTAATGTCAGAAGGAATTGGTAAATTGTTGTCTTTTTTTATTTGTCTGTGTACAAGTTACTTTTACTATTATCCTCTGACTCTCCCAATAGCCATGTGAGATGGAAGATATGGCAGATAAAATAATATCCTCATTAACTGCTGAGAAAAATGTGCCAAAGGTAAATGATCTTGCCCAAATTTGCAAAGATAATTAGTAGCAGAATAAAATCTCATACCCCCCAAAAATGAGATTTGACCCCAAAATGTCCCCTACAATATCCCATCCTAACTCCTACACTATATTGCTATACATACCTTTAGCCATCTGGATTTTAGAGTCTAGAATTTCCTCTCCCCTGCCCACCAGCTACTTAGAGGTATGCATTGTGATGATTCCCTCAAGACTTCTAGAGATACTATATTTATCTTTCTCCATTTTTAATCACCCACCTCCCCAACTATCCTTCTCTCAGTGCCCTACTCTTGACTCAATGTTGTAAAGAATTCCCCTGATTAAGCAAATGCCACTATGGTATGAATGCATCATTGGCTCCCTTATCTTTTTCACAGATGATTGCATTTTATAACAAATTATCCTCAATAAATTGCAACTAATAAGCTCCCAAGAGAGGCATGGATGGGGTTAGAATGGGCAGGGGAAACTTCCCAGTATTCATTATTTTATCCATTTAAGCAACATATAAGAATATATCCACCCATATCTCCTCCCTGGTCCTCTGTGTCTAGTGACAGACTGCAAAACAAGATTAGAATATAGGTACTTGGTGATTCTGTAGCAGAGAGATTTTTTTTGCCTTATGTAAATGTACTGATCTGAATGGAGATCAAACCTGTTCTCTGAGTCTTAGAACTGTGAGCTACCCAATTTAAGTTAACAAGTATTATTGATACTACTTCCAACATTATTGAAGCAGTGCACCGAAATGGTCTCTTAACTGCTTGAAAGAATTCATAAGCCTCTCTAAAGACCTAATTTTTAACTAGGGAGTGACTTTAAGTATTAGGAAAGATTAGAGTTTCATATAGCCTAGATCACAAAGGAGGTACTTGAGTATAATAGTCTTGGTACACACTGTATTTCATTATAAAATGGAAATATAAATATTGATTGTTATTTCACAGCAAAATCCAGAATGGACAAAACTTCCCAAACTTTCCAACAAACTGGCTGAAACAGAACATTATAATAAAAAGAAACAAACTTATTTTTTTTAGAGAAAAACTGGAGTTGTGTGTCAATTGATTTACTTAAAAAATATTCTTACAAGTGCATATTGGTGTATCCAATGGGAAACCTTTCTAAAATAAAAATGAGTTTTATTCTATTTTCTTAAGTTTAGCATGGTTTACTAGTGTAGGTGATAGAAACATTTCTTAGGTAGTAATATTAAGGCAAAGTGCCTTATGACTTGCAGCCAAAGTATAGCAACTTTATTATTGTGAAAATAAATAAGCGGCATCATTTGTTTTAAATCTAGGTTCAGAGGTATAGTTTTTATGTAAAGAAGTAATTTATTAATTCTCTAGAATAGATGCATTTTCAACAATAGAAATTTTGTTTTTTGTGTCTTATATAAATTTAGAAAAATGTATTTCCCATTAGGTCCAAATGTAATTGAGGATGAAATACCTTGGTGACAAATAGTCACATGAGAAAATGTTCTCAATACATTGTTAAGAGAAAAATGAGGCCATACAACTGCATATTCAGTATAATCCCAATCTTGCTAAATACATATGTGTGTGTATAATATGTAGAATAAATGATTAGAATGAAATATACTAACATGTTAACAAGGATTGTTGCTGGGTGGTGGGATTACAAATGGTTTTGCTTTTCTTTATATTTCCTACCTTTTCTGAAATTTCTACAGTGAACATCTATTACTTTTATAAAAGGATATCAACAACAAAAATTTAAAAAGTCCTTATGTTTCAAGGATGTAAAAAATATCATTCAATCTTATGGGTATTCTCATTTATTGACTTGTCTTATAAATAGATTTGTAATGATCCCCATTCACTTTTATAAAATCAAGGGATATTACTATCTTAAGTCAATGTTTTTGCAAATCAGAGAAAGATTTGGGTCATTTGAAGTGCAGTTTGTATGCTATTAATATTTTCTCCTTGTAACATTCTTGAAATTTATCACCTGGGAAGGAAAACTGCTATTGTAGTTATACTATTTAAAACTCACCCCATGCTCTCCCCTTTTCTTCCCACACTTTTAGGTAACATGTAGAGTTTTAATTGGTAGAAGGCTTTGACAAAAATGCCTGGGCATATTTCAGCCAAATTCAAAGCATGCTCAACTGGTGTCACAGAGAGCCAGGGAAAAATAGATGCAACATTCTTAAGTAAAAAAATAAAAAAATAAATCTGTTTGTAAATACCATTCTTTGTTTATACTGTGACAATTTGCTTTCTGATTTTACCATTTAAATATGCTATAGTGGACAAATCTGTTGCCTGTTACAGAATATTCACCTTTTTCCATTCATGTTGCAGTAGTTCTCTGTTAAGTAAAGTCAATTAAGGATAATATACATGTCAGCTTGTAAGTCAACCAGATTTCCACATGAGTACTCCATGTTCTCACCTCTTTGACCCCCGTCACCTTATTATAACTCTACATTTTTCATTTTATCAGAACCTTATTTTGGGGAGGAAATAATTCACTTTAAATGGTAAAAGGTGCTTGCAACACAAAGACTTAGAAAAAGAAACAGTAGAAGAAAGAAATAGATGCCTATTAGTTGGAAATCATTTATTGCCTCTATAAAAGTTTAAATAAAAACCCTACAAAAATTCACATTACAATCTGATGTGGTTTTAAGGTGATAATATGTTTCAGAGGTAGCACCAGTAAAATGAGATGCAGAATTGCTAAAAGAAATTACTTAACAAGTTAATGCAAAATAAAATTTCAATATGGATCAATATATACTCAGTATACACTTTAATGGAACTATCATAATTACATTTGCATGAAATATTATTTTACTCTTTTCCCCCTTAACAATTCTGTTCTTAATAAAGGTTTGTTTCGAGCAATGGTATGTGGACTAGAGGCTCACACATTAGTAGGCTTGTTCATTGTAGCATTACAGAGCATAACTTGGTGAAGAGCATGATACAGTGCTATCTGCCAAGGATAACACCAATTTGAAAGAGAAAGCTACCCACTTACTAATCATTTAGATACTATGGTACTGATAACTCCCTTAAAAAGCTAACCTATCAAATTTTTGCTTTTTTAGGATACAAATGAAAATCTAATATAATTTAAAAATAAGCAGTATCTCTGGTATACCATCAATGCAATGTGAAAGGAGGGTAGGAGTTAAAGTTTTTAGAATTTCTTAAAAAAACTTATCATAAACTCTCAGGCTTAGATGAGGAAACTGTTCCTTGGAAATGAGCTGAATGCCCTCCCCACCACCAAAAAAAGGCAACAAAGTCAATTTTATTGCCCAGGATTCCTTTAAATCCACCACTCATGCTTTATCCTACAAACGTACAGACTGTTGTATATGAAAGTGCCTCAAAATAGATGTTGCTGTCTTTGGAGAAATGACACGTTTTTTTTTTTTTTTGATAAATGGCCTCTTGGACATTTTTTGAAGTTTGGATGGTATACAGAGCATAGAGTATGATTGGGTCTTAGCCTTTTCTTCTGCAACAATAACAAACATTTCTATTACATGATTGCAATGGCAGTACAAAGTCTTACTGTTGATAACTGACCTACAACAAAACATCCTCAGGTTTCATGAAGAGACCAATTTTCTTTTAATATTTTCCTTGCATGTGCTAATTTTCCTATTGTTCAGGGCAACTGCCATTTTGATTTTCTTGTGACTAATTTTAGCTTGGCTGAAATGAAGAAGTTATCCTTTTTTTTTTCCTCTTAAATACACATTTTGTATGGTAAATGCTCTTACATATACATTTCCTGCTTAGAAACTGCTTGCCTATCCTAAGCTTAAAGCAGACATCAAAATATAGTTAATTTGTTTTTTATATTGGCTTCTGTCTCTCTGATAGATGCTTCAGATAGTATCATATGTTTTAATATTGTCAAAGTCATATAGAAAGAAACACTAGTTGATTTTTACCCCTGGCTATAAAGATATTCATAAGAGCAACCACAAGCCATTTTTCCTGCTCTAAAACATTGCAAAATCAACTCCAACTATACGTGTGAAAAATATACCTTTTTCATAATAATCTTTTAATACTCGACTTTGACATCTTTTTGAAATTCTACCATGCATATTTTCAACCTGCCAATTGTGATTCTTTTTTCTGGCTACAACTATTTTCTTTGGTTCCTGCTACAGAAAAGCCATATTTCATTTTAGAAGTGTCTTAATTCCAATGATAGTAAATAATTCTGATGCTGAAACCCAAATGTCAAGAAAAACGAAGTCCTAAGTGTACTGTTAGGATTTATTTTTAAGTCCTAAGTGTACTGTTTCTATTTTAATGGAAGTTTAAACAGAGACAAGGGAATCATCTATGTTTCCTCTCAAAATTGCAGAGTAAGATTCTTTCTAGAAATTATACCTAGCAGAATCTTTAAATCTATTAAAATTTCCATTTAAGTTTTATCTTGGTAGAATTTAATAAGAAATAATTTTTTGTGAAGTTTACAGCTTGCTGAGAAATCCAATATCCACCACTGTTAATTAATTATATTTTTTGATTTAGTGACTAATTGCTGAAGTGTGACACATATAATCCATAGTGTTGAAAGATGCAGGAGAGAATCACCTATCCTTACTTTGCAATGAGAACCAAATAAGAAGGGGCTTAAATTAGAAATTAGAGTTGAAAGATAAACTCAATGACTGGGAAGTCGACCCTAGGGGAGACTTGAAGGGCTGGAATTAGCTCATGCTACTTAAGAAATGTTTTATATATTTATTGTATATAATGGAGACTCTTTATCTCATGGAAGAATTGGTATGACTGATAAATTTTATCCTAATGTCTGAGGTTCTGTTACTTTGTTCCTTTCCTCTGAATGGAATTTGATTTGTCTGCAAGGAATACTAAATACTGTTTGAAAAAAACATATGGCTCTCAGCTAAAAGGGAGCATACCTGACCACTGAAATATTCCTACTAACAAAGAACTGTAGCAGGAGTATGCCAGCAATATCAAATCAAATAAATAATTGACAAAATGAATGACCATCAATGAGCCTTACCTATTTGAGTGGGAGGGAGAGGACATTTCATGGTTAAAGATATTCATGACTGCATTTCTGCATTCATAAGTTGGTATCAATGAATTACAAGATCAAAAGTACCTCTAATTACAAATTTTAAAAATATCTAAAATAGAAATGATGGTCAAAACAGCCATCTAGCTACTTTATTAATCTTTAGGTATAGATAGTAATTTAACCATGCAACACAATTCCACACCGCCAAGTCACAAATATATGACACTGTAAGCTTAGGGAGAAACTGGCATTTTCACTTCCATGGTTCTTAATAATACCATCTGGTACCTCGGAAAGGAAGATCTGCAAAGAACTGTCTACAGTGTTGCCATCTGGTACCTACTAATAAAACAAGTGGGTAACATGCCCATTTTAGGTGTGTACACATAGAATAGTTTCCAGGAATTTCGGAGGACTGTGATTTACACAACCAAGTAGTTTAGCTCTTTTTAAATATTATCCTTGGCTGATGGCTCTATACAAGCCTCACATGGAAATGAGGTAAATTTTGTGGCAAAGCTGAGTGACTAAATTAAAAAAAAATATATCAGTGGCTTATCTTGATTTCCTGTTTCATAAAATATAAGAACTGAAAAAATATTATAAAGATGGTGATAAACATGAAACATTTGTTCAACATTTCATCTAACTCAGTTATACACAAATTTACTAGTAGAATGTGAATCTTGTCAACATTTGTCATTTTGCAGTAATGAAGAATTCCCATTAAGACTAATGTTTTACAACATTTTGTTGCTGTACATTTAGTAATTTATTTGACTTTATGTTAGTGAATTAACTTTCTATAGTGCTTCACCCCTCCCTGCAAATATCTGGGTTAGATAATAAAAGAATATCAACATTTACAATTTCCTACTTGTAATCTCTTCAATTTTCAATCATTAGCTTAAGTCAAATTCTCATAGGGATTGAAAAATAAGTTCTAGGACTCATCCAGGTCTAATAATATTTTTTTAAGTTTTGTTTTAATTTCAGTCTAATTCCTGAGTAAGAGTGTATGTGGATGACAGGAAAAGGAAAGAGGAAGAAAGAAGATACAATGGCCACAAAAATAAGGCTAATAAAACTTTAGCAACTTGATAAGTAATGTCAAAATATTTTTATTGTTGTGTCTCTGGTTAAAACTATTGCTAAAATTAAGATCCTTCTATGAAAATCCAATTCCAATCCAATCCAAGATTTTTCCGAGCAAAAATCTTTCAGAAATTAAACATATAATATTTCATGGCTGAACTGCTAAAAATTAAATATAAATTTTTCCAGAGTTCCATCAGTTTGGAAAAAAAAAAAAACTTTCCAAAAATGCTTTTAAATTTCACATATATTTTGTGCACTGTAGCCATTATGTCTTGTCCATCCTTCATAGAATATGTCTATTTCAACAATGTGTTTTTCCAACTGAAGAATATCAGGGTAACAGAATGCAGTTATCTTGAAATGCACACCTGTTAGGCAGCCAAAAGACTGCATCATATATCTCCCCCTCAAATCACAAACTGTCTGAAGCATTTTTCTCTGATAAAGAAGACACACTGAATGAGGTATCATCAGGCTCTGGCGAGGCATGATTGAAATCCATCTCTTCTAATTCAGGAGGTAAATCTGACAGCAGTGCCTGAATCAGAAAAAAAATCATATTTTAGATTAGTGTGTGGATAGATTTTTTTCCAATTTTACATTAATATTTGTTGATCATGTTGATTTATTCTTGTGAATTTAAGGAATGAATCATCTCTCTTTCAGGATCTTATACAATTCCTTGCCTAAAAGAAAAATTCTTCATACACTTTTAAGGAGGTAACAAAATACTAGATGTTGAAAGTGTGGATTATGTAGAGTGAAACCATGTACATAGGGGAAATAGGGAGGGAAATGAGCAACTATTCTGAACAAAGTGCTTTGAAGTGTTTGAGGTAAGCAATTTTCATATTAGTTTCACTAATTACTAAGTGATTCACCGATCACTGCTAAATGACTTTAAAATTGTATTCTTTATTAAAATATATATGCCCAGTTATGCTATCCTTTAGAGAAAACCACATTTAAAAAAAATGTGGTTCTTTTTTCTTCTGTGGAAGAATGAATTTAGCAGTTAGAAAAAAAAGTTCAGCTAGTCTACTTTAGACTAAACTTTAACAACTTGAAAAGACCAAGTGATTTTTTTTCTTTCCTTAGGCTATGTCTATATCTACAGATGGCCAAGCACCCACAAGGGCATAGCTGAATCTGTGGATCTTGCTGAAGTAATGTCATATCTGGAGGTCTGTTCACATCTCTGCTGGAGTAATTAGGATAAGCCAAGAACCATGAACTAAGCTTTGCCATGTTTCATAATTGTTTCATCTGGAGTTGTAGAACATGTATCCATACTAGAGAAATAAGTGATTAATCAACTTTTATGTGGCTGACAGTGCTGATGCCCACTTGACCAGAAGAAATTGTGAACTGAATGATTGATTTGCTGCTCCCAATATTAAAAATAATGTAGCATATCTGGCAATTTTTAGCAGCATGACCTGTAGTGCAGGCTTTGGGTACAGTGGTAAATAAGGACCAAGGGAACAGGAACAACTGAAAGCTTGCCACTGTTCAATTAAGTAACAGAAAGACAAGGCATCTTGGAGAACATATGAAATCCAATGATGAAATAAGACAGTATTCACCTATTCTCTTTATTAAAAGAAGTGACAGCTACAAATCATATACTTTTTAACTTGTATCACAGAGGCAAGATCAAAACTTTCTCCTTTTTGTCAGGCTGTGTAAGGAGAGATTAACTCATATCTGGAAGAAAGGCTGTTATTTATTTTATACAATTAAATTGTCTATAAACTTCTTTTTGAAATTTACAGTATTTACACAGCCAAGTGACCTAAAAGTACTACATGCACTCTAAGGTGCTAGGTTGCAGTAATATAACACAGAGCGATTTTCTTCTAGAATAGTGGTTTACCAGTATCCCATTCCAAGTACTACAGGGCCTTTGGCTGGTCAATCTATAAGAGCTATATCACTGAATTTAATTCACTTTGCAATTTTTTTTTTTTTTTTGAGACAGAGTCTCACTTTGTTGCTCAGGCTAGAGTGAGTGCCGTGGCGTCAGCCTGGCTCACAGCAACCTCAATCTCCTGGGCTCAGCGATCCTACTGCCTCAGCCTCCCGAGTAGCTGGGACTACAGGCATGCGCCACCATGCCCGGCTAATTTTTTGTATATATATTTTTAGTTGGTCAATTAATTTATTTCTATTTTTGGTAGAGATGGGGTCTCGCTGAGGCTGGCTTCGAACTCCTGACCTTGAGCAATCTGCCCGCCTCGGCCTCCCAAAGTGCTAGGATTACAGGCGTGAGCCACCACGCCCGGCTACTTTGCAATTTTGAAGATGTCATATTAAAGAGGGAAAAGTGTTCAAATTAACACTCACTAAATATGTGCTTAGAGTTTGAAAGTCATATAGACAAGATTTAATGATATTCTAACTTCAGGTGGGAGCCCTGTAAATCAGACAAGCACTATTATTTATTTATTTGTTATTGTATTACATGTAGTTGACTGATTTAAAAGAATGCAGTAAAAAATATAAAAAAATAATATCTGAGGCAGTATAGGACACTACTAATGTATGAGATCCACTTTAAAATTCTTCTCTCAGTATCTTACTGTATTACATCAATGGCACATTGAACACATTTTTGGATTATACCAATTGTTGGAACTTCCTTTTTCATAGGTACTTAAGTAAAGACCATTAACTTTATTACAGGCTCTTCATCAATGACAACTATCTTCAGGGCCTGACCTAGTGTCATTCTTCCCGAGATATTAAAAACTTCCCAAATATATGATCAGTCTCTATAATACTTATTGTAGGTCTTAGGATATGAATACCAAGTTCTATAATATTAATCTTCATGATAATCCATGCTAGGTGGAGAAATTGAAGCTCAAGAAAGGCAATTGACCTGGCTAAGATCACATAATGAATTATCATGGGAAGAAAGACCATAACTAATGACTTAGTACAATGTTGGCAACCTTATTTTGATTTTAAAATGGCTATTGATTTAACAATGACAACAAAATCTTTTTGGTAATCTCTTTCATTCAGAGAGTATCATATATATATATTTTTAAATCCTGGACTTTTTCATTGAGCAAAAATATTCTGTGGACCACATATCTTACTCAAATTACCCAAATTGAGATTAATGGAAAAGCACTTTTTTAAAAATGCAAAGCCAATGACTCAATGGTTCTTTTATTAGGTAGAATAAAAAGTAATTCCTCCCAGAAATAAACCTCTAAATATTTCATAATGTAAAGATCAGTAGTTTAAGAGATGACCTAGATAACTTTTGTGGACTACTATTGGTGTCTTTTATATTTTGAGACCATATTTTGAGATTCATTATACCCAACCTTAACTATGAAACTCAGCAGTTTCTATTTGGGGTGTTGATTATATTGGCTATGATGTTGAATACAATATCTGTGTCAGTTTAGCTTTCAGCCAATTTTTTGTACATATTTTAGTTTACTAGTCTTTTATCAGAGAAAAAGTAGAAGAATAAGGGAAGAATAAAATATGCATTAGTTACTTTTCTTCTTTGTTAGTGGTCTTGGGGAAAGAGCAAAACCTGGAGTGAGGTTAGAATTAGAAAATAAAATGGAGTCAGTATGTTATTCCTAGATGTCAAGAGACACAGATAACTGCTAGTTGGCCATATAACTCTTAATTCAAAACAATGCTATGTCTTTTGAGACCAGGGCCACACTCCAAGTTATTCCTATTGTTGGACCTATTTTTTTTCTTTTTTATGGTTATTTAAAATTTATAGTACCCTAAGGACCATGTTCAAGACTACCACTCTTATTCATTTAAATTTTGTATTTTAGGTTCCTTAAAAACAAATACAATTTCAATATGTCATGGTATATGTATAACTCATATAATATGCTTAAAGAAAGTTGGCAAAGATAACTGAAGGTCATTGTGTCTTGGGCTATCTGTGGGTGGGGGCTAAGGGAGCAAAATTCATGAAACAGGACACATAATATACATGCTGATTTGAGCCTCATGAGTAAATTATTTTAGTTTAGATTTTGTAGTTAAGTACTTCAGTAAATATATAAAGACTTTTTTTCTTTGAAAAAAGAGAGATTTATGGGATGCTATGAATCTAATCTTTTATCCTGGAGACATCTGCGATGGGCTATGTATGTGTAGTCCTGCTTGGATATGAGGGAGGGATTTTGTACTCTTGATATTCCTTGATAAATAAAAACCTCTGAGACTGCTTCCTAAATCATGGTTGCATGTGTCTCACTACTCCTATAGAACTTCTCAGACAAAGAATCAGCATGGTGGCAAAACCTCAAAGGCAAATTTGGTATTGTTTAATATTAAATGGAGCACTTATTTTAATTTTATAATGTTTTTTACCTAAGCCTAACACATTATTATGTAAATTTCACATGAAAATATGACACAGAAATTGTAATTTGGAAGGAATTTGTAAACAAAAATCCACAGCGACCAAAAAAAGACATTACATTTCATCTGTGGAGTAGAGGACTCAAACACTCTACGTAAATTGGAAAAAGTAAGTGATATGCTATGGTCACAAAGAATTTCAGAAAGTAGTTTCATGTTTTCTTGGTAATGAGTAATATATCATAGAATAGAAGATATCCGAACACTTATGAACTCCAGTGGAAGCTGGCAGGAAACTAAGATCCATAAGAGAGGCAAATAGATATCAAACTCTTTCATTCACAAAAGGTACCAAAACATGTGCCTCTCTAAAGTATCCCCATCTCTATGAACACTTCAAAAAAATCTCTGTAATTAAAATGAATTTTAAAATTATTTTTCCCTACTTAAAAGCTAGTCTGGGATTAACAAAGCATCTTAATCATCTTAATTTTTATTTTCCACTAAAGCAGCACACAAAATCTGAATACCTATTCTCAAGAAAACTGTGTTATAAAAAGTCACAAAATAACAAACCCTTCCTCCATGTCAAGTAGAAATGAAGTGAAAAAATGAAAAGATACGAAGCATTCAAGTGTGACATGTCATTTTTCAACATGACACATTGCATTTTACTAGTCTCTTCTGGGACCTACCTGTTGTTGTTCCTTATCGTCAGCTTTCATAGCTAGTATCAAGCTTCTAACAAAAGTTTGAAGTTTAAAGTATTTTTGCTTTTGAATCTCTAGCTCATTTTCAATGAATCTGACTTCTTCATTCTGAAGGAGAAAATATCAAACAATACAATTACCTTATATGAACAGAGGACTGTACATGTTGGATGCACACTAAGATTCTAAAGTGCAATCAAATTAGGGGGGCAATAAGGAAAATACAATGTTAGCATAAGGAATAAAAAGCACAGAAATTAAACTGTTACTCAAAGGCTACATTCTAAGCAAATCACCAACAGAAAAATAATCTACAAGGTTAAAATGCAATCAAATTTCAGTAAGAGAAAAACCAAGAAACAGCTCCTATCTTGGAAAGACCCTTATTATGTCAAATCTAATTAGCATTTGGATTAAAATTAAGAATATAGAGAGCCCAATTAACTCCAAGAGCTACAGCAGTTGCAGTAATACTGAAGGTATCTTTCACTTCTCACAAAAATCAACTCACATATCCCTCAGATGTGGGTCTACCCCCCAAACCCCCGAATCCCTGATGAAGACCACCACCATGTGAGCACCACAGTGATAATAAGTACCAATTTGATGGAGAGTACACGTGGAGCCCATTTTTCTGATCTGTGTTACCTCACTTTGGATAATGGGCTTAAGCTCAATTCAGGATAATATAAGCGGTGCTAGCTCGCTGTCATTTCTTAGAATTGAGTAATAGTCCATTGTAAACATATACCAAATTTTAATAATCCACTCATGAATTGACTGACACTTGAGTTGTTTCCACGTCCTTGTGATAGTGAATTGTGCTGCCATAAACATTCGGGGGCAGATGTCTTTATAATAGAATGTCTTATGTTCTTTTGGGTAGAGGCCTAATAATGCTATTGCTGGGTTGAATGGTATTTCTATTTTTAGCTCTTTGAGGTATCTCCAAATTCTTTTCCACAAAGGTTTCACTAATTTGCAGTCCCACAAGCAGTGTAAGAGTGGTGGGGAACAGTGTGGAAGGGAAGGGCATAACTCTAACCCTTGCTAGGGAAAGGCAAAGATATAAAATGTAACCAAAGTGTTAAAAAAATTTATTAGGGGTCGGGCAGGTGGGAGGGGGGAAGAGGGTATAAGTATATGCATACATAATAAGTGTGATGTGCACTGTCTGGAGGATGGACATGCTTGAAGCTCTGACTCGAGGGGGGAGGGGAGGCAAGGACAATGTATGTTACCTTAACATTTGTGCCCCCATATTATGCTGAAATAAAAAAAAAGAAAATCAACTCACGGTGGGTAACAGACTTAAACCAAAGGTGTGAAACTATTAGAATTCTAGAGGAGAACATTGGAAATACTCTCCTAGACATTGGCCTAGGCAAAGAATTTATGAAGAAGACCCCAAAAGCAATCACAGCAACAATAAAAATAAATAAATGGGACCTGATCAAATTAAACACCTTCTGCACAGCCAAAGAAACTGTCACGGCAGCAAACAGACAACCTAGAGAATGGGAGAGAATTTTCGCAAGCTACACATCTGATAAAGGGCTGATAACTAAAATCTATTTAGAATTCAGAAAAATCAGCAAGAAAAAATAAAATAACCCTATCAAAATGTGGGCAAAGGACATAAACATAAACTTTCCAAAAGAAGACAGAATAATGGCCAACAAACATATGAAAAAAGGCTCAACATCTCTAATCATCAGGGAAATGCAAATCAAAACCACAATGAGATATTACTTATTTCCATTGAGAATGGCCTTTATTAACAAGTCCCAAAACAATAAATGCTGGTGTGGATGTGGAGAGATAGGAACACTCCTACATTGCTGGTGGGACTGCAAATTTGTTCAACCTCTGTGGAAAGCAATATGGAGATACCTTAAAGTGATACAAGTGGATCTATCATTTGATGCAGCAATCCTATTACTGGGCATCTACCCAAAAGAACAAAAGACATTCTATAAAAAAGACACCTGCACTCGAATGTTTATAGCAGCATAATTCACGATTGCAAAAATGTGGAAACAACAGAAGTGCCCATCAATACATGAGTGGATTAATAAAATATGGTATATGTATACCATGGAGTACTATTCAGCTATAAGAAACAACAGTGATATAGCACCTCTTGTATTTTCCTGGATAGAACTGGAACTCATTCTACTAAGTGAAGTATCCCAAGAATGGAAAAATAAGCACCACACGTACTCATCAGCAAATTGGTTTCACTGATCAACACCTAAGTGGACATATAGGAATAACATTTATTGTGTGCCGGGCAGGTGGGAGGGGGAGGGTATATACACACATATTGAGTGTGATGTGCACCATCTGAGGGATGGACACGCTTGAAGCTCTGACTCGAGTGGGGAGGGGGGCAAGGGCAATATACATAAACTTAACATTTGTACCCCCATAATATGCTGAAATAAAAAAAGAAGAAAAAACTAAAATAAAATAAAGTACATCTCTTATAGGCAGTAAAGGAAAAAAAAAGATAGGAAACTAACAAAAATGACAGCACAATTTTACACATGTTCAATGTTAAGACATTTATAAATACTACCAAAATTATGGTACTTTCCTTGAAAAAAAGACCTGAAGTTTGCCTATGGAAGTGGACATTACAGGAATATAGTTTGTGAGTTATTGTGAAGTGGTAGAATGTTGGTTATCTGTAATCAGACTAAAGTTGTAAGACCAGGTGTAGATGGGTGTGGCTCATAACACACAAAAAACTAAGGCGGCTGTAGGTAACTGAAAAGAAAAAAGCCAAATACTGAGAACTAAAAAGTTTATTTTGTATGAAGGAGGGACTGAAATTACTAAGACTGTCTTAAGTATTAATAGATTGTTGAGTACCCCGTACTAAGTAGGAGTCTTACTCAGAAAATAATTCTAAATGTACCACTATGTACCAGTGATGTGAGACTCAGTTTCTTTGCAATATTTTTGCTAGTTTTCTAGGAAAAAAAGAAAACACTGGAGTAGGATTTAGTAGTATTCTAGTGCCTGGTCTACTGATAACTGTGCAGGTTGGGTAGGCCATTAACCTCTCTGAGACTCATTTACTCATCAGTAAAATGGATCTTATGGTAATCCTTGACAGTTCTAGCTTTGAGGGTTATAAGGCTCATATAAGATAATGACCATGAAAGTGCTCTGAATAGGTTTACTACTAAAGCTACAGTAATCAAGAAAGTGTGGTATTGCCATAAGGGTATATATATATATATATATATATATATATATATATATATATATATATCGATATATATATATATATATCGATAGAACAGAATAGAGCGACCAGAAATAGATGCACATGCACACATGCGTGGTTGATTGACTTTTGACAAAGGTGCTGAGGTAGTTCAATGGACAAAGAAAGTGTAGTCTTTCAATAAACAGTGTTAAACAAATGTAAATCCACATAAAATAGAAGGAAAAGCTTTTCAACTTTCATCTCACATCATAGACAAAATGTAACAAGACATGGATCATAGACCTAAAATGTAAAGCCTATAACTATAAAACTGCTAGAGGAAAACAGAGGAGAAAATCTTTGTGAACTTGGGTTAGGCAAAAAAATTTTATATAGAACACAAGTATGAGACAAAAGAAGAAAGACTTCATAAAAAAAGCCTTGGCTTTTCAAAAGACACTGTAACCAAAGTAAAAAATACAGGCCACATATTGGGAGAAAATATTTGCAAATCAGACATATGAAAAACAACTTGTATCCAGAATACATAAAGAACTCTTACAACTCAATTATAGGACCAGCAAAAGAATAAAAAGCAGGAAAAATATTTGAACACACACTTCATCAAGGAAGCTATCTGAATGACCAATAGGCATGTAAAAAGATGCTTTATTTAATTTTTCATTAAGGAAATGCAAATTAAAAATCAGATACTTCTGCTGACATACTATATAGGCTAAAGTTAAAGAGATTGACAATACCAAGTACTAGGGAGTATGTGGAACAATTAGAATTCTCATATATTGTTTCTGGGGATGTAAAATGGTAGAGTTACTTTGGAAACATTTTAGCAGTTTCGTATAAAATTAAGCATGCTCTTTCTTACCAAATGACTCACCAATCCTACTCTTAGGTATTTACCAAAGAGAAACAAAAACACAAAAACTCATGTCAACACAAAGATATATATGAATATTTACAGCAGCTTTATTCATAATAGCCCCACACTAGAAATCGTGGTGGTGTTTACACAACTATGTCGACCTGTCAAAATTCATTTATCTGCATGTTTAAAGAGGTAAATTTTATTGTGTAGAAATTATATGTCAATAAACCTGGTTAAAAATTTAAAAACTAAACATACACAAGAAACTTTTCCCTCCTATCTAATTGAGGCTTTGTACCCTTTAACCATCATATCCTCATTCACCATCTTAACCCCAGCCTCTGTTAATCACCATTCTACTCTCTGCTTCTTTTGTTTGACTGTTTTAGATTCTATATATAAGTGAGTACATGGAGTATTTGTCTTTCTGTACCTGACTTATTACACTTAGCATAATGTTGTCCCATTCCATCCATGATTTTGCAAACAATAAAATTGCCTTGTTTTTAAAGCTGAGTAGTATTTACAGTTAATATAGTAAATAATAATGTATTGTACATTTCAAAATTTCTAAGAGTTAATTTCAAATGTTTTACCACAGGAAATAATTATTTGAGGTGATAGATGTGTTCATTAGCTTGATTTAATTATTCCACATAGTATTCATAAGTCATAACATCAGTTTTTATACTATAAATATATACAACTATAATTTGTCAATTTAGAATTAAAAATAAATATTAAAATAAAATAAATAAATTGTCAGCCTACCCATTTGTCAAAAACCATGAAAGTAGGTTATGAGTATTTTCTGCAGCTGAAGAACTCATCTCACAGAACATAACATCACCTTTAACACCAAAAAGCTGCATAAAATATATCAAAATTAGTTGATTATGATCTATCTGAAAATGGAAGATTTGTGGTGACCTCCTGCCTCTCTGTTCCCCGAGAAGCAGGTGAAGAACTCAGATGACTACACACAAGTGGATTGCTACCTCCAAAAGAAGAGCATTGTGAATCTGCAGAGAAACAGTGTGGGACATATACTATAGGAAAAACAAAAAACAAACAAACAAACAAAAAACCATGAAAGGGAGACACAATTGCAAAAACTGGAAAGTGCAAGATATACAATAGGAAATAGACTGTGGGACAGCCATGCCCACCTGTCCACCAGGGCAGTATGATCTGACCCACAGGAGAACAACTGGCTCCTCCACTGACCTCCACACCCAATCAGATAGGGACATGCCTGAAGTCAGTACAAAGTCGTTGCACAGGATGCCATGCTCTGTGGAAAGGAGATAATAGTAGAAAACATTTTGAAATCCCTGGTCCTCTGTGCTAGCACCACATTGGTCTGAATAGTCACTTCCCATGACCACGTGAGGGAGTTTGGAGAGAGGTACCTTACCTCTGGTGGTCAGCAGGACCAAAACAAAGGAGATGAATGCTTAAAAAGGGGCTCTACCCCAGAAACCACTGATGATTTGGCTGGCTCAGGGTTGGAAAGAAACAGCAAGACCCTTTGCTGGTCAGACATGAGACTGTGATGCAGAGTGGACAGCTAGCGGCCTGTTGTTTCAGCCTGCCTAACTGACATCTGTCAACTCTTGATTGGTCACCACCAGTGCTCACTCTACGTGGATGGGTGGACGCTATTTTTGGAGTCCATATCCCAGAGATGCTGTGGTGGGCTCCACCCTTAGAGGTGAGGAGAAGCAAAAAAATCCACTTTCTGTGCATGGCTGGTGTGAATACAAAGGACTTTGGAGCTGAAACATAGTTGGCAGCCTGTTGATTCAGCCCACCAGACCAGCATAGGTCATCTAAATAAGAACATAACTCTAGGGCTTGCTCTCCACATCCAGGTGGCTGCCAGCATTGCAGTGTGGACAAGGAAGGAAAATCCTGGTCAGAAACATCAGCAATTGCATCAATTGACCTCTCTCATCAGGAGTAACCTTCCAAGTGTGGTGAAAGAGCATGAATAACATATTAGTGACTCCCCCTACTGGCAGATCAAATGACCACCGAAGCATGCACACCCAGGCTTGCAGGTACCAGCTGTGATATATCTTGCTTTTACCCCCACCTTAAGGGGAAACATGGTCCAAGTAACCTTTGGGAGTGGCATGACCCTTCCCAAAGATAGGGGTATTCATATACCCCATCTGGGGGACCAGAGCCTAACACAGAGGCATCAGATTATCTTGATAACTCGTTCCTCCATGCAAACTACAACCAATGACAAAGAACATAACCCCATGGCTTAACACAGTGCCTTCCACCTCAAACTATTAGAGGGCAATGGAGTCATACCCACAAGTGCTATCCACAACCTGTGAGCTTAATCTGAGAGACAAAATTCACTAATCTCCATTGGCAAGAAGTGAAGACAACAAGTCAGAGGTAACCCAACTTGTTAAAATACCTCTGAGGTAATATAGGACCAGCACACCTCTCCACAATACTGTCAAAGAAATGTCCCTTGGGGACGTGACAATAGAGCCATAAGCCAGTCCTAGCACCCACAGTTCTCGACCAACCAAATAGCATGAGAAAGAATCAGTGAAAGAATGCAGGAAACATAAAAAGTTAGAGAGAAAAGTCACCCCCAAAAGAAATCATTAGACCCTCACCAATGGATACCGATTTATATGAAATGATTACAATGACAAAGGAAGAATTCCAAATATGGATTGTAAGAAAACTCAATGGAATTGAAGAGAAAATAAAAACCCAGCACAAGCCACAACAATAATACATGACAAGAATGAAAAATTATCTAAAGAAATTGAAATATTATGAAAGAACAAAATAAAAATACTGGAAATGAAAGAGGCATTTAAGGAACTACAAAACACAGTGGAAAGCCTTAAGAATAGAATGGATCACGCAGAGGAAAGGATCTCAGAGATTGAAGATAATGTCTATGTGCTAAACAAATCAGATGAAGAAAAAGAACACAGAAGCAAGGGACAAAAACATACAAAACATGTGGGATCATGTAAAGACACCAAATGTAAGAATTGTAGGCATCCTGGAGAGAGAAGAAGAAAGCACAAAAGAGCTGGAAAATTTATTTCTTGGAATACTAAAGGAAAACCTACCTGGCTTGGCCATAAATCTACATACGCAAGTACAAGAAGCACACAGAACTCCTGAGAGACTCAATGGGAAATGGCAATCATTATGTCACATATTTATTAGGCTGACCAAAGTAAACACAAAAGAGGCAATCCTTCGAGCAGTAAGATGAAAACAGCAGATAATCTACAAAGGAAAACCTATCAGACTAAAAGCAGACTTCTCAACTGAAACCTTACAAGCCAGAAGGAACTGGGAACACATCCTTAATCTTCTAAAACAGAATAATGGCCAACCTATAATTCTTTACCTGGCAAAACTAAACCTTATCTATGAGGGAGAAATAAAGACTTTCTCAGAGAAGAAATCACTGGTGGAATTTGTGAAGGCCAGATGTACCCTGCAGGAAGTGTTCAGACCTGCACTGTAAACTGAACAGTACAATAGACACCCACCAAAGTAAAATCACTCAAGAGATAAAGTACAGAACCTGGATTTCTAAATGTCTCCAGAGGTAAAACAAAACGGTAAGAATTTATCCAATAATATGAATAGAAATCTACTCCATATTTCAATTCTCTCAATAAATATGAATGCCTTAAATTATCCTCTGAATATATACAGACTGGCTGAGTGAATAAAAAATCATAAGCAGAGTATGTGCTGTCTTAATGCAACTAACCTAAAAAAGACACTTTCAGATTCAAAGTCAAGAGTTGGAAAACAAACTTCCAGGCAGATAGAAGCCAAAAGAAAGCAGGGGTAGCTATCATTATTTCAGATAACATAAACATTAAAATAGCAAAAGTAAAGAAAGATAAACATGGTCACTAGACAATGGTGAAAGGAAAAAATCTCCAAAAAAGATTTGACAATTCTTAAATTTACACACACAAAACAGGATTGCCCAGATACATAAAGCAAACCCTGTTTGAGATAAATAGCATGAAAATAGTAATGCCATAGTAGCTGGACATTTCAATACCCCACTGACTGAACTGAACAGATCCTCCAAGCAGAAAATAAGCAAAGAAAGAATAAACTTAAACAGAGCTCTAGGACAAATGAGTCTAACAGACAAGTACAGAACATTCCACCCAAATAAAGCCAAATACACATTCTTCTCATCAGCTCATGGAACTTTCTCCAAAATCAATCACATCCTAGGCCACAAATGAGACCTCAACAAATTTAAAATAGAAATTATACCATGTATCTACTCAGAGCACAGTGGTATAAAATTAGAGATCGATTCAAACAGAAACACCACTTTACATAGTCATGGAAATTAAACAATCTATTGCTGAATGACTATCGGATCAAGGAGGAGATCCAGATGGAAATCCAAAGATTCTTCAAACTAAATGATAAGAGGGACAGAAGTTATCAAATTATTTGGGATACAGCAAAAATATTCCTCAGAGGAAAACTAATAGCATTAAATGCTCACATCCAAAAGACAGAAAGCTCACAAATCAACAAACTAATAAACTGACTCAAGGAATTGGAAAAGGAAGAGCAAATTAATTCTAAACCTAGCACAAGAAAATAAATAACTAAGACCACAGCAGGACTAAATGAACATGAGAACAAAAGAACTATGCAGAAGATCAATAAAACCAAAAGTTGGCTTTTCAAAAAGATAAACAAAATTGACACCCCTCTTGCTTGATTGACAAGAACTAAAAAGGAAAGGACTCCAATAAACTCATTGGAAATGAAAAAGGGGTGGTCACTACACACATCACTGAAATGCAAACCATTATATTTGAATACTATAAAAATCTATATGCCTCAAAACTACAAAACATGGTGGAAATGGATGAATTCTTGGAAAAACACAGCCTCATAACCTCAATTAGGAGGAAATAGAATTCACAAACAGACCAATATCAAGCACACAAATTGGAGCAGCAATTAAAAATCTTTGAAGAAAAAAATCCTGGATCAGATGGGTTCACACCTGAATTTTACCAAACCTACTAAGAAGAACTAATACATATACTGCAGAAATTATTCCATAGCATTGAGAAGGATGGTATCCTCCCCCAATTCATTATATGAAGACAATATAACTTTGACACCACAGCCAGGAAAGGACACAACAACAACAGAAAAAAGAAAACTACAGACCAATATTCCTCATGAATATAGACAAAAAAATCCTCAACAAAATCTTAGAAATCTTAATACAATAGCACATCTAAAAATAATTTATCATAACTAGGTGTGCTTTATCTGAGAGATGCAAGGTTGGCTCAACATACACGAATCTATCAATGCAATTCACCACAGAAATAAAAGCAAGAACAAAGATCATATGATTCTCTCAATAGATGCAGAAAAAAAAACTTAACAAAATCCAGCACACTTTTAGGATAAAAACTTTTAACAAAATAGGCATAAATGGGACATACCTTAAACTTATTAAGGCCATATATGATAAACTCACAGCCAGTGTTATACTGAATGAGGAAAAAAATCAAACATCCCCACTTAGAACTGGAACCAGACAAGGTTGCCCACTATCTCTACTTCTATTCAACATAGTGCTGGAAGTCCTGGCCAGACCAATCAAACAAGAAAGGGGAATTAAGGGTTTACAAATGGGGGCAGAAGTGGTCAAAATATCACTCTTTGTTGATGATGTGATAGTATATCTACAAAATCCCAAGGTTTCAACCAAGAGACTCCTAGAATTGATAAATGAATTCAGTAAAGCCTCAAGATAAAAAATTAATGCACACAAATCAGTGGCATTCATATATGCCAATAACAGTCAAGATGAAAATCAAATCAAAGATGCAACACCTTTCACAATAGCATCAAAGAAAATTAAATATTTAGGAATATATTTAATGAACAAGGTGAGAGACATACATAGGGGGAACTATGACACACTGAGAAAAGAAACTGTAGAAGATATAAACAGATGGAGAACCCCACCATGCTCATGGATTGGCAGAATCAGTATTGTTAAAATGTCCATACTACCTAAAGTGATCTAGAGAATTAATGCAATCCCAAACAAAATACCATCATTATTCTTTAAAGATCCAAAAAATTAATTCTTTGCTTTGTATGGAATTAGAGAAGACCTCATAAAGCCAAACAAATCTTAAGCAAAAAGAACAAATTGGGAGGCGTCACTCTACCAGACTTCAAACTTTACCACAAGGGTATAGTAACCAAAACAGCATAGTATTGGCACAAGAACAGAGATATGGACCTTTGGAACAGGACTGAGAATTCACATATAAAACCATACTCATATTGTCACCTAATCTTCAACTAAGCAGAGAAAATATACATTGGGGAAAAGAATCTCTATTCAATAAACGGTGCTGGGAAAACTGGATCAGCACATGCAGAAGATTGAAACTGGATCCCCACCTCTCACCTCTCACAAAAATCAACTCATGGTGGATAATAGACTTAACCTAAGGTGTGAAAACTTATGAATTCTAGAAGAAAACGTTGGGAAAACTCTTATAGACATTGGCCTAGCCAAAGAATTTATGAAGAAAACCCCCAAAGCAATCATGGCAGCAACACACATAAACAAATGGGACCTGATCAAATTTAAAAAGCTTCTGCACAGCCAAGGATGTTATCATTAGAGCAAACAGACAACCTACAGAATGGGAGAAAATATCTGCATGCTACACATCAGATAAATGGCTGATGAGAAGAATCTACACAGAACTTAAGAAAATCAACAAGAAAAAATAAAACAACCCCATCAACAAATGGGCAAAAGATATGAACCAAAACTTTTCAAAAGAAGCCAGACTAATCACCAACAAATATATGAAAAATACTCAACATCTTTAATCATCAGGGAAATGCAAATCAAAACCACAATGAGACATCACCTATCTCCAGTTAGAATGGCCTTTATCAAAAATTCTCAAAACAACAAATGCTGGCGTGGATGAGTTTGGTACCCTCTTACACTGCTGGTAGGACTGCAAATTAGTACAAACCCCTGGAAAATATTTTCAAGATACCTCAAAGTGCTAAAAATAGAAATATCATTTGATCCAGCAACCCTACTACTAGGCATCTACCCAACTGAAGAAAAGACATTCTATAATAAAGACATCAGCACCCAAATGTTTATGGCAGCAGAATTCACAGTTGTAAAGATTTGGAAACAACCCAAGTGACCATCAATGCATGAGTGGATTAATAAAATGTGGTATATGTATACCATGGAATACTACTCAACTACAAAAAACAATGGTGAACTATCACCTTTTATATTATCCTGGATAGAGCTTGAGTCCATCCTTCTAAGTGAGGTATCACCAGAAAGGAAAAACCAGCACCATATGTACTCACCATCAAATTGGTAGTGACAATTTGGTAGATCAACACTAATGTGCTCACATGGTAGTAATATTCATTGGGTGCTGGTCAGGTGGAGGGAATGAACTCACAGCTAATGGAGGCAGAGCATACTGTCAGGGGGAAGGGCACACTTGTAGCCCTGGCTTTGGCGAGGCAAAGGCACTACATGTAACCAAAATGTTTGCTACCTCCATAATATTCTGAAAAGAAAATAGTTGATTCTATGGGCATTTTTGTTGTTTAGATTGAGATCATGTTGTATTAATCACATACAATCTATGAATATGTTTACTTCATAATTTATTTTATCAAATCAGTATAGAACTTATTTTATCTGATAAAACTGCTTCCTTTTCAGACCATTTAATATCAAGTGAATCATCTGCTGAAGCTAAATTTCTTAGCCAGAGACCCTCTATAAAATTATACATTACAAGTAAGCATTGTAACAACACTAAACATGCTCCTGCCACAATACATTTTGCTAATTTTAAACCTTTGTTTTATTAGTGTTAATTTTCAGAGCATTAGTATTAGTAAAGTGCTGACAGGAAGTCTCTTCCAAACCAGGAGGTATCCATCATCACTATAGTAGTGTCTCCTTTGAATGCATAGTCCTTCTGAGCTGCACTCATAGTCCATTAAAAAAATATTTTGAAAAAGGTAATTCATATTTGTAAATTTCCAGAAGCAAAGCATCTTTTGGTATGCAGATCTCTAATTCTTCATGCTAATATTTCTCCTTCTCAGTATTCATGTAATATTTAAAAAACATAAACTGCTTTAAGACAATTTAATATTGCAGACATTTTCTTTTAAGAGCTGCTTTTTGCCAGCCTATTAAATACTTCCTAGATTACAGGCAGTAATTTATGTGTGCTTTGGCGATTTTCCTAAGTAAATGGAATGCTTGTGAAAGGAACTAGTAAGATAACATCTTACTAGTTACTTACTAGTTACTACAATTTCACAAAACAAGATCTAGCTCATTTTTCTTGATGTTAAAATCCTGTCTACATTCCCAGTAAGTTTTGTCTGTTCTTCTCCAAGATGACTATAGTAGAACTCCAGATTCCATGTAGAAATGACTTTTGATCTCTGATCAGGCTATTTAAAATAGCATCCTGGGGTGTCATTTTATGATATAGCTACTCACGTCTTAGGTACTGAGCCTATCAATTTGTCTTATAAGCATTTTGTGCAGTTAGAACTCCTACCAAATGATTTTTAGTGATGCATCTCAACCAGAAACTCCACTAGGCTTTAAGTAAGTATTGATGGTGGCATAGTAATAATTATCAAATGCACCAGAGGACATTCTTTCAGTGTACTATAATAAGAATTACAGACTGTTTATTTCAGTATGGGGAAAATTTGTATAATGATCCAGTTCCTGAGCTTATTTGATTTTATATAAATGAGCACTTGCATAAGAGTATTAAAATTATTTCCAAAGATCAGTTAATTCATTTATTCACTCATTCAGCAAGTACTACAGTTACTGAGCTCCTATGTGCCAGGATCTCAACCAGGTATCACAGAGAAGAATAAGGTAATTTTCTGCCCTCAAGAAGCTTATGATTAATATATACTCATGCACCGCATAACAACATTTTTGTTGGTATCATAAGATTATAATGGAGCTGAAAAACTCATATCTGAGGTTGATGATGTAGGTGTTGTAACATTATAGCACAACACATTACCTTTTCTATGGTTAGATAAATACCCACCATTGTGTTACAATTACATAGTGTTTGGTACAGTAACATGCTGTATGGGTTTGTAGCCTAAAACAATAGGTTATACCATATAATCTGGGTGTGTAATAGGCTATACCATTTAGGTTTGTGTAAGTATATTCTATGATGTTCATACATTGACAAAATTGCCTAATGGTGCATTTTTCAGAATGTATCCCAGTCTCTGTCATTAAGTGCTGCATGGCTATCCTTAAGAAATCAACAAAGTGATTTTCATCCCCAAGCAAGGAACACTAGTGTATGTATGCAAATAGAGTACAACAATTTTCTCTGAAGACAGATTAAATTTCTGGTAAGGCTGTTTAAAACCAACATTCTGAAATCAACAATGAGGACTGTTATGTGAGGTTTCACTTACCCTTCTTTTAGAATTAAAGTAACGAAGTTCACATATGAGGTGAATTGAAATATCTTTTAATAATTATTATAAAATTATATACTTTCTACATAGATGCTGAGTTTTGAGAGTTAAAGAAAATAACTTTATGTCGGATGGTGATATGTTATAAAGGACATCTCCAATGGGCTAGTAAAGGACCCGATTTCCATAGCATTTACCACAATGGAAAACACTGGATTACTAAAGTGTCCTTTACAGTTAAGTGAAAATGCTAACTAACATTTCTGAACTGGACACTCTGCCCTTCCCTGGTCTTCAGCTCCAAGCCTATTCAAGTAGGCTGCCACCCCAGAGGGTAGAGGTCCTGGAAAGAATCCTTTGAGTCGTGAGTTCAACTCTATATGACCTGTTTGAGACTGCTAAGCGGAGCAAACTTAACAGCTGTGCAATCCAGTCCTCTCGTCTGTAGTTTCCACAGCCTCTGCCAAGTTATGGCCTGCAGAGCCATTTTAATCCTGAATTGGGCATTTATAAATATTATATTACCATGTAGGAGAGATTAGCATGATTTCTTGTACTTCAGAACCAACAACTTTATAATTCTGTTAGTTGGAAATACAGTTTAAATAAAGGATTGTATTGTGCTCTTTGACAACTTAGCAAATAAATTTCAAAAGATAATTTCCTTCTGTGTTTGCAATGTTCAATATTTTAAAGCCTGACATGTTATGAACATTTAGAAAATGGAATCTGTTGAATGACATAAATTTAAATTATAGTAAAACCGAAAAAAATTCTGAGAAAATGACAGCATTTGTTTTACTGATTAAATGTTATTTTCTGTTAACATTTTAAGATTACTATTCTCTGCTTTGGGATACTAATGATATTACATAAAAAGAACTTTTGTATAGAAGGAAGGACTACTTGGCCAAAATTTCAAAAGGCCACAAATTTACCTAGTAAGACAGGATACTGATTAACAAAGTGACAGCATTTATATATGCAGAAAACATATCGATATACAGACTGATAGTTTATGTCAAAATTTAATAAAAATAAAATTATGTATTGCACACTGTCTAAGTAAGCCTTTCAGTTTAGTAACAAATGACATTAAGAAAAGGTCATCTCTATTCATATTCATTCTGTATTTGCTTTGGGAATTGTTTTTAAAATTCTCCTAGAATAGGTATATAATTATATTTTTAAAAATGGTCTACAGAAGATGTTGCAATTCAGGATAAAATTAGCAAGGGCCATTGGAAAAAATATCTACCCTTTACCATCATTTAAAAATGAACATTGGCTTTAGAAAGACTTTGTTATAAATTTCATATTAACCACCACTATGCACTGCTCCACCTTGCCATATCCATCAATACTTAACTTGGCTCAGCACACTCTTTGCTGAAAATCATAATCACTAAACCAGCCAACAATAATTAAAATGCCCACTACTCTGGCTGATATTCACATTGCCCAAGAGAATCAATGCAAAGCCCCCAAATGATTACCTTATCAAATGGGAGTTACATAAGTATGGTAAAAGTGTGCCTCATTTAATATCTTCTCTTAATGAATTCAGAATTTTAAATTACCTTGTAATCCAAGAGAGAATTCACCTGTTCTACTTCAGAATTACTTATCATATCACTTTCTTCGTCATCAATGATTTCTATTTTCTGTAACACAAGTAGAAAAGTTTCCATAAATATATATCAGATCATTATCACAATACTCAACAATATATAGAACATATGCATTCAATGTTCAGGTTACCTATTCTAAGTAATCTGGAATAAACTGACTGGCTCCTCTGTGTTACACACAGTGTGCGTCTGAGACATTTCCCTCTATCTTTAATTGATGACTATTTACTAACTAAAAAATTAATTTAGTACTATTTAAAATAGAAAATTACCTTCACAATATCCCTGAGAAAATAGGCATTCAAACTCTGCTTAAATAGTGCCTTCCAGTGATGAGGAGTTCGCTTCCTTTATTTTAATAGTAAACATATAAAATTGAGAGGAATTGCTTGCTCTATTAAGTCCCGACATGTCTCTTTATATCTTCCAATGTAAAATGTCACATATGATATGTATTCCAAAGTCAAATAATTTTTTTAAAATTCAAATATTTACTGCAGACCATTAGCTGGACAATTAAAAACAGACGTCTATGATGTAATGATGGAAATTGCATGATGATTTGTTTCTTTCACTGGTCAATAACACTGAGGATGTGAAGTGGTCTGGGAGAAAAAGGGGGAGGGAGGGAGGGAGGGAGGGAGGGGCGAGAGAGAGAGAGAGAGAGAGACTGACTAAACTGCCCCCAACTTCACATTAAGGTACAGCATAGTATCCTGCCCACATTAAGTACTAATTAAGTACCTGTCAAAATAAAATGAACAAAACAGGCCAGTGTTGATGAAAAGAATGAACAATAAGCTCCAACCATGGGGTAAGGCAAGTCCGCCAATCATGTCACTTTTTTTTAAAGCAAAAACAAAAGACATAAAATCAGCTATAAATTTTTCATTTGCATGTAAGAAAACACCTGTAAACATTTAAACCCTGCCAACCCCCAAAAAATTTCAAAGGGAAAAGTTAAGCTAGATTTAACCACCAGATAGTCTTTTAAGAACAAGCACACGAGCACATAAATAGCAAAGTGTCGGAGGCAGAATTTGAAATCAGGCTTCCTACCCAACAAGATATATGGTGATTAAAAGTCACAAACAAACTTAGAATGGTCACATTTGATATATTGCCCATGAGGATCCAATACTACCACAGGGTTTGTGACCTGCAGGCTTCTGAATCACAAGGACAGCTGCAATGAAATTGCTTTCTACTGCTGCCTAGAGATGAATCTAATGTTTTGTTTTCTATTATAATCACTATAATCACTGGGGCTTAGTCATGTTGGTTTTCCCTAGACCTAAGATTTGATACTTTTTTGATATTTTTTAGATTGTCTACCTATTTGGATGGGTTTTTGGAAAAGTAGCTAGGCAATTCAGAGAGGAAAGCACCAAAGGCTATTATATAGATTTGTGCATATAAATAGGTCTTATATGTCTATGATTTGTCATCCATGAATAACTGGGGGCACTCAAAAGTTACAGGCAGAGGAGATCAACCTTTGAAAGTTTAGAGTTTTGTCTTTGAAAATCAATTGTTCTTGAAAAATTAGGTGCCTAAGTGACTGTGAGTCATCCATGCCATGACTTCATTCATTATCTTCAAATGTCTGCTGCAGGGGAGATTCAATGCAGAAAAATTCAGGCTAAAAGTGAGCATGTCTTTAAAGGGAAAGAGGTTTTAATTTGTACATAATTGTATGTAATGTACACTATAACTCAAATCTATAGCAGAAAGAGATTATTAGTTGAAATTTAAGATTAGGCCAATTCATAGTTATGGACAACAATTATCACTAACTACTTGATAAAACACCACTTTGCCTCAAAATCAAAGCTTGTTTTCCTATATGCCTATTGAACTTAGTGTCAGAAGAGTCAAACATCAACTTCAACTAGAATTGAAATCAATAAAATGCAATCCTAAACTATATTCTGCATGTGTAAAGTACTGGTATATATTGATGTTTAACAAAGAAAATAGCAAAACTGTATTTTATGTGCTCAACTTTTATTAAAGAGATGTGACAGGATAATAGTGTCAAATAAATGATGTTTGTAATGGAAGCCAGGGTATTTTGTAACAGAAAAATTCATTAGAGGGGCCATTTTTAATGGTTACAATCAGCATAGAATACAGATGCAAAAGCAAAAACAAAAGCACAATGACATCCCCCTTTATATCTGACTTTAGTTTAATATTATCTTGATTTCAGCATTATTTGATGGGGTCAGAATATAACAGATGCTGCTAAAACAGGTTAATTCACATGCAGCCTGCCTCTATTATTCAAACTCTTAATACTGTCTTTTCTCCTTTACTGTGATTTTTAAGATGACTAATACAGTCCAATTTAATTAGAAAGAAGAAAATGTTCCAAACACAGTATAGATAGGTATGGTCTAAACAGAGAACTCAAGAGTCAGAAATCTTTGGACACAACTGCCAGAACTAACAAAGGCTTCTTTCATGATCTCAGGCTAAACTCCGTTTTAATTCTGTCATCTGTCAAATAAGAAGAAATCTGCTCTTTGCTAAGTGTGTTGAAGAAAAATACCTTGTTATGTATAAAATGGCACATATATACTAAGTATTAGATTTTTATATTTGCAGTTCTCCTCAATAAAAAAAATTAGAGGTACAAATAATGGCATTTTAAATTTTATTAACTAAGCTCTAAGAGGTGTATACATTTATTGGAAAAAGCTCTGTTTTGGTTTGTGAAGTGGAGCAAAGAAAGACTTTATTCTGACAACACTGATATTGTCACCGACTGGAAACATCTTTGAAATCCATAATGTAATGAGGAAAGAATTTCAAACTGTACATACCACGTTATCTGCGGATACTGCATGGTGGTCCTCCTCCTTATGAGCCCTTGCCTCATTTGGAACAACTTCATTGGTCTCTTCTACAGAAAAAACAATCCATAATTTAATTTTTCATTCCTCAAAACTTTATTGAGAATATTTTTTTCAAGTTCACTTAATATCTCTATTGTAAAAAGATACAAAAGGTAAATTCACTTCATACATGCTTTGTTAAGCAATTCTACTTAGAACAATACATTCTAAGGAAATAAGTGTGGATGGGGACAAATACAAGGATGGTCACCACTGTGCTTTTTGTAATTGAGAAAATGGAAGAATCATATATTCTTTTTTTTTTTTTTTTTTTTTTTTTTTTTTTTTTTTTGAGACAGAGTCTCGCTTTGTTGCCCAGGCTAGAGTGAGTGCCGTGGCGTCAGCCTAGCTCACAGCAACCTCAAACTCCTGGGCTCGAGTGATCCTTCTGCCTCAGCCTCCCGAGTAGCTGGGACTACAGGCATGCGCCACCATGCCCGGCTAATTTTTTATATATATATCAGTTGGCCAATTAATTTCTTTCTATTTTATAGTAGAGACGGGGTCTCGCTCTTGCTCAGGCTGGTTTCGAACTCCTGACCTTGAGCAATCCGCCCGCCTCGGCCTCCCAAGAGCTAGGATTACAGGCGTGAGCCACAAGAATCATATATTCTTAACAATGGAGGATTGGAGAAATTATTAGGACCTATCTCTATTATAAATACTATGAAGCAACTAAAAATGAAGTAGAAACATAATTGATAATAAGGAAAATATTCATGATCTACTGGAAAGTGAAAAATTAAAGGTGACAAAACCTACTATGTGAGTATATATAATCTTAATTTTGTAAAAGAAAAATAAATATAAATTTCATGGAGACTAAAAGACTGGCACTATTTACATCAAAACATTTTCATCATCATTTCTGGATGGAATCATAGGTGATATTTTTCCTTGTTTTTTTTTTTTCTTTTTTTTTGCTTGTTTGTATCCAAATATTTGTCTACAAAGAACATGTATTGCTCACTGGAATAAAAGTGGTAAAAATAATTTTCAAATATATGATATAAAACCATAAAAAAAAAATTTTCTAATTTTTTAAAACAGCATGTGTAAAACGGCAAACACACACACACACACACACACACACACACACACACACACACTCCTGTATATATGCAAAGAGAAAATACTGGCAAAACTATCCTCTCACTCCTATGTTCAGAAGAGTTATCACTGGGGGGGTGGAGCAAGATGGCGGACGAATAACACCGCCAGACAGAGTTTCTCTGAAGAAAAGACAGATTCTAGCAGAAATTAGAGGAAAGAAGCAAGAAGACGAGCATACAGCGGACAAGGGCAGGAAGGAGGGGTACCTGAGACCCCGGGAGACTCCACGGGAGGAGGGTGCAGAGGAGAACTGGAGGCTGAGACCACAGGAGCAGCCCGGAGACCAGCAGCAAGGGTAGGTGGATTTGCTGTTTCCCCTCCCCTGCATTTGGGACTGCTGGTGGGCCCCCCAGCGGGTGGAAAAGACCTGGGGACACCAGCCCAGAGACCGCCGCTGCCAGCCAGCAGTGAGCCTGTGGCAAATGCGGCACCAGGTTCCCAACTTCCTCCGGGCACCTCCGTGTGCACAGACCCGAGCCGCACAGCAGGTGCCATATTGCCTCCTCCTCCCTCCGCAGACCCTACCCGCGGCTGCCCAGAGAGACAATACAGCCACCAGCCGGAGGCACCTCCAGGGAACTGCACCTTCCCATTTGGGACCCAACACCTGACTCAGGGAAACTCAGACTGTGAGCTCCCTACCCGCCCACCCTCCCAGGTGCTGCTGGCAAGGTGTTCCAGGAGAAAGGTGCCGACTCAGAGGCTGAGAGACATAGACCTAGCTTGGGTTCCCTGTGGGTGAATTGGGACCAGAAATGTTCTCACTGATGGGGATACAGTTTGAACTCTGGGACCCAGAGGTTGGACCTGCAGACCAGATCCCCTGCACCGAGGGCTAGTATTGCCCGGAGCACAGAAGGGTTATATGTGAACAGCCTATGAGGTGTGTGTGCCTCCAGGGGCAGATCGGCATCCTAGAGGGCAACCCTCCTCCCAGGAGGAGGCCGTGCCCCCAACCCAGGTGGCGCTCCTGTGCAGGGAACCTCCCCGCCGGCATCACAGTCCGGGGAGGCCTGGTGGCTTGTGGTCTGGACTGCTGGCAGAGGCCCAGGAGTAGCTGTGGAGTTGGGGAGGGTGGAAAGAAGCGAGGCCTGCTCCAGACTGCGGGTCTCAGACAGCCCCACCCCCACACACAGACTTTCTGGCTGAGCAGGACCATTCCAGCCCCGCCCTGACAGCTTTCCCTGGAAGCAGAAGACAGAACTTTGACCCCCGATAACCGCCTGAGGGCAGGCTTACCCAACCCAGCTCCGCAAAGAGCAAGAGCTGTTAACAGGACACTAAATCAACAGTATAGCCTGTTCCTCCAAGCAAACGCCACCTACTGACAGGGACGGCATCCTGCACAGCCTTTCCATGGCACCCACTGACTCAATATATAGGGAGTGGTCCAATTTCACCCACAGACACCACCTAATGCCTCAGAAAATAAACAAGGTGTGTGAATACCCAAACAATAACTTAAGGAAAGAAACAACAACTGATCGAAATGGGAAGAAATCAGCGAAAGAACTCAGGAAATATGAAGAACCAAATGGAAAACACACCCTCAAAGAGGAGCACCAGCCCCCTAGAAACGGACACCAACCAAAATAAGGCAACCAATATGACAGAAGAGGAATTTTGTATGTGGATCATAAGAACACTCACCCAGCTGCAACAACAACTCAATAACCAACACAAAGAAACCACAAAAAGCCTCCAGGATATGGGAAAAGAAATAGACACAATGAAGAAAAGTGTAACCGAACTCCTGGAAATGAAGAATCAATTCAAGGAACTACAAAATACAGTGGAAAGTCTCAAGAACAGGGTAGATGAAACAGAAGAAAGAATCTCGGAGCTTGAAGATAACACCCTCCAATTAAATAAATCAGTCACAGAAATAGAGCAGAGAAACAAGAGAAAAGAGCAAAGCCTACAAGAGCTGTGGGATTATGTGAAGAAACCTAATGTGAGGGTCATAGGGTTACAAGAAGGGGAAGAAGACAACACTCAAGGGTTGGACAAGCTGTTGGAAGATATAATAGAGGAAAATTTCCCAAGTCTTGCTCAAAATCTTGATATACAAGTTCAGGAAGCTCAGAAGACCCCTGGGTGATTCAATGCTAACAGGAAGAGGTCAGGACATGCAGTCATCAGACTGACCAAGGTATCAACTATAGAGGCCTTTCTAAGAGCTGTAAGACAAAAGAAGGAAGTAACATACAAGTGAAAGCCAATTGAATAACATCAGACTTCTCTAATGAGACTTTACAAGCAAGGAGAGAATGGGGCCCCATTCTCACTGTTTTGAAACAAAACAATGCCCAGCCTAGAATATTATTCCCTGCAAAACTAAGCTTCGTATATGAAGGAGAAATAAAAACATTCTCAGACAAGCAAAGGCTCAGAGAATTCACCAAGACAAGACCAGCCCTACAAGAAGTACTTAAAACAGTGTTACGCATGGAGCACCATAATAAAAACTCACGAATATAAAAAATACCAAAACCCAAAGATTAAAGGCCAGATATTACAATGGCTCAAGACAGAAATCATAGCAATAACATTCAACCCAACAGAATGATCAGTAATCTACCTTACGTATCAGTTCTGTCAATAAATGTGAATGGCTTAAACTCTCCACTCAAGAGACATAGGCTGGCTGAATGGATAAGAAAATACAGGCCAAGTCTATGCTGTCTTCCGGAAACACATCTAACCTGCAAGGATGCATATAGACTAAAAATAAAAGGGTAGAGATCAATATTCCAAGCAAATAGAAGCCAAAAGAAGTCTGGTTGGCAGTTCTAATTTCAGACGATTTACTTTTTAAACCAACAAAAGTAGTAAAAGACCAAGAGGGTCTACTATAATGGTGAAGGGCACAGTCCAACAAGAAGAGATAACAATTTTAAATATATATGCACCCAACTTAGGTGCACCGAGATTCATAAAGCAAACCTTACTGGAGCTAAACAAATTGATTAATAGCAACTCCATAATCGCCGGAGATTTCAATACCCCACTGACGGCACAAGACAGATCCTCGTAACAGAAAATTAATAAAGAAATAATGGACGTAAACAAAAAGAACAATTGGGTCTGACAGACATCTACAGAACATTCTACCCAAAATTCACTGAATATACGTTCTTCTCATCAGCTCACGGGACATTCTCTAAGATTGACCATATCCTAGGACAGAAAGAAAATCTCAAGAAATTTGAAAAAATAGAAATCATACCATGTAACTTCTCAGATCACAGTGGAATAAAAGTAGAAATCGACCCTAACAGAAACTCACATTTCTACACAAAAACGTGGAAATTAAACAATCTCCTACTACAGGATTACTTCATAAATGAAGAAATCAAGACGGATATAAAAAAGTTCTATGAAGAAAACGACAATGGAGAGACAAGTTATCAACTCCTCTGGGACACAGCTAAAGCAGTTCTGAGAGGAAAGTTTATCTCCATAAATGCCTATAACCGAAAGACAAGAAGCTCACAAATAGACAATCTAATGAAACACCTCAAAGAGCTGGAAAAAGAAGAACAGACCAACTCCAAACCCAGCAGAAGAAGTGAAATCAACAAGATCAAATCAGAACTAAACGAAATTGAAAATAGGGAAGCTATTCAGGAGATTAATAAAACAAAAAGTTGGTTCTTTGAAAAAATAAACAAAATTGACACACCATTGGCTAAGCTAAGGAAAAGCAGAAAAGAGAAATCTCTAATAAGCTCCATCAGGAATAAAAAAGGAGATATCACAACTGATTCCAAAGAGATGCAAGATACAATTTATGAATACTACAAAAATCTTTATGCATACAAACTAGAAAATGTGGAGGAAATGGACACATTTCTAGAAACACACAGCTTCCCTAGGCTCAACCAGGAAGAAATAGATTCCCTGAACAGACAATCTCAACAGCTGAAATAGAAACAGCAATTAAAAATCTCCCTAAAAAGAAAAGTCCCGGTCCAGATGGCTTCACACCTGAATTTTACCATACTTACGAAGAAGAATTAGTACCTATCTTGCAGAAACTATTCCACAACATCGAGAAGAATGGAAACCACCCCAACACCTTTTATGAAGCGAATATTACTCTGATACCAAAACCAGGAGAGGATGCAACAAAAAAAGAAAACTACAGACCAATATCCCTAATGAATATAGATGCAAAAATTTTCAACAAAATCTTAGCTAACCGAATCCAGACACTTATCAAAAAAGTAATCCACCACGACCAAGTGGGCTTCATCCCAGGGATGCAGGGATGGTTCAATATACGTAAATCTATAAATGCAATTCACCACATAAACAGAAGCAAAAACAAAGACCACATGATTCTTTCAATAGATGCAGAAAAGAGCTTTTGACAAAATTCAACACCCTTTCATGATACGAACACTTAAGAAAATAGGCATAGAAGGGACATACCTAAAAATGATACAAGCCATATATGACAGACCCATAGCCAACATCATACTGAATGGGGAAAAATTGAAAGCATTCCCACTTAGAACTGGAACCAGACAAGGCTGCCCACTATCTCCATTTCTGTTCAACATAGTACTGGAAGTCCTGGCTACAGCAATCAGAAAGGAAAATGGAATCAAATGTATCCAAATAGGGGCAGAAGAGATTAAACTTTCACTGTTTGCTGATGATATGATATTGTATCTAGAAAACCCCAAGGATTCAACCAAGAAACTCCTGGAACTGATCAATGAATTTAGTAAAGTCTCAGGATACAAAATCAATATACAGAAATCAGAGGCATTCATATACGCCAACAACAATCTAATTGAGAACCAAATCCAAGACTCAATTCCCTTCACAATAGCAACAAAGAAATTAAAGTACCTAGGAATATATTTAACCAAAGAGGTAAAAGACCTCTGCAGGGAGAACTATGAAACACTGAGGAAGGAAATAGCAGAGGATGTAAACAGATGGAAATCCATACCATGCTCGTGGATCGGCAGACTCAATATAATTAAAATGTCTATACTACCCAAACTGATCTACAGATTCAATGCAATACCTATTAAAATCCCATCAGCATTCTTCACAGATATAGAAAAAATAATTTTACGCTTCGCATGGATCCAAAGAAGACCCCGAATATCAAGTGCAATTCTAGGCAACAAAAACAAAATGGGAGGCATTAATATGCCAGATATCAAACTATACTACAAAGCTGTAGTAATTAAAACAATATGGTATTGGCACAAAAACAGGAATATTGACCAGTGGAACAGATGTGAGAATCCTGATATAAAACCATCCTCATATAGCCATCTCATCTTTGACAAAGCAGACAAAAACATACGGTGGGCAAAAGAATCCCTCTTCAATAAATGGTGCTTGGAAAACTGGATAGCCACCTGTAGAAGGCTAAAACAGGACCCACACCTTTCACCTCTCACAAAAACCAACTCACGCTGGATAACAGACTTAAACCTTAGATATGAAACTATTAGAACTCTAGAGGAAAAAGTTGGAAACACTCTCCTAGACATCGGCCTGGGCAAATAGTTTATGAAGAAGTCCCCAAAGGCAATCACAGCAGCAACAAAAATAAATAAATGGGACATGATCAAACTACAAAGCTTCTGCACAGCCAAAGAAATAGTCATGAAAGTAAACAGACAACGTACAGAATGCGAGAAAATTTTTGCATCCTATGCATCCGATAAGGGACTGATAACTAGAATATACTTAGAACTCACGAAAATTAGGAAGAAAAAATCAAATAACCCCATTAATAAGTGGGCAAAGGACTTGAACAGAAATTTTTCTAAAGAAGACAGAAGAATGGCCAACAAACATATGAAGAAATGCTCAACATCTCTAATCATCAGGGAAATGCAAATCAAAACCACAATGAGATATCACTTAACCCCAGTGAGAATGGCCTTTATCAAAAAATCTCCAAACAATAAATGCTGGCGTGGTTGCGGAGAGAGAGGAACACTCCTACACTGCTGGTGGGACTGCAAACTAGTTCAACCTCTGTGGAAAGCAATATGGAGATACCTTAAAGGGATACAAGTGAATCTACCATTTGATCCAGCAATCCCATTGCTGGGCATCTACCCAAATGATCCAGTGACACTCTACAAAAAAGACACCTGCACTCGAATGTTTATAGCAGCACAATTCATAATTGCAAGGCTGTGGAAACAGCCCAAGTGCCCATCAATCCAAGAATGGATTAATAAAATGTGGTATATGTATACCATGGAGTACTATTCAGCTCTAAGAAACAATGGTGATATAGCACATCTTATATTTTCCTGGTTAGAGCTGGAACCCATACTACTACGTGAAGTATCCCAAGAATGGAAAAACAAGCACCAGATATATTCTCCAGCAAACTGGTATTAACTGAGTAGCACCTAAGTGGACACATAGGTACTACAGTAATAGGGTATTGGGCAGGGGGGAGGGAGGCGGGTATATACATACATAAGGAGTGAGATGTGTACCATCTGGGGGATGGTCATGATGGAGACTCAGACTTTTGGGGGAGGGATGAAATGGGCATTTA